>NC_080041.1:122057000-123275393 GCF_012489685.1 Lotus japonicus | reverse complement strand
AGTTGACCCAATTGTCTGAAAATAAGACCTCCTAAGTCCAACCAACTCTCTGTGATTCCCGTAAGGAAACCACACAAAAAGCTATAGGTGGGAAACTACCCTGTCCCCAAAGAAAAACAAATGATGTTCAGAGCTAAGACTCTACTCCTACACTAATCCCATCTCGAGGAGCTCACACCAGCACTAAGACCTACATGCTAGCCTGATCGTCGTCCGAATTCGAAATCCAGAACGACCTACTCTATGTACACCATCTGTAAGACCTGGATTTTTCAGAACAAGCTAATTTCCGACTCACGCGTAGAATCAGTGTAAGCGTGACAGGAGTTTGATATTTGAGAAAGATTAATGAAGAAGAAAGTTCAGGAATTGCTTGAGGAATGTGCGTAGTCATTTTAGGAATTAGAGCGAGTCGTCTGCACACCCGCCTTATGGCAAGCGTGTCCAGAATAGGCTAATTTTCGCTTTAGAGCAACGTTTTAAGTGAGATTTCGAATCCTTGGAAAATTTAAAGATTTTCTTATTTTTCCTTCGACCAGCGTTTCATTTCGGAACTCTGGACTGTACGCACGATAGGTTTCACTTTTCGGATGTCCGCCGACGCTAATTTCTTTGCTTCGAAACCCTATTTTCGAGCAATGGATGAAGACTTTTTCTATTCGGGACTTCTAACGAAGATTCCGTCCATGTTGCCAGACTTGTTTCGACGTTTCCAATCTTTCTTCAGTTGGAAGTTTTGTCGTTTGAGCATCACAGCAAAAAGTAGTTTTTCGGGGCAGATTAACCGACACCGCTTTTGAGTTTTTCGATATCGTTTTTCCAAAATCCTAGATATTTGTTTTGAGTTCTGGAATTCTGACGCCAGAATCTCTCTTAGAATTTCTCGGTGATCGTGCTGCAAAAATCGGAATCGCGAAATTTTCATTTTTCCCGCGATTTCACCCGCCTATAAATAGCGCGAAAAAAGCAAAATCCTCTCATTTTCTTTCCATTTGTGGCTGATTTCGTGGGGAGCAAGGGGGGAGGAGATTTCCGCGAAAACTTGACCAATCTTCGTGCAGTTCGTCCCTACTTCTAGGTATCGAGGTAACTATCATGAATCCTGCCTCTGATTTTCTGTTTTCTGCTGAGTTTCTGAAGTCGTTTCTGTGCTCTAAGTTTTGAGCTTTTTCTAAAATTGTCCGATTTCTCTGATTTCTCGCTTGGGTTATGTTCCTTATGTTCCCCTGAGTCTAAAACCTCTGTCAGTAAACTCTGATTGCGATTCAGTTGTCCAGGATCTGAAAAAATTGACTCAAAACTCTTTTTGTCTCACATTTCGAAACTTTATTGTCGAAAAGACTTAATCTGACTTCGTGCCTTTAGGATTTGTTGTCACGGGATATCATGAGGATCGTTGCTGTCAAATTTGTTTTCCGAAACTGATAACTTTGAAGTTTTGAGCCTTTATTTTGGACCAAAATGCCCCTGGATAGTCGTATTTCGACCCGATTGTCCGAAAATTGTTCCGACAATTTCTTTGCCTTAGTTTTACCCTAAAACTACCTTGTGAATTGATTTAGATCGAAGAAAAAGTTCGAAAACTCTATTTTCCATAGTGGCCGAAACCTAATTGCTTGGGTACCGTGTCCAAAAATAATTTTTGGGTCTCTATGACCTGAGCCTTTGCGTAGCTCTTTCAATTGTCGAAATTTTGGCGCCGGTTTCGTGTCATTCTGAGTTATGTAGCTCGAGTTATGCTCGTTTTAGCGAACGAAGTCTCCGTTGTCAATTTGTGCCTAAATAGGAACTCTGAAGCTTTAGAGGCTTTCTTTACGATTTCGATTAGTATTAGTAGATCGTGTTGCTCCTAGTGAAGCTTGTGTTGATGATTGTGTTTTCTTTGTTCTAGGTTCGCAATTTCCATGCCCAACTTCTACTCACGAAGGTAAGGGTAACTCGGTTTTAGAGCGTCTTTGAGTCTTGCATGCTTTTATCGCACTGCCTGTGTTTGAGATGAAGATGTTTATATTGATTGGCAGATGATTATGATTATTATGCTGAATTTGGAAAATGTTTTCTGAGAGGCTTCGGCCGTTTACTGGTTACTGTCGTTACTGCTTCCTAGTGGATGAAACATGTGGTTACTTTGGATTGGTCCTTGGGTGGGCTTTGTTATTGTCTGACTTGGCATATAGGGCTTGAGTCAAGTGGCGATGAGGAGGTGTGTCCTATCATTGTCCCATCTTGCGAGGTGCTAAGTGGCGATCAGGAGGTGTGTCCTATGATTGTCCCGTCTTGTGTGACGTTAAGTGGCGATTAGGAGGTGTGTCCTATGATTGTCCCGTCATGTATGACGTTATAAAGTGGCGATGAGGAGGTGTGTCCTATCATTGTCCCGTCTTGAGAGACGATATTGATCGATCCATTTTGTTAGCAGCATATAGTTGCATTATAGGGAACTAACACCTGACCCTATGTTGTTGGATTTTCGTATTGGTTTATTGATATCTGATTTGATGTTACATTGTTGAGGTTATTATTATCTGAGTCCAATTTATGTTTAAGTTGTTGATATATGAGTTGAGTTATGTTGCTAGTTATTTACCATGCCAGGTAATTAAATTCGAACAGCATGATTTTTCTCTTTTTATACATGGTAATTGCATGGAGTTAACCCTTTCTATTTGCTACTTGTTGTTTGGGCGCTTAACGCTATTAGGCGATGGAGATCCTTCCGCCGAGGCATAGCTACTCGAGTTGGAGATCGAGTTGTAAGTGGTGGAGTAGAGGTATGAGAAGCATCTTTGCTTCTCTTCTTGTGGATTATGTTGGAGTCACTTTTACTTTATGAGAACTCTGTTATTAAAGTCTTGCTTCCGTCACTGTTAAAGTGCGCATGTTTATTCCGAACCTTACTTATGGTATTGTAAACTATTATTACTGTATATCGGGAAACAAGTTATCTAAATAAAGTTATGGTATGTTTCCAACCTTTTAGCCGAAGTGTTTAGTTGTTTTACAGAAAAAAAAATTCCCTTGGTTTTTAGGGATTGCAGATTGGTCCTTAGACTTTGTTAGGTTACTAATGTGACTCCTCAGTTGAGAAATTGGGGTGTTACAATTGTGGTATCAGAGCTTTGGTCTAGAAAACCAGAGCTTTTGGGTAGAGTGTCTGCTTAAGATGTTTGAACTCTGAGACCGATTGATGGGGTGTCAATCGGAGGAAGAGTGTGCTTGATTACTGTTTATATAGATTATTTTTGAAGGTTATTCGTAAGTGAATAACCTTATGCTAGTTATTGTTAATTATACATTTGATATAAGTATATACATAGTTAGTTATTATAGAACTTTGTGTTGTTCTGGCCTGAGTATCTGTTGTGGTCTTTGACTGTTCATGAAAACAGGAACAGGAGGTTTCCACAACCGATCGAGACTCAAGGTTCAGACAGCATGAATCCGATGGAGCAAGCTATTGCTAATCTGACTGCCCTTATGGCACAACAAGTTACTAACACTGCTGCAAGGGAGGAAGCTGAAGCTCAACGTGCTGCTACTGCTGCTTTGGTGGCTGCACAAAACCAAGCTGAAGAGAATGCTCGCCGTGTTCAGCGGGAGGAACGTGAATTAGCTGCTGCTCAGACCAGGGGTCTGAATGATTTCAAGCGTCAGGATCCGCCGAAGTTCTCTGGGGGCTTCGATCCGGAAGAAGCTGACTTATGGCTCCAAGAGTTGGAGAAGATCTTTACCTTCTTGCGTACAACTGCAGAGATGAAAGTTGATTATGCAACCTACCTGCTAACGGGTGAAGCTGAGTATTGGTGGCGTGGGGCTAGGGCTATGATGGAGGCTGACCATCAAGCCATCACTTGGGAGTGTTTCCGTGGAGCTTTCTTGGACAAGTACTTTCCTAGAAGTGCTAGAGCCGCTAAGGAAGCACAATTTCTGAGACTCCGTCAAGGAGGCATGACCGTTGCTGAGTATGCTGCAAAGTTGGAGTCGTTGGCTAAACACTTCCGTTACTTTAGAGGACAGATTGATGAAGGCTACATGTGTGAGCGATTCATTGAGGGGCTGTGTTATGAGCTGCAGAGGGCGGTGCAACCGCTAGGACTGAATCGCTACCAAGTGCTGGTGGAGAAGACCAAGGGGATTGAGGCCATTGATAATGCAAGGGGCAAATTCCAAGGTCTGAACAAGCCTTACCAAGGAAGTGGAGGTCCGGCTAGGACTAACCAAGGAAGAGGTGACAAGGGTAGGCATTTCCAGAAGAAGCCGTATGTTCGTCCTCAGGGTAGGGGGACAACTTCTGGGTCCTTTTATCCTACTGGTGGAAATGCAATTGCACTAAGAACCCCATCTGGGAATCGGGAAGATGTGACTTGCTTCAGGTGCAACAAAAAGGGGCACTATGCCAACCACTGTTCTAAGAGTCTTGCGGCGTGTTGGAACTGCAACAAGCCAGGCCACACTGCTGCAGAGTGCAGGATTCCTAAAGTTGAGGCTGCTGCAAATGTTGCTGGGGCTAGGAGGCCTACTGCTGGTGGAAGGGTCTACTCGATCAGTGGAACTGAAGCTGAGGAAGACGATGGTCTGATCCGCAGTACCTGCGAGATTGCGGGTAATTCCCTTATCGCGCTATTTGATTCTGGTGCTACGCATTCATTTATAGATATAGCTTGTGCGGCAAGGTTAAAGCTAGAAGTGTCAAAGCTACCGTTTGACTTGACAGTGTCTACCCCTGCATCTAAGAGTCTAGTAACTAACACTGCATGTCTGGAATGTCCTTGGATGTACCTAGATAAGAAGTTTGTAGCAAACTTAATCTGTTTACCTCTCAAGGGATTGGATGTGATCATAGGCATGGATTGGTTGTCCCACCATCATGTTCTTCTTGATTGCGCCAATAAGGTAGTTATCTTTCCCGATGCTGGACTCGCTGAGTTCCTGAACTCGTACTTTTCAAAGCTTTCTTTGAGGAAAGGAGCTTTGAGTTCTCTCATGTCTACAACCGTGGTGGAAGCTAAGGAGAATGGAGTACACGGAATTGCTGTTGTGCAAGATTTCGAGGATGTGTTCCCCGAAGACGTACCTGGAATACCTCCGGTCAGAGATATGGAGTTCACAATTGATATAGTCCCAGGCACTGGACCTATATCAATCGCACCGTATCGTATGGCACCGGCAGAACTGACTGAGCTGAAGAGTCAACTCGAAGATTTAACCAAGAAGGGGTTTATCCGACCTAGCGTTTCTCCGTGGGGAGCGCCAGTGCTGCTTGTGAAGAAGAAAGACGGAAGATCGCGACTTTGTGTGGATTATCGACAGTTGAACAAAGTCACGATAAAGAACCGTTATCCGTTGCCAAGGATTGACGATTTGATGGATCAGTTGAAGGGTGCTGCTATTTTCTCGAAGATTGACCTGAGATCGGGATATCACCAGATTAGAGTCAAGGATGAGGATATTCAAAAGACGGCGTTTAGGACACGCTATGGGCACTATGAGTACTTGGTGATGCCGTTTGGAGTTACGAATGCACCAGCTGTATTCATGGACTACATGAATAGGATCTTTCATCCATTCTTGGATCGCTTCGTTGTGGTGTTCATCGACGACATCTTGATCTACTCGAGGAATCGTGAAGAACACGAGGAACATCTACGTCAAGTATTACAAGTTCTTCGGGATAAGGTACTGTATGCTAACGCGACAAAGTGTGAATTTTGGCTCAAAGAAGTAAAGTTTTTAGGACATGTCATCTCAAAGGAGGGTATTGCTGTGGATCCCAGTAAAGTGGAAGCGGTACTTGCATGGGAGCGTCCTAAGACTGTGACAGATATAAGGAGTTTCATCGGTTTAGCTGGATATTACCGACGATTCATCGAAGGTTTTGCTAAGATTGCAGGACCATTGACGAAACTCACCCGGAAGAACCAACCTTTTGCTTGGACAGAGGATTGTGAACAGAGTTTCCAAGATATGAAGAAGCGTTTGACGACCGCGCCAGTTCTGACATTACCACAAGAGAAGGAACCCTACGAGGTTTACTGCGATGCTTCGTACCAAGGTTTGGGTTGTGTGTTGATGCAACACCGAAAGGCTGTGGCTTATTCTTCAAGGCAATTGAAGATACATGAACGGAACTATCCTACGCACGATTTGGAGTTAGCGGTTGTGGTATTTGCGCTCAAGATTTGGAGGCACTATCTTTATGGGAGCACTTTCACTGTTTTTAGTGATCATAAGAGCTTGAAGTACCTGTTCGATCAGAAGGATCTGAATATGAGACAAAGGCGTTGGGTGGAATTCATCAAGGACTATGATTTCACTTTGTTGTACCACCCAGGAAAAGCAAATGTTGTAGCAGACGCACTGAGTCGCCAGACAATTCATGTTTCATCGTTGATGATTAAGGAATTGGAACTTATCGAGACTTTTCGCGACCTCAGTTTGGGTATGCAAGTGACACCTGGAAAATTGAGCTTTGGGATGGTGACGATCACTAGTGATTTTCTGAACGAGATCAAGGTGAAACAACTGTTAGATGAGGAGCTGATCGAGAAACGGAATTTGATCATTTTGGGAAAAGCGCCGGATTTTGAGGTAGGAACCGACAACATTCTGCGTTGCAAAGGACGTGTCTGCGTACCATTGGACATGGAGTTGAGAAGGATGATTCTTGACGAAGGTCACAAGAGCAGATTGAGTATTCATCCGGGATCGACAAAGATGTATCAAGATCTAAAGTTGAATTTTTGGTGGCCAGGAATGAAGAAGAATGTAGCAGAGTTTGTGGCGGCATGTCTGACATGTCAGAAGGCGAAGATAGAACATCAAAAGCCTGCGGGTATGTTACAGTCACTTGATGTGCCGGAGTGGAAGTGGGACAGTATCTCTATGGATTTCGTGGTAGCTTTGCCAGCTACGAGGAAGAGATTTGATTCCATTTGGGTCATTGTGGACCGTCTGACGAAGTCAGCACATTTCATACCGGTGAAGACCACGTTCAATGTGGAGGCACTTGCAAAAGTGTATGTCGCTGAGATTGTACGACTTCATGGAGTACCATCGAGTATTGTTTCTGACAGAGATCCGAAGTTTACTTCGCATTTCTGGAAGGCGTTGCACGAGGCGCTTGGGACGAAGTTGAGGTTGAGCTCTGCCTATCACCCTCAGACGGATGGACAGACAGAGAGGACAATACAGTCATTGGAAGACTTGCTGCGAGCCTGTGTTCTGGATAGTCAAGAAAGCTGGGATGAGCTGTTGCCGTTGATCGAGTTTACTTATAACAACAGTTTTCATGCTAGTATTGGAATGGCACCTTATGAGGCTTTGTATGGGAGGAGATGTAGAACTCCTTTATGTTGGTTTCAAGATGGCGAACATCTTCTCGTTGGACCTGAATTAGTACAACAAACTACTGAGAAAGTGAAGCAAATACAAGAGAAGATGAGGACGTCACAGAGTCGACAGAAGAGTTATGCTGACACACGACGGAGAGAGTTAGAGTTTGAGGCGGGAGACCATGTGTTTCTTCGCGTGACACCAACTACCGGAGTGGGAAGAGCGATAAAGTCGAGGAAGCTGACACCGAAGTTCATTGGACCGTATCAGATTATCGAGCGAGTCGGTAAAGTAGCTTATCGGATTGCGTTGCCACCTTTTCTTTCCAAGATTCATGATGTGCTACACGTATCACAATTGAGGAAGTATATTCCTGATCCCTCTCACATCATCAAGGAAGATGATATTCAGCTTAGAGACAACTTGTCTTTTGAAGTGGCACCAATGAGGATTGAGGAACGTAGGATCAAGCAGTTGAGGAACAAGCAGGTTCCTCTGGTAAAAGTGATTTGGAACCAAGTCACGGGCGATGCTACTTGGGAACTAGAAGAGAGGATGAAGGAACAGTATCCGGAACTCTTCACTGAGCCTTAAGTTTCGAGGACGAAACTTTCTTTTTGGGGGGTAGTATTGTAAGACCTGGATTTTCAGAACAAGCTAATTTCCGACTCACGCGTAGAATCAGTGTAAGCGTGACAGGAGTTTGATATTTGAGAAAGATTAATGAAGAAGAAAGTTCAGGAATTGCTTGAGGAATGTTGCGTAGTCATTTTAGGAATTAGAGCGAGTCGTCTGCACACCCGCCTTATGGCAAGCGTGTCCAGAATAGGCTAATTTCGCTTTAGAGCAACGTTTTAAGTGAGATTTCGAATCCTTGGAAAATTTAAAGATTTTCTTTATTTTTCCTTCGACCAGCGTTTCATTTCGGAACTCTGGACTGTACGCACGATAGGTTTCACTTTTCGGATGTCCGCCGACGCTAATTTCTTTGCTTCGAAACCCTATTTTCGAGCAATGGATGAAGACTTTTTCTATTCGGGACTTCTAACGAAGATTCCGTCCATGTTGCCAGACTTGTTTCGACGTTTCCAATCTTTCTTCAGTTGGAAGTTTTGTCGTTTGAGCATCACAGCAAAAAGTAGTTTTTCGGGGCAGATTAACCGACACCGCTTTTGAGTTTTTCGATATCGTTTTTCCCAAATCCTAGATATTTGTTTTGAGTTCTGGAATTCTGACGCCAGAATCTCTCTTAGAATTTCTCGGTGATCGTGCTGCAAAAATCGGAATCGCGAAATTTTCATTTTCCCGCGATTTCACCCGCCTATAAATAGCGCGAAAAAGCAAAATCCTCTCATTTTCTTTCCATTTGTGGCTGATTTCGTGGGGAGCAAGGGGGGAGGAGATTTCCGCGAAAACTTGACCAATCTTCGTGCAGTTCGTCCCTACTTCTAGGTATCGAGGTAACTATCATGAATCCTGCCTCTGATTTCTGTTTCTGCTGAGTTTCTGAAGTCGTTTCTGTGCTCTAAGTTTTGAGCTTTTTCTAAAATTGTCCGATTTCTCTGATTTCTCGCTTGGGTTATGTTCCTTATGTTCCCCTGAGTCTAAAACCTCTGTCAGTAAACTCTGATTGCGATTCAGTTGTCCAGGATCTGAAAAATTGACTCAAAACTCTTTTTGTCTCACATTTCGAAACTTTATTGTCGAAAAGACTTAATCTGACTTCGTGCCTTTAGGATTTGTTGTCACGGATATCATGAGGATCGTTGCTGTCAAATTTGTTTTCCGAACTGATAACTTTGAAGTTTTGAGCCTTTATTTTGGACCAAAATGCCCCTGGATAGTCGTATTTCGACCCGATTGTCCGAAAATTGTTCCGACAATTTCTTTGCCTTAGTTTTACCCTAAAACTACCTTGTGAATTGATTTAGATCGAAGAAAAAGTTCGAAAACTCTATTTTCCATAGTGGCCGAAACCTAATTGCTTGGGTACCGTGTCCAAAAATAATTTTTGGGTCTCTATGACCTGAGCCTTTGCGTAGCTCTTTCAATTGTCGAAATTTTGGCGCCGGTTTCGTGTCATTCTGAGTTATGTAGCTCGAGTTATGCTCGTTTTAGCGAACGAAGTCTCCGTTGTCAATTTGTGCCTAAATAGGAACTCTGAAGCTTTAGAGGCTTTCTTTACGATTTCGATTAGTATTAGTAGATCGTGTTGCTCCTAGTGAAGCTTGTGTTGATGATTGTGTTTTCTTTGTTCTAGGTTCGCAATTTCCATGCCCAACTTCTACTCACGAAGGTAAGGGTAACTCGGTTTTAGAGCGTCTTTGAGTCTTGCATGCTTTTATCGCACTGCCTGTGTTTGAGATGAAGATGTTTATATTGATTGGCAGATGATTATGATTATTATGCTGAATTTGGAAAATGTTTTCTGAGAGGCTTCGGCCGTTTACTGGTTACTGTCGTTACTGCTTCCTAGTGGATGAAACATGTGGTTACTTTGGATTGGTCCTTGGGTGGGCTTTGTTATTGTCTGACTTGGCATATAGGGCTTGAGTCAAGTGGCGATGAGGAGGTGTGTCCTATCATTGTCCCATCTTGCGAGGTGCTAAGTGGCGATCAGGAGGTGTGTCCTATGATTGTCCCGTCTTGTGTGACGTTAAGTGGCGATTAGGAGGTGTGTCCTATGATTGTCCCGTCATGTATGACGTTATAAGTGGCGATGAGGAGGTGTGTCCTATCATTGTCCCGTCTTGAGAGACGATATTGATCGATCCATTTTGTTAGCAGCATATAGTTGCATTATAGGGAACTAACACCTGACCCTATGTTGTTGGATTTTCGTATTGGTTTATTGATATCTGATTTGATGTTACATTGTTGAGGTTATTATTATCTGAGTCCAATTTATGTTTAAGTTGTTGATATATGAGTTGAGTTATGTTGCTAGTTATTTACCATGCCAGGTAATTAAATTCGAACAGCATGATTTTTCTCTTTTATACATGGTAATTGCATGGAGTTAACCCTTTCTATTTGCTACTTGTTGTTTGGGCGCTTAACGCTATTAGGCGATGGAGATCCTTCCGCCGAGGCATAGCTACTCGAGTTGGAGATCGAGTTGTAAGTGGTGGAGTAGAGGTATGAGAAGCATCTTTGCTTCTCTTCTTGTGGATTATGTTGGAGTCACTTTTACTTTATGAGAACTCTGTTATTAAAGTCTTGCTTCCGTCACTGTTAAAGTGCGCATGTTTATTCCGAACCTTACTTATGGTATTGTAAACTATTATTACTGTATATCGGGAAACAAGTTATCTAAATAAAGTTATGGTATGTTTCCAACCTTTTAGCCGAAGTGTTTAGTTGTTTTACAGAAAAAAAATTCCCTTGGTTTTTAGGGATTGCAGATTGGTCCTTAGACTTTGTTAGGTTACTAATGTGACTCCTCAGTTGAGAAATTGGGGTGTTACACCATCCGTCCTCCTCTCGCTACCGCGATGCGCTCCTGTTCCTGCATCCCAACCCTAGTCCCCCCGAAGGGTGAACCGTCGTGAACCAGTCCGCCAAAGACATCTGACAAAGGGCGTTTGTCCGCCAAAGCACACACAGAAGACGCGAGGGTCAACTCCAAAGAATTATATAAATAATACCACCAATAGATACCGATAAAAGATTAGCCACTTAGGCTTATAACTAGAAATTACATCCTAGGGTTGTATATTTCACAATGAATGTAAACAGCAATAAATCACAGTTAACATGCCTCAAGTAGAATTAACAAGTATCAAACACACTCAACAACTAAGTCAGTATGCATGTTGCATGAAATGATATGCAGGTTAACCCAGTCAACCAATATGCAATCCGGAACGGATAGACATCAAACGGATCAATCCTAGCACCAGCAACGATGGGACCATTCTGCTCGCGTGCCTCTGGGATGGACATCAACCGGATCAATCCTAGCACCAGCAACGGTGGGACCATTCTGCCCGCGTGTCTCTTACACCAAACCAAGGTAGCCAGATCAGCCGTAACCCGTAGGTTTGCCATTTCGGTCTGCTACAAGAGACGTCTACAAACGCTCTTACACGGAAATCCGGGTCTTATGACCATTTTGGAATCCGACGACATTTGGAATTCTCCGAGGTCCGGTATCACGCCGTGTATAAACCTCCTATGTATGCATGAATGCAATGTGATTAACCAAACAACGTCTCCGACCTCACTCGACACGTCGCCACGTGTTCTAGGTAAATTAATGTCTCTAAAAGCTTACCCTAAGGTAAAAGTCGATTTTGCGACAAAAGACAACACTTCACAACAACACATAACTCATGATGATCTCCAAATCATCCGACTCATCTCAAACCGATGGTCATAACTGCTCAACGAGCACAGAGTATCACACTCTCAGAAACTAACGGTTTCCCGGACTTATCCCCAGGATAGCCCAACACACATAGCTGCTCCAACAGCACAACAACCATAGCTGCTCCAACAGCACAACAACAAACGCTGCTCCAACAGCACCACAACATCTACATACTCGAAGCCTCTCAACTTTCTCAACACTGGGATCCGACGACACTTCTCGTTTTCCAAAACTAAGATTTGACTTCCACGCCTTCCTTTCGAGTTTATTATCATTAATTAAGGATTTAGAGGTTGTTTAAGGTCTTATGAGTTTTCTTTATAAAATAGATTCCATTTTGTCTTATCGCAAGTCTTATACATTTTCAGGATCTCCCAATCCCAAATCACTTCCAGAGAATGTCTCGATCCACTAAACAAAACAAGGCCCGAACCTCGTTCGTCCTATCAAACTTTCTCAAAACTCTCAAAATAAAATCGGCATGACCTGCCCGCTATTCTCACCATTCAGAATCTCAGATCTCATTGCATAAGTATAAATAACTCAGCACAACCAATCAACATGTCAGATATCAACATATTAAGCAATAACCACATAGCACTTAGCATATAAGGCATGCACCACACATCCTAAATTACCCAATTAGCACTTAGCATGTAATTCACTCATCAAAAACATTCAGTAGATGCATCATCTACATTGTCAGCCGAAGCCTCAGAAAACATTTTTCCAATCAAACACAAACAAGTGCATAAACAGTGAACAATGTCGAAAGCATCGACCCTAAGCATTAACTAGAGATTCAGTGAGTAGCCCTCACCTGTAGATTCTCCAGGACGATCTCCTAACACTTGTTCACAATCAAAGGCTTGCTCCTCTAGGAATTCCTCAAAATCACCTTTAGAGCAAAACCACAGAAATACTATCAGAATCTATCGAAAACTAAGCTATCTATACTTACTAAGGTTACTCGAAGTAATCTATACTCTAAGGTACGATAATCTAGCGCAAAAGGACAAGTTTTCGGAAAAGGAAATTTCCTCCTCCCCCCTTAATAGGTTCGGCCACTTTAGGTAATTAGGGGACTCGATTTTTCTTCGATCAAACTTGGTTCCTATGCTATCATTAGCCGTAACTAAGGGTATTCTGAACTCGGAAAAATTATCGGATCAAAAACTGTCGCAGGGGTATTTTGGTCATGATTTTTAACTTAGGATTTTCAAAACTGAAATCCCAAAAACCAAATTTGACAGGGACGTCACCAACGACGTTTATGACAACTAATCCTACTAGCACTAAGCTAAGGCGATAGTTTTTAGCCTAAAGGTTGAAGCTTTACTCCAAAAACTCCAAAAATGGGTATTTAAGGCTAAAATTGATTCCGGCGGAAATCCGGCGGCATAACGGAAAATCTAATCCGGCAGAAGTGATCTTGGGCACATAAGGAAGAGGTTTAGAATCAGAAATGAAACACTCAGGATAGTTTTGCAAAAACCCATAAACTATCAGCTCAGAAAAGTCTACAGAAAAGCTATGGAAAAAGCGATCAGAGGTAAGGATTAGCGACTATACCTTAAAACCTTGAAGCAGCAACTGATTGATCGACGATCAAGCAAGGATTGAACAAAATCTCTTCCTCCTTCTTCTTCTTCTTGGCCGCGGGTTTGGGTGGGGAAAATGGTGGAAAATTTGTGTTTTTCTTCCTTTCTTGGCTATATATAGAGGTTGGCAAAACGCGGTAAAATGAAAGTTTCGCGAATCTGATTTTTTCCGGCGTCATTCTCCATGAATTCTAAGATAGGTTTTGGCGAAAGAATTCGAAAACTAAAAAGAGGTCTCCTTGTATTTTTGGCAACTAATGCATAGTCGGTATAAAACTATTTTACCCGATAAGTTGCTTTTTGCATCGGATGTCGGAATGGAAAACTTCCTTCTGAAGAAAGATTGAAATCATCAAGAGAAATGGGTGTACGCGTGTAGAATATTCATTTGAAGCTCTGAATAGAAAAAGTCTTCATAGTCGGGTGATTCTAGGGTTTTGAAATACCAGGGATTCGGTTTCGGCAAACTTCCGATGATTGGAATCGGACGTTCGTAGATCCTAGAGTTTCGCCTCGAAACGATTGTGATATATGGAAAAAGAGAAGTTCTAACATTTCTCTGAAGATTTTTGGAATTAACTTCCGTCGTGCCTAAAAGTGAAAACTAGCTATATACTAGGGTTTCTGACCTAGGTTTAAGCGTAAAACGATCGTGCTATATCTTTTATCGATCATAATGAAATCCTTGAACTTTTCCTGAACTTTCTCCTTCATAAATATATTCCTTCCGATAAACTCTCGTTCAGGTTTTCCTTCACGATACGTCAAGCCTAATCGTAAATGGAAATCTCTTCCACTTATTCTAAGCTTAAAAACTTGGGTCTCACACCCTCCATTTTCATCCTTTCATAAACACCCAGTAACCAGCCAAGCCAAAATCAATCTCTGCCCTAACCCATAAAGCGTACCCGAACCAAGATCTATGTCGTAATCAATCCCGATCGCGGAAGTGACCTCGCCAGAGACGTCATCCACTGTGCCGGAGGCGTCGAATCCCTTCAAAGCTCTAACCGGATCTGCCATATCCGCCACTCTGCTCGCCACAACAAGTCACCCCTGCACCACCGTCCCGCGACTTCGCAACCATCGAATAACGCCTGGTTGCTGCCGCATTCTCTGTCAAGCTCCTCACCGCTGTCACCACAACAATCTCTTCATAACAAGTCCCATTTCCACGAATGTTACCTCATGTCCAGAAAATACCCAAGCCAGAACTCAGATTGGAAAGTAAGAGGATGAGGGTGGTGAAGCGTTTCACCTAATGTCCAGAAGATCCATCGATTGCACCTGGGTTTTGATTGAACGGAAAAAAGGGTGAGAAACTGGGTTCAATTGCAAGGGAAAAGGGTTTCGATTGCATGGTTCGACCCTGTGTTGTCGCGCGTGTTCCCTTCGACAAGGATCTGTTACTTCAACATCGGGGTTATGGTGATAGATTTTGTGAAGTAGAGGAAAGGGGACTACAAGAGGAGGATCAAGAACTGAATGGAGTTGCAGAGGGAGAAGAGGATCTATGATTTGGGTTCTCTCCCACTTTTTTTGCTTGTTTTTTGCTGGGTATGTTGAGGTTATTAATAATAGGTGGAAGATGAAGACTTTAGTTTTGTGGGTTTGGGTTTTCTAGTGTGGTCTTAATTTTCTGGGTTAGAGTTATGATTTTTTTGGTTTTGTTTATGCAAATGAAGATAAGCATAAGGATGAAGATGAAGATTCAATCTGTTGCCTTCCCTTTCTTTTTTCTGTTACATTTTTTGATAAAAAAATGTTTTAATTCTTTTTATCTACATGGCATCTAAGTGGTAAAATATGTCAGGCCATGTCATGAATGAGTGCCACGTGTGTAAATTCTGTTTGAAATTAGACGGCAACTAACAGAAGGATTCAATTGTCACAAATTAATCTTTGGTGGATCAAAATTGCTCCTTTCAAACAAAGGAGATTCAAATTGCACAAAGGTCAAACATCAGGGGCAAAAAATGCAACTAAGCCTTCAAACTAAATGAAGAAAGAAACAGTGGTTGAAAGTCGAGCGTGACTACAGATGTCAATTTCCACCAGAAAATGGGGATCGCGTGACAACGGCCTTGTTTCGGGTCCCAATCTTGGGGAAACTTTCCCTATGGGGATAGGGATAAAGATGAAAAATCCCTCGAGAAAAAATTTAGGACAAAGTCAAGTACAAAAATAGTATTGATCCAAGTCTCATATCAAGTAGTGTGAAAAGAAATAAGTGGGGAATGACTATAAATATGAATAATTATGTTGAGTTTTATTCAGCTCAACAACATTAATCTTTTGAGTGTGTTGGGAATGAGTAATTGTGTGTTTTTGTGAGAATTTGCAATCTTGACCATAAAACTGCACTGTGAGGATTTGCAAATCTATTTTTAAATTGCAATGCCATATTGCAATTCGGTTCTGAAAGTGCATTGATATGGTATGCAATTTTATCAGTTGAGTGATAAACTTTTTTGTTGAGATCATAAATTTCACGTGTGCTTAACCAAGTTAAATTTGTGAAATGTTCAATTATTTATCTATTACTTATTTTTCTGATTGTTATGGTGTGGAGCATTTTAATAGTGATCTACCAGTTTTATTTATTTAATAATATATTTAACGGACAAATATAACTTTTGACCGGTCTACCACTTTAAAATGGTTTATCTTATAATTTATTTTTTGGTTACAATAAATAATATAACAGAGATAAAACACCTCTAAATTATTGGACAGAGCGTGAGTAACATGTTCGGAGAAGTCAGAAGATACTCACTCATGGGTAGAAGCGTCAGGAGAGTTCCCTGAGGTCCTTGAAGGATAGCTCAAGTGGTAAGAGCTATGGACATAAGAGTTGGGTGAGATGAAGGATGAAAGGTCCAGGGTTCGAATCCTGAGAATTACTAATTTACTAACATTACTAACAACTAACTTTTGTCTACAAAAAAAAAAGGAGAGCTCCCTGAGAAGGCGTCTACCAACTGAAATTTTAGTGGATGCGGGGGAATCAAACCAAAAAGACTATTGGACAGGACGTGAGTAACATGATGGGGGAAGTCAGAAGAGGCTCACTCATGGGTAGAAGCGTTAGGATATCTCCCTAAGAAAGGCGTCTATCGATGGAAATTTTAGAACCTAAAACAAGTTATGTCAACCAACATAGTAGTGTAACTTATAATATCAATACATCTCGTGAAAAAAAAATAACAACTTAACACATCTTTCAACTCCTCCAACCATGTCTCGAAACGTGGCTTACACAAACTGTTGCTATCTAGCAGCAATTGAGAGAAAACATACTGACTTTAGAATTATGCACTCAAAAGCAATCACCCAAATGAAACCACCTATATGGGGAAAAAAATTCATATCCCATCAATGCTCAAGTGCAGTCACCACTGTGCAGCATGAAAAGACTAGTTATAAAGTGTAGAGCAGCTGAAAGCAAAAATCCCCAACCTCAAAAACTTACAACACTACATAAGTAGATGCCCACTAGGGTGGGGAAGTTTGAAAGTGGTCCATCGATGGACCACTCTTCCCAGTTGTTGATATATTATATTTTAGGTTTTGTGGTCAGGATGCGGTACCTTTAACTTTGCCAACAGGTCAAGTGGTTGTCACTACGATGAGTTTCATATTTTGCTAAGACACCCCTCGCTCTCATTTACCGTGTGCCTGTTATGTGTTTTGTCTTATGTGTAGGTCCCAGGTCCCTGGTTCCAGGTCAGAAGACAACAAAAAACATTCGCCATTTTTGAAGTGTAAGGTCTGAGTTGAGTTTTGAGCCGTCTGCCCTTGTCCATTATTCCCCGGCATTGTTTTAGTAGAGAATACGCACAACATCGATTCGGTGGTGGATGTGAGATGTGTGGAAAAATTTGTGCAACACGCAAAGATAGAAGATTGAATTGATGGAATCGCTGGTAGTGCATACTCGCGTTTAGAGATGCACTGAGGAAGGAGGAAGGAATGGTGGGGTTCGAAAGGTCGTTGAACGCAAATTAATGGATTGAATGGATTAAATGGGATTGAAGGAGGATTGAATTCAAATGAATGGATTGAATGGGATAGAATTGGGATTAGGAGGGGTATAAATCAGTTGGGGAGAGATGCATTTGACGTGTTCGACGAAATGCCCCAAAGAGTTGGTTGTGTCCATTTATGCCCCAAATGAATGATATGACCCATTTTGGTAGAAATGAACGTGAACCTTATAAAAATGCGTTGTTGGTTGATTTTTTCCCTTAGGCCAATCCCAAATACTGAGTGTCAATTTCATATAACCCATATAAACATGTCTAAGTGTGTTTTGACATAGAAATCATAGAGTAGAATAGCGGTTTAGTGCCATTTTAGTGGTAGACGGTGCTGCTGAAGATGAATGCATTACGAAGGACCCATTACGAACATGTATTTTGTAGAAGATATCTAGTATTGATTTGTCATTAGTAGAAGATCATGTCTTGCCTTGTAAAATAGCAACGTGACATATTCCTTTCTTAAAACCTGGGTTTTTAGTGTGAGTTTGTTACATATATTGAGCGGTTGAACATCGAAGAAAACGTATGCAAAGCGCGTATGAATGGTTACAATGTGGTATCCAGACACAATTTTTAAAATCAAATGATATAAACGAATAGTAGTGACTTAAACATAGCACATGGTACTGGACAAACTTAAAATTTCATAGTGACTTAAACATAGCACATAGTACTGGAAACAACATTGTTACAACCAAAATACTAGTAATAAGAGGTCTGTGTTCAGAATGAGGATGGGAGTTCATGAACAAAACAAGAAAGACTTAAACATAGAGTGACTTAAACATAAGACATAAAGACTTAAACATAGAGTGACTTAAACATAAGACATGGCAGCCATAGTCCTGTCTAGAGGTCTCTTAATTGTTGCGAACGACACGCAAGAGCAATCGAAGTTCATCTGGGACAAAAGTAAAGTGTAGGATGTTCCCCGCAGACAAGCGTAAATCCTTGCACAATTCATACCATCTTGTAATTAGATAAGCTTCATTCTTGTTTCTTTCAGCAGGACAAATCTTGCAATTTGCAACTAAATTTGTGTCCTCTACTCTCACATTTAATCTTGTCATTCCATGCAACAAGACTCTCTCTGTCACTCTTGCTGGTAAATTCTGCATCAATGTAATTGATATAGAGCATGACATGAGGTAGAAATAAGAAATGGGTATTACATTACAATAAAATGGATAAATTATAAGGTTGAGATGGACGTACCAAAGGGTTCCTTCCCCGAACTATCCTGTCAATGACAACCTTTTCCCATGTAATTACTGGTTCATTTTGCATGACCTGAACCTCATCATCAACTTCAGCTTGAGATTCATCATCAGAGTCAAGGTTGATAACCTCAGGGCCATTTCCATTGTCGGGGTAGGCAATTTCAGTTCCATCATTATCAAATATGCGGATTCTAAAAGGTAGTGGTTCATTAAAGGTAAAGTGAAACAAGGATTCTCTAGTGAGTGAGTAAAAATCAACCAATTCCTGCCATCCAGTCCTAAATGCAGGCCTTCCGTGCTTGAAGCCTACTCTCAATGGGTTGGTATTTCCTTTTGGGTCTATAGCCAAAGCATCATGTCCAGCTTCTACTAATGTGCATGAAATCCTACATTTAAATGGCAATTTTGCTGAAGTTAAAATACTCAAATCGTACATGGAAATTTTGGTGAAGTAAGAAATCTGAAATCGTACATGGCAATGGAGATTTGTACAGACTACTTTAATTGAGTTATGTAATAAACCCTGACAAGAAACTGAGTAATTACCTCATTTGGTAGCAAGTGCATTCCAAATCTCATGCGAAAATGATCTTGACCCACTGTTTTTGGAGTTCCCATGACAACCCAACTGCTGCACAGACACGACAAAAAAAAAAGATTTTGTCATTTTTCCAGTATAAGACAAAGTGCATGCAAGGAAATGGTAAATGGTGTGCGTAGCCAACCCACGTTAAAATGGAAATAAATGACATTAAGGAGTTTCCTTTCATGCAGGAGCTAACCTAGGAAGCTTGTTTTTGGCAAACTATGAAGTTATATAAATCAGGTAAAAGGGGTGTGTATCCTCACTACACTTAGAAGACAAATTGCAGACAAACACACCCCAGTTCTAGTCAAAACTAGAGGAAGTACCACCGTTGGTTTGGATAGAACCCTAATTGTGTAAATTAAGAAGAAAAATTGGGTACCTTGTCGACGATTAAGCAACCAAGCAAGAACCTTGTCCACGAATGAGCCACCCAGCAACTGGTGGAGTCGTCTTCTTCGCTGAAGATCTGGAATGTTATCCTGTTATGGCATTTAGGATTATGTGGCGTTACAAAAAGGAGCCAAAACGGGTGGGTACCCGAGTTACGTTTTGTGTGTGCATAACTGCTTGGGCCTCTGGCCCAGTGTTCCTTTTAGTAATTGCAATGGATTAAATAAATAACTGGGAAAAATGAAAAAATTAAATAAGTGACCAACTACTTCTTATTTATGTTGAATTGTGAAATGGAAAAATGGGAAAAATAAAGTAAGTGGTAATATTTAATAATAATTAAATATTCGACAATATTTGACATGTTACATTCAAATTGTTAATTATGTTAAAAGACTCATATCATTCTCATCTTTGCTCTCTCTGACCGCCGATCTCCTATTTGAACCCTTAAAGACTCGTATCATTCTCATCTTTGCTCTCTCTGACCACCGATCTCCTATTTGAACACTAAAAGACTCGTATCATTCTCATCTTTTCTATCTCTAACCGCTGATCTTCTATTTGAACACTAAAAGACTCGTATCATTCTCATCTTGCTCTCTCTGACCGCCGATCTCCTATTTGAACCCTTAAAGACTCTTATCATTCTCATATTTGCTCTCTCTGACCGGCGATCTCCTATTTGAACCCTTAAAGACTCGTATCATTCTCATCTTTGCTCTCTCTGACCACCGATCTCCTATTTGAACCCTAAAAGACTCGTATCATTCTCATATTTGCTCTCTCTGACCGCCGATCTCCTATTTGAACCCTAAAAGACTCGTATCATTCTCATCTTTGCTCTCTCTAACCGCCGATCTCCTATTTGAACCCTTAAAGACTCGTATCATTCTCATCTTTTCTATCTCTGACCGCCGATCTCCTATTTGAACCCTTAAAGACTCGTATCATTCTCATATTTGCTCTCTCTAACCACCGATCTTCTATTTGAACCCTAAAAGACTCGTATCATTCTCATCTTTGCTCTCTCTGACCGCTGATCTCCTATTTTAACCCTTAAAGACTCGTATCATTCTCATCTTTGCTTTCTCTAACCGCCGATCTCCTATTTGAACCCTTAAAGACTCGTATCATTCTCATCTTTGCTCTCTCTAACCGCCGATCTCCTATTTGAACCATATATTAATATTGACTGAAATTTTTTTACACATTAAGTTTTTGGACATTATATCACTTAGTTGTGTATTAATCTGGAATGCATTTTTTTTAATCAATTATTCCACATAAAAAAAATCAATTATTCTTAGATACACCCCACATAATCAATTTACCTCTAAAATCAATTTGGAGTTCAATTTGAAGGGGCAATCAATTTAAGGCCCCAAATTAATGGTTAAGCGGCAACGAATTTCAATTTTTCCCACCCACGCGTTCAACTGGATTCCAACGGAAGCAACCATGACTTGATAGATAGGGACTACACACTGGGCTGCTGCAAAAAGCACAATATTCCCCTGCCAAAGTAAGTACCAAGCACGTGATTGTTGACCCTTTTTTCCACCTCACATTATTGAGTTGAAAGAAAGGTGGGTGGGTCCAATTTAATTGTTATAAACACTTTGAACCAATTTGTCACCATTTCTTCATTGCACTGCTAGGTTCATACACCGATATACACTCATCCTTACCATTTGCTTCATCTACCACTAAGATCCAAAGTGCTCAACCATGTCTGCTAAGGGGCACAGATTTTACGTTTTGTATCGTGGAAGAAACCCAGGTATTTACAATTCCTGGGATGAAGCCAAAGAAGAAGTGCTTTGTTTCAAAAACAATAAGCATGAAAGTTTTCCCACTCTACGACAAGCTCAGGCAGCCTTAGATGCGTACTCTTCAAGTGCAGATTCAGGCCAGAGCTCAAACAGTAATCAGTTTGGAAAAGTCAGACCTCACATCATGTTGGTGCTCATGCCAGGTCTGGCTACGACTCCAGCAGCCCGACACCGGTCCAAACACCGTGCAAAATGAGTTACGTAGCATGATGATCCCATATTAGTTTCTAATGTATTGAGTTTTTCTATTATTTCTGACTAGCCACCATTTACTGATGTACAGATGAAGATATGAATTGTCAAGCCACGCAAAGAAAGTCAAAGGGAACACAGGGTGATGAACATGTCCTTACATTTAGCATGCAACAATGGTTAGTGGAAGCCTGCAAGGCACTGGGCATTGAAACACCTGAGTTTTATCCATATCCCCCAAAGATTTTGAACGGCACACCACACCATAGTTATATGTGTTATTTGCATTCACCAAAGATAGAGGGCACACCGGTTGAAGTTGGACCTTATGAGACTTCTCCTTACCATGCAATGGAACAAGTCTCCCTAAAGTGGCTAACAAGGTTGGAGACATCTTTTAATCTAGGTATTCTGGACTACAACCACCATAAGCTTAAGGTGAAGAATCAAAGAATTCAATGCCTTGAGGCTGAGAACTTTGACCTGGTAATGGAAAATTCAAGCCTAAGACAACAAAATTTGGACTTGAGAGGTATGTTGGAGCATCCTTGAAGTATTGAGGTTTATATGCGTTGAAGAAGTCCCAGAGTTGAAGTGAAGTCCTAGAGTTGAAGAAGGATTAACTTGCCTTGTTAATTGTGTTTAGGTTTAGATTTTTTATTTTGTAGTTAGTTACTTTTAATCATGTAAGACTTCATGAATTGGAACCTATCTAATGTGTAACAAATTATGATGCAACTGGCTGTGTAATGCATGCATTGCAGTAGTGTTATTATCAGGTCTTGACTAGTCTTACATTCTTCATAGCTTTGCTGACTGGGTGGACACCCGTGTTATTTTAAATCAGCTTCAAATAAGCTTTAAACTAATGTCTAAGTGTAAATGTAGCTTTCTAGACTGACAGGTTAGGCTTCAGAGGTGCAAGAGAAGATCCTAAAGATCTTCATTGTCATAATGGTTATCCTCATATCATTTTGCTAGGACAACCACAAAATATCCACTCACTCGCAGATTCTGGTTTTGAGAACCATCTCAGAAGCTCTTGTCCTTCCTTTTGTGCGTTGAAGATGGCAAGGTATGTTCTGATTAATAATACATTTTCGTTGCTTATTGAGATGGACATACATGATTTTGTAACAAATAAGGGGTTTTTTTGTCAGAGGTCACCAACATGGAACTAGTGGAACGAGAGAGTTTATGGATGTTGAAGCTGAAGAAGCTGCTGCAAGGAACCCAGAGGCTGAAACAGAGGAACAAATAGAAGCTGATGCTCAGGCTGAAATGCATGACCTGCGAGAGATGGTTTAGTTCTTCAAACTTGAATCCCTTGTAACAGCAACTGACATGATAAAATAATCTGTTCAACAACCTTTTTGTTCACTTCAAACTTGATTCCCTGACCTGTAACTCACACATTTTTTGGAAACTGAATAATGTTAGGAGAAAAGATTTCCTTGAGGGTTTATTCACCCTCCTGAAAGGCGTTGAATAGTCTGATTGGTTACATGAAGGTAAGAACTAATGTAGAAAACTTCTCAGAATACTAACATTTTGGTGTCTACAACTCATGTTAAGCTTGGTTTTTGCACACATGCGATGAACAGGCACGTGGGAAGGATTGATGACGAAATAGCCAACAAATCAAAGGTTCTACAATCTCTTGATGTGAAACTAAGCAGCTTGCTTAAAAACACCACAGTCGACAAAGATGGCATAAAGGCTTAACCCCACGTATTTCATGGGAGCTGTCCACAACACACAAGTGCTGGTGTGTTTGACTCTGAGACACCGACTACTGCTTTTCCTCGACCTGCATCAAAACTATTGCCCAGAGATGCAGACACTATAGGCGAGGTGAAAAAGAAGCTAGACATGTGTGTGGACCTCACATTGTCTGACGGCGATGATGCAAATGCAAAGCAAACACCTATCCAGGGTCTGAATATGAGTGCTACAAAACCTTCAAAATCTGGCAGCCAAAAAACTAAAACTTGTGTGAAGAAACCCACGCCAACAAAACCTTGTCATGTGGAAAAAGATTTGTTAAAATCACTGGAGGTTGATTTTGACGTGTCTGATTCAGATAATGAGGATTGTATAATTGTTGAATCACCCACTCAAACAAGGAAAAAGACTTCCGGTGTTAATGAAACACCCAACAAGGAAGCACCTAATGACGACAAGAAACAGGTTGTTCACTTATGTCAATACTAGGAAACTTTACTTAATATGTTTACATGTGGTACTGCTTTTAGGTGTACCGTTCCCTTTTATGATGGCATTAATGGTGTTGTCCTCACATGGCATGGCAGGACAAAGGGAAAAAAGTGGGCACCTCAAGCACCCCAACATCCAGACCAACAAAGATAGCAAGGTCATACAAACCAGCAGACATGAACAAATCTTCTAAGAAAATTGGCCTTACACTTCCAAAGGTGGCATCACAATGCTTGCAATTTCAAATGACCTTACACCATTCACATATGTCATGTATGTGTTGACTAAAATATGTACTAATCTTGAAGTTAACCTTTATTACTCACAGGGAATGGATACTAAGTTTCGAACAACCCCGGAGATGGGTTTAACGAGTACTGACCTGCGTTTATGTGCCTATGTCTTTCAGTTACATGGTGACCCAAGGTATGACTTAGTGCACACCCTTTTACAACAAGTATTTCATGCTTAGTTGAAAATATATTGACTCAAAGGTTTAACAATGCAATGTTACAATCATGACACTTGCAGTGAAGAGTTATTGAAAATAGGGTCTTCCATAGGGACAAGAGAAACCTTTCTGAGTCTTTGCCCAGACCAAGTGATTGACAAGAAGGTTGGAAATACAATTGCCCTGATTTGTTGCGTGACATTCCCCAACATTAATATGTACATATTAACAGTATTGTTCCTCAGGTTATTGAGCTCATGGCTGCAAAGCTTACTTGGAATCAGAATAATACGGAAGCTCAGCCAGCTTGGATCTTGCCACCACAATTCGCGGTAATACATCTGATTACTTACTGATATTCAAAGTCTCCCGTGTAAATTCTTATTCCCCATTAACTATCCATACCTGATTGATATTCAATACCAGGATGTTGTATTAAAGGGGAAGATGGCAGAGGATCTCCTTCCTCAGTTTGCAACCAAATGGATGGCATCATTTCCCACTCTAAAATATGTAAGTGATACTTATAATTGGGCACCCTTTGTTTGAAATCAATGTGAGAAATAAGAACTTTTCGTCATTGATTGTACAGACATATGTGCCTGTTATGGAGCCAAATGGTCACTGGTATTTAATGGTTGCATCCATGGATGAGACAGTTGTGTACTTAGTTGACTCCTGCCTCAACTCACTTCAAACACATGCTAGGAAGAAATCTATAAGGGAAATTGTATGCAATTATAGTTATGATAGCTTCGTCAACATATAGTATAGATGTCAAAGTATAATGTCCTTAACAGATTATTGTCATTAAACTTTTGTTAGGGCAAAGTCATTGGGCGCATGATATTGTAATTGATTATGTCTGTAATTCAAGAGGACCATCTTGAGCTTGGGACATGGGATATTGAAGAGGCAAGGTCTAGTGAGGACAACACTACCAGGTAATTGGTCACATATATTGTATTGTGTTTTTCTATTATTTCCACAAATAATTCCTTGTCTTACCCTTGGATTTGTAGCACTCAACACTCGGCCATATGCTCGTTGGAGTGGATGCAAATGGATGATGTGTTCATGTCAAACTTACTTCCTCGGGTAAATTTATATCATAATTTCATGTACTATTACACATGTGTTGTAAATATTCTGACTTGTTGGCCAAATTTGCATTGTAAGTGGAGGACAAACTTGTGAGAATGAAGGCTACCATGACCCTTATGAATGGGCCACATAATGAATTTCTGGAAAGGGTTACTGGACAAGCAGAAAAACACTGGGCCAATGAAGTGGGTTATGAGGAGTAGTTGGATTGGCTACTCAATTTTGGGTATCACAGATTGGTGAAGAATACACTTTGGCTATGATGGGTTGTGGCACTCAAATCATTTTTTGTGCTTATGTAATGTGAAGTATGAATTTTAGGAACAACAAGTTAGTTTACAACACATGAGATGTTGTTCAAGACTTTGGCCCTTTTGCATGTGCATTTAAGGCCTGGGATCTATGCTGCCTATGAACATGTTAGGTTCTAATTGATTATGTCTGTAATTCAAGAGGACCATCTTGATTTGTATGTTGTGTGGTTGTTATTTATACTCGTTTGAATTAGTAACATATCCTTCGCAATTTGTATGTTGTGTGGTTGTCAAGTATTGTAGTTAATAGGATTCGAAATTGTCATCCAAATGGGGTGCTCCAAATGCTATCCAAGTTCTTGGGTCACGTTAGAAGTAGTTATAGCTCCTTCACCTTTTTTATTTCTCTATTAAAACTTGGTATCATATCCTTAGTAATGGAAGATTCGAAATTCGTACCCAAATAGGGTGCTCCAAATGCTATCCAAGTTATTTGGTCACGTAAGAAGAACTAGAAGAAGTGCTTATTGATCCTTCACCATATTTATTCCTGTAGTAAGATTTGGTATCATGTCCTAAGTAATGCAGGATTGCTTTGTTTCATAATGATGAAATGCTGTCATATAGAAAACCCACAACATGTTCACATTTGAACCCAGACGAAAACCCCACACAATTCCCTTCTGCCTTTGGCTCTACAGCACTCAACTCACCCATTTTGGGATACTTTACGTCCACTAAGCATGAAAAATTTAAAAACAAATTGTCTGTTACAAATAGATAGAGACAACTACTACAGCCATGGTATTTTAAACACTACAACATAAGCAAATATGTCCTGAATATTACAAACGGAACACACCTTACATTAGTCACAAGTCTTTACAAGGTCCAGTACTGAACTAATAACCTAAAAATAATCTTAAATATTACAATGCAGTAAGGTAAGGAGACTCCATTCACTTTGCTTCAAGTACATAATAATAATTCTCCTCATGCACCATTGACAAACCTGCAATAAATCAATACAATTATACTTGATGCAATGGAAATTATGTGCTCACAGACTTGATACCTGCGTACTATAAATTTATTTACCTCACCTTCTTGCTATTGTTGACCACCTACAGCACCTCCTGATGGTTGAGTTTGTGAATCAAATGGGCCTGGCCATTGTAGATTGTTTCTGGCGTTTGTTCTGGTTGCAGGTAGTTTTGTTGTGCCCTTCCATCTTACAAACAGTGCACTTTCTTTTGGCCTTGTTTCCACTCCCACCCGGGGTTCCACCACCTCCTTTGTTCCTAATAACATTAGGATTTTTTACATTGTTAAACGCATCATTTGGGGTGTCACCGTTATCATCGCATGCTCCGTTGGCAGCAATCTTTTTTGCCTTCAGTTTCTCTACATGCTTCGCCATTACGTCCACCGTATCCAAATAGTCCTCCATAGATTCACAGCCCAAGTTAAACATTTCCCTGCTTCTCATGACCAAGGAACCCAACCTAGCCAAAACTGTTGACTCCCAGAATTTTAAGGCCGATTCACCGTTCCCTTTCATACATTCCTTTGCTGCCTTACTCCACCTTGGCAATAATAGAGAATCTGGTATGACGTCAATGTCAAGATACACCAGCAGACCAATTATGTGATCACAGGGAAGCCCAAAAGTCTCCATCCGCTGACAAGAACATCTAAACGTAGACAGTTTTTCGTCATGAGCCACATGCCACAGCTTACCCGGTTTACAATACTTATACAACGAGTATATGACACATGATGATGTCTCCTTTATCGCTGCTACCTTCATTACGCTTCCACTATGTAGCTAGGGTCGAAATTTGAGGAAAACAGTCCTAGTGTATACATTGGCAGCACATCGTTCCAACCCTCGTACGTTTGTCTGCAATGTAGCATCTCCAACCACTGACTTATAGTCTGCATCAACTTCTCTCCAACGCATGTAATCCACATAGCGCTCAAAATACTGCACAAATTCAAGTAAGCTATTCCTGGAACGCACAATGCGACCAATTTGTGAATGCATACCTTCGCAGCGTGATGTAGTTCGGAAACCAGCAAAGAACTTCTTCTCATACAATCCTTGCACCCATGCATTGTCTTGAAGATTAAGCTCGCTAACCAATTCAAACCATGTTTTTATGTGGTTAACGCTAAGGTTTCCCAACATGCATCTTTTAAAACCTTTCACAAAATTAGTATCCCCAATATTTCTTTGAGAACTTTGTAAGAGATGCCACGCACACAAACGATGATGAGCTTTAGGTAATATTCGAGTAATTGCATTTCTCATTGCAGGGGCACCATCAGTGATGACTGTAGTAGGTTCTTTACCCTTCATTGCTGCCATAAATTGCTCAAGGACCCAAACATAGCTTTCCTCCTTTTCATTTGTCAAAACTGCTGTCCCAAACACTATAGTCTGACAATGATGGTTCACTCCCACTTAAACAACAATGGGACAACCATATTTATTCTTCCGGTATGTAGCATCAAATGCAAGAACTTCCCCAAACACCTGGAAGTCCAATCGGCTAATCCCGTCAGCCCAAAACAATTGTTTTAAATTCCCCTCCTCATCAACATGGTGTGACCAATACATCCCAGGATCACCGGAAGCAAGTTCCTTCAGATACACCAAAACAGCCTTCGCATCACAATGTTCCTTCTGTTTTTGCTTTGTCATTTGATTAAACATGTCTACCTTCAAAAAATTGGTTTTATCAAAACCACCAGATTGGTCAGCAATTAGATTGTAGATGTATGTCGTGCTAATTCCAGCTTTTCGCATACTATTCATCTCCACTATATCGCCTACTTTTAACTTACGATGTGCTGGTAACATTGAATATTGATTTCCCTGTAACATTGCATGATTGTGAACATCCACAAATCTTGACACCTGCCACCGACCACTTTTAGCCAACAACCGGACCCTCATTCTTGCACTGTATCCACACCTTGTCTCTACTTTAGTTTCACGTTTACGATTTTGCCTCTTTCTGTTTTTTTCTTTACGAAAACCTTCCTTGTGACACACAAAGTCTTGCCTGATAATTACACGTTTCTTGTTTCTCAAAATCTTGCTTCTTCTTATTGAGAAACCCTTCACTCTAGCATAGAAGTTGTAAAACTCATACGCTACTTGCCGATCAATAAAATGATACTTCAAAAACTCGGTCTCGTTCAAAGAATCCCACAAAATATTTGCAGCATCATCCATACTATTCAGACCAACACCTTCACCCGCTTCATCCTGACCAAATGAGTCCGATGTGCTACGTGTCGGTGATGAAAGAATTCCACCAACACCACTGCTTTTTCCTTCATCGTTGCATGAAAACCCTAGACCATCAATCCAAGTCAGAACTCATATTGGACACTAATGTTGCAAGGAGGATGACCTCTTATTTCATTTCAGACAAAAAACCACATCATATTTATTACAGCAAAGAGCATAAAAAATTACCTTCATCTGAACACCAACTAGGAATTTGTGAGTCTTCCATCAATTCGTGCTATCCAGCAGGCAAATGTCACTGTCCATTTAAACAATTTATGAGGGAAACAAACACAGTCTTTCAACAGCAAAATACTGACCGTTTTTTAACTGGGTAAATCGTTTCAATGAAGTCAAACCCAAAGCTATAATTATAATTAGACACATGAATCCTTAAATTGTGCACACAGACATCAATGCATGAATTTTTTCAATTACCTCTAACCAAGACTACAGAAATGCTCAACCTATGCTAGTTATGATTATGCACCCAGAGTAATAAATACTTAAACCATTTAATGAACTCAAACCCTAAACTAAAAACATACTCAAACCAAAGAATGCACACTGACATAAATACTAAAATCCTTTCAAAGATCTAAACCCTAAATGCCCCTCAACCAAAACCAAATCCAGATCATCAATACGAATACGATTTCGACTAAATCTGCAATTCCAATTTCAACTAACCTGTGACTGAGATCGGAAAGGATAACACAACACAACATATCGGAATCGATGTCGTACGAAACAGAAACGTCCAGGAGAAGAGTATACGAGGGATGACTGTGGATGGAAACGTCGGAGAGCAACACCAACCGGTAATGGAAAGAAAACGTCGACGACAATACTCAGGTAAGGGTTGGAGCTAGTGTATCAATGTCGAGGGATAAGGAAATGTCGACGGAGTAGGGAAGCCTGGGGATTTAATGTTAGCTAATTTAATCCAATTCACCTAAGGGGATTTATTTGACCTAAGGGGATTTAATTGTGTTTGGGGACAACCGTTTTGGGTATTTACTAAGCCCTTATTTGCAAAATACTCAAAACTCCACCCCCAACCCACTAACCTGTAAAATCCGGTCAAATTGGGTGGTCCACCGGTGGACCAGTTTATAACTTCCCCACCCTAGTGGGCACCACATAAGTGATGTGTGTTTTAATTTTTATCGTGTTATTCACGTTAAACTCAATGTGACAATTAAAAAGTTTGCTTTTTATATATATGTTTACTAAAAAAAATGTGTTAATTGTGGTGGTTAAGTTTTGTCAATTATGTCCGTTATGACCGATGCAATCTACATAAACATCGGTTCTAACAATCGACGTAATTATTTCCGACATTTGATATAAAATGACAATTAACAGAAAACCGCCACAATCACCGACGTATTATGTAAGAAATAAAACGACGGTTTAAGTGAACCGCCGCAATTCAACCGATGTAATTTTAGAGATTCTTTATAGTGGTTGAACTAAATGTGGAAAATTCTAGCTTTTCTCCAATATTTTGAGATAAGTAAAATCACATTTGCGTGTTTGCAATAATGTCAAAACAAGCTAGAAGACTTTATGAAACATACATGACTTTTCAAAAGTTTGCAAGGGCTGGCAATAAATAATTGCTTTCATTCAAATTCAACGAGGGAACAAGCAGAAAAGGGCATTTAACCTAACTACACAAAAAGATTACATGCTAGAACATGAAAAATGGAATTCCCTTAAGATTTGTGAAGGATGAACCGCATGTTTAAACCTCCAATGAGAGAAAAAGACGCGTGTGCTCGTGCCTAAATGACCATGTGGTCCATGGACTACCGTTCACATGAAGTTACACATATTCATGATCACCAAAATTCCCAGAAGGTGATAGCTCATGCTCATTATGGAGATCCCTATCAACCACAAGTATGGGTTAGGCATAGGTAATGAACATAAATATATGGTAATGCTATGCACACAACAGATATGATACATTTGATAGTGGTGTCATCTCAAAGCATGATATGTATTTATATAAGTTATAACGCATTCTCTCACTGACAAGGGACAATATTGTTCATATATATAAACCACCATCCATGGTTGTGCTTAATTTGGTGATGAGGAGATGAAAATGTTTGCAAAATTTCATCCCATTCTTAGGAACTAGGATAACCTATAAATGGTATATATGAATTCTTTGTAGTACAAGTTTTTGTTTTCTTCTTTTGAGTTCAACTTTTTCATAATGCATTTTTACTTCAAATTTCGGCCACTTATTTTTTAATTAAAATATTTTAATTATTAATATTCACGTGTCACCCACCTAAAGCTTCATTGAATGACATGGACAATGCTATATGATCGCTCACCGATGGGAGCATCACTTCCGAGTTTAGCTTCAAGCAAAGATTAAAGTCAAAAAAATTATCTAAGAGCAAATCAGTTGTATTTGGCTTCTCTCCCCGAGAAACTTGCTCTCAATCTTGGATAAATATATCTTTTTACTTTAAAAAAATCACTATAAAATACGGGACCAAAATAGAATTTAACCATAGATATAAATAAAAAATTGATCGAGATATAATGAGTGATTTAATAAAAAAAAAGAAGATGAAAGGGATATGAATATAAATTACATTGTTTGATTGCAGTTTTAGAAAATTGATTTTAGAAATTGATTTTGAAAACTGTTTGCCAAGATAAAACTGTTTGAATTAGATGTTTTTAACATTAATAAAAAGTTGTAATTTGAATGTTAAAAATTGAAAAGTTTAAAAACTGTAATTGAGAACTATTTTTTAAAATAATTTTTAAAAACAAACAGGTTTTAAAATTTTTAGTTTTTAAAAACAGAAAATAATTTTTAAAAATTGTAATCAAACATGCAAGTTTGTGAAAATAAAATAAAAGAAAAAGTGGTGTAATAATTTCATCAAAGAGTTACCATTCATTTCTTTTTCTTTTTGAAAACAAGTAATTTTATTAATAGAAAAAAAATCATGAGGGCAACTCCCTCAAGAAGATTAATCCTACAAACATAGAAGTGAAAACCGACTAAAACAAAGATAGCCCCTAAAAAGAAAAACTCAACAACTCACTTCTCCATAAACAAACCACACCACCAAAAGTTTTTAGAGGTGAGTTCTTAAGTTAAGAACTAAGAACCAAGTTCTTAAGCATTGGAGATGAGTGACGTGAAATTCTTAGTTTTTAAAAATAAGGACTAGTTCATATATTATGAGTTCTTAGCATAAAAAAATATTTTTTCTCTCATCCAAATTGTTTTTTTTTTACATTGGAAATATAAATTACACCCGTCAGGAATCGATCTTTGGACCTCTCCCTACCCAACTTATATGTCCTCCAACTCCTACCATTTGAGCTATCATACGGGGACCCAAACTGCTTTATTACTTTATGAGTTTTAAAAATATTTTATTGCTTTATGAAAATAAATAGTATAAATAATGTGATGTGGTAGGACCAGATGAATAGTGCTAAGAACTCAAAGTTAAGAACTTGTGATTGGAGCAAAATATATATGCAAAAGTTGCTTAAGAGTTGCTTAGAGCACATATGGTTGTACGGGTCAACATGAATAGTGTTTTTTTTTGAAAACCAAATATATATATATATATATATTATATATATAATAAAGAGGAAGAGGCTAAGCTCAAATAGGATAATGAGGAAACAACAAACCAAAACCTCAAACATCCCTAGAATGCACAATCACCTAGCCACCATCTAAGGTATAAACAACAATAACCTCTCTAAACAAAAGAGAAAAGCCAAACCAAAGACCTAAAACAGAATCAAAGGCAACACCAAGAGCTGGAACAACACTCAAGGCGGTCACCACTCCTCCATGAATAGTGTTAAGAACTACAAATCGGTACTCCGTATATATTATGTTAACGTTTTGTTTACATCTTATATTTCTTATAATACATTGTTTAGGTGAAATTAGCCCTGAATTGATATTGAATATCATTACAAATATGGATATTTTTTATATTTAAATATTGGTTTATTATATTATTTTAACTCTAATAATGAAAAAAATTCTCAAAATAAGAAAACAATGGCAATCATTCTCTCCAACCTCAAGCATCTAATAAAATATTAAGTCCGATGGGAAAACAATCAGTAATGAGACGAAAATTTAACATATTAAATAAAATTAACAATAACTTATTAAAAGAGCTAATATAAAATATTTTAGAATTTACAAATTTAACATTTTAACAATTAGGAAAACAATTCTAAAGAGGGGCGACGGCCCCATTTTTCTACGATTTGAGTTCTTCACTTAGTTTAATTATGTAAAAAAAATTACAATCAAATTTAGAAAATCTTTATAATAATGTTTCACTCATTTTTTTCTTTCATTTTTTTTTCACTTATTTTTTTTTTATCTCTTTTCACATCATATTATTTATCATACCTTTTATTTTTATTTTATTTTTTCATTTCTCTCCGAAGTGAGTGGCCTGATGTGTGAAGAAAGACATATCATGCATTCAAGTTTAAAATTTTGGATTGATGTTATTGCGATTGTAAGATTATTTCAAAATGTCTTTGTGCTTGTTGAAGTTATACAATTTGACTCTTGAGATAATGCTCAAGAGCGGTCACCAGTGTCGAGCATGAAAATACTAGTTATAAAGTGTCGACCAGCTGAAAGCAAAAATCCCCAGCCTCAACTTTTATAACATTGCTTGATGAGGGACTCTTTCAAACTTGGCTTTCAAATTAAAAGAATGCAACACTAGCAAGAAATAATTTCTTTTGTTCAAATTCAACGAGGGAAAAAGACTTCAGAAGCACACCAGCAAATATATATAATTGCATTCTAATCCTCTCAATCTTTCTTATTTGTTATTTTAGTCTCTTTTTTTCAAGCTAATCAAGTTCATCAACTTTTAAAATTAAGAAAAATTGGTCTCTCTCAATTTTCATATGCATAAAATCATTAAATCTGATCATTTTCTTTTCAATAATATTAGGTTTTATGATGGATTTGATATATGATACAACTAGTATTGTGACTCGTGTATAGGGGATATTCATTTTTTTATCACATAAATAATATTTTTAAAATTCGCATTATTATTTATTAAGTTTATTTGGTGGGTTGTTGTATCTAGTTATTGGGCTTTCTGGGTTTGGTTTGATCTTTCCAACTCGCTCATTTGAGAAAGTTTTGTTCTCAAGTTCTTATCAATTAATTAAACATTGCTTTGACTCTAAAAAACATTTCTAAAAGTTAAAAGTAAGAAAAAATTGGAAACATTTTAACCAATTTATAGATTTTTTAGAATATATTATGGTTCAAGAGGTGGAAAATTGAGATTTTTAATTTTTGAATGAAATTTAATATTTTGATTAGTGAGGTTTGATGAGAATAACGTCTAGAATGAATAAATTAAATTAATTTGTGAAAACATTTTTACAAAATGAGAATTGAAGATTTTAAAGTAGAATGATAATGGTAAGAGGACTTAATTTGCAACAATTAAAAAGTTGAGAGACTAAATCTACTAAGAAAAATAGGTGGACTAAAATCACAAATAGTCCAAACTAAAGGGACCAAAATGTAATTAAAAAAGGTTTGTAACGATTTACATGTTACTTTTTGATATATTTTTTCTTTGGAAAATAATGTAAAACAAAGGGAAACTAAGGTACAGACAAAGAGTAAAACAAGTCTACAAGTCAGGCTGGTGAACACCTATGAAACGAATACGAGGAGAAGGCACACGAGCACCCAATCTAACCAGATAACCTGCAAGAGCATTGCAATCTCGTTGCACCAGCTTAAGACTAATATTCCAATTCTTCCCAAGCAGTTGATTAATGTCATTAAGCACTAGGAGAAATCTCACATTCCAGATCCTTAAGGGAGGAAATTAAATATGCGCAAGCAGTGTCACATAAAATGTTTCGATATATAGACCCGTGTCCAGATAAGGGAGAGACTGTCACGCAAAGCACACACACTTTTTTAATAAAACTTTGGTTCATGGATGAACTTTCTTTCTTTTTTAGAAAAAAGGCATGTAACCTACTGCAGCAAGATAAAAACCTAGAACATGAAAAATGGGAAGGGTGCATGAGCCACTTATTTAAACCTCCAACCAGAGAAAAAAAACGTGTATGTCTGTGCCTAAATGACCATGTGGTCCACTTCATTAGGAAAACACACATATTCACCACCCATATTCACCACTTGAAGGTCAGTTCATGCCCATTATGGAATCCCTATCACCAACTTTTCTTTACCATCCCCAAAGATTGGTTAGGCATATATAGGTGACAATGACATGCTAGCTTATGCAGACAGCAGATATATGTTTTTTACTTGTGTTAGCTCAAAACAAGACACTTATAAAGCATTCCCCAATTGATAGGGACCAGATTGTTCATATATACCACCGTCGATGGTTGTGCTTAATTTGGTAATGAGGCGATTAAAATGTATGCAAAATTTCATCCCATACTTGGAGAATTGAGGTGACCTAGATATGCAAATTTTGACTCTAATGGGCCTACCTAATGACATAATTACATGTGAAAAAGATGAACAGACAGTACACTATACCACTCCCATATTTTGTGGTGGTTTTTCATGGGCTCGATGTGCATTTATGCTGTTGGTTTGGCATATACAAGCTGGTTTCTCAACCCATTATGGTTTGCTGACAAAAAAATAAACCCATTGTAGCTTAGGATTCTGTTAGGCATATTTGCTTATAGGCTAAAAAATTAAAAATTATTACGCACACCCGTTTCATATTGAATTTTATTTTTTTAACACCCAATGAATAATTTTTTGTTGATACAAGATAGAGCTGAAAAGGAGAAAAAGATAAATAATTAACCTTATAAACAATTGAGAATTTTTTGGAGATGTAAGAATTCATGAAGCCAAGTTCTCTCTAGTGAAGCATGCTCCTCAAATACTTGTATTGGTGTGATATTTGATACATGGAAGTATTGACCTTGATGATCTTGTGAAAAATACTTAAGAGCCTCCCCTCATCATAGTTTAAACCTAAACAATCTCGGTAGCAAAATACTTACTAGTAGACAATTGGTAATTAGCATATGATTATGAAAATGTGTTCCGCATAAAAAGATAAAAAACAAAAAACTCAAATTTGGAACTATCATAGTAAATGAATGTCACAAACCATGTGTTCTTGGAACGAAATTATATCCTCAAATTTAAATACATGCGCCATGTAGTCAGCAGTATTGAAACTAGGTAGCTGTAACAAGCAAAATGAGCTTTTCCATTAAATTTCACATAGCTAGTATAAAATTCAATAAATGCCTAGGAATAATCTAATGCAAAAATCACATTGGCACCTCTTTGATGACCTACTTTCACCATAGTGGCATGGCCAAATTAACTTAAAACCTTATTTAAATTCACAGAAAAGTATAAAATTACATCTTCCATATTCTATAGGCCAACATGACCTTGATTATCTCATCATGCAACGCTGGCAGAAGGCTTCAATTTCTTAGGTGGGGGGTTTCCTCCAGAGATAAGAACATATAAATAAAAGCAGAGCATTGCAGAACTGCAAATAAAATTCAGTCAGACCAAAGTCAGGACAATCTTGCAACCAATAGGCTAAAAGAAGAATAAGATATTTCACCAACAAAAATAATTAACACGTAAGAAGCCACAGATTGAGATACCTTATAATAGCAGTGAAGCCAGTTGGAAATAATTTCTTTGCCTGCATCCAGAAAAGCATGTAAGTATAACTAATTAACTATTGCAATGAAATGGGGCACAATGTAGGGACAGTCTTCGTAAAAATAGATGTAATACCAATGAGTAGCTCTGAAAGTTTTTCCAAATAAGGATCCCAGATAATGCTGCAAATTAAGGAAACAAATTGAGAGATTAAACAACAATTATCCAAAATCCAATTAACATCATGCTGCAGCATTGTATCTTTCCTTTTAATTTGAAGACCAATATGTCTTAATTTTGATGAAATCATATACCTGCTTGTCCTAGAATAAATGGTAAACTTGATTTTCCTTGCTTCCAGACCTTCAAGCTAAACGTGCTGAGGAATAGTAAAGCACCCCCATAGAGCACACCATTGCTCAGTGTTGCAGGACTCCGTGAAAAAAGGAATCCAATAATCCCTCCAGCTAAAACAAACCCACCTACAATCAGGAGAAAAGATTACAGATCAAGTCTTTAAAGAAAGGGTAAATTTCCTAGTAGGACAAATTATCATTTTTTATACTGAAATAAAGTACCATATTTCCCTATTATTGATGTTACAATCAAAATGCCATCCACAATTTCTATATCCTGTTCAGCCTAACATTTGATATTAAAACCACGAGATAGATGTAGAAAGGTTAATAAGCCATAATCTAACACTTGCCTTCATAAAGCCTTTTTGAAGATAAATCGAATTACTGTGCTATTCAAAGATCTTTCACATAATTTACAACATCCTTTGAACAAAAAGAATAATCATTTCCTTTTCCCTTTCACTTAGATTCAATCTCACCTTACCTAGATTTAACAACATTAAGAAGTGTTTACTATTGAAGTATTTAGGTTAAAATGGTCTATCATGACTAGACATGATTTATAGTAAGACATTATAACATTGTTTGATCTATGTACCTAATCCCACCTGTGAGGAAAGGGTTTTGACTTTTGATTGTTAATGTTGACAGAGATAGAGATTAAAAATGCTATTGAACCAAACTTTAATCCACCAACCCAAAAGCGAAATGCATTATGACTTAACAGGAAAGTCACATACCATGCAAATTATCTAAACATGGAACACTTACCGAAGGGAATGCCTAAACAAAAATCATGAATTTTAGCAGTTTTTTTCTGTTGTTGAGCAACACCTTCCTCTGCAAGCCCTGCTTTTTCAGCATCATGGTTGTCCTTTTTTGAATATGGCTCCTGTTTTTCTTCTACATGCAATTTTGTCATATCAGCTGCATAACTCAGGCTATTTTTGGCGTCAGAACCAGCAGTATCTGCGCCCTGCCTCTCCAGACTCATAACAACTGATAACTATATGAGATATGCTTCCTGTTTAGTATCAATATCAAATAATTTCTCTAGAAAACTTTCACTTAACAAAAACACATTAATTATGTTGTCATGCAAGCCTGTTTATCATGTCTTGCACTATGCATTGCAATCTAAAAGTGACATATGCAAGCATATAATTTGACATGACTTTAACGGCACAGAAACATGCCAATATACTAAAATCAAACTATTTCGTGTTCATCACGTCATTAATGGCAACTTCATCATCTACACTTTCAGCGCCCTGTTCTTCATGCTCGTTATAATCAGATGCAGATACAGCATTTATTCATTACCAGTACCTGCGGAGAAAAATTCCTACCTACAAGCAGCTATACATGCCAAATTCAAAAGATAAATATGAAGTGCACCGCTGCTTAGCATCAAGCAAGTGAACAGTAGAAGAAAAGTGAGATAGCACACCAGGCACAGATTAACGATCAAAAGGGAATAAGGTAGTGTTTGGAACAGTGTTGTCAATCTCGAACAGCGGCTGACCACAAAAATGCTATTGCAGTATTGTGCATAGCAAGATGGCCGCTATGCTGAATTTTTGTATATTGTATATAATATAACTAGATACATGTAAATGATAAAAAAATACTCAAAATTCATGGCGCTCATAATTAACATTAAAAAAGTCATAGGTGTCTTAAACAAAACATACTAGTACCAACAAAAGTCAAGGTAACCAAGAAGTTTAAGTCTCTAAATCCTAAACCAAACTGCCAAAAGACATGAAAGTTTTATATCACTTCCTCCTCATCCTCCTTAAACTAGACTATTTTCAGTATGTTTCCGAAGCAAAAACCTTGAAATACCTCCCCAAAATGCCCTACATGAACTTTATGTGGGTTTATATCAGTTCCATCAAATACCGGCCAAATAGCGCCACTATGCCTGCTATTTCCTCCGCTTTAGTGGCCAAAACAGCCGCTACACTTAACCGCACCGCTACGCAGCAACTAGGAGCGGCCAAGGGCCACTATGTGCCGCTACATCACTATAACGCGCTATTGACAACCCTGAGCCTATTTGATGTTGTAAGCACTCATGCAAGTGTCAGGATAAACTTATGAAAAATAGATTATAACCTACCAATAAGCTGTTTAAATTGTCATAAGCTGCTCATAATAACTTACGAGCAAGTACACCTACCTATAAGTTATTTAATGTTGTTTCAATAAGCTGACGAATTATGGGATAAGCACTTAATCAAGGTGTTTTAATTTTCATATTAGCTTACGAATAAGCAATTATACCTACTTATAAGTCTATTTCATCTTGTTTCAAAAAGTTTATCAATCAAGCTTCTCAATAAGTGCTTATGACAAAGCGCTCAATTAAGTTGTTAACTCAAACACACCCTTAAGCTATAAATAAGTAAAATCCACATCATGTTAATGAAAAAAAGGGATTGTATGAACAGGCATTTTGATTTGAGTTCATGTAGAAGTAAAAGCAACAAATTCAGAAAGCACTAGTTGAGGCAATTAGGGGAAAATTGAGACCTTGGAGCGAAGGGGAGTGTAGGTGAGGGAGCGACTCCGGAGGTAGGGGCTGCGATGAAGGCAGCAGAGGTGAGGGTGAGAGATCGCCGCCGCCATGCCTGATCTCATCGGATCGGAGATTCAACAGTCGTTCGATTTGGCGCACCGTAAAGTTGAATTTGAGAGATGTGAAAGATCGTTGCGGGAATGACCCGTCGTCGTCGGCTCCTCCACTCACCAACTCCTCTTGACCACTTGTGTTGTCTAAAATATTAATATTACTTTATTCAAAAAATATTAATATTAAATTGGACAATTTATCTTTTTTTATTTTTTCATAAAATTGATATGTACTTACTAGTCAGGCAAATTTCTTTTTTGGTACATCGGAAAGATAAATTGCACTCGTTAGGGATCGATCTCTTGACTTTCTCTCTCCAACCCATATGTCCCCTAGCTCTTCAGGCAAATTTCTTTTTTTTTTTTTGGTTACAAGGCGGGCTTTAGCCCAAAACCAGCCAATAAAGCCTCTAGGGAAAGAAGTCCCGCAAACATCATAGAAGAGGTGGCTAGAACACTCAGCTGGCGGTTGCCCTAGGAGAATAAGTTCCTGGGGTTCCACGTGACCTAAATTGGCCAGGCAGTTAGTGAGTCTGTTGCCCTCGCGCCAAATATGGGTTACTTTGACTTGTCAATCTCTGCTCAGTTGCTCTTGGATCAAAGTGATGATGGCAGCACAAGAATGCTGAGGGGGCTCTAAAAGCAAATAATATCCAGCTGGTTTATAATTTAATTATTTTGTACAATTTATTTGCTTGTTGAATAAATTCAGGCGGATTAGTACAATTGATTATGAGTTTCAAGTTAACTAGCACGTCCTCACAGGTTGAGGGCCTCATGTGTCCTGTCTTGCGCTCATATCTAAGAATGCTCTTTATCTATTGTGGGAAGTTTATAGATTCCTCTCATAAGATTGAGGGTTTGGGAAATTTTGAAAAAATGCTAGACGACTATTAACAAAAAGAGTTTGATAGCAACTAAGAAAGTCCAAACTCCAAAGACCGGTCAGAAGGATAATTTCCATGTCCACATGTCCATATTTTATCCAAATCAAGCAACAAGATAAGACCATTGCTTCAATGCATAAAATATAAAGGGAAGCTTGAATGGTTAAAGGAATTCTAGAGAGCATTTGAAGATATCTAACAATATTTGGTCATTCTACCTATCCTTGAGTGTCTCGAACTAGGGTAAAACTTGTTGTTGTACACATTGATCAGTAATGCAATAATAAGCTCAACTCTAGTCCTAGAAGAAATATTTCATAACCAATTTATCTTGTGAGCTTCACTCTCAAAGGACTATAATTGAGATACCAATAGATTCAGAAAATAGCCATAACCCTAGTTATAGAAGTGAGACAAACATACCTTTAGTTTCAGATTCAAAACACAATTGTGAAAATTGACCAAATTATTAGGGAGATTCTGAAATGGTTAGAGTTGGCAAGAAAAATGATTAATTGTGCAGTCGTATTATAAGAATCTGACATACCATACGATATACGAAGACCACTAAACCACATGTATTGGTTGACTTTGTACACCAAGAGGATCTCTAGCCAATCTGATAAGTGGACATTGTACATGGACGGTGCCTCCAACCTAAAAGGTAACAAAGCGAGCATAACCCTAGATGGACCAGTGATTTCCTCATTGGGCAATCTCACAAGTTTGAGTTCAGATAAAGCAACAATTAGACCAAGTACAAACCTCTTATCGCTTGACTGAACTTGTCAAAAGAGATGAGGTGAAAATAGATGAAGTATTTAGTAACTCATAACTAATTACTAGTTCGATTCACAATGAGCATCAAACCAAAGAACAACAACAATCAAAGTATTTGACCAAAACAAGAAGTATAGTGAAGACATTTAAAAGCTTTCTCATTCAACATTATCGCCAACAATGACAAACAATTTGATTAATTGAACTTTCTTAAGTTTAGATTTTAATAACGAATGCGAAATCAAACACTACGTATCATTTGTCGTAGAACATCTACAGATGAGTGGATCACACAAGAAGTAGCAATTAAAGTTATCATATTAGGTCTAGAGAAGATATAACAATCTCCAAAGGGGACAAAAATTCTCTTTTTTACATAAATTAAAAATAAATATTTTAAAAATCTAAAATAGGGTCTTAAATTTCTTCCACTTCTCAAACTCTTTCCCCCATTTTCATCTCCATAGCGAACAAAGCCTAACTCAGTTCACCCGTGTAAGCAGCCTGTTCCCCTGTTGGCCGAGGTTGCTGTCGCTACTCGCTACCTCACTTCACTTCAACTTCTGAGGCCAAAGCCAAAGCCAAAAACCACTTCCATTGTTGTCTTCGATGCTTCTCTTTTCTACTTCAGTTTTGGGTTCTCTCAAATCATGCACATGACTGTGAAGTGAAGTGGGTGTGTGCCAAAGAACAAGGAAAGACTACCCCTTCTATCAAAATGCGATTTTTAAGGCCTTTTCTCTCATCCTCTCTTCTCTGCCACTCGCATCAGGTCTCTCTCTCTACTCTTTTCATTGTTCTTATTTGAAGTTTTATTTTTTTACTTTAACATGTGTGTATAAAATTAGAAGATTAAGTTGAACTGTAATTATGCACCCCACAGAGCAAATTTGTGGGTTTAATTTGATAGTTGAATGGAAATGAGATGAGATCCTCTAATGTTTGTTAATTGTAGCTTGTAAGCAAGGCATTGTTTTTCATTCAAGTGTGATGTGAATTTTTGATTTGGGTTTAGGTGTCCTTTCAAAAAGTTAGTAATGGGTTTCTTTAATGAAGCAAGACTTACTGTTATTGAGCAAGTATGCATGAAGGTCCACATTGTGATTAGTTGACTATAGCATGATGGTCAATGTGTATTCTGTTTCTGTAGCACTACCACCATGAGTAAGATGTTTTGGTATTTGCTCAGTTTTATTGATCCCATGGAGCAAAGTTCTCTAATTTGTTTGTGTATCTGATAAGGTAACCAAGCATCTTAGAAAAGATCAGGTGTTTACATCAAATAGAAGCCAATTACCTAATCTTATCTCAATTCACCTGTTGAGCCTATGAAACTCCTGACAAATATGAGTGCTAGAATCCAACCGAATGCACTAAGTAGTAGCATAGATTGTACATTGCCATAAAAGTTTGGCTCTCTATCAAAAGCAAGGTCCAAGGCCCTAGGGCAAACCTAGTCTTCACCAAAAGAACCAGGCTATGTATTCGAGAAAGTGGAAGTGGCTGAACAATTTAACAGCAAAGAGGATGAATTTTAATCAACCACTACCCTCAACACACATTGGGGGAATTGTTATTACGATGGCACCTAAATTTTGCAGTTTTGTATAGATATGCATTTGGTTTCTGTTCCACAAACAACATATATGAGCAAGTCTTTTTATTTTCATTTCTGTCTCTTTGTACCATCTTACGTTTCCATTTGCTCCTAAATGAGTATTTTATAAATAATTTTCATCTCCGTGTATTATAAATTGTGTTTTTGTTTACCAGAACAGAATTGGAGAAATTGTGACCAGGATTCGTCTGAACGCCCGCTTGCTTTCTTCTGCAGGTATTAGTTGCCTTGTCTGCTAAAGTACATGTGTATGTGTGTCTATTTGGCCTGAACGCTTACTTTCTTTCTTCTGTTGGCACCATTCTCTTTCTTTTTTCTATATGCATCTGTGTAGGTGACTAGGTGTACATGATGCCTATATGAATGTATCTGTCTTTCTTCCTTGATGTTTGAAAACATTATGTGCTTATATTTTCAAAATAATCATAAGCGATATTTTATTAACATTAGAATCATTTTCTAGTTTCAGCTGAAGCTTCAGATTTAGAATGTGATGAGCTCTATGATGATGTCAAAGCTGCAGAGAGAAAGAAAACACTTTGCTTGGCTGTCTCACAGCTAGCTAGTGAGTTTAGCAGGGAGTCAATGTTATCTCCGCAGAAGTTTTTTGGTGTACGCCAGGCTCGTGTGGTATCTACAGGCTCATTGAAGCTTGACCTAGCTCTTGGAATTGGAGGATTACCAAAGGTGACAATAGGACTAGTGCATCTAACCCTTATATGGTTGTTTGGTGTAAGAAACTGTGTTGCACAAAGATTTAGGATATGTATCTTTGTGCTCACAGTGTGCTGGTTGATGACCTCAGTAAAATTGTGTAGCGCATTTATTTGCTTTTTTTCTGATGGTTATGGCCTCTAATGCTCTAGATTTACTAGTTTATGTTGATATGACAGTGAAGCCTTAAAATAATTCTTAGCAAAAGCATTACAGAGAAAGTTGGGTGGCTCTTATTGTGGAAAAGAGGGTAGAGTCTTGCCTTAGGTGGTTTGGGATGTGCGGAGAAGACTCATAGAGGCAGTGAGGCACTAGTGAGGAGAGTGGATTACGTGAAGGATAGTTTAGTATTCAATGGTAGTGGGAGACCACAGAAAACCATATCCCAAAATTGTATTTAAATAGTCTGTCATTAAGCATGATTTATGAGAGCAAGTTATGGTGGCGTTTGATCTATTTAGCCAACCCCACCTAGTAGAGAAATGCTTTACATATTGTTGTAGGGCCTTAACAGGAAAACAATTCAGGTTAAGTTCAGATACCAATAGGCATGAATATATAAAACCATTTATGTGTCTTCACCCAATAGCATAAGCTTTTGGGATAGTCGGTTCATTCCATAGTATCAAAGCCTATCCTGGATTGGTTTATTGGGCCACCCATAAACGAGCCACCGCAGATGTCCAGTCCTGCAAACTTCAGGCTTAAGATGTCCAGCTCTGGGCGTGAGGGAGGTATGTTGAGAAGTCTCACATTGACCGGAGATATGGCCAATTAAGTCCTGATAAAGGGTAGAGAAACCCTCACCCTTAAGATAGCTTTTGGGGTGAAGTTAGACCTAGCCCGAGTTCTAAGAATTTCAAACAAGGGCTATAGCAATCCCAAATGTTGACAGAACTAGCCTTCCTTGCGGTCCTTTTCTTCATCCTGTTTCCCTTTGCAGATTAATGTCATCACACTGTTAATCTGAAAAGATTAAAGCTCACAATGTCTTCTCTTTGCATTGTTAGTTATGAAGTTATGGTAAACTTATCATCCTTTATATTGTATCCTGGATGGAGGTATTTTCTACTTGAATAGAATGAACATGATTGTAAGCCCTTTGATGCTCTTCATATTTAGGACAGTTGTACAAGTGGGGTTCCTTTTAGTTTTTTCTTCCCCAGCTCTTGTAAGGTTCCCTTCCCCCCCCCCCCCCCCCTCCCCTTCTTTCCTCTTTCCTTTGCATTCTTCTCTTGAAATGCTTTAAGATTCAGAATTTGAATCTTTTGCAGCCAAAAGGAATTTATCCAGTATTTGAACTAATCAGTTTCTTAACCCAGCAGCAAACCACATGAACTTGACAGTGGTCTCCAGCGATAGCTAAGGTTTTCTAACAGCTTCCGTTCTCTTCCTTTTTGATATACTCTTCGGCTCTCTTCCCCACAGATCATAACCACTAGATAATGCTCATAAAAATGAAAAATAACCATTGGGTAATATATGTGATTTAAATGCTTTGCCAACTATCAGTAATCTGGTTTTTGGTTAGTCAACTATTTCCAGATGGGTACTTGAAATGATAATTCTTCGTAGCTTAGAATTTTTATATCATATTCACGAATTTCCTTAATATGGTATTACATTTAAACTTGTTAGGGCAGGATTATAGAAATTTATGGACGAGAAGCAGCTGGTAAGACAACACTTGCACTTCAGATTATTAAGGAAGCTCAAAAGCTTGGAGGTACATATCAGACTTCTGGTATTTAAGTTTTCAAAATGCACTTCGTGCAGATAAAGAATTTCTGAATTTGTACTTCAATAATATAAAAGTAATTAACTCTATTAATGAAATTTCTGAAACCTGAATGTTTTCAAGTTTCTTATGAGTTGAGTACTGATGTTATTATGGGATTGTAACTAAATCTTAGCCAAGCAAAAATAATGAACTGCCGGAGCTAGCTATGGGGAAATATGATTTTACTTACACTGTATAGATGCTTAAGAAAGGCACATATCAAAACATATATACGGAGCTACTTTCACCCTGGTTTATCCTGAGTTTCAATATATTCCATAGCCATTGTTCTGTTCATTACACACACACTCAAAGCAACTTATTAAATGCTTGGTTGAACATTTGATTCCTCAAGCATGTAATAAGAATTTCTTTTGCATGGGTATGTTTCCTTTAAATGGTAAATGTACATGTTAAGGGCTCAAATTGCAGAGAAACTCCTCCTGAGCTCTCTTATTGTTTTGTAAACCACTATATTAGTTTCTTCATAATATTATTCCATGGTTTCTAACAAGTGAAAAGGAACTAGGACAAAAATAATTTGTTTGAATTTTAAACTAATAAAGTAATCTGGAGGTAGGATCTCCAAGAAAGATTTGTTCAAATATGTAAAACAAATTGGACGCAGTTTAAAATATCTCCTTCACTAGGAAGTAGATTGGTTTCTTGGTGATGATGGTTGCTTGTATAATTTGTTGAATTTGTTCTTCATAACAATACCAGTTTGTGAACATGCCTGGAATGCATTAAGCTGTTTGTGTCTAACGTGTAAAAGTGATTTCTTTTGACTTAGTTTTGTCAGAAAAAAAAAAGAATGAAATTTGTGAATCTACTCGTCAGTTTACACATGCAAGATGCTTAGTACTATTGACCTTTTGCCCTGTTTCTGTTGGACAATATGTTGTTTTTCGCATTGTCTCCTGTCAATTAATAACTTCTGTTTATTCTGTTGGCAGGATATTGTGCATATCTTGATGTAGAAAATGCACTGGACCTTTCACTTGTGGAATCAATTGGTGTAAATACCGAAAACCTTCTTGTCCCACATCCTGATTGTGCTGAAAATTTGTTGAGCATGGTCGATACGTTAACAAAAAGTGGAGCTGTAGATGTGATTGTGGTTGATAGTGTAAGTTACTTTGTTTAGTTACAATTAACAAATGATCTGAAATGGATATTGAGTTGATGTGATCATGTGATACAATATACAAAGCACTGACCTCTACTTATATTAATATTAGATTCTAAAAGTCCTATTTAAATGAGGAAAAAAAATAATGAAATATGATGCAACATGGAAAACACACTCAACTTATCATTTGAGATGCTCTAAAATATTGTTAGATACAATGATGATGTTATGAGGCATTTCCAAAGGTACTTTAACACATTTCTCTTTAGTTTTACTCTCACATGTAATATAAAATGATTTTGTCATTGCAGGTCGCTGCCCTTGTCCCCAAATGCGAACTTGATCAATTAGGAGTTAGTACAAGAAAAGATTTACATTCGCAAATGATGACTCAAGCCCTACGGAAAATTCATTATTCATTATCCCACTCGCAAACTATTCTCATTTTTGTTAATCAGGTCAAAGCCATATTACTTGCAGAACTGTCCATCATATCTTTTGAATCTCAATTTGTAATATATACCAAAAGAACCATGAGATTTACCATTCAATACTGACTTTCGTATACAGATTAGATTTAGTTCAAAAGCATTTAGCGGACGTGGATCTATGGAAGAGGTCACCTGTGGTGGAAACGCTTTGAGATTCTATGCAGCTGTTCGTTTGAGACTTTCAAGATTGGGATTGATCAAAACTGAGGATAAGGTGAGGTCTTACGTATTTCTCAAGAATTGCTAGGCCTATGGCTATGCCTAGCCGGTTAACTAATTTATTCTCTTGTTCTTGAGGAAGGCCTCTCAATCGGCCCTGCCACCTTTATTGTGTTACTTTTCAATGCTATTGCTGATCAGTAACGTGCAAACAGGGACGGAACCAGAAAATTTTAGTAAGAGGGCGAAAATTTAATACATCAAAACATTTGAATGCTCTTCTATTAAGAAATGTTTTTCTCTTGGCGGATCGATTCCCCCATTTTCTAACACCTAGTTCTGTCCCTGCGTGCAAAGTTGCCCGATTTCTTCCTCCCTTTCTGAGCACAGCACCAATTATTTTCTTCTTGTTTTAATTATTTTCTCTTGACATCTGGAGCTTCAGGTAGAGGGTACTCAGATCTGTGTGCAAGTGGTAAAGAATAAACTAGCACCGGCGACAATGAAAAAGGCTGAGCTGGGTATCAAGTTTGGAAGAGGCTTTTGCCATGAATCTGAGGTCTTTGATTTGGCTTGTGACCATGGAATCATTATAAAAGATGAGGGGAGCTACTTGATTGAAGGGGAAACTTTTAGTAGTAGAGAGGCTGCTGAACTATTTTTGGCTAAAAATGAAGGGGTTTGTGATAAGTTAATTATGGACATTAGAAGATTTTATTTTTGAAAACGAGAAGACTTTCAAATATCTTTACAAAAACTTGCCTTTTGTGCTATTGGTAGGCCAAGTCTCTTTAGTAGGCTTTATGTAATTGAGCTTTACAAAAATATTCTGAAGGCATCAGGATTGCCTTCAATGAGCATCAACCTCTGTAGATGAGCAAGGGGATTTAAGTTGAGGGAATTGTCAACTGCAATAATGTGAGCCCCTTATTTTTAAGATATGGAGTTCTGGAAAATCACTCTGCCAAAAAAGAAATTGATTGTTCATGCAAACCATTTGAAACCTTGTTGTCTATTGGAAATGGTTGTTGTATTCACGTGTCAAAGAAATGTGCTATGGAACTATAATGTAAATTATGAACTGCTTCCATTTCTCATCACCCTTCCCAGATTAAATTGTCAGGGTTTCTGGGTCTATTGGATGAATATCTTTTTCTGCATTGTTGGGCATGTGAATTGTTTTTAGACGACATAAAACTATCAATTTTCTTTTTTTTTTTTGGTCAAAGATGTTTTGAATAAAAGCCCAAGGATTACCAAACGGCACTTACAACATGTGAGAGTAAATCTCAAAGAGCGATACACAATACACACGCATATACAAATTAAGAACAAGTATGCACACTCAAATAGAGCTGAAACAACCAGCTGAAACCATGATGTAAAACCCTAAAACCCGTACAAAAGCCTCTAAACCCCCAAATCAACAGATACTAATTGTCTTCAGAGTGTAAAAACTTGTAATCTCAACTTTAAGCAGCACTCCCCTTAGAACAACTCATCGACTCTGTCGGAGTTGCTAGCTGTGCGACATTCAGGAAGTCCAACTCTTGACTTTAGAAGCACCAACGAGGGACAAACCAGTAGCTCTGAGAAAGGAAAAGAAGACTTTTGTAGATTCAAAACATGCAGCAGCATAAAGCTAAGGGGGGAAAGGGGAAGCAGACACAGTGCAGATGCAACAGGGCTAACGATGAGTGCGGAGACCCTGAGCTAAGGCAAGATGATAGGCAGCTTTGGGGAATCAACACAGATAGAACCACAGTCAACTTAACCCCCCACTGCCTTTCCAAGTCAGAGCAACCAAAGATATCACCTTTAGAGACCAGAGCACTGCAGAGATGGAAAGCTACCCTTTAGAAACCAGAGCACTACAGAGATGGACGCTGGGTTTTGAAAGCTTCAGATCTGGAAATAGGTGAAGACCCATGAAACGGTGATGCTAACAGCGAGGAGATGGCTGCGACATCACACCACTGGATCTGCTTCAAGGTTCCCGGTGGCAGATGAAGGAGGCGGAGGCGGCCATGGTGGGTGAGGCGGCGGTGGTACAAGTGGCCAAAGGAAGGGAAAAAGGCCTGAACAAAATCAGGAAAAAGGCCTGAACAAAATCAGGAAAATAACCCACTTATTTGGGTAAGAGATCCACCTATTGTGGAGAAGAACTCACCTATTATGAAAGAAAAGCCAATCAAACAAGCAAGGAAGCCTCCCTAGAGGAGGAGGAGCCCCCCAAAGGGGGAGGAGCCCCCAAGGGGGGAAACGGTTTTCAAGCACAAAATGGACTTGTTGAAGACACTTAGGCTAAACAAAATTCTCTCTTTGAGCCCAATCACGTCCTCCAACTATCAATTTTCTTTGGAATAGACTCGAGTCAATCCAAGTTTAGGCAAAATATAAAACTTCAGGGCCCATTTAGTGGTCTTATAAGAACTGTGTGATATAATAAGAACTATGAGCACTTGTTGCCCTCTATCATCGTCATTGTCGCTACCGTGCGTGACACCGACAACCGCCACTACGTCGAGCACTACTCACTATCATAGTTACCAGACGCTCTCCACCACTATCACCAATGTCGAGCATATTTCACCATTATCAGACACCTTTGACAAAATCTAAAATTGTTGAGCATTCTTCTCCACTATCATCACTTGACACCATTCACCATAATATGCCGCCACCCAACACTCTCCACCGCCATCAGCACCACCAGTCCACCACTATTGTTTATGGACACCTCCTATTATTGTCGACATCAAACACCCTTCTCTATCATCATTGCTCATGTGCACCCTTCGTCACTACCACCATTGTCAAACACCCACTATCATCTGAACCATACACTGCCATCGTCACCACACGATTCTCTCCACCTTGACCATTGTCGTTAGGCACCCTTCGCCATCACCTCTCAGGCTCTCAGTGTGTCATGACACTTGAGAACCTCTACCTCCACCACAATAGGACATTCTTCACCACTACCGCCATCACTCAATACCCATCACTATCGATGTTAATGTTTTCTTCTACCTCCTCCATCGTCGAGTTCCCTCCAACATTGCTACTACCACAGACACCTTCCATCACCATTTTTGACAACTTCTGCTATCACTATCAAGCATCCTCTATTGCTTGGCGCCTCCACATTGCCCGAACCACTATTGTTGAACACTCTCCATTGTCGCCGCCATCACCACCTGTCACCCTTTACCATAATTGTTAGTTAAACACTAGCCTTTGATATATGGGTAATTTTGTTATATCATATAATTTACATCATAGCATGTCAATATCTTTGGTGTGCCTCAAATAGTGTATAAGATAAGAGCTTATCATGTTAATACCATATTCTACTTTTATCCAACTCTTTTAGCTCATACGTTCTTATCATATCTTTTCCACTAAACAACCCTTAAAGTCATGTATAACAATATCCAAAAGAAAATTTTGGCTAGCTATATATTTTCTAATAAAAAATGTCTAAAAGATTTCAGATAATATAATAGATAATGCTTTAAAAAATTAAAATGCTGAATCAAGAAAAGATGTTTGGCTCAACTAGCATTCACATAAGAGTTACTATATTTAAAATGCGGGAGACAATCGGGGGCTCAAACCTGCAAGCTGCAACTTGTCACATGCGAGACCATGTCATGCTCCACTCAACTAATCGTTGGTTCTTAGTGTGCTTGTTTTCTTAAAAAAGAGATATGTTAATTCACACAATATTTCCAACACTCAATACTTCACACCTACATCAAGTAAAAAGCACTACCATACATAAAAAGCAATACTGCAAAATGCTAGAAGATGGTCATATAATCTTACAGAATTGATGTTAGAGATGTCGTGCTCCCGCCTCAAGCAGGTGGCATCCCTAATATAATGTATAGTTGGAGGGGAGGGGAATAGTTTTTTTTATATTTATCTTATTTAGTTCGAATATTAGGAAGAGAAGGGAGGACAAAATTCGTAATAATTTAATTTTATCTCACCTCAAAAAATAAGAGGATTTGATGGGAAATTTTGTCTTTAGACAAAAATATCTTTTCTCGCATATATGTTCTCAAAAGAAATACGTATACTAGTATGGATGGCTTAAAAATTCTAGTGATATCTAGATTTTGAGAAAAAAGAAGTATGAACCATAGATGTCATTTCTCCCTTTTCCTCCTTTTGTGCGATTAACCAAACATGTGATAATATTTAAATTTTCTCTTCTCTCCCCTCTATTGAAATCTTTCCCCTAATTTCCACTCCCAGCTCTCCTCCCTTAAACCAAACACACCATAACTATCTGTTGGGATGTCAAGTGTGAGTAAAGAAGTCTCACATTGGATGGTTAGAGGAAAGATTAACACTTTATAAGTGAGAGGACCCATACACCCATTGCCTTAAGGTTTTGGGTGAAAGATGTGGTGTCCAATCCACTTTGGTGTGCTCATGTAAGCCCAATGTGATGATCCCCAGGTTTATCCTCTTGCGGCCCAACAGTGGTATCAGAGCTGAGGGTTAGGCGATCATGGTGACGACTCCTTGTGTCGAAAGTCTTCCTAGCAATGGTAGCTAGGCGGCGTGTCCCGTTGACAGAGATCCAACGACGGTGCAAGTAATTGGAGGTTTGCGCTTGAGATGAACTCACACTTGAGGGGGAAATTGTTGGGATGTTAAGTGTGAGTAAAGAAGTCCCACATTGGATGGTTAGAGGAGAGATGAACACTTTATAAGTGAGAAGACCCATACACCCATTGCCTTAAGGTTTTGGGTGAAAGATGTGGTGTCCAATCCACTTTGATGTGCTCATATAAGCCCAATGTGATGATCCCCAGATTTATCCTCTTCTGGCCCAACACTGTCCTCAAGTGTTCAAGTGTTACCTATTTTGAAAGGGTTTTTAATTGTTAATTACATTTTACTCAATTTAGATGATTTACCACACTGCACCTTTCCGTACAGAGAGATACTTGATTTTCCGTAATCATTTTCCCATGAAAAAGGAGAGTACGTGTACGTGTACGTGTACACTTTCATGTAATTGCTGTGTACTTCAGCTGTAACGTTCCTTGCTTTGGAAAGTCCATAACTACTATATATATATATAGTGGTTGTAAGAAACATCTTTGCATGCAAATTAACTACTAATTAAGAAATTGCCGTTCTGGTAGCTTGGACAGCCGTAGTGGCGGAACTTGAAAGGATTTTTTGAGGGAGCCATGTTAAATTTAATAATATATTATATATTTAAAATTTAAAACACATTGTTACCAAAAGCTAAAAAGCAACAATGAAATAATATTCTGATGCAATATGGGGTATTTTTCTTTTTATCTATTAACCTTCCCTCAATTTTACTTATTCGAGAAAAAGTATTGTTACTGTGGGAGTGAGAGTGTGAGACCCTTAAAATCAAATGAAGCTTTCATTCTTCTTCAATCTAAGCGGTGGAAGACATATCTTGATTTCTCTTAGTTCCTTAATCCTTCTATTCCTTTTCCATCTTAGCAAACATAGCAATCAAGCTGGACACCATGCTTCTCATCAACAACTGTTTATGTTGTATTCTTTTCTCTTTTTTATATCCACCTCTTGCAGTAAATCATGGCTTCCATTCATTTATTTCTTTTAATTCTTCACAGATTTGAGATTCCAGAACCTTCCATGTATATATCCAGATTTTTTTTTTCAGAGAGTTTGGGGGAGCTGTAGCTCCTCCCTGTTACAATGAAGGTCCGCCAGCTATATTAGTGATACGTACTTATTCTTCACAAAATACTATATATCCACTTATTAATTAGCCCGAAATTATATTATGCTCCCACACTTGAACTTCCTCTTCAATTTCATGGAGGCCAAATGGCCAATATCATAACCATGTTTTTAAATCAATGCTCGCATTCAGGGACGGACCCACGTTGCTAGCATATGGGGCAAATGACTCCACGTCTTTTTTACTGGTACTTCATACTATATCATAAAATAGGAATAAAACATTACAATGCCCCCACATATTTAATGAATGCCCCCATACTTTGTCAATTTTACCTCTAGTGCCATTGAAAGATCAACTTTTGTTGTGTTGATCCACTACATCCACTACATTTTACTTGTCCACTATATAGAAGAGGCTAGGATTGCCAATTAATAATGTGAATAAACCGTGACAATGATCAATGGGTCCTGAGTATTTTTGTTTGGTTACACTTTAAAAATGGGTACTGGTTTCTAGTTTGTTTTTTTATTGTCTTTTTGTGATTTTCTTAGGTGCTATAGTGTTTTATAAATTGATAATATCAATAGGTGGTTAGTTAAAGTGATACGTGCTTAAAAATTACCTCATGCGAAGAATGTTTGTAAACATATAACAAGATAAATTAATAATATTCACATATTTATATTTATAATATTCTGAAACTAATTGAATAGTGAATATTTAAAATTTTATTGGGGTGTTTATCTTTTATTCTATCAAACTTTTTAACAGTTTTTTTTTGACAACCTTCAAACTTTTTAATAGTTTTATGTTATATTTTTACTGTTTGAAATTTTTATGCGCATATTGCCCCCACGACATAAAATTTCTAAATCCGTCACTGCTCGCATTCACATCACTGTTTTGGAGGTTTTTACAACAGTTCACGCCTCTATCGTATTTATTAATAATTTTTTAAAATATCTAGAATAACTGCATGGTTGTCATAAGGACAATTTAAAACTTTGAATAAAGTTTACTTATACACGTCTATGCGTGCAATGTAACTAACTAACAAGCTTATGCACACGCGCTTATGCGTGTGTATGTAATGGTAGGCCCTATAGGCATACGCATGAATATGATTATTATAGTTGTGGAAAATGATATTCGCTCACATTAAAGCTGCAGAACTGAAATTTGCTCTGCTCACACCTTTGATCCTGGGATACACTTTCTCCAAGCTTCCCCTCCAAGATGTAACCTTCTTTTTGGAGATCGATTGGGAGTTTCCTTCCCTAGGATGGTCATAGTTAAGTTTCAGGGCTTGCCCCACATTGTCGCAGAGAAAAAAAAGAATATGATTACTGTAGTTAGTGTTGAATTCAATGTCAATGTAAAAAATAGCAAAGAAATCAATGTCAAACAAAACAAGGTGCATAAACCAGATAAAAAGCAGGGGGAGAAAAACCAAGAGTTGGAACAACATAAAAGGTGGGATAATAATAGAGCAAATTAAAGGGAATGGGTGCATAGTTCAGTTAAGAACACGTTCTCTTTGAAGTAAACTGTTTGCATGGTTTCATTCATGATTTTGCTTTTGCTTGTTTTCTAATTCCATCTAGCTAGTGAATAAATTCATTAGGATTAATTCAAAGTGGGCTTTTATATATATATATATATATTGTGGAGGTTTATAAGAAAGAGGTTGTCTAAATGACCCGTGAGAAAGTTTGAGTTAAATAATTCATTATCCAATCATATTGGAAATAAGTGAGTTGGAAATAAATTAATAAATAAAATATAAAAATTTCAACTCATTTATCAGTTATGTGTCAGATTTTGGAGCAGGCTGCTTACATTCAGATTTCATCAGATCCAAACGACATTCAGGTTGGATTGGGCGGGTTGGTCATATCACAATTAAAATAATACTAAATCTGGTATATTTTAAAAATTCAAAATTTATTAAAAATATGTAAAAAAATCACCAAAAAATTTGTTAAATATATTATAGTACCAAATAGTAACACACAATGCATCGAATTGAAAATAACCAATCAAATGACATAAAAAATCTAAGATAATCAGTATCAAATTACCATTAAGTATGTTTAGTGTCTTTAAAAAAAGTATGTTTAGTGATTCAATGAATTATGTTTAGTATTTTTTTTCGAACATTTAGTATTAGTGATTGAGTTTAATGGGATGCACCGACAATGTAAACCATGTTTACACATACGTTTGGCACTTTTATTTACAAACATTTAGTAGTATATAGTGGTGGAAAAAAGTATTAAAATATTATTATTTCATATCCAAGTATTATTTGGGTAGCAGAATTTATTCTTGAACATGATATCCGAACCGAATATAGTCTAATTGAAGGAAATCTATCCGATTGGACTTGTTTGCCCGATTCAACCCATACTTTTGCTAATAGATCCATTTGGGTTAGACGGATTTATCAGATCGACTCGACCCTAAATAGCACCAACAATTTTTCTCATCCTTTTAGATTCTAACTTTTATTATTTAATTTCAGAACTTCAAATTAAAATTAAGATAAAAATATTTTCTTTATCAAAATCTTATCTTATATTTGAATCGTGTCAACTTTTCATTTATTTCAAATTTGGAAATGAATTTCTAAAAATCAATAACGATAGGGGACATGTAGGTTGGGTGAGGGAGATCCAGAGATCAATTTCCGTCAGGGTGCAATTTATCTTTTCGATGTACCAAAAAATATAAGAATGATAAGATTTAATGAAAGCTACCAGCTAGTCATGTCTTATATTTGAATCGCGTCAACTTTTCATTTATTTCAAACTTGGAAATAAATTTATGAAAATTGATAAGAAAGATAATATTTAATGATAACTACCAGCTAGTCATGTCTTAAATTTGAATCGCATCAACTTTTCATTTATTTCAAATTTGAAAATGAATTTCAGAAAATTGATAATGATAAAATTTAATGAGAGCTACCAGCTAGTCAAGTATATTTGAATCGCGTCAACTTTTCATTTATTTCAATTTGAAAATGAATTTCTGAAAACTGATAATAATGATAAGATTTAATTAGCGCTACCAGCTAGTCAAGTATATTTGAATCGCATCAACTTTCCATTTATTTCAAATTTGAAAATAAATTTCTGAAAATCGATAACGATGATAAGATTTAATGAGAGTTACCAACTAGTCATGTATATTTGAATCGCGTCAACTTTTCATTTATTTTAAATTTGAAAATGAATTTCTGAAAACTGATAATAATGATAGGATTTAATTAGCCCTACCAGCTAGTGATGTCTATCCCAAAATCTCATATATATTCAAATAAATATCGGAGTTAATTTAAAAAATGTATATGATTTTAATAGCTTTACACAGTCAATGTAAATAAAGTTTACATATATAATCATCTAATTAAAATTCCAAAAATTTGGCATTTGACCCTCCTTTTAATAATACAAATTCAATATATTATCATATTATAATTAATTAAAAATAAATCAAAGAAATAAATATAGGAATTTTTTTAAACTAATAAATATAGGAATTTAATAGCTATACATGGTCAATGTAAATAACTTTTACATATATAGTCATCTAATTAAAATTCAAAAAGTTGGCATTATTTGACCCTCCTTAATCAGTAAAAAATTCAAAACCTTATCACATTATAATTATTTAAAAAATAAAAAGATAATAAAGAGGGAAATGACTAAAGTATAAATATAAAAACTTTTCCTCTAGTCAAATATATTATTTTCTTTTTGAAAAAATAAATCTGCTATTTTCAAATTAAAAATTTATTCCGAGCCAGATTAGTCACGTGAGGTCCCTTCCCCGTAGAGACCGGTGGCCAAAGAACAAAAAAAATTAAAAATTTATAATCTGTCATAAAAATAAAAATCTATAAAATAAATAAATATGACAACCAACTTACCTTACTTATCTCTTAACTTGAAATCTTTAATTAATAACATTCCTTCCTTTCATTAATCCATCCCATTAGACATATCTTGGCCTAATAATTAACTAATCCAAAATCAATTCTCATGTTTGAAATTCATTAATCCTAAACAAGGAACAAAATCAAGTTTGAGATATTTTGAGGATTTGATATATTCTTAATAGAAGAAACATAATAATAAAAATATTAAAATAGAGAGGAAAAAACATGGTCAAGAAATATAATAATAGAGACATCCTGACACACTGATATGGATATGCTTTTATACTTGGTACAGTATTAAAAGTACACTCAAAGAAAGAAAAATGTGAATGTGAAACAAACCAAAAAGCAAAAGAGAAAAAAAAAAAAAAAAACCATGTGCTATAAATACTGATGATGCGAATGCGATTGGGTGTCTCTCTCAGAACAAAACCGTACAAGTAACCTCGGAAAATCATGCACCTTGTTCATGTTCTTGTTCTTGTTCTTCAATCTTCTTAATTTGTCCAAACACAACAACACCTTTCTCTCTCTACACCAACCCCACTTTCTCTCTCTATATCTACTGAGAGAATTCTGAAAAATTCAGTGACCCTTTTGTGAAAGATCGGTTGTTTTGTGTCTCTGCTCTGTTTTCCAGTGAAATCTTCCAATTTCCTCATCTGGGTCGGTCTGTTTTTGTTCTGGGCATGGCTAATTTCAGACAACAAGGTCATAGTCGTAATCAAGTGGGTGGTTATCATCACTGGCGATCATCATCATCTTATAGCAGAAAGCCACCTCTGCCTCAGAGTTAGTACTTTTTTTGTTTCTTTGTGTTTGTTTGGTTTTTTTTATTGGGAGTTGTTGTTGTTCTGTGAAACTGTTTTGAATTTGTTTAATACAGAATAGAAAAAAGTAGGTGAGTGGTAGATTTCATGAAAGTATCATCAGGATCAACCCTGCTTTTGAAGTGTTCAATTGGGGTTTTGGTTTTGAAAATTGGGGCTTTCCTCTTTTTGCTTATTCATTTTATTCAATGGAGGGTTTTGACTGAGTAGTTTTGGGGTTTGATGCTTTTCTGTACCATGTGATGAATTGCTAATTTTATGCTGGTCATAGGTTTCTGTGAACATGCTTTAGTTGGATATGTATTGATTTTTTTGTTTTTGTTTTATCTGTCTGAATAGTTTTGGTTTTGATGGTGTCTTTATGAAATCTCTGCCTCTTTGGTGAGAAGAAGCTCAGAGCTTGATTGTTCAAGGCTTCAAGGTACTTACTTGGTTGGGTTGACTCTAGGGTAGTAGGGTAGGGTTATGAACAATGATGGATGGCTTAGGCTATGTTTGGATACACAACCTTGCAAATTGACTTTAGTACTTACCGAATTAAAAATGAACTCCTTTCACATTGCACTCAACTCAACTTATCCAAGCACACACTTAGGTTCCACTTCCTTGTCAACAAAAGCAAATAACAGCTTCAATTATCGGAGGGAGGGCCTCTGAGATTGTGATTTGTGGAGTGCTGTCATGTCTTTGGTTGGTTGGTAGTTAGGTTGTAGTTTCTTGTTATTGATGATTTGCATGTTAATCAGTTTAATTGGTCCCTACGTCATTCAATTATTGAAATAGGCAGGGTTAGAGATAACTATATTTCCTCTTGTAGTGGATCTTCTGTAAATCCTGCCCTGTAATAAATTTTATGTGTTGTGCTTTGAATTCACCCTATCTAGGGTTGTGCTTTGAATTCACACTATCTAGGGTTGTGCCATTTCGAAGTCGATATCTAGAAATTTAATTTTTTGGTGACACATTATTAAGAAAACTCTACCTCATTAAATTGGTGAAGCTTATAGGAAACTGAATTTCCTTATGAAGTTCTTTACCTGTATCAGTTTTGATTTCTGTCGAATTTTGTGCCAAAACTGTATTGATAATGGCAATTTATAAGTAGGTATCTATTGAACAGGTCATCCATTGAGATGTGACATCATTGGATTGAAATTGATATAAGCATATTTTTCTGAGGCCTTTTCCTTTCTTCCAATTTTCCATCTTGTTTCTTGGCTTTCCTTTTATGCAGATATTCTTTTGAAGTTGTTTATACTAGGAGTTGTGTACTCCTGAAATGATGGTAGGCTCTTACTTTAATAATCAGCTGATTGTCTTGGTCTTTTGGGTTCACAGGTAATTTGCACTCAACAGTACCTTCATGGGAAAAGAAGTTTTGTTATTCAGCTGGTATTCCCTGGCGAAAACTGATAGAATGCAAGAAGTATATGGATTTACATTCAAATGTGTTACACTGGGATGACTCTGCTGGTAAAGAGGCATTCGACAATGCCAAAAAGAGGTTTTGGGCCAAGATCAACGGCTTACCCTGCGGAATATCCTTACCTGATCCCGACATTTACATTGACGATGTAGATTGGAATTCAAGTGTTGACCCTGAACTTATTTTGGACTTGGAAAGAGAAAGGATTTTCTCCGATGATGAAAAAAGAGGTGGTGCCGAGGTTGTGATTATTGGTGGTAATCTCCTCTATAATAATCAGGTACTTACCCCTACTGGTTGGGGGGATGATGACGCAGAAGCACCAAAGCCTGTGATTCTTGGTGGTTCTCTCCTCTTGAATAACCAGACACTTACCCCTACTGGATGGGGGGATGATGAAGCAGAAGCACCAAAGCCTTCTGATCCAAATTCTTTTGCTCAAGGTTGGGACTCCAATCTACATGTAAATGGAGTGAACTCCTGGGAACAGGGCTATGCGCAAAATAGTCAGAATGATTCTCAGGGATGGAATCAGAGGGAGCAGCACTATGGTGGCGAATTGCAGAACAAGGCCAAAGGAAGAACTGCTGGGAATGGGAACTGGAATGGGAATTGGGGAACAACATGGGATGGTGGGTATAACAGGAAGAGAGAAAACATGTCATGGTCTCATAGTAATACCTCTGCTGCTTATCATTATGGTAATGAGTATCAGAATCAGATGAATAGAGGAAGAAGGAACTACAGAGGAGGAGGAGAAGGAGGAGGAAGGAGGGGACATTATGGTTATGACCGTCCTTATGTAGAAAAAGTACCAACTTCTAAGGCATGGTGAATCAAGGTAAGGATCAAAGACTCCAATGGAACTGCTAAGGGGTCAAATTTTGTGGTGGCGGCTGAAGATATAAGTTTTGTTGTCTAGGTATCATGTATAATACCATAGTTACTATAATTTTGTAAGAAGATGGAACAGCATTTTCCAACTTTAATACATTTCTAAGAAAGCTTATGGTCTTTTTTTAGTTGTAGTTAATAAAGAGTTGATGAATTGTCTCTACCTTATGAGAGGTTTATGAGAATGGATAATTATATTTTTAAACATAGCTAAATTGTTCATTTTTATCTCCTTGATGATCTATGATTCATTTTTATCACGGGTTGCATTCCACACCAACACATCATCTTCACCCACATTAAACACTGGTATATGAAGAATTTGCTCTGCTTCAAAGGGCAAAAAAATATTGGGGAACAAAGTGAATTTGCCAAGACATCAAGCCTAGGTCCCTATCAATAAGATCAAGACAAAAGTAGCATCACACTGCCAGGGCTTTGGGGACCACAACCGAAAACCATTCTCATTGAGTAATAATAAGCTATCCTCCCAAATGTGAATATTACAACCATTACCAACCCTCCAATAACTCTCCTTCTTCACCACTCAACTAGTTTGTTGAATACTCATGAAGTATAGCTTGATACATGACCCATAAAAGCATGAAGGAAGTGAGACGGTGAGAAATATTGAGCCTTCACGACTTGAGCCATAAGAGACTCTATACAAGTAGCAATTCTTCACCCTTGTTTATTCGATGGTGTTTGTCTTGGGCGATACAGCATTGCGGCAGTTTCTGATTGTGGTTATAGGGAAAGTTGGGGTTCAGGTCCCTCCAATGGTAAGGGGTTTGGAGGAGATGATTCAGTGAAGGGAGGTTGGCTGATCAGGTTGGGGTTTGGTGAGGTTGCTTTGGGTTGCTATGGATTTGAGGGTGGAAAATGGTGGGGGTTTGGGTTGTGTCTGTTGAAAGTTCTGAGCTTGTGTCTGTGGTGGTTTCTGGACAAGAGTCTGTAAATGTTTCTGTGAAAAACTCTGAATCAAAGTCTGTGTTCAAGCTTTTTCCACATTGTTCCCTCAAGTATTTGAGCATTTTGCATGAAAATCATTTTGTTCACACCACATTTTTAAGAATATGTAGCAAATAGACAGTTAATGACTCAAATAAACAAAGAAAGGGTACCAGTTGAAGAACACTGATTTTATATACTTGAAGTCACTGGTTCCTTTCTTCTTCTCTTGCTGCTTGCCTTTGTTCAGGTTGAAGAGGCACTTGAGCTCTCTTTCTTTATGTTTTCCAATGCTTGCTCTTTTCTATTTGTTCTAGCTGAAGCAAGGCTCTTCTCTTTTCTTCTATCTTTGGGTGTGTATTTGCTTTGATCATCCCTTTGTGTGCTGCTTCTGGTTATGTTGTTGTATGTGTGCCTCTAGTTCACCTCCTTTCAGCAACTATTGGAGGTGTGTGCTCCTCTCAATATGGGTGAGGAGTATGGTGTTCATGGAAGCTTAGTGAAAAGCCTTTGGCTTCATGGAAGTTGTGGTGTGATGGTTGAAAGAGTAACAAGTTTGTGTTTTGGTGAACCAAAACCCAAAACCCCTCTGCAGGTTATGGCTCCTAGACTTTCCCCTTTCTTCATATTTGTCCTTGTCCTTATTTGTGTTTCTCTCTTTCTGCACCACTGTAACTTGCCAATGAATTCATGAAATGAGCTTTTCTTGCTTGACAATTAGATGCAGAGATTCGAGGAATCACTATTTTTGGCTTGTCTCTCAACACCTTTACCTTGGTACTTATTGCACTCATTGCCTAATTCAGCTTAATTTTGTTTCATTCACATTAATTCTTTTGTTTTGTTTTGTTTTTTTGAAAAACAACTATTATAATAATAATGATAATAATATTAATGGGGATAAAAATGGGTGTTCAGCGATGGAATTGGGTAATAACTATCGATCCCAACACAAATTTGGCCCTACTATTGTGAAAATAATTCTAACATATTACAGATATTATTTTGTTCATCACATGATGCAACACTTTCATATTTTTTTATACATATGAATAATTCTTTAATTTAAAACTTCAAAATTCATTTCTAAAGAGCAGATCAGCAGAGGCAGATTGTGCATTTGTGCTGCTTGTTTCACTTGATCCTTGTTGTTTGTAGCTACTCCCCCGGATTCAGTTTCTCTATTAGGATCTTCCATGACTCTGCATGTAATCTAATACTTTAACAGCAAATGCAAAGCAAGTCATTGATACATCTATCATAAATCTGCATTGATAAATCTCTTAAGTCTTAAGCAAAATAAGTCACAAATAAAATCAACAGTGCCTATACTAAGGAGATAGTGGGCCGACGACAGCAACGGAAGTGGGGCAGTAGAGGGAATGCAGTGCAGCGACGCGACAGTGGAGACGCGGCCTCGAAGTGAAATTAAATTTTAGTTTGCTTCATAAATTTAATTTGTTTTCGATCAATTAGAATCTAAAAAAAAATGAGTAACATACATTCACCACTTAAAATTTGTCATAATATATAATACTCAGCTTAATTCTTATCTAAACTCAACACTCTACCTCAATCATGATTTCGGAATAAAACTCCTATCCATTATTCTCTAAAATCTACAGCACTCCATCTTACCCTCTTTAATTAATATCATGCAAGCGACTCTAATATTATAGAATCTTCCTATTACTCAGTTCATGATTTTTCTTATGTACTCTTAAAAGATGCACTCTTAAATCATCTTAAGTCGTATTCACAAATCAAACTCATGATGAACAATTCGTAGTAACGTAAGTAATAGACAAATAATTGCAAGTTAGCTAGCAAAGGGTTTGGAAGCTAATAAGAAAACAAGACTTGAATGAGTATAGAGTATTGATTTATTCCCACTTCACATTTATTTTATCTCATTTTTATTCATCTTCTTTTTGTGTCTCTCTCTTATATTCTTATCATTTTATCTATTATATCTCTCATTTCTTAATTTCTTATCTCATCAAGTGGAGGTGTATGTATGAACAAAACATCATTCTTAATTAAAATGCTTCAATACATCCCCTAGGTAGTAACTAGTGGACAAGGCATGAATAACAATAACTGTTAATTAAAAAAGCCATGAATGACTATTAATTAGTGGACAAGGCAGGCATGCATGACTTTAAATGCCCTGCATGAGTATTTTTTAATTAATATATAAAATGTCTTAATTAGCAACAATGAAAAAATGTAACGGGTTAAATTTTCAAAATACTTTGCCAAAAATAAGTTTTACTTTTAGTTATAAATTTGCATCCGACCCCATCTCCCATTTAGTGGAAAGTGTCCATGTATTGGCATTGATTTTTATTTAATCATTTTCCTCCTCTTTTGAAGCACTACCTGGAGGAGAACAAGTCCTTAGTTCTGAAGATTGTTGAAAGTCGGAATTCTGGCAAGCTGAGCAAGTGTGCCGGGTAAGAACTTATCTAAATTGCAATATATCAGATCATTTAAAAATTATTTCTCGTCTCATATATATTAACAAGCATTTCTAGTTTTCTACATATATATGGTGTCTGCTTGAAAACCGATATATGCTAGTTTCACACCATATAGCAGTTAACATGATGCAACACCAAATATTAATTGATGCCTTTGATTTCCTAAAACATAATAAGGGCCCATATGAGCCGGGTCAACCCAATAAATCCATCCAACCCAATCCGATCCAATGGTAAAAATGTGGGTTGGATTGGGCAAACGGGTCAATCAGATGGATTTTACTACGATCCAATCATCTTTGGATCGGATATCGGATTTCGTAATAATCCATCCAACCCAACCCGAAATCCAATCATGTAATAATAATATATTATTTAATATATATTTTTAATATTTTTATTTTTTACCTAACTTACTAGTAGGGTATGTAATTTATGGAGACTTAGAGTCATACTATTTAAGTGATTTTTGGGAGACTTTGAGACTAATTTGTTTGTAATTACTTGTCATATTTAAAAACTTGAAGTACTTGTTTAGTTATGTGTTGTTGTATAGATGTGTGTACATAGTAGTTATGAACTTATGATGTAATCGCATGTTAGAGACTTGAAGTACTTGATTTTTAATATTTTTCAATATTTTAGATTTATTTTTATTTTAATATAACGATCCAATCAATCCATCCAAACCAACCCGAAGATTGTCGGATTGAGTTGGTTCGGATTCGTAGGTGAAAATTCACAAAATCCAAACCAACTCAACCCAACCAGTTTTGATCGGTTCGGGTCTTGATTAGGCTGAAAATCCATTCAACCCAACCCATGTGCAGCCCTAAAACATATAACTCATTGTTTACGTGGATTAGCTCATGAAGTGTGACGTCTTTTTTTTATTTATTTATTTGGTGGCTTATTAGTTATAACTGTGTGTTGAGGTTAAGAGTCCAGATCAAAATATAGCGACTGACTCAAAATAAGTTAGAAAAACTATAGAGCTATTCGATGATAACTCACAAGTTCAAGCTCCACTGAACCTGAAACTCTAGTTTCCAACAACGTGTTCTGACTCAAAAGACTCACAACTTCCAAATTATCCGGTGATGACTTGGAGAATCAAGGTTCCGGTGACCCTAGACTCTTTGTAAAGGTTTCTAGTAAATAAAAGCCAAGTTACTTAGTGATAACTTCGTTGGTCGAGGTTTCGGTAAACCAGGACTCAGGTTTCAAAATAGAGTTTTGAGAACAAAATAAAAAATGAAAAAGTAAAGAACTTGAAATAAAAGTGCATCAAAAGTAAAGGAAAGTGGTAAAACGAAACGTAATAAATGAAAAAATAAAGCATAAAAGCAAATAAACAAAAGGGAAATTTGATTAAATAACTGAAAGAAAAGAAAAATGGTGAATGTAACTCATATTCATTAACTCGGTGTAGTCGCTTGTCTGTGTGATCGACGTGTAAGTGTTTACTAGTTTAGCATCTAGTGTCCAACCCCTTCTATAAGATGCATTAGTCTATTTATAATCCTAGGAGGCGTTTGTTTCAAGATTTGGAAAGAGATTCCCGGGAATATGAAGGTTGGGAATGAACATTCCTGTGTTTGTTACAAGATTGGAAACTATGATTCCTGTGTATCAATCATTCCCGGGAATAAAATAACATCCACAATTCCCATGATTTCCTTCATATTGATTCCCATGAAAAAGATTGGGAATCTTACATTCCCATGGGAAAGATGAATGTAACTTCTCACTTCTCCCACAATTTATCATTATTACCTCTATTTTTTTTAATTTTTAAATTAAAAATTTTTTAAAATGTTCCCAAGAATACAAAATACTTACCAAACACATTTATAAAATTTACCCAAAAATAACATACCCAGTAATCATATTCCTCCCGGGAATGTGATCTCAAACCTTGAAACAAACCCTCCCTAGGATTCAAACTAACAAGCTAATAACAAGATTAAACTAGAAGAAAACTGCCTAATTTGAGTTGTTTCCTCGGCGTGACTTGTCTTTTCTCAAGCTCCTATCTCGAACTCGGTTCCCTTCTCAACTTGATCTATCTTCTCCCACGTTATGGTAACCACCTCCATCGTGGGTGTATGGTATTTAGTGCGTAAAGCTTCCAAATCCAAGAGATCGTGGGTTCTAGACGCAAAAGATTCTAGTTGTGGCCATGGGCTTTGAGTTCCTTCTCGCGTCTCGATCAGTCTTGCTCACCTTGACCTACACAAAAACTCACCTTAATGCTAGAGTTTCCTCACTTGAATCCCGTTCGAGGTCCTTAGCTCCTCCGAATGCATTCCCTCCGTTCAAAGCTGTTTCTTGAGGAGACCTTGGGCACTCAACCAATTCAGAGAGACCTTCCCGATCAATATACCATGATTCTACTGTTCCCTGAGATCCTTGGAATCGACCAGCAAACGATATTTACTTTAACCTTCCGAATTTGATATTTTGGAAGTAACACCCATGTTTCCAGACTCATTAGGAACCAGAGAAGAAAGCATGTAAAAAGACAAAATAGTGTCAAAAAACTAAAAAACATGTAAAAGAAACCAGAGTCGTCGTAGCCAAGATCATTTCTGGTTTCCATTGTCACAATCAAGCATTTTTTCTTCCATGGATCTGGCTCTAAAAAATGTTGCCACGCCACTTTCAGTTTATGTTAAATAACAGTTTCAGGAAAGCTTTAGTTATGTTTTTGAACCCATGATAGAATGGATTATTCAAAAGCTTCCTTGATAATATGAACCTTGCAGACATGGAGCTTAAAGGTTGAAGGTTCCCATGGGTAATTAACCCATGACAGGCATTCATCAAATCATTTTCCAAAAGAAGTGGGCTACTTGACCAATAACAAAAACTCTTTCACTTCCCTTCGGATAAAGGGCGCTCAAATCATTTCCACTGTCAGCAAAATACCATTTTCGTTGTATAAATCATTTCTCCAATTCTCCTTCAAACCAAGGGAGAAAATCTCAATCTGTATAATATCATCTCTCAATGTGTATGAAAAAAATACAATAGGCCACTATTTTCCATTACAATCGCCGCCAATATGCCCCAAAGTCTCTAAAAATAGGTTGGGAAGAAAGGTATCAAAAGAAGATTAAAGATAAGGAAGAAGAAAAAAGAATCATGAACATCCTAGCAAAATCTGCTCTACTATGATTCCTACACTAAGCCTGCAATCTATACCTGAAATTTACATAAGTGGCGCTTGGGTAAATGATCGGAAAACCCCATGAATCCAAAAATTGGAATGCCCGTCATGACAGTAAGAGTTGCTTCTATCATTGTATTGTTTGATATTCACCACAGTTCAATGGGTATCAGAACTATCTTCAAAAATAATTTCTGGCCATGACAAGGAGTCAATCAAAAACTAAGACGTAATGAGGTCAGCGTGGTCGTGGCTAGGCGGCGATAATGGAGGGATTGCAGAGGGCATTGAATCATCTATCACTTCCAAGATCCTTCTTGCAGTTGTTTCGGATAATCCACCAGCATCGATTTTTCTATGAGAGATCTTTTCTGATCTGGCGTTCCGGGTTGAATTGCTACTCTCAACAGATTGTAAAAAGTTTTCTTTTGATATTGTTGTTTGAGCAGCTTTTGCAATCACTGAGCTAAAAACACCAGATTCCCTCAAACTTTGAATAATGACCTGCAAAGATAATTTTTTGGTGGTAAAGTTTACAATGTTTTCTCATAACTGTGCTGATGAAAACTAAATAAATTGCTTGGAGAGAAACCAGAAAGCAAATTTAGGCAAGTGAACATACCATGGGAGCATAAATGCGAGACAAAATTCCTTTCCTCATAAGCTTCATGTTAAGTGCTTTGTCACCCCATACAATGCGTTCCCGATACCTAAATGAAACAAAAAGAAACCATTTAAGAAGCAAAATAATTTCAGGTCTCAAGCCAAATGGAACATGCATGTTTGCCATGCTGTGGACTAAACATACAAGAAGAGGTATTATTATGTTCAAAACCAGAAAATAATTTTAGCAGAGTAAGAGCCACATATATGATTAATCTTATAACTTCAATCATAGCATTTTGATAAATATCACATTGCATCATATAGTATCTAATGTTCATTATTTCATGAAAAAATTTGTTATAAGTGTAAAATATTTTATCCATATAAGTATCTCATATACATCCAGTGAGTAACACCTAGTTCCAACATAACTTATCTGTTTTTTTTGTTGCTATATCCAACAAATTCTTACTCAAGAATCTGCCAACGAATCACCCAATAACAAGCAGTGATCTGTATAGATTTCAATTCATTCCCCTCGCGGCTCATGACTAAATTACACCTATGAATTCAGACAATTCCAAATTGTAGCCTTCTTCTGTTTATCGTGCCAAGTGCCAACTACACTATCTATTACTAACATATATTCAACAAAATGTTAAACTGCCCCCGCCCCCAAAAAAAAAAACAAAAAAAAAGGAAAAAATGAATACAAAGATCATTACTTGTAGAAAAAAATTAAATATTTATTTTCATATTCCTGAACTCACCACTGACGCATTTCTTCCTCGGTCGCAGTTGAAGCAATTATGAATGCCTGTCAGACATAGAACAGAGTTGTCAGAAAAAACACCAAAATGTACACACGCACAGCTTCACCTTCTAACATGATAGAAAGTAAAAAACAAAAATAAACTCGAATGTAAAAATCCCACTTGAATCTTTCTTTAGGCTAGCTTAGCTATCAAGAAAATAAAAAGAAGGAAGGGTGTATGAGAACTCAACTACTAGTAAACAAGGAAACTACTAATTATAAATGTAAGAAAGGACAGAAAATTCTGAGGATGGTCATATAACCATCACAGAAAATAACAAAACAAAACAAGACTTCTGCTCTGATTTAACCAGGTAAAGTGGGCACAAGGCCTTAAACACACATCAAATGTCAAACCCGTAGATGTACAAAATCTTTGGAATAGAAGAATGCAATCACAGATAAAACACATTAATCATCACTATGGATGAAACTAGTAATAGTTAGAACTAGAAGCAAAGAGAGCATGCAAAAGACGATAAAAACTTACTTGTCTGTCAAAATCCAACATGAAGCATCTTTTAACATCGTCTTTTGTCGGCTTGCAGCCACAACGATCACGTCTTGAAGTCAAATCAGAAAATTTGGTATAAGTGTAATGCAGAACAGCAACTTCTTCCAACTTGATCTCACTGTTAAAATATTTGGCATACAGATCATTGAATGGAGTCAATGGACAAAAACAATACATTATTCACTGTTAACATTATGGCTTTATACATTTTATTTGAATGGTTTGTATTAGAATTTGAGTTAGGCCTAACTCTACGGCAAAAGCTAGCTTGGTAGTGAGGACTGAGGATTGCTCTACCCAATATATGGACTTATTTGGCCATATCTCTAGTCAATGTGAGACACTGCGACTTCTCAACAACACCCTCAAGCTCAGGACTGGACATCTGGAGCGTAAAGGTCGCAGGACTGGACATTTGCGGGTCTTCCATTTTACAAGTGACACACTAAACAAATCCAGGATAGACTCTAATACCATATTAGAATTTGGGTTAGACCTAACTCTAGCCCAAAAGCTAGCCTAGGGGTGAGGATTGCTCTACCTAATATACAGACTTATTTGACCATAGATCTGGTCAATGTGGGACTTTTTCAACATTTTACAATTAAATGACACCAAGAAGCAGCTAATTACGTGAGAAAATAATCAAAACAGAAAAAGTCAACACATAAGAATAATGGCGGCCTGATCAAGATAGCATAACTTTCTTGCAGATTGGAAAGAATAGTTAATATAAGATCAGCAGTTCTGAACTTCTGATGGTTAGACTCTCAGCAGGTTAAGCGGTCGTACTATTAAACTCAAAATACATGTAGATTCAGTAATATCTCCTCTGAACTATAAATCAATGTTGGTTATAAATAAACATATATGCATGTGTGTTATCATATGCATGCTCATTAATTAAGACACGGAGAATCAACATACTTTGGTGTCTTCATATAGTTGTGCCATCTGTGTGCACCATTAGGACGGAGATGATCTTGAACCCTAGCAGCTGATTTCCCATTTCCATAAGTAAGAAAATAGTTTGGATTGCCACGAGTTGCTTCTCTGTAATTTCCAAAGTATACCTCCTTTGGAAGGTGGTCGAAGTTCTTCTTGAACATTGAAACCTATGACACCATTGCAACTTAAAACTATCAACAAATATACTAGGTTTCATAAAGGTAAAAAGTTGAACCCAGCAACAGAAAACCCACACAACATATAGCATGCTTGGAACTATGAATAGTAACAAGTTTCCCAAAAAGACAATTGGTTATGAAATAAGTATAAAGTGAGAAGCAACTCTTCTTAGCTTCTAGCATGCAGAATCGATTCTAGGTGATATATGAAAATCCAAACATGCTGATAGTAAAAACCTGGATCTGAAACAATGGCATTAACCCCAATAGATTATTTTCACTTTTGATTAAAGTATAAATTAAATTTTTCAAAAAAAAACTTACAACAACCACATTAAAATTTAATGTTTATTTCTAAATGACTGAATACACAATTCTACAAGACTAATCTCTACTTCTTCTCTCTTCAATAGACACAGTAAAAGGGCTCCTTGTAATGAAGGAAGTGTAAATACTAATTGATGCATCTGAGTCGGTCAAAGGTTCGTCGTAAGAAATATACAGAACTCTCTTATAAGATGAATGACTCTGCATGTGTCTGCTTTTGCATGTCTATATAAAATGGTGTACAAAAATATCGATAAGCTTATTTCTTGAAGAGAAAGTTTTAAAAGAAATGTTAGTAATTCATTTCAATGAATATTTTATTTTCCACAAAAAAATACGGCTCAACAAAGACAACAAACAGCTAACGGCCAATAGGACCTAAATCTACAACTATCTCCAGACAACATTAACTGAATCAGCTGTTTGAAAACTAAGAAAACCTATCCAAGCAAATACCTCACTGAAAGGATCCTTGATATCATCGCGCTCAACACTGCTCTCCTGAAACAAATAATATTTAATATTAAGTCAAAATAACAACGAATAGCAAACTCTAGAAGAATAAAACTTCTTGAACTAACTATATCGAATGGTATTAACTTCAGGATGCAAATAAGACTCTTGCACTCACATAATTTGGAAAAATAACCATATCAACATCTCCAGGCACATCAGATAGCAACTGTCTCAAAGAGTACTCTTGTGTTCCTGCTGGATGTATAAGTTCATCAGTGTCCAGATGTAAGATCCAATCCATGCCAGAATCCTGAGTAAAAAGATATTGTAAAGAGAATACTTATGTTCTTAAAATGATAAAACACATGATGAAGATATGCATATAAAGTATTCCAATAAAAAAAATCATAAATTCATAAGCCTTACCCTAGCCATGACAATAGCCATTTCCATGTTCAAAGATTGCTTCACAAACAATTCATAGTTGCATGGTTTGTAGAAGAAGCTCGCCAACCAAGTCTCATTCCATATTCGGCTGGTATATAAAAGAAAGAGAAAAAAGCAAATAAGGTATTAACATTCTATCAAACACTTAGAACAATACGGGGAGGGCCGGGAGGCTACAAAGTTTAGCATACAATTTTAAAATCCAAAAACTCAGTATTTGAGAATATTGAAAAAAAACTACTTAAACCAACACTTCAGGTTATGGAGGTGGGTGGTACATGATCTTAGATGCATAGGTTATAGCACAATTTAATATTCTAAATAAAATAGAGCAATTCATAATACTTGGCAACCACCAATGTGAGGCTGTTTTCGCAACTAGAACCCATGCCCACCAGGTCACAAAGCAGCAAACTTATCACTGCACCAAGGGCCCAAAGCTTACCTCCATATATTTTTTTTATTAATATGTGAATTACTGACAGGGTAGAAATAGCAAAGATCAATGGGTGTTTATGAAAAGAAAGAAAACTTAATGTATGGATAAACTAGAAACATTCATAAAAACAGTCTTATGTCCAGGTGATGATTACAAGACAGTGTATGGTAACTAACAAGAATAAAACATTAGGCTGCTTGCTCAACCAAGCCTTGGCCTAATGTCAAAGAATTATTCGACCAGCCTAGTTTAAGCTATAAAGCAAAGGTTCAATTGTTTAACGTTGGCTTCCATATCAAATAAGAAAAAATAATGAAGTTTTCGGTGAATAATATCTTAAGCACCTCCACACCTTTTTATGACAGTAACACCTTATCAGACTCGCAATTTATCGCATTTATTTTGAATTTCATCATGTCTAATTCCTAATAGGCACTTAGTTAACATTATAACTATTCCAAATACACAGGTTATTTGTTGGAAAGTTTGAACTCAAATCGCTGCCAAAGATCTGTAGTAACAAAGCAGACATAATTTGAATTTTGAACAGTAAACCAAGCCAGATCCAGAACGTGTGTCAAACTTAAAATACAGAAGAGCATGTTAGCATTGCAATATATTTTGAATAGTCCTCAATATACTTAAGTAAATTTTCTCATTGAAATTACAGAAAGATTTCAAATCCATATTCTACAGGTTTGTGTCAATCATCATAGTTAAAGACACTGTCACAATTGTAAACAGTCACCAGCTCAATCAAATCAACAAAAAAGGCTGTCTATTTAAAAGAAGAAAAAAAAAAGATCAAATTGAAAAGAATTACCTTTTAGCTTGCTGTTCTTCTAATTCTCTTGTTCTATATATAACTTTTACCCCCTGAAAGTTTTTAATCCATGATCAAAACTTGGCATAGATAAAACAAACTTGATCAACTGCGAATTCACCGGAATGGATTGGAGTTGGACTCACCGGAATGCTTTCTAAAACTCGCGACACGTTAGGCGATGCAGCCTTCCCCTCCACAAAAAGGAAGAAACTAGAGACTCCCATGACCTTATGATAGAAGATCCATGGCAGAGTCTGCTCCAATCCAGCTGAAGTACTCGTGGTAATACATATCTATCAGAAAAAGAACAAAACGTTTCAAAATTTCAACACAAATCAATAGAATAATCAAAAGGGGTAATCCAAAATCAGTGAAATCACAATTCCCAATTGACTCCAACAAAAAAGGGGGGCAACCATGAATCCATAACATTGCAATTTGAAAACTGAATCACGCAAGGGTTTAAGAATCGGAGACGCAGATCGGAACGTTACCTTGGGGGAGAGAACAAGATCGGAGGAGTAATCAGGTTTCCAGTCACGGAAGTAGGGGAAGGAAGGAGAGTGGGAGTTAGCGATGAGGGAAGCGCAATCGGGATGGGAATGGTGTTGTTGTTGTTGTTGTTGTTGTGGTTGTTGCTGTTGGTTGGAGAGGGACATTCCGGGGAACTGGTGGTGATCGGGTGACCAGCGGGTGAGGGGGTCGTCGGTGACGCCGCCGCGCCATTGGAGGAGGAAGGCGAAGGAGGCGAGGGTGAGGAGGAGGAGGATGAGGAGGTGGTGGAGGCGGGAAGAAGGAGAGCTATTGTGGTGGTGGCGTAAGTGTGCACCCGCCATGTGAGAGATGAAGAAGGTGCATGAAATGAATCAATGGAACAGAGAGATTGGTGATGATCGATGTTGTATATATATATATATATTGAAGAGGATGAAGATGAAGAAGAAGATGAAGAAGAAGACTCGAAACTGAAAAGAAAACGAGTTGAGAACAGAAGAATGCAATGGAGCCGTTTTGTCGTTGGTATTTTCAGTTCATAGATTTCAAGTTTTGGCTGTTTTTTTGTTTTTCTTTTCCTTTAATAAATTGATATATATATATATATATATATATATTGGGTTCTGTGAAATCGAGGTTGGATTGGGTTATGGAACACATGTGATTATGTAATTACTGACACGAGGTTGGAGGCTCCCTGCCTATTTTTGTAAAAATGCGTAGTTGTAATTTTTGAGTGACTGATGAATGTGTTTTATTTTCAAGGGTAACTCTTGACCTCATAGTTAGGATGAAGTGAGGAATCATCATAACATATTTCATGGTTAAATAAATGACTAAGTTAATGAAAGTTAGTTACAAGACAACCTAGCCAATACTTGACGGTCTCAATATTACTAGCATACACTTATTAATCATTATAAATGCAAGTTTGATCATTCTTTAAGCTAATCATTATTCATATTTTTTTCGATTCCTCCATCCTTAGAGAATTCTTTCTATTTTTTTTTTTTTACTTTCGCTTACTTGAGCATCTGAATGTCATTTGCAAATGTCTCCATTCTGTGGACTCACACTACTCTCCTTTGTGTTTTTCGTCTCTCTTACCATCGTTCGCTGCCACATTGGATTGAGGTAGCTCGATCACATTTTCTAGAAGCGAACTTCATGATGTGTGTAGAAATTATCTAAATCAATTCCCATCAACATGGAGAAAACTCCATTTCTCAAGCTATTATATCTTCACATCTTCTAGTAGCGCGATTGAATTTGGTGATCAACATAGAACCCTTGGAGAAACCAAGCTTTAATAAGAATCTAGAGCGGAATACGAGTTTGGTGACATATGAGTAGATTCAAAAATAATTTCTCAAAAGTGTAATTTATTTTTCTAATGTAAAAAAATATATGTCCGGTTGTAAGTGCAAAAGCTTGTGGAATCATGAGTTGCATGAATTTGGCAATTATAGACAATACTAATATAATATGAGGTTGTCTAAATGACCCTTGTTAAAAATTGGGTTAAATCACCCTTTGATGAGGTGTTCCAATGATATTATAACATATGTTTTTAAAAATTCCAACTCATTTTAATATTCTTTTTATTTAATATTTTCATAATAGTTATTTTATTAAATAATCTATTTGCACAATAAACCAATTAATTAGAATAACAACACATAACTCCTTTTTCCAAAAGAAATAATTAAGAACCCTAATCCCAATTCTTCCATGTTTTTAGAATCCGTTTTGATCGCTCTCTTCTGCTTGGCCTCTTTATTGAAGGCATTCACGAGATCTGGCGAAGACAATCAATGAGATCGCCAAAATTAATCTCAAATACAAAACTTAAGCTTGATACCATATTCAATATACCATATTCAATTATTGTTACCGTGCTGGAACAATTGCAAAGCGGTACTGATATGGTCGGATGAGAATTATATTAGACATAACAAATTGAAGTACTATTATTTTCTTAAACTTAAAAAAATTGATTCAATTGTTGTTCCACATGACAATTATTCTTATATTTTAAAACCATTTAGTGAGTTCAAAATAACCATTTAGTGCTGCGACTATGGCAGATTGGCCGCAGGTTAGAAAAAAATGGCAGAGCTTACCAAGCTTCCAAAATGTCGTAAGGGTTCGTAGGGTTTTTCTTTAAAAGGAGTTATGTGTTATTATCTTAATTGATTGGTTTATTGTGTAAATAGATTATTTAATAAAATGAATATTATGAAAATATAAAATAAAAAGAATATTGAAATGTGTTGGAATTTATAAAAACACATGTTACAATACTATTGGAACACTTCATCAAAAGGTGATTTAACCATATTTTTATCAAGGGTCATTTAGACAACCCCAATATAATATAGTTGCGTTTGTTAAAAAGGAAAGGGGAAACGTTAAAGGAAAAATATTTTCTATTATCAAACAGATATAGCTTATGGGTAGTATTTCGTGTATTTGATAATTTGATTTCAAGTTTAGAAAGAAACCAAAAATAAAGGTAAAAAGTATATCCTCCTGAATCATATAAGATGAGTCATCAATATCTAAACTTTATTTAGGTGAGGAAAAGGCCCATATGACTATGTACTCATACAGCTGGAGCATAATGCTGCAAAACTACTACAAATGGCATTGAATAAATGATTCAAAATTTCTTCTAAAAAAGTCCCTCATATATATGATTGATATCTTATGAGAATTTGGAAGACAAATAGCACTCCACTTTATTTGGGCAAACCTTATGTCTTTAGCACAATATGTACACCACACAGATGGATTTAGGAGATTTGAAGAAAGAAAAAATGCACACGTAAAATTGAAAACAACTTCCATATTTAATTTCATCCCCTCATAGATTGAGAGTATACAAACTAAAATCCTTTGCATCTAGTCAAAATTTTAGTTACTTAAAAAAAAAAAAGTCAATTTTAATTGGTTGGTTTTTTTTTTTTAACTTTCCTTAAGGAGATTCTTTGGCGCTTCTATCTAAAAGTGAGTTTTCGACGTTATATCCAATATCACATACATGTAAAATTAGCCGTGTTTTAAAATCTAAATATAGCCGAATTTATTTAGTGAAAAATGATATGTAGGGTGTATTTCATCTACTAATGATTTTGTAGAATTTTGACATACAATAATTTTGTAAGAATGTTTTCCTTTTTGCACATATCGACATAAGATATTACCGCCGGCTGTATATATATGGCAACAATATGTGCTGAAGATGGTGATGAATTCAAAGATGAGTTGTGAACTTTTTTTTTTTCTCGTTGAAGACAAATGTAAAACTTCCCTATTTAATTTGGGCTCGTGATAAGAAAAAAAGAAATGATATATAAGAAGATAGAGACAGAAAATTCCATATTAGATATTAATGTTGAATTGACTCATTGATATTTAATTGAAATAAAAGAAAAAGAAATCCATTTCCCCAATCAAACTGTGATTGTGCTAACTTGGTTAGTGTTCTTCAATCAGGAGGGAATGTGAGCACATTCTGGGATCAGGACGACATTCAGAGGGTGAAAGAGCTGATGGGGAATTTCCAGAGCTGTACGTTGGTTCAAGTAGCGCGGGAGAAGAATAACACGGCTGATACTCTAGCACGGGAAGCGGCTAAAGTTGGATCGCCTTTGCAAGTGTGGAAGAGGCCACCTTCATTTGTTTCTGCATCACTGTATTTAGATGCTTTGATTTAGTTTTTTCTTTGTCGTTAATTTTCCTCTTGTAACAAAAAAAAAAAAACTGGAGAATAATAGTAGCGGTCTACCGGGGTGGGGAGAATAATAGAAATCCATTTTGAGTTGTTAATTTCCCCAATCAAACTCGTATAGGTTTTTAATATAAAAAAGTAAAGTGATTTTTTGGTACATGAAAAAAGTAAAGTGTTTAATTTAAAGCCTTTTAATTTAATATTTTTAAATAAAAAATATTACTTGGAATATAATTTAGTAGTAATATGTAAAGATCTCATTTTTTTAATTTAATATTAATTAAATATAAATAAATAAATTATTCTAAAAATTAATTACTATTAGCTTCTGAATTATACTTAAAAATTAACTTCGGAATAAGTTAGACAACTCAAAATTAAACAACAAACTTAAAATAAATAAAAACTATCATAACACAAATTTTAATTAAATCTGACAAGCTTTAAGACTAGTTGTAGGGGTCCTTCGATTTCTCACATTTTCTTCGCCGATGATATCATGATGTTCTGTCAAGCAACCCTGGGCAGGTGAATCTAGTGGCCAATGCGATGAAGTTGTTCTACGACAGTTCTGGTTTAAAAATTAACACGAATAAAACAAAGGCTCTTGCTTCGAGAGGGGTACAACAGGAGGTGAGGGCTGAAATTTCTAGCATAGCTCCAATCCCCTTTGTTTCTAATTTGGGACGATACCTTAGCTTCCCTCTGCATGGTGGGCGAAACCATGGTGGTAGGTTTAACTTCATGCTAGAGAATGTTCATAAAAAGTTGGTGTCATGGAAAACGAACATGTTGAGTATGGCAGGACGAGTTTATTAATCTAAATTGATGAATTCAGCAATCTCTACCTATTCACTGCAGGCATTCTGGTTACCGAGAGGGATATTGGAGAAAATTGAGAAAATAATGAGAACGTTCATCTGGTCGCATAGAACGAGTCAACGTGGTTGGCATTTATTTGGTTGGGATAAGGTGGCAGAGTGTAAGGAGGTGGGAGGCTTGAGGATTGGGGATACGGTGTCGACAAATACGACCTTGCTCGAAAAACCATATGGCATATGATCCATAATTCGCAGAAACTCCGGGTGCAGGTTCCCACACACTAGTACCTAAGGGCGGGGTAATTTTGTGTTTCAGGTGGACCATCGTTGTTCTAACTCACCAGTTTGGAAGGGGATTCTTAGGGCTAGGGATGAGCTCCGAGAAGGGTTCCTTTATCGATTAGGAATGGAGAGACTTTTGTTTAGTATGAAGACTGGGGTGGGCTAGGTCCAGTGGCTAATTGGGTCCTTTATGTGAACATTTTAGACGCAGCGCTACGCCTGCAGGATTTGGTGAGGGCTAGATTCTGGGAATTGGAGCATCTTTTTCCGTTGGTTCCTAAGGCTCCAAAACAGCTTCTTCTGCAAATTAAACCAGCGACCGGGGGGACATCTTGATTTGGGGGAAAAACACGACAGAGTGTTATGTGAGTGAAGAAGGCTCATCATTGGTTACGGTCCCGAGGTAGTGAGGTTGTGAATACAGAGAACTGATCATAAGTATGGAAGTAACTGTTTCAGGAAATAGTGAGGTTCTTTATTTGGACTATCTTACATGAATCCCTGCAGGTAAATGAGTATCATTTTCCTGTCATATGTCGTCGTCCCCAGCTTGTCCGCATTCTGCGACGTTAGAAACCATCCTCCATTGTCTCCAGGGTTGTCCGCATTCGTTGGAAGTTTGGAGAAGGATGGGCTTTAATGGTTGGTCGGGTTTAGAAACCAAGAGGTTAAGAGGTGGATTATGAGTAGGGCCTAAGGTAGCCCCGAAATTAGGTTTGTTGAAACCTGGAGGTGTGTGAAAGTAGTGTAACAATATGATCTTTGAATCACCATCTTGGTCGATTGATGAAGCTTGTAGGAGAATTCAACATGATCATGATGAGTTTGTTGTTTCTGGATCTTAAAAGGTTGGATCGTGGAGGCAACCTCTTGTTGAGACCTTGGGGACCTCCTGAGTGTGGCAAGTTGAAACTTAATTTGGATGGGACCTATGGAGCCTCTGAGAACTGTATGAGAGGTGGCGATGTGGCACGTGACGAAGGAGGAAGCTGGCTATTCGGGTTTCACTCTTATGAGGTTGGAGGAAGTGATTTTCAGGCTGAAGTAATGGCTCTTAGAGATGGTCTCAAGGTGGCTTGGCTCAAGGGGTTAAACACATCACCTGAGATGTGGATTGCAGAGACTTGTTAGCAGCTTTGGAGGAAGTGGGGAGTGTTCGCTTCATGCCTATCCTCTCGGAGATCCAGGCTTGGCTGCAGAGAAATTGGACGGTGGAGCTCATTGGGATCAATAGAGAGATTAATGCAGTGGAAGATCACCTAGCATTCTTGGGAGCGAGTTGCCCTCATCCTGGGGTCACGATTTTAGAGTTGCATCATCCGGAGATTCACCATCTTCTTTTGAGGGATTCGCTAGGCATTCACTAGTTTGTTTTGTTTTTCTTGTAACTTTCTAGTGCATTTTTTTTTAATAATTATAATAGAAAAAGAAAGCTTCCAAATGATGTGGAGTGATAAGTAATCCGGTATTAAAGCGAAGACTCCTATAAATTTCCATTTTCATTTTGTTCCATCAGAATTGGAATAGAATCCACATAGAAGCAAATGATGTTAAGATTGTTAATTATAATTTCCTTCTCACTTGTTCTGCAGTAACAAAAGTAAAAATAAATTGTTCTCTTTCAGTGTTCCTCCCTAAAATTGGAAAGTAATTTCAAATCTTTTTTAATAATATTTTTAGATAATAAATGAAAAATATTTACTACTATTTATTATGTTTAAGAGATTAATTTCTATGCACCGACGGTGTAAATAAGTTTTACACCATCATTCAATCACATCTTTTCATTTTGTTAGCTCACAATTAATTTTGAATTTAATAATGAGAAAAAGTTTGATGCACCGACGGTGTAAAGTTTTTTTACACCGTCAACCAATCAGATTTCAAGGATGTGAGAAAATCTCTCTTTTCATTTAATTTCTTTAATTGACATGTCACATCCTTGAAATCTGATTAGTTGACGGTGTAAAAAAACTTTACACCATCGGTGCATCAAAATTAAACTCTTTAATAATATCTAAAATAGAAAATGGAAGGGTGTGATTAAATGATGGTGTAAAACTTTTTACACCGTCGGTGCATAGAAATTAATCTATAAGTTTAAAATGTATTTTAGACATTAATTTATATGCACTGATAATGTAAATAAGTTTTACATAGTCATTCAATCACATCATTTCATTTTGTTAGTCCATTATTTTTTTTTGGTACATCGGAAAGATAAATTGCATCAGTCAGGAATCGATCCCGGGACCTCCCCCACCCAACCCTATGTCCCCAGCTCCTACCACTTGAACTATCCTACAAGGACTGTTAGTCCATGATTAATGTTGAGTTTAATAATATTTAAAATAGAAAATAAAAGATTATGATTGAATGACTGTATAATTTTTTTTACACTGTCATTACATATAAATTAATCTCAATATTTATATTTTTATTTAATATTTTCTTTATGAAGTATATTGAAAGATGTATAAGAAGATATAACATCACTAATATTGAGAAGTGAAGTGTCACGTGTTAGGCTACACGTCCTTTACAAAGTTAATTAAATCCTTAAATTTATGTTGCGCGGTTTAGCAATTTACTACTTCATTCGTTCTAAAATTATTTTAGTTTTAGTTTTTTTTTTGTTTTATTCTAAAATTATTATTGTTTTATATATCCAATGCATTTATCACATTCTTTTCCACTCATGTCTTCATTTAATATTGTATCTCCCAACTGCTACATTTTATTTCCACCAATCATAATTCTCATCAATTAGTTGACCAATGATTTTCATTCCCTCTATTTCATATAACTGATCATAGTAAATAAGGGTATTTCAGTCAAATTATAACATTAATTAAAGAACTCTTAAACTTTGTGCATAATCTTAAACTACAATAATTTTGGAAGGGAGTGAGTAAGTTACTTAGTTGTTACTTCAAGATTTATACAAAGAATAAAGTAGACCAATATTTGGTGATTACTTTTTCATGAGTTTAGAGGAGAATGCACACAGTGTGCTGAAAATTAATTAATTGAATACCCAAAATTTGGCTGCTGTCAAAATTTACAAAATCAATTAAGGTGTTCACAAGTTTCTTCTTTTCTTTTCTTCATAGCAACTCTTTAATCAAGTTGCCTTTTTAAAAACTTCAAACTACAACCAGATGAAGTAATCTAGCTTTTCAAAAAAAAAAAAAAACAGATGAAGTAATCTAGTCAAAAAGAGTCTTCATGAACTACAGGAATGTCATCTTGGCATTCATGTCACTATTTGTTCGGCCTCTTGTTGGGAATAGTTCTTGTAACAAAGGGTGATTTAAGTATAAGAAGGCCTTTTAGATTTAAGATTCACAATGAGTCTGTGCGTTTTGGGTTAGTGGGATTTGATTCCTGAATAGTGAATAGCTTTTTGTTTAATTTGTTGCAATGGTTTTGCTGTGTTGGCTCTATATTTATTTTTTTAAAATCTATTTTGTACTATGGGTTGGAGTACTCCTTGTACTCCCTTTAAATACATTTTTACAGTTTTTTCCTATAAAAAAACAACATATGCTGCAAAATAAAGATCAAGCTAGAGGGAAAAAAAGGTAAGGGCTGTGAGCAGAGGATACACATCATTTCTTGTCCCATTAATATCTTCATCAATATATGAAAATTTATGAGTATTAATGTTTTTTTATAGGCAAATGTTAGTTGTTAGTAATGTTAGTAAATTAGCCATCTCTAGTCCAGGGTTCGAATTCTGAACCCTTCACCATTTATCTCACTCAGCCATTGAGTCCCTAAAATCAAAACAATAAACTTTAGATTGAAAAATAACTTGCAATTAGATGTTGGGTTTTCTTGCTAAGCATATAATTTTTTTTTTGAAAAACAGAAAAAGAAAAATTGGTGTGGCTAAAGCCACACCTAGCCTTCAAGTAGATCCTTCCATGCCTTCTAAGTCTGGATTTTCAGCCTATAAACTCTGAGAATCTACATAATGTAGAAAGCAGAACTTATTACAGTATATCTTACATCACCAAGCTAAATAGTGTGTAAAGAAATGGAAGAGCCTCTTAGGCCTTAGTTTAGTTACAGCATATATGTTTGGTAAATACTGCAGGATTGTGTGTATATGACCAAAATGGATGAGCCTTAGCTTTGTTACAACATGTTTGGTAAATAGTGTATATGGGCAAAATGGAAGAGCCTAACCTTAGTTACAGCTTTCGGCATGTTTGGTAAATACTGTAGGATTGTGTTACACCTTGGTGTTGATTTGTTGAAAATTTTGTATAAGAAGGAACAAGTGTTAGGGGAGCGGTGGCTGATTTCACGCTGTGGTGGACGGTGGTTGCAATTTTCCATAAAGGTTTCACAAGAGCATCGCAGGCTTCGAGTTCCAGAGAAAAGGAAAATAAGCAGGAGAAAGAAAAAGGGTGTTAAGTAAATGTACATTTAAAACTAATTATATCTGTGTCGTTTTTTTTTTAATATTATATCGGACGGTTGAAGATAAATTGCAACACGGTCCCACCGAAGCCAACACCTGTTTGGCGAAGTTTTACTTCTGTATGCATGTTCTCATTACTATATAAATACTCAAAAAACTTTTATTGTGGATTCTTATCTCTTACTACATTTTCTTTGCATTAATACCTTTAATAATAAAATTTAAAACTGAATAAAATTTCTTAAGTCATAATCTCTATTCAACTATCTACTAAATTGTAAAAGTCACTTTGAACCTTTGTATTAAATACATTAAATTAAAATATTAAAAATGAATAAAATTGTTTATGTCATTAGCTATTCAACTACCTACTAAATGTAAAACTCACTTGAAAGTTTGTTACAAATACATCATGAAATAAAAAATTAATTTTCTATTATACACATTAAAAAAAAAACAGATCAACAAAATTTCCAACGCAATAAGTTAATTAACTCTCAACTAATTTCAGTGTTTGTTGTATAAGGTAGAACAAAACAGAACACTTTAATTCTTTAAAAAAGTGTGAAATAAAAAAGAATGAGACAGACAATCTAAAAAAAAATTAGACTGATGTTTATCGACCAAAAAAATTACATTGATAAAGTACCCATAATTTACATGTGAACCATTTTAGTTATATAATGATAAAATATATTAAAATACTTTATTTAAATAAATATCTTAATAGAACACTTTATTTAAATATATATATATATATATATATATATTTGTGGATGCTTGATTTCCCTTTTGTATTGTCTCAGGTTCGAATTTTGTGGATGAAAACACCTCGTTGAGAGCGTGAACTGCACCATGATGTGAAAATTCTCAGCTCAAACATGATTGCCTATAAAGGATGATACATGTGAAGGAGGATACATGTAAGCACAAAAAAGAGTTAAAAATTATTTGTTTGTAGTAGGAAATATAACATGAGTTAATATAATGATTTAAAAACATTTTTTAAGAAATTAAAAATAAATTAGTCATAATATTTTTATTTTTTGATTTAATTAACGTGAAAAAATTCATTAAATACATTAAGTAAAAGCGTCCTACATTTGTATTAAAATACATGAAGCAATAGCAAAGATTTTAATTACTTTTTGATAATCTGGTTTTAATTTTCTGGATTTTGAAGAAGAGTGATGAAGAATATCATGAAGATGTGGAAAGAAGTTATGAAGATGATATTTTTCTGGTTTTCTAATTTTTTTATTAGGAATTGGACGGAAGACCAAAGTTGCTAACGGAGAACAACATTGGGTACTCAAATGCAATTAAAATTTGTTAGGGATCAACATTGTGGGAAATGTAAAAGTGAGGGACCAAATGTGCAATTAAGCCTAATAAAATAAAAAATCGAAAAAAAATTCTATAGTCAAAATCTATTCAACTACCTACATTAATTAATAATATTTATAAACTTGAAAATTGACTTAAATTTTGCCTTGGTGTAGAATATCAAGAATTAAACTTGATTTAGAATAAAATAATATTATCAATGAATAATTTAGATAAAATAGTTTAAATTTAAAAATGACACTATAAGGCATTTCTTTTTTGTTACACACTATGTGGCATTTACTATTAACTATAATGTATGTGTGTGTTATTTGAAAAAAAATCTCCATATAATTTTTTGATCTTATTATATATAGGTAAAAACGATTTGGAGGAAGCTTAATAGAGAAAAAAATTATGACCAAATTTGAATAAATTTAGTTAATCAATTTAAGTTATATCTTATTATAGGGGGCGCGTTTATTATGGACCACTTTTTTGTGCTCTATAGTTGCATCACCCTCCTTTTGACCTGCTATTGCAGGTTTTTCGGTTAAAAAAATACATTTTAATTAATCACAAAAATTAAAAACGATAAAATACAAAATTAGAAAAATAAACCCTAATTAGCTTCTTCTTCCCCCTTTCTTCATCTTCTTCCCCATCTCCCAAACTAAACATCATCAGAAAAAAAAAAAAAAAAAGCAAAGAAACAGAGTTAATTAAAAATGATAAAATACAAAATTAGAAAAATAAACCCAAAATTCTGAGTTCATGTTCTTTCACCACTCCTGCCCAAGCTTGAAGATGAGAAAAAATTTGAAAACTTCAAAATCAACACCTCACTTGTATGAAACGTAAACCAGAACTTGCAGGAGAGGAAGAAGGAAGAGCAGAGCAGGAGAGGAAGAAGGAAGAACCACCACATAAGGGTCTATATATGGAGGTGTGGGTTTTCATGGCGGTGATCTAGAATCCAGATCTGAACAATCTTTGATCTCACATTCTCACCCACACCATCAATCGTGAAAACAAATCAAAAAACAATCCTCGATCTCACCCACACCTTTGTTGGAGTTGATTGTCAAGTCCCACATTGCCCAAGTTTCTAAAATAAAGAAGGAGGTTAAAAATTAGCTATTGGAGAAGTCCCACATCGCTTAGTGTGGTGAAGCAAGGGGAAGACCAAGGCTATATATTGGACCTAGGTTCTTTGTTTTTAGATGCACCAGTCAGTAGCACTTTAAGCTTATATCTGACTTAGTTTAATATTTGCTTTGTGAGAGTGTGGTTGTACTGGGGCATTGGGGTGAGAGTGAGAGTGAGAGTGAGAGAAGTCTATGTGTTGTAACAATTTTCACATAGTGATATTTCTCTGGTTGTCGGTTTAGACAACGGTCGTGGTTTTTTCTCCGGTTTTGGAGTTTCCACGTAATTTTCTTGTGTTGTGATTGTGTTTTATTTTTTCTTCAGCTCTGTTGTTTCCCAACAACCTTCAACCGCGAAACCCATTTTTTTCAAATGGGCATTGTTGTTTTGGTTGGACTTTGATTCATGGGGCTGAATTTGGTGCTAAATCTGAGTTTGAAGATGGGTATGTGGATTGGATTGAGTTTCTATTTTGCTCTATGGTCTGAGGGATGGGAAAGCTGCAAGTGTTTGAAGGGTTGTCCACGGTGGAGGAAGGGAGAGGGTGGAGGAGAGTTCGAAGGTTGAGGTGGCTGGGAGGTCGGGGATGAATTCAGAATTTCAGGGTTTTTTATTTTGTGTTGTGTTTAACTAGATTAGATTAGTAGATTAGTAAATTAGTAAAAAATATGTATTGTGATTTTTTTTAAACCTATAGGTAAAAAAGGGGGTGGGGCAACTTTTCACAACTTTTTTGTGGTCCATAATAAATTTTTCCTTATTATAGTTGTAAAAGTTAAAATTACTTTATTGTTCTCGGTTTTGACAAGTGTAAACCAGTTTCGAAAATTGTAATTTACCCTCCCAAAATATGACTTTCTCGATAAAAGGTATACAAATATGTTCATACTCCCTCCGTTCCTAAATAACTTACACTATTTCTAGCTGAATTTTGTTCCTAATTATCTGCCACTTTACAAAGTTCAAGAGAGTATTAATTATACTTTACCAATTGTATCCTTCATTTATTGTTGGTTACTTGAAAAGTTTGGATTAATAAGAGAGATAAAGAGTATAATAGGAAGTTACATAGTAATTTTAATAAAATAAGAACATTAATTGCTTAAAGTGTCAGTTAAATAGGAACGAAGGGAGTACAAGTTATTTGATGGTATTAAAAACTTATTGCTTAATTTTTTTTTACAAATTGACTGAATTATTTTTCATATTATTAAATGAAAAAATCATAATTTTTTAAAATTATTCAATGTTAATTAATAAATATTAATCATTAAATTTGAGTAATATTAATTATTTATACAAAGAGAACTCTAATACTATTTACTAAAATGTTTTTTTTTAATCATTGAAATGTCTCAACACAATTCTTATATTTTATTTTATAATAAAAATATTTTAATATTTATGTATTAATTTAAACTATATTTAATTTTATATCTATTCTTAAAAATATTGTAAGTAAATCCGTGCAGCGTACGGGTATTATATCTAATATATTCTATTACAAAAATGTAACAATTATTTCTTGAATTTAACTACTCATAACTCATAATTGATTTAAAATCAAGCATTCAATCAGTGGACTATATTATTAGGAATCAGAAAAGGCTAAAGGTGGGCTGACATGGAGGGTGTGATCTAGTGAAATGATAATAAATTACTGATTGTCATTCTCAACGGGAAAGAATTTTGCTATTGAATTGAACGGACATCATACACAACAAATACAAAGCTGACCAGTCTGAGGTAAAAGCTACAAGATTAAAGACCATTCTTTTTCATTGAACTCTGTTCAAGAACACATTAAAAATCTAATAATAATATGCACATGATGGACTCAATAGTCAATAACGACATTTCCTCTGGTACAACAAGCAAAAAAAAAAAAATCCTGGTTTAAATATAGGAGTGACATGTACCACTAGGAAAATTACACTTGGATTATTTATTAATTATATAATGGACTTCTCGAAACTCTAGATCAACCCTTTAGATTTATTGTAGTTATAAACTAACCCCATAACCTTTTATTTTTCAAATTCAATCCTTAGATTAGGTGAAAAAATTGGATGTTGGTCTATGGTTTTAGGGTTCTATCTGTTCTTCTGATTTGGCTGCCTCACCTTCTGGGTTCGAATTGACCTCACGGTTCCCTTCGCCTATGGTTTTCCAATTGTGATCAATTCGCCTCACCTTCTGTGCGCAATTTAATGAATCTGCATCGTGTTCGTGGATCAAAGACGTCGTGAGCCGCCGGGTTGAACGACGATATCATCTTCTTCGGGGGGGATTTATTTCCGCAGTCTGCATCGTCGGCACGACGGTGAGGACGAATGAGTCACCCACTGGTGTGGTGGCCATTGGCAGTGGTGGTGTTGTTGATGAGATGGGAAGAGAAATTCTCGTGCGAGGAAAAGGGGGAAAAACTGAAAACCCTTGTGCAGAAAATTCTTTATGCCAATAAATATCAAATTTACCAAAATTCATACATGAATCAGGCATGGGTGGCTCTGATACCACTTGTAGGTTTCTAACAAATAAGGATTTGTTCCTAACCACATGCTTTTCTACCCATATAGAAAATAGGAGCATAATCCTAAACCACACTTTCTTAACCCATACCCGAAAAACATGATGAAGATCTAGAGCGGAAGCGTACCTGAATGAGCCATGGGAATCGCTGAAGGATCTGGGGTTGTGATCTTCCAATTGTAGATCACCCTTAGGGTTTCCTGATGTTCTTCTCTGATGGGGATGAGGAGAAGCTTTTCACGTTGTTGTGTTGTGTCTACAATTGGGGACCATAACCCTATAAGTAACTGCATCAGTTACAATTTTGTTTTCAATATTTCTAATTTGGCCCCCTCATCAAATTAGAATATTGCCTTATGGTATCCGCACAATACCTTTTCATAACACATATGCCCTTAGCCATAAGATCAATATTAAATAGACCACTTTAGTTTTGGCTAATTAAATAATGGCCCTAACACAATTAAAAGTTACATTTGTGACCCAAAATTCTAACAATCTCCCACTGGTCACATATGTAACTCTACACATGTGTTAGACTTTATGAGCTCAAAAATGCCATTATATACCTTAAGCATATCCAAATAATCTCGTCAATTAGCCATGCCAGTACATAGAACCAAAGTGATTTTCGTTATATCAATCATAACTAAACCCATCAATGATTACTAGTACTGACATAACTAAATGACATAGATTCATTATGAAATGTGCAACATGAAAATCACAAGAAGGTGGCCTGTACTTGTCAATTTTCAACTGGTCCTACTTTACTTTAGTGAGATCATTCAATAACCTTATTGTACAAAGCATAAATAACAGAATATCAAACTTTATAATTAACAAAAAAAAAAATATCCAAATACTAGAGTATGCATGCATAATACCAAACATAGAACACAAAATTTATATATGAGTCACTCCCACTAAACTAAGCATTCCTCACACTGCAAAACACCCATGTGAGCAGCGTGCTCATGAAAGACCTTAGGCGGAAGACCTTTTGTAAGAGGATCCGCTATCATGGAGTTTGTCCCTATGTGTTCTATAGAAATCTGTCCACTTTGTACCCTTTCCTTAACAACTAGGAACTTGATGTCAATATGTTTTGACTTGGTCGAGCTCCTATTATTGTTGGAAAATAAGACGGCTGATTTATTGTCACAGTATAACTTAAGCGGTCTTTCAATTCCTTCCACAATTCGCAGCCCAGTGACAAGATTCCTCAGCCAAATCCCATGGTTAGATGCCTCAAAACATGCTACAAATTCTGCTGCCATGGTGGATGAAGCTATGAGAGTTTGCTTGGCACTACGCCAAGAAACTGCACCACCAGCCAACATGTAGATATAGCCTGAAGTGGATCTCTTACTATCTTGGCATCCAGCAAAATCAGAGTCAGAATATCCAATGATCTCCAATTGGTTTGACCTCCTATATGTGAGCATATAATCTTTTGTTCTCTGTAAATACCTCATAACCCTTTTGGCTGCTTTCCAATGATCCATTCCTGGATTGCTCAAATATCTGCCTAACATCCCAACTATGAACGCTATATCTGGACGCGTACAAACTTGGGCATACATAAGACTCCCTACAGCTGATGCATAAGGAATCTTTTACATTTCCTGAATTTCTAAGTTTCCTTTTGGGCATTGACTGAGACTAAATTTGTCTCCCTTAGCAACTGGAGTATCCCCTGATGTACAATTCTGCATGCCAAACCTTTTAAGTACCTTTTCGATATAGCTCCTTTGTGACAATCCCAGAATACGAATCCGTCTCCTGAATTCCTAATACAAAGGAAGCGTCACCAAGATCTTTCATTTCAAATTTTCTTGATAGAAATCTCTTGGTTTCGTGCAACATGCCTATATCATTAGTGGCAAGCAGTATGTCATCAACATACAAAACCAGGAAAATATATTTGCTCCCACTGAATTTGTGATACACACAATCTTCAACAACATTCACCTCAAAACCGAATGAGAGAATTACTTCATGAAATTTGTGGTACCACTGACGAGATGCCTGCTTTAGTCCATAAATGGATTTTGTCAATTTGCAAACCGTATTCTTTGGGTCTCCTGACACAAAGTTTTCTGGTTGCACCATATAGATTGTCTCATCAATGTTTCCATTGAGAAACGCTGTCTTGACATCCATTTGATGGAGTTCCAAATCATAATGTGCAACAAGAGCCATGATTGTCCTAAAAGAGTCTTTCGATGAAACCGGAGAGAAAGTCTCTTTAAAGTCAATCCCTTCCTTTTGAGTATAACCCTTAGCCACAAGACGAGCCTTATACCTCTCCACATTACCATTAGAATCCCGCTTGGTCTTAAATATCCATTTGCAACCAATGGGTTTCACACCTTCCGGTAATGGGACAAGTTCCCAAACCTTATTGTCTTGCATGGACTTATACTCTTCCTTCATTGCTTCAATCCACTTTTCAGAGTTGGAATCCTGCATGGCTTGCTGGAAGTTGATTGGATCAGCTTCCATCATACCATTATTTTCCTCATGTTCTTGGAGAAAGACTATGTAATCATCTGGAATAACATTTCTCTTTTCTCTAGTGGATCTCCGCAAAGGTATTGGTTCTTGTAACACTTGTTCTTGAGGATCTTGAGTTTATTCTTCATGAACCACCATATCATCTTGAGTAGGAGGAGATTCAACAACAATGTCTTGTAGAGGTTCCGTACTTGCTTCATCAGAAGCAACTGCATGAATCAGTTTTGGAATTGTTACCGACTCTTCCTCTAAAGCAAAGTCCCTAATCTTGTTCTCCCCTCCAAACTCAATTTCCTCAAAGAACATGGCTGTTCCCGTCTCAAAAATTGTCTTTAATTTGGGATCATAAAATTTATAGCCCCTGGATCTTTCAGAATAACCAATAAAGTAGCTGCTCACTGTTCGGGATTCCAATTTCTTTTCATTTGGCCTATAAGGCCTTGCCTCAGCTGGACATCCCCATACATGAAAATGTTTCAAACTAGGCTTTCGCCCAGTCCAAAGCTCATAAGGTGTTTTGGCAGCTGCTTTAGTTGGCACTCTATTTAGAATGTAAGCTGCAGTCTTTAGTGCCTCTCCCCAGAGTGACTCTGGCAAAGTAGAATGACAAATCATACTCCTTACCATATCCTTAAGAGTCCGGTTTCGTCTTTCAGCCACACCATTCATGCTAGGTGACCCTGGCATGGTGTATTGTGGGACGATTCCACATTCCTCTAGGTATTTGGCAAAAGGCCCTGGACGTTGTTCACCTGAACCATCATATCTACCGTAATATTCACCACCACGGTCAGATTTGATACTCTTAATTCTTTTGTTGAGTTGGTTCTCAACTTCAGCCTTAAATGATTTGAACACATCCAGTGATTGAGACTTTTCATGTGTAAGAAATAAGTATGCATATCTCGAATAATCATCTATGAATGATATAAAATATTGTTGACCATTCCAAGAAGGTGTTGGAAATGGTCCACAAATATCCGTATGTATCAATTCCAAGACGCCTGTAGCTCTATATGCACCAAATTTCTTTGTTTTGGTATGTTTACCTTTAACGCATTCAACACAAACATCAAAGTTTGTGAAGTCAATGGAATCCAAAATTCCATCTGACACTAGCCGCTCAACTCTATTTTTAGAGATGTGACCTAGGCGCTTGTGCCATAATGCTCATGAATTGTTATTATCAATTTTACGCTTAGTACCACGTGATTCCACATTCAGGGATTCACTCTAGGTGGCTACAGTGCTCAGCAAATACAGATTATCATATCCAATAAGTGAACCGGTTCCAACAATATTTGAATTAAAAGACAACTCGGCTTTACTGTTTCCAAATGAACATGAATAACCTGATTTGTCCAAATTAGAAACTGAAATTAAATTTCGTCTAAATGACGGTACCACAAAAGTGTCTTTCAAATCCAAATAAAATCCAGTACACAATAATAATCTAAAATGCCCTATAGCTTCCACCTCCACCGTCTTGTCATCTCCAACATAGATGTATCTTTCAACATCATTTGGCTTCCGGTAGCTTAGGCAACCCTGCATTGAAACACTGATGTTAGTAGTTGCACCAGAGTCTAACCACCAAGTGTTTCTAGGTACTGAAGCTAAATTGACCTCAGAACAGACCAAAGCAAAAAATGTACCTTTCCTTGCACGCCAAGCGTGATATTTAGTACATTTCTTTTTCATATGCCCAGACACATTGCAAAAGTAACAGGTATCATCCTCTTTCTGTTTCTTTTGTGCTGGAGCATCAGCAGCTTCATTCTTGGGCTCAACAATTTTCTTTCTTTTGGCCTTGTCTTTAGAGGTGCTAACAAAATGAGCACTTTCTTTCCTTTCTTGCTTCAACCTTTCCTCTTCTTGCACACAAAATGAAATGAGCTCGTTAAGAGACCATTTCTCCTTTTGACAATTATAAGATATCTTAAACTGACTGAATTGTGCAGGGAGAGAAAGCAATACTAAATGAATGAGCAAGTCATCCGACAGCTCAAGCTTTAGCGCCTTAAGTTTTGAAGCAATATTTGACATGCCCATAATGTATTCCCTTATATTTCCTTTGCCCTGATATTTCATGGAAATCAAGTTCTGAAGAAGAGTACTTGTTTCCCCCTTATCGCTTTTTGCAAAGCGTTTTTCAATTTCAGCAAGGAAATCTTTGACACCTTTTATCTCTTCCGAGATAGTACCCCTAAAGACCTCAGAAATGCCGCACTTAATGATCGTAAGACTCATGCGATTGGAGCGATCCCACTTCTCATAATCTTTCCTCTGTTCAGAGGTACTAGATTCCGTAGGAGAAGCGGGTTTCTCCACCCTTAGTGCAAGGTCAAGATCCATGCAGCCAAGAACAATTTCCATGTTCTCTTTCCAGTCCTTAATATTTGTTCCATCAAGGACCGGAACCGAATTCAGATTAGCAGATATCGAACCAATAGTTGCTGAAAATAGAACAAAAACAAATGCTATAAATATACTCACATTAATAAAAATTGAATCATTAATATGTCCAAAAATGGCATAACCCATCTCAAGATACCTAGTGCACCATCAATATCATGTCTTTTGACAGTAATACTAATTGCTAGTGGTACTCTTGTTGTAATGATCAAACATTGATAATAAATCATGTCAAATAACAAACCCTTCTTTGGATTGATTTATCATTCACATGTAAACCCTTAAAATTATCACATGTTTATCATCACAGGTGTGTATGAAATCCGGCCAAGCATTAACTTTTCCTTTGGGGTCCATTAATACTCGCATGGATAAACATACACACGCACAAACTTTTAATATTTCTCATGAGCAATTTCCATAAAAAGAGGTCACTTTTGTGACTTTCTTATTTTAATTGACTCATTTAAAATATTAAATAATTGTATAAAAATACAAACCATAGCCAAAATTTGAACACACTGATAATTTTACTTTTCTTTAATTTAGCCTAAAATTCATTCTTAACAAAAGAATGATGGCTTGTATTCAAGTGAAAAGTCTGAATGTGCTTGATTCCAAACCAGCAAGTATATATTCCAAAACTTATATGTCTTCCAAACAAAGTTTTGGATTCATAACCAAAACTAAATGTGTATATATATAATCCATATTATTCAAGTTATACATGTTGAAACCAAGACATCATATATAATACGTGAAATCAAAATAGCATATATACAATCTCCGTCGCTGTACATGTGAAACCAAAATCAACCGATTCTCATAATACCAACAATCACGCATAATAACACAATTAAAAGATGAAATCTTTTAACCGATGGCAAAAGACATGAAATTCAAAACCAATAACACATAATTGAAACCCTAATTTTAAGAATTACCAAAATTCATACATGAATCAGGCATGGGTGGCTCTGATACCACTTGTAGGTTTCTAACAAATAAGGATTTGTTCCTAACCACATGCTTTTCTACCCATATAGAAAATAGGAGCATAATCCTAAACCACACTTTCTTAACCCATACCCGAAAAACATGATGAAGATCTAGAGCGGAAGCGTACCTGAATGAGCCATGGGAATCGCTGAAGGATCTGGGGTTGTGATCTTCCAATTGTAGATCACCCTTAGGGTTTCCTGATGTTCTTCTCTGATGGGGATGAGGAGAAGCTTTTCACGTTGTTGTGTTGTGTCTACAATTGGGGACCATAACCCTATAAGTAACTGCATCAGTTACAATTCTGTTTTCAATATTTCTAATTTGGCCCCCTCATCAAATTAGAATATTGCCTTATGGTATCCGCACAATACCTTTTCATAACACATATGCCCTTAGCCATAAGATCAATATTAAATAGACCACTTTAGTTTTGGCTAATTAAATAATGGCCCTAACACAATTAAAAGTTACATTTATGACCCAAAATTCTAACAATTGGTAGTTGTAAAAAGAACAATCCCATTTCCCAAAATGCACAAGGGATGAAAATTAGGAAAGTATCCAGAAATATATAAACTCATGTAAGGAATCGTCGTGAATTTAGTCCAAGATCTCTTGACTCCATACTCTTTCATCAACCAAAAAACTAAACAACTTTTGGAATCGTTCAACACGATTTGACACATATAAAGGTAGTTATTTAAGACATGCAGCTCGATAAGCCAAGTCTTGTCACCTTCCAATTAAGGAGATAGCGAAACTTCACCATAAGTCTCTTTTTCCACATCAAAGGAAATAATCACCTATACTGGCCAGCCAATGCAAATTACCACTCACAAATGACGGATCATGCATAACCCAACTACGACGACACGGGGGATCCTGAATCGTTGTCCAATCATTTTCACCAAAGGTATAGAGTCTGAACTCTGAACTTGGTTTTACACCCAATATACCCAGATGCGAGCACCTTGTACTTGTTGTTCACTTTATCGTAGCCAAAAAGAGCACGGGTCGGGATGGTAGTATTAGAAAAAGCAGGGGTGATATCTTGGATTTCAATTTGGTACAAGGGTTCCACAGTCTAAAACAATCATTACGATCATGCAAGCATATCAGTCCATTGAGTGAACCTATAGAACTATGCCCAGACTCCATCTCGAAGGTAAGTTTTTCAGTAAGGGTTGGTGGGTTTTCAAAAAATGAATGCAGAGAATATGCTACCAACTTGCTCGAATTGTTCGAATAATCATTAACTACGGCGGCCAAAGGTGACATCAATTAAACATGTTGTGAAGAATGTATATAATTAATTGATGTTATTAATTTAATTAATTGATGTTATTAATAATGTATATGATTATTTTTTTTTTGAATTAAATGAATTCACCGTATATGATTAATTTTTTTTGAAAGTAACATCAATTAATTAAATTAATATAATAAATTTGATTTTCTGAAATCTCTTTTTTTAACCAAAGGTGTTGATAACAATGACTAATCTCCCCGCTGCAAACATCTAGCCACAAAATACGCTAAATTCTCATGCGTGAAAATCGAACTTCTAACTTCATTGTCAAGGGATGAAATAAGCTAACTACTATGCTACATATTCTGATTAGATTTATGTTTGGATGAGTGTGAGTATATAAATCTATATTTTCTCAATTCTAAAATTTTATTCTCAAGAATTTTGAGGAATAAAATATTATTTTATAACGCAAAATAAATTATCATAATTCCTTCACAACTTAACAAATTTTTGTGATTTTATTTTTATCATTTACATTTTTATGAAATTTCTTTTTTTTTTGTTCTTTTTTTTAGGATCTTTTCTTTTTTATTAAAATAAATGAGTTGCACAATAAAAACTTGAGTACTTTCAAATTAGACAAAATTGTTTTTAAACGTCATTTTTTTTTTCCACATGTAACAGTGTGGCCATGGCGGTGCTATGGTGGACATGGCGCTGGAGGAATGCAACATGTTTAATGAGGAAGCTTGGCCGCTGTGCTATGTGTTGAGGCATGTTTTACTCGATGTTACTATGTAGCAGCGAGGTACTTTGGATGCTCCATTGCAGAACCCGCATGCACAACGCGAGCCTCAGCCACGACCCGATTCACTCCGCGTTTACGTTGACGGTAGTTGGAACTTGCAAACGACGCAAATGGGCTGTGGTGTGGTTGTGATGGACATCAGCGGATGCAGGGTATCAGGAGCGTCGTTGAGTCATGGCACAGGTTCAACTTTTTTGGCAGAGGTTCTTGCTTTGGAGCTTGGTCTCACTCATTGTTGGGAGCTGGGTATTCGGAGCATAGTTTGCTACACGAACTGTCCAAATGTGGTGAGTGTTTTTCAGTCTGAGATGGATGCTGGCTACTTCTGGCCGGGCTAGAGAGGAGATAGCAAGGGTGAGGACATTGCTACAGTTGGAATGACAAGTTGTGATCGCACTGGTCTCTCGAGATAAGAACACGACATCAGACATGTTGGCTTGACAAGCGACGAGAGATGGCACTCCACGGCGAGTTTAGAGCCAACCACCCTCGACCTTGATGCCTTTTGCAAGATGCTCTAGTTTAGTTTTGCTGTTTTGTTTATTCCCTTATGTAACAAAAAAGGCTAAAAAGCACTTTTGACCCCTGATGTTTCAAGTTTTTGCAAATTATGCCCCTACTCTATTTTTGTCGATGTTTCTACCCCTCATGTTTTCAAACAGTGCACCGTCTACCCCTCCGTCACTCGGACACGTTAAAAAACTAACGGAATGAGCTGATTTGGCTTTTTTTTATATTATTTGGATCTGTCACATGGAAATTACAAGTGAAATTGGAAAAATTGGGCATGGGAGATTCAAACTCAAGACCTGTAAGTAGCAAAACATGCATTTAAGCAGTTCAGTTACATACATAATTGATATATACATCAAGCAAATTTAATTGATATCATTTCCTTGATCATCATCAACTTCATATACTCCTCTTCATCTCTCAAATCCACTCAGGAACCTCTCCTGAGAAAGCCTGAGTGACGGAGGGGTAGACGGTGCACTGTTTGAAAACATGAGGGGTAGAAACGTCGACAAAAATAGAATAGGGGCATAATTTGCACAAACTTGAAACATCAGGGGCCAAAAGTGCTTTTTAGCCAACAAAAAAATATTGTTTTTTGTTTTCCGAGGAAGGAAAAAAAAATTGTTTTAAACAAAAAGAGGTATCTAATTTAGTTAATTCTCGAAACTTTTTCTTTGAATTCCTTTTGAATTTTCTATCTTATTTATTATGCCATCCAATGAGTTTAATTTGAATTCATATTCAATTCAATCCTCGGTTACAAAAACAGTTGAGGTGTACCACAGGTTTCTTCTTTTCTTTTCTTCACATGAATTCTAAAATCAACATGCCCTATTAAGAACTTCGAACTACAACCAGATGCAGTAATCTAGTCACAAAGAGTCTGCATGAACTACAGGAATGTCATCTTGGCATTCATGTCACTATAGGCTCTGTCTCTGGTTGGGAATAGTTCTTGCAATAAGGGTGATTTAAGTTGAAGAAGGCCTTCTAGATTTTCACACAAGATTCACTTACGCAGCAAAATAAAAATCAAGCTAGAGGGGGAAAAAGTAAGGGCTGTGTACAGAGGATACACAACACTTCTTATCCCATTAATGTCTGCATCAATATATGAACCTTTTTGGTAAGACAGGATAATAAAGAAGATGAAAAAATAATGAAAGGTGAAGTAGAAAATCATTATTCATTTTGAAAAGGTAGTTAAGGGCTCTAATATATTGTCATCAACCAAATTGATAGTTACTGGGAAATTAATGACTTTTATTATTGAGTAACCAAGAAAAGAAAGACAAAGGACTTATGTATACAATTTCTTTTTTTACCAAAATCACATACAATCAATGGGGAAATAGAGAAGACCATAGGTTAGACTAGACATGTGCAAAACCACATATACAATAAATGGTGATACGTAGAAGGCAATGATGTTAAATGAACAAACTAAATCCAACTCATACAAAGACTTCTAGCTAACTTTTTGGAACAATATGGTAGATGTAGAGATGATGTGATGGAGAACTAAATGCTTAAAGCACATCCTAGCAAAAGGAAAGAAAGATAAAGTGAAGTTAAAGCAAAATTTATCTTCACTTACCTAAAAGATAGAGTAGTGGAGAACAAGTGCGAGGTTGGGTATAAAGTCCAACTTAAATATAATTTCATCCGAGTAAACGAATCAAAAAATAAAGAAAAGAGATCCAACCAAAAATTTAAAATAAGATGAAAAATGCATTGGAGTATAGGAGAATATAATAAATTTAAACCCCACTGAGCTCGATATATCCAATTTTAAAGAAAGCTAATGTAAGAAAGGAAGAATATGGAAATAATTTGGTGCTTTTCTCATTGATAGTAATTTAATATATATACAAAAGTGAATAGGTTAAAGTCAAACTAATGCCTAATATGACTAGCATGATTACAGCATAATTACAGGAAGAATAGTCATAACATTCCTATTCTATCACACCCCCGCAGTCGAAGCGGGAGGTTCGCCAACGCTGAGACTGGATCGAAAATCATCAAAGAGAACTCGAGGGAGGCCTTTGGTGAAGATGTCCGCAATCTGGTGACGAGAGGGAACATGAAGAACACGCGCCTGACCACGGGCGACCTTCTCTCGAACAAAGTGAATGTCCATCTCAATATGTTTAGTGCGCTGATGCTGGACTGGATTACCGGATAGGTAGATAGCACTGACATTGTCACAGTACACCAAAGTAGCCTGAGAAAGAGGGAAGTGAAGCTCCAAAAGCAGGTTACGTAGCCAACACGATTCAGAAACCACATTAGCAACGCCCCGGTACTCAGCCTCAGCACTGGACCGGGAAAGAGTGGGTTGTCTCTTGGAGGACCAGGAGATGAGGTTGTCACCCAGAAACACACAGTAGCCAGAAGTAGACCGACGTGTGTCGGGACATCCACCCCAATCAGCATCGGTGTAGGAAATAAGCTTCTCGATAGGAGAAGGATAAAGATGCAATCCAAACTGTAAGGTGCCCTGAACATAACGCAGGATGCGCTTCAGTGCAAGCATATGCTCTGTGCGGGGGGCATGCATGTGAAGGCAAACCTGCTGAACGGCATAAGAGATGTCTGGACGAGTGAATGTGAGATACTGCAAGGCACCAGCAAGACTCCGATATAAAGTAGGATCATCACACGGAGTACCAGCAGAAGTACTGAGTTTCTGCTTGGTATCAACTGGAGTGGCAGAAGGATGGCACGAGGCCATACCAGCGCGAGCAATGATGTCACGTGCATAGGTACTCTGACTGAGAAAAAGTCCACCTGCATGTCTGGTGACGGCAATTCCCAGAAAATAGCTCAACGGTCCCAGATCCTTCATAGCAAACTCGGAGGCGAGAAGAGCCATGATAGATTTGCGAAGGTCATGAGAGGAGCTGATGAGGATGATATCATCAACATAAAGCAGGAGGTAAGCCATGTCAGAGCCTCGTCTGTAAATGAAAAGGGAGTGATCAGAGGTGCTGTGCTGAAAACCAATGGTAGAGACATAGTCTGCAAAACGCTGGTACCATGCCCGAGGCGCTTGCTTCAACCCATAAAGAGATTTCCGCAAGCGGCATACATAGTTAGGATGATTGGGGTCACGGAAACCCAAGGGCTGATGCATGTAGACCGTCTCATGCAGATCACCATGAAGGAAGGCATTCTGAACATCTAACTGGTGAATGGGCCAAGACCTGGAAAGGGCAATGGTGAGAACTGTGCGAATGGTCGCCGGTTTCACCAGAGGACTGAAAGTCTCATCAGAATCCACACCTGCAATCTGTGACCTGCCATCACCTACAAGACGAGCTTTGTAACGCTCAAAACAACCATTAGCTTTCGTCTTATGACGAAAAATCCACATGCAGCGAATAATATTGACATCACAAGGTCGAGGAACCAAATCTCAAGTATTATTTCTAATGAGAGCATCAAATTCAGACTGCATGGCGGATTTCCAATTAGGGTCTGAAAGAGCTAGCTTAGGATTTTTGGGAAGAGGTGAGATGGTGGGATCATCAATGGTAACAGAAAGGTTAAAGAGGTTTCTGGGTTTGTAGATACCACACATACTGCGAGTGGCCATGGTGCGAATAGGAGGGACAGGCTGAGGTGGGGATTGAGGTGGAGAAGATGAGGGGGAGGAATCGGAAGGAGAGGACGAGGAGGCCGTGGATGTGGGTGGGGTAGCCGTGGCTGAAGGGGCTACAGGTGTAGGCTGAAGGTCTGGTGAAGGAGTTTGATTAGTCCAACGGTGGATAACAGAGGGATGAATATCATCCGAGAGCCACTCATAGGTAGAGGAAGGTGTGGGAGTCAGGTTAGCAAAGGGAAACTGAGTCTCATCAAAAATGACATGTCGGGAAATAATGACCTTTCTGTGCGACAAATCAAAACACTTATAACCTCTGTGATGAAGGGGGTACCCTAAGAAGACACACAGGGTGGAACGCGGTTGTAATTTGTTAATGGTAGTGGATGGAACCAATGGATAACAAAGACAACCAAAGACGCGAAGATGTGTGTAAGATGGGTCACGACGATATAGAAGTTGAGTGGGAGAGAGATTGGACAGATTTTTGCGAGGAATAATGTTGAGTAGATAGGTAGCCATTTGAAGAGCATGATGCCAAAAGGACGGAGGAACAGACGCATGAGCGAGAAGAGTGCGAATCATGTTGTTAATAGTGCGTATTTTGCGTTCCGCCTTGCCATTTTGAGATGATGTATGTGGGCAGGAGAAACGGAAAATAAGACCATTAGCAGCACAATAATCATGAAAAGATTTGTTATCAAATTCCCGCCCATTATCACATTGAAGACATTTTATAGTTTGGGAAAAATGCGTGCGGATTTGATTTGACAGAGAGGTGAACATTTCAAAAACCTGAGATTTATTACTTAACGGAAACGTCCACAAGAAATCCGTGAAATCATCCAAGAATAAAACATAAAATCGATGACCAGCGGACGATAAAACAGGAGAAGTCCATAGATCACTGTGTAAAATGTCAAAAGGCATCACAGTAACATTAGTAGAAGAAACAAATGGCAACCTAACATGTTTGCCAAACACACAAGCCTCACAAACTGGACTAGAGTGCAAATGCTCATAACTAATGAACTTATTACTACGTAGAGACTGCAAGGCAGAAGAACTGGGATGACCAAGACGACTGTGCCAGAGACTCTGAGCTAGACCAGCAAACGGAAAAGACGGAGTGACTGGGTATAGGTCGCCAGGACTATTACATCTCATGAGTGGAATCCCCGTCTGAAAATCAATAACCGAAAAACCATATGGGTCAAAACAAACAGAAACATTGTTATCAGTAGTGAGTTGTCGCACAGAAATTAAGTTTTTAACAATTTGTGGTGTGTGCAAGACATGGGAAAGGGACAAAGGCTTGGTTTTATAAGAGGTAGGTAGGGTGGTGTGGCCAGAACCCTGAATTGGAATACCCTGTCCGCTACCAACATACAGTTTCTGATTAAGATGACTCAAATTAGAATAAGACGTGAGATTACCTGGTGATGCTGCTACATGAGATGATGCTCCAGTGTCCATGTACCAGGTGCTATCTGGAGGAGCAAGCGTCATGGTGTGCATGGCAGTGGCAAGATCAGTGGGCACGGAGGAGGCCGAAGCAGCATAAGCCTGAGGACGCGGGCCCAGAATGCCAGGTTGCCGAGGAGGAGCAGAAGGACGAGTCCACTGAGAAGTAGGATATGGGCACGGAGGCATGGCCCATGGAGGTGGAGCCCATCCCCAATGCTGGTAGGGGAAGTACTGTTGCTGAGGAGGCATCGGAGGAGAGGAGCCCTGAGAGGTGCCACTGCGGGATCCTCCACCGTTTCCACGACTCCCACCACGACCCTTAGAGTTGTGGGATCGTGAACGGTTGGAGGCCCGGCGATCAGAACTCTGAGAAGAGGCATCAGAAGAACGCGGCTGAGTAGCAACATAGGCAGCATGAGACTCAGTGGGTTTCATCTTAGCCATACTGGCTTCCTCTAAGGTGAGCATGGAGCGAGCCTGATGAAAGGAGGGGAGCGGATTGCTCTGACGGATCAAAGTAGCAATACCCCTGTATGCATCGGTGAGGCCGGAGATGAGCTGCAGAACCAGACGGTGATTGTTCACAGGAGCACCGACATCACGAAGCTGGTCAGAAAGCGTCTTCAGACGCTGGCAGTAGGCAGCGACGGTCGGGAATGCCTCCATGCGAACAGTAGAGAACTCCTGCTCGAGGGTGACTGCACGAGCGTTCTGATTGTCCTGAAACAGATCCGCTAGATGCGTCCAAGCAGTGAAGGCAGTGGAGCCAGGCTCCATGATGGTAGTCATCAGGTCAACAGAGATGGTGGAATAAATCCACTGAAGGACCGTAGCATCCAAAGTGGCCCACTGCTCATAGGCAGGATCAGTCACTGGTGGAGGTGGTTTGTCCGCAGTAGGGACAATGTGATGCAAAACTCGGTGAGAACGAGCATGAATGCGGAACAGCTCCGCCCAGGTGCCATAGCGGTCAGTCTTCACGTCAAGAATAATAGGAATGTTATTCCTAATATTCGAAACGGCTAGGGCCGGGTGAAAATCTGATTTGGCCGGCGGGGCCGGAGGAGGAGTTGCGGAGGTAACCACCGGAGGAGTGGAGGAAGCATCGATGGAAGTGGAATCAGCCATGAGAATCAGCAGAAAAAATTAATAAGAATGTTTTTTTTTTTTTTTAACTGCTGAAGATGAACCGGGCGGTCTGGCCAAACCGGGCTGAGCGAACCGGTTCGGTCTGGTTCGCTGGAAACAGATCCGGGTCGGGTCGTGAGGGGTGTTTGGACCCGGGTCTGCGTTCAAGTGAAATGCAGATCTGGGTGTGTGTGCTGGCGGCGCGAGAGGCTAGCGACCAGGGGCGGCGGCGGCTGCGGGCAAGGGTGGCGGTCGTCGGTGCGAGGGGCAGGGACGGCGCGGCTGTAGGAGGCGGCGGCGCTGGTATCCTGCGAGGGAGGAACAACTCGCGAAGAGGACGACGGCGCTGGAAACTTGCAGAGGCAGCGGCGACGGAGAAGGAAGGAGGGAGAAAACGCGAAGGCAGTGGGCCGGTCGCGTGGAGAAGGGAAGAATTGGGACGTGCGGCGGAGGCAGTGGGCCAAGCGCGCGCGAGGGAAGAATGAGGGTGAGAGGCACAACGGCGGCGGTGGTGCTTGGAGAGGAAAGCACAGTGGCGGCTAGTGCAGAGGACAGCGGCGGCGGTGCGGAGAGCACGGCGACGGCTGCAGCGGAAGAGTTAGGGTAGGATCTTTAGGAAGCTGATACCATGTAAGAAAGGAAGAATATGGAAATAATTTGGTGCCTTTCTCATTGATAGTAATTCAATATATATACAAAAGTGAATAGGTTAAAGTCAAACTAATGCCTAATATGACTAGCATGATTACAGCATAATTACAGGAAGAATAGTCATAACATTCCTATTCTATCAGCTAACACCGTAAGTGAAAATGTGATTAATGGTAAATTGGTAATGGAAGAGATACGAGTAAAAGAGAGGAGGTAAAAAGCATGTTCGCATTTACATTCCACACTCTAAAGCTCGTTCAATGCCATTCAACATCCATTCAAGTATGTGCATTAGTTGTGTATATATTGGCAAATTGTGCAGTGTCACCTTTGCAAGTAATTCCCAACCCGAACGTAATGCAAAACCTTAAAAATCATCGCAATACATGCCTTATTACGGTATCTTTTGAAACCTTATTTCAGATGCAGTCTTGTATGTCATACTCGTTGCAGAGAACAGATTTGTTAACCTGCTCTTTTTCTAGAAAAACTACTCATACTTATAAAGAAATACCAAATAGTCAAAAAAAAGATAGAAATTGTTATATACCAAATCATTTATCAATGGAAATGTTAACATCCTTATAAGGACTCTGCAAATTGAGGGGCCTCCAAGTCAAGCTCTTGTCTCATGACACAGTTCATAAACCATTCACTACTGAAAGTACGTATACCTTTCTTTGCAGCCATCATTGCTTCTTCTATATCTTCTTCGCATGCCACAAAGATTGTTGTTGATGCATCATTCACTTTTTCAAGCCCGTTAATAACCTAATGAAAAAAATAATTGGATTCGAGAGGTTCAGTTCCAATAATACAGAAAGCAAACAGATGTGTTGCTATTATGTGAAACAAGATGTATCATCAAATGAACATTTTTTATGGCCACGCACATGCTGACACTTCTGAGGATCTTTTTTGGAAGTAGGGTGGAGGGAGAGAAAAAGACACATCCAAGATGCAACTTATATTATTCTTGACATAATTAGTTTCTCATAAATTGAAACATCTCAGAACTAAAATAGAAACATAGAAGCACAAGTTTCCGTGTAAAGAAATAAGAATGTATACAATGCATTTATAAAATTTGACAAGGCCGCCACCCTCTAGGTTCAATATCAGATAACTATCTATGAGGATTAATGCTTAATAAACTATGTGGTTAAGGCTTACGAAAATAACCAAGGTTGACCATTGAAATAAGTAGCATCTTTATTTTGTTACAAGAGGAAAATTAAATAAGTAGCATCTTTGTATAGGCATTGTTATAACTTATAAGCATTTAATCACTGTTTAAATGCTTCATGCTTTTAGCATATTAAGCATATGTTTAAATTATGGGAAATGTCAGATGCAGCAGCGTTTAAGGTTCACTACTTAAATTTAAATTTAAGTTAAAATACAGTAGTAGTTTAGGACTTACATTACCACCAGCAGATCTGACAATAGCAGACAGTGTTTTAGTAGCAGATTGAATATGAGCTGTAATACATATATAATACCCCTTAAACAAAGCATGGGGCCTAGCTTTTGCTCGGAAAACAGCACTTTCTAAATCAAATTTGTACTTCAGCCGATAATCCTTATCATTCAGTATGTGAGGCAATTCATCTGCATATTCAATTTCAAAATTGTGTAAGCTACCTTTGATCATAACTAGATATAGACAAGATAGTTTGGTTCAACTTACCAACAAATCTGCCTTCACGAAAACTTTGTTTCAACCAACTTGAAGAGACCACCCAAGCACTGTGTAGTTAGCAATATCTCCGTGTTATACATTATAAATAATTAACAATATGCGGCATATATATATATATATATATATAAGAATTAGAAGAAGAACTTCATAAGAATAAAACTAAGAAAAATTATAAGCATATTACGATTTGATTATGTTTTAGGCTATAATTTTTTTGTTTTGGATAGCAACTTCAGTAAGATTTCGATTTCGAGTTATTTTGGACAAAAAATAAGCTAATCCTCACTGTATGATATTTTGTTAAGTGCAAAGCCCAAATATTAAACATCACAATTCTTCCCTTAGTTTTTATATGATTTTCCCATAGATGGAGGACCCTTCCCAGTCAATTACAACTAAATTGCTAGACAAAAAAAAATGGATAAAAGCAATTTAGTTGCATTGTGCTCTAAACCCACTGAAATGATCATCCAAAGTATGTTGTTAAGCATTTTTCAGAGAGGGGTACAGTGTCTAATAGGAAATAATTTATTGGTCTGCAATTCCCCCCTTCCAAATAAAAGGGAAAGAAGGAGGGTTCAGTTGAAACTTGAAAGCAACCATCATCATCAGAAATACGCTCAAGCTTTCTTTGAGTATCCTACTTCAGTGGCATATACCCTAGTTCTACATAAATATCTTCCACTAGTTACATATGCACCATCACCACATCCCTGAATAGTTTTTGGCCACTCTCCAAGGGCTACTTCATGGCCTTGAAATTTGATAACTAACCCACAGTTGCCATCCAATGTTGAACCTATAAATTTTATACTTGTTATTTGATTTGGCTGAGAGGAGTAATGTCTAATGGACACCAAAAACTATAAATTGGTGGACATTAATCCCGTGAGATTTGACAGTACAACTAGTTCTTTCACTAGCCTTGTTTCGTGGTGATTAGTCACCGCTGACCTTTAATAGTTGGAATCTGATGTGAAATATTGTCCCAGTTTAAAATAAATCTCATATGACAACAATTATATACTAATAAACTTCTAGGGTTAGTTAGATCGTATACAACTATAATTTGAGAATTAGCTAGGCATGCTGACATTTTGGAATTCTAATTTTGAACCTACCCTGAACAGAGGGCTGTACAGAAATTCAGAGTTTTTCTCACGGCTCCTGTGACAACATGTGTGGTTATGCTTCCATCATAGGAAATAGTTCCACCAAGGCCTTCAATCACCTATATGTAAAACAAATGTCTAATGGCTGTTAAGTTCCAAAAAAAAGCAACCAAAAAAGAAATCTAGACCCCAGCATTTGAATTAATTTCCAGGTTTCTATCCCATTACTAGACAAAAATTAGAGAGCATAACCCCCCCCCCCCCAATCCAGCAAAACGTTAAAAAGAAAGAATGTTAATAAATTCAAGAACAAGAGACCAGAACTCTAAATAAAAGTACAGTTTAAATACCAACTGTTACTTATCAGTTAACTAAAGTATTTATAGAATGCATGGTTAATTAAACAAACCTTTGTAAGCTGTGTTTTCTTAGCATCGTCAGCGATATTCATCAACATGATTCTAAAGCATTGTTTCGTTGGTGGCGGTTCTATGTCTTTGGGAGCTTCTAAATGCATATCATCCCCAGTATACTTTTCAGAATTTTTTGAAATCATAGAATCAAGATGAGAGTCTTCCACAAAGCAAGGAGTAGCCCCATCAGCCTCTGAGACAAAACCCCAGGCAGAATCTGGTTGGAAGTCAACCAGCTGGCTTCCCTTCACTCTTTTTGACTTCAACGAGGATGAAGAGGCTTCCCAGGCCCTCTTAGCACCTTTTGTAGACTGAGAACAATATTTTAAACCAGCATCAAGTCCATCCTGTGAACAATCTGCACAAGTGGTTTGCCTATCATCCTTTTCCCTGGAAAAAGGAACAATGTCACTGCTGCAGCAGTTCTGACGGTTGCAACTGTCAAAACCTGTTCACAATACAACAAATATATAGTAAAACACCAAATAGTCATTACAAAATATATTTTAGGTTACTTCTTTGTAATTCCAAAGAAAAAAATTGAGAATAATCACAACCACTGAGTTTACCATATTCTCTTGAAGATCCATCTTTCACTAAAGCTTCATCTTGATTTTGATCAGTTTGTATTTTACGGGAAGACCGTTTTGAAAATTTCAAATCAGTGAGTAATTCCCTTGAAAATTCAATCCGTTCATTCTCAACAGTTGCAGGTGTAAAGGAATTCTGATTAAGCTGTGAGGGGAGACACTTCACAGGGTTAGTATCAGCAGCTAAGAGATCCTTCCTTAGGTGGCAAACCATGAGAGTCGAACCACCAGGAAAGCATAATGATTTGCGAATATCAGCTTTTACAGGTAATCTCCGAGCTCTTCCTTTAGCATCCACCTGTGCTATTGATAGAAAACCCTGCACTTGCAATTAATATTGTAGCATCAGAACTCAGAACTAAAGTAGCATCTTTTACTATGAAATTATGGTTTTAATTAAGGCAAACTGTATTAATACCATTAAATATTTATCTTAATATATAAACTGGCTTCTTAAGTTAGATGTAAACTTTTTCTTTCGATACAATACATAAATATGTAACTAGATAACAGACAAAATGGAATCATTAGCTGTCTATCATGTATGATAGACTGTCTATTGATAGGTCTAGGGCTAAGCCAGCCCTTAAACATGTGTATGTTAGGAAAAGGACTAGAGCTACGTGAAAACATAGTCTAGGGACTAAAGTGTAATAAATCAATTAGCCAGCTAGTTTACAGCTGGCGGTTGGAGTTTGTTAGATTTGTTAGCTGGCAGTTAGAGCTGTTAGTTCAATGGGCTATAAATAGCTGAAACTTGTAGTAGAAGTCATCTTTTGGGAAAGTAGAATTTGGAACTGGTTGTGGAACCAGGAACTGATCATTGGGAAATCAGATGTAAACCCTAATTGTTCTTCCCCAATTTCTATCAATACAATTCATCTCTAGCCTGGAATCTCAGTGATTCTTGGTTAGCATTCAGTTTCTACATTTGTCCTCTTCACTGTTGATTCCAGTGTTTATCACTGGTATCAGAGCACCGATTCGGTGCCCTGTGAAGCTGCGAAACTCGATTCCTGTACATGGTGGAGACGCGAAGCATGGCTAGGAGCGTGGATCAGCAAGATCTAGGTGAAGATGGTTGGAGGCACGAGAGTGAAGCGATGCGACTGCGGATGGAGATGTTTGAAGCTCGCGCAAAGCACATGGAAGATCGCACCATGCGAGCAGAGGAGCAAGCACGCAGAGCGGAAGAACAGGTTCAACGTTCTGAAGAACGTTTGAACACGCTTCAGGCGAATTTGCGAACCAGAAGGGAGAGGATTCGCGAGGAAGGTGAAGGAGAGTGGGATGGAATTCGCGAGGTGCATGAGGAGAGGAGAAACAGGGTTCCATGGAGGAAATTGGAAATTCCTGGGTTCTCAGGGGAAGATGCTTATGGCTGGACCCAGAAATTGGAGAGATACTTTCAGTTACGTGAAGTGCCAATGGAGGAGCGTATGCAAGCTTCCATGGTGGCTGTGGAAGGCAGAGCATTGAGTTGGTACCAGTGGTGGGAAAAATGCAATCCCAACCCAACTTGGGAGAGTTTCAAACTAGCTGTGGTTAGAAGGTTCCAGCCTTCTATGATTCAGAACCCATTCGAGGTTCTCCTAGCTTTGAAGCAAGAAGGAACAGTTGAGGAGTATGTTGAGCAGTTTGAGAAATATGCAGGGGCTTTGACAGAAATTGATCAAGATTTTGTCAGGGGAGTTTTCTTGAATGGACTCAAAGAAGAGATCAAGGTGGAACTAAGATTGTTTGAGTTACAAACCTTGGTGGAGGTGATTCAGAAAGCTATTTTGCTGGAACAAAAGCACTTGGTGCAGAACAAGCAAGGAAGTGGTAATCAGCAGAAATCCACAGGTACTTTCAGAAGCAACTCTTATAGTAGAACCTACAATAGAGACTCAACTTTATTTGGTGATAAGAAAGTAGAAACTACTTCTGCTGGTAGTGTAGCTAATAGCAACAAAGTTTTGCAAGTTGGAGAGAGTTCTAAGACTAGAGGGGGGGAGTATAAACACCTGACCTCAGCAGAAATGAGGGAGAAGAGAGAAAAGAATTTATGCTTTAGATGTGATGAACCCTATACAAGGGATCACAAATGCAAGAATAGACAATTGAGGATGATAATTTTAGAGGAAGAGGTTGAGGATTCTGTAGAAATTGAGGACTTAGATCCAGGAGAATTTAACTCCTTGCAACTGTCTTTGAGATCCATGGCTGGTTTAACTTCTGCCAAGTCTTGGAAAGTGGAAGGGGATGTGAACAATGATGCTGTGGTGATCTTGTTAGATTGTGGAGCCTCACACAACTTCATTTCTCAGAAGTTGGTGGACAGGTTGGGCTTGAAGGTGAATGAAGATACTGCTTTTACAATTGAGGTGGGAGATGGGCACAAAATCAGATGCAGAGGAAAATGCTCTAGGCTGAAGATGACTATTCAGAAGTTGGAGATTGTTCAGGATTTTTACTTGTTTGGATTGAAGGGAATAGATGATGTTTTAGGCCTGGACTGGCTTGCTAGTTTGGGAGAAGTTAAGGCAGATTTTGGCAAGCTGGAATTGACCTTAAAGAAGGATGGTGTGCAGTACACTATCACTGGAAATCCCTCTCTAACCAAGTCAGAACTTTCCAGTAGGGCACTCATGAGCCTTTTAAAAACAGAAGGGTCAGGGCTCCTTGTTCATTGTAACACCCTGACTGAAGAAGGAAAAAAAGAATCTGCCATTCCGGAAGACATACAGGGTCTGCTACAGGAATTTGAGGAAATTTTCAGTGACCCTCAAGGGCTACCTCCCAAAAGGAAGCATGACCATGCAATTCACTTAAAAGAAGGGGCAGAAATTCCCAATCTTAGGCCATATAAATGTCCTCATTACCAGAAAACTGAGGTGGAGAAGTTAGTAGCAGAAATGTTAGAAGCTGGTGTCATAAGGCCTAGCATTAGTCCCTATTCCAACCCCATCATTTTGGTCAAAAAGAAGGATGGAGGGTGGAGGTTCTGTGTTGACTATAGGGCGCTCAATAAAATCACAGTTCCTAACAAATTCCCTATTCCTATCATTGAAGAGTTGTTAGATGAACTAGGTGGGGCTCAAGTGTTTTCTAAGCTAGATCTAAAATCTGGCTATCACCAAATCAGAATGGTAGAAGAGGATATTCCCAAGACAGCCTTCAGAACTCATGAAGGGCATTATGAGTTTCTTGTGATGCCTTTTGGCCTCACTAATGCCCCCTCAACATTTCAGGCCCTCATGAATGAGGTATTGAAACCATATTTGAGGAAGTTCGCATTGGTATTTTTTGATGATATTCTAGTATTCAGTCCAGACATAGCTACTCATGTTCAACACTTGAAATTAGTCTTGGAGTTACTAGCCCAGAATTCCTTGAAGGCTAACCAGAAAAAGTGCAGTTTTGGTCAAACCAGTTTAGGATATCTTGGCCACATCATTTCGGGAAATGGAGTAGCAGCAGATCACACTAAGGTAGAATCCATGAGCTCTTGGCCTCAGCCTAGGGATGTGAAGGGTTTGAGGGGTTTTTTGGGCCTCACTGGTTATTATAGGAGATTTGTGAGGGACTATGGAAAAATTGCTAAACCACTGACTGATTTATTAAAAAAAAAGAGTTTTCAGTGGAGTGACCAAGCTCAAAAGGCTTTCTTGCAGTTGAAGGAATCCATGGTTAACTTACCTTTGCTGGCTGTTCCTGATTTTTCTAAGGGGTTTGTGATTGAAACTGATGCTTCCAACAAGGGGTTAGGAGCAGTCCTAATGCAAGAAGGAAGACCATTGGCCTTTTGGAGTCAAGGACTTTCAGCTAGGGCTCAACAAAAATCAGTATATGAGAGAGTTGATGGCTTTAGTCCAAGCTGTGCAGAGGTGGCGCCATTACTTGATTGGGAATCATTTTATAGTTAGAACTGATCAAAAAAGCCTCAAATTTCTCACTGATCAAAGGCTTTTCACTGATGAGCAGTTCAAATGGGCTGTCAAGTTGATTGGGATGGATTTTGAGATTCAATATAAACCTGGGGCTGAAAACTCAGTGGCAGATGCTCTCTCTAGGAAGGGAATGTATTCAGCTATTTCAATGATATCCATGGAGGATTATGAAGCTTGGATCCAGGAAGTTCAACAAGACCCTAAGTGGTTGCAGGTCATACCGGATTTGACAGTTTCTCCTACTGCCCATGCTGGTTTTGAATTAAAAAAAAGGAGTTCTATACTACAAGAACAGGCTGGTTTTGTCTAGTAATTCCAACAGAATCCCTGTCATCCTTGCTGAGTGTCATGACACTCCTGCTGGAGGGCATTCTGGATATTTCAGAACATATAAGAGGATTTCTAGCTTCCTCTATTGGGAAGGCATGAAGAAACACATTCAGCAGTATGTGCAGGATTGTGACATATGTCAAAGAAGTAAATACTCTACTTTGGCCCCGGGAGGATTGTTGCAACCTTTACCTATTCCAACACAAGTTTGGCCTGAAATTTCTATGGATTTTGTGGGTGGACTGCCTAGAGTCAAGGGAAAGGACACAGTGCTGGTTGTGGTGGATCGTCTCACTAAGTATGCACACTTTATTCCACTAGGGCATCCTTATACAGCCAAGGAGGTTGCTTCTGTGTTTCTCAGAGAAGTAGTCAAACTCCATGGTTTCCCTACTTCCATTGTTTCTGATAGAGATCCAGTGTTTCTCAGTCAGTTTTGGAGGGATTTGTTCAAGCTTTCGGGTACCAAACTGAAGCTGAGTACCTCTTATCATCCCCAGACAGATGGGCAAACAGAGGTGACTAATAGGACATTGGAAACTTACTTGAGGTGCTTTGTGGGCCCTAAGCCAAGGGATTGGTTAGATTGGATTCCTTGGGCAGAATTCTGGTTCAATTCCAATTTTAACAGTTCAGCTGGAATGACACCCTTTAGGGCTTTGTATGGAAGAGATCCACCAACCTTGGCCAAAGCCAGCCTTATTCCCTCCAAAGTAGAAGAAGTGAATCTTCTTTTTCAGCAAAGAGATAAGATTCTGGAGGAATTGAAGCATAATTTGAATAAAGCTCAGGGTTACATGAAGACTCAAGCTGACAAGCATAGGAGGGATCTGGAATTTCAGATTGGAGATTGGGTCTACTTGAAGCTGCAGCCCTACAAACTGAAATCTTTGGCTTCCAGACCTTGTGCTAAATTGGCCCCTCGATTCTATGGTCCCTATCAGATTTCTGACAAGGCTGGACCAGTGGCTTACAAGCTTCTTCTGCCAGATCATGCTAAGATACACCCTGTCTTCCATGTGTCCTTGTTGAAGAAGGCTCTCAAGCCCAATCAGCAACCTCAACCTTTGCCTCCCATGTTGAATGAGGAACTTGAGCTGCAAGTTCAACCTGAAGATCTCTTAGATTTGAGGGAAGATTTGCATGGTAATGTGGAGGTTTTGGTCAAGTGGCTGGACCTCCCTTCTTGTGACAATTCCTGGGAACAAGCTGCTATGTTACAGGACAAGTTTCCTGGTTTTCCCCTTGAGGACAAGGTTAAACTTTTAGGGGGGGCTATTGATAGGTCTAGGGCTAAGTCAGCCCTTAAACATGTGTATGTTAGGAAAAGGACTAGAGCTATGTGAAAGCATAGTCTAGGGACTAAAGTGTAATAAATCAATTAGCCAGCTAGTTTACAGCTGGCGGTTGGAGTTTGTTAGATTTGTTAGCTGGCAGTTAGAGCTGTTAGTTCAATGGGCTATAAATAGCTGAAACTTGTAGTAGAAGTCATCTTTTGGGAAAGTAGAATTTGGAACTGGTTGTGGAACCAGGAACTGATCATTGGGAAATCAGTTGTAAACCCTAATTGTTCTTCCCCAATTTCTATCAATACAATTCATCTCTAGCCTGGAATCTCAGTGATTCTTGGTTAGCATTCAGTTTCTACATTTGTCTTCTTCACTGTTGATTCCAGTGTTTATCATCTATCAAGTATGATATAGACTTTAAAGAACTAGCTATCCTGAACAAAAATTGACTCTATCAACTGTTCATGTGAGAATTTTCATTTTAAATTACCTGTTTTAGCCAAAATCCTTCAGATTCTTTGTCTCCCCAACAGAAAATAGTGCGAATGCCAACATCTTGAAGTCTCTTCAATAGCTCTAGAAACAATAGGTGACCAAAACCCTGCAGGGTATTAACAAGTAATTAACTGCAAAAGACAACTTATTTGAAGCCATACATTTATACTGTTGTTTACTGTGAGCACCTAACCATATAAGCACAGACCACAGATGACAGGAGAAGGAAAACTAGGGAAAGGCTTAACTTGCCATTTAAATTGCTACAGATGAAACTAATTGAGATGAACAGAAATGGCATGGGAACAAACATCCAAATGCAGACTCAGTATCCCATAAGCCCATAAGACTTCTTTAAGAAGAAGAATCTTGGCATTGGCATGAAAAATCAAAGAAGTTTCAAAACATCCAAAGCCATTGTAACAAGATCATGATCATGTAAGTTTTCAATATGTAGTTACTAGTTAGTATTAACCTTGTTTACTAAGAAGAATTATCATCAAAATATCTACTTAACTTCAGTATAGGATAGAAAAAAAAGCAAACTACAGTTGGGACTAAAGCAGAAGCTAAATATAATATCTTGTATCAGAAAAGAATGTTTTTTTGTGATTAACCATTGCAGGTTATTTCTTTGAAATTGTCACCAGATGTGACATATTCAACAAAACAGCTTAAAACTGGAGCTAAGAAGAAAATATAAAAATCAGAACAGACCTTCCGTTGATAGATTGCACTAACAGCTGCAAGCGGGATCTCTGCATATTCTGTATCTGCAGGGATGATTTGAAATGTAATTGCAGCTATAACCTGTAAAGTGACATGAGTTAATCATATGCTAAGATGTTATTACATATTAGGCTGTACTAATTTTCACTGCTAAGCATTGTTGTCTAGCTCACATTAGAAGATAGCACAAAAGATTATTTCCCAAAGGTTTCTAAGGCGAGAAATGAGAGTATCATCATATATCAACCAGGGCCATTGTTTTGACAATGTCAAGCTGCTTGGAGAACCGACCACTCCACCAATGCAAAATAAACGCATTATGTAATCTGATAACAATTGAACAGACTCTAAAGAATTTAAGGGCTAGAAGTGTTGACTTGTTAAGTTTTATCTTCAAGAAATAGACATAGATGCATGGCATCTATTGTCCTTAAGGGCTATAGATTGTAAATGCACTTGGACCAAAAGTATTGTCCTTAACTTTAATTTATATGATAGTTTAGCATGAGTTACTCATGCCTTCACCCCAGAAGGCTAAAAAATGAAGGCTCAAAAATAAACATGGATGCATGACATGCCTCCAATTCGTGACAGAAGTGAAGTTATTGAGCAAATATACCTTTCCTGAATTTCCAACAGAACTGAACTTCAGAAGTAGGGTCCGATATTTCCTGCAGGAATTAAAAAAATTAACAAATGAATGTTGCTTACGCCTTTTAAGTTAATGAACTAGAACACTATTACACTACCATGGAAGAAATATTAACACGCAAGAGAAGCAGAGACAATGAGAGGTATTCAATACCCATTAGTCACACATCTCTCAAGAAACTTCGATTGCTTTCCGGTATTCGCAGCATAATTCATTCCAGGTAGCTCTGTCATGTACATCTGCAATACTTCCTACAAGATAGTTTGGATGTGAAAAGATAGGAAGGTTAAATTTTTATCTCTAAATTCATGTAAACATAAAACATTCACAAAATTGAACAAGCCATAAATGGAATTTCACATAAAAATGTCCCCTTTCATTCCTCACATTTTCATATCCCTGATGTTACACAAGCACACCAACAGAAAAGTGTTACCTGAAGGTAGGATTTGCCTATACCATCACCATCTTTAGGATTAACGAGCACGAACTCGTGTTCTGCAAATGTAAAAACAAAGGAACTGTTATTATAATCACATTGATGAATACTATTTACCAGTGATTTCACATTTACATCAGGCTTGTTAATAGCGCGTTATAGCAGCCCAGTAGCACTATAGCATAGCGCCCTGGGGGTTCACCGCTACTCCACTATTCACCGCTATTTGATAGCGCTCGAAATAGCGTTTTTTGTGCTTGCCGCTACGCTAGTATTACAACGAATCAATTTTCACTGTAGCATCTCACCTTTACCTTCGGACCTGAAACCCTCAGAATCATTTCTCTGGTTCTCGGCAGCATCTTGTGCCACTGCTCAAATGGATGAAAAAGGGAAAAAATTTACAATCATTACGCAGTAACCAAATCAAATGAACTCGAATTGAAGTGTTATCGAGGGTACCTGATACTTTGATCTTTCCGCTTCGGGGGAGAGAGATTGAGAGACCGTTTGAATCGGAGTTGCAGGTGAAGCGGCTGGCATCGACGGTGACCTCGCAGTTGCCTGTGAAATGGGAAGGTGAAAATCGATGTTAGAGATTGAACGTTGAGGTGAAGTTGCATGGATTGGATTCTAGGGTTTGAAGATTCACCTATGGAGATTGGAGACGAAGGTTTTCGTTTTGGCGCCATTTTGTGTTTCGTGTTTGAAGTTTGTGGAGGAGTTTGAGAAGCTTTATAGGTCTGAAGGGAGTGGTGGTTTGGAGAATAGTGTCGGATTAAAGTGGCATTTTTGTCAACATCAAAACATACAAGATAAAACGCAGATTTTATATTTTTTTATAAAACTAATCCCCCTCGAATTTAGAATGATAAATTTTAGAGTGGAGTAACACGTACAGAACTTGCCCTATTGATGGCCGTAAAAGAAAGTTTGAGATATAGAGGATGCTCTAGCTAGAAGGATCAAGACAGCTTTTGAAGGAGATCAGTCAATCCTTAATTCCGCTCATGATTTAACAAGTATGCAATTTATCTTGTTCTATTGGGGTTGTCTAAATGACCCATGATAAAGTTTGGGTTAAATAACTCATCATCCAATCACATTGGAGATAGGTGAGTTGGAATTTCCATATTTTATTTATTAATTTATTTCCAACTCATTTATCTTCAATGTGATTGGATGATGAGTTATTTAACCCAAACTTTATCATGGGTCATTTAGACAACCCCTAACATATTTGGTGTTCTATAATTATGTATGAATTCCAATTAAGACTTACCTGTGTAAAGATAAAATGAAATTATAAACAAATTAGAATATAAAAAGTTAACATTTCACATTTCATTAGCACATTTACTCCTCGATCACCTTAGTCCAAAAGCTATATGACTTTTACGTGCCTCTACTTATTTGTTGTGATAATTTTTCAAAGAGTTAACTAAACTTAAGCTTTTGATCCCTATATAATAAATGAAATTTGAATATCATCTATAGTCTATAGTCAGAGTAAAGTTTAAATCTAATCTCAGTATTTGATAAATACCCCAGTTTTGATTCTCGTTTTTTTGTATTTCGGAAAAATAAATTGCACCCGCCAGGAATTGATCATTAAACCTCCCCCTACCCAACTCATATGTCCCACAACTTCTACCACTTGAGTTATCCTACACGACAGTTTTGATTCTTGTTGAAGGTAGTGATCCGCCAACCTTGCCAAATGTCCGATAGAGCTTATGAGCCATGTTGATTATTATTTAAGGAAAAAAATCAAAATATTCAAATTTAATAGGAACCAAATTTAGACATGTAATTGTTAATTTAATATTACTAATCTATAATCTTTAATCCATCATCTTCATCTTCATATTTCACATATTTCATTAAAGTCGGAGATTTTTTCAATTTTTCCTATAAGAATTTTTTAGGGACCTACTTCAATTTATCCCTATTTTAGACGGACTAAAAACATATTTAACCATAAAACTAAGCCTTAGCCTTTTCCCTCTCCCCAGTCTCTGTGCTCTGCTGCTCCAAAATCTCTCTCAACACCTCGAAGCCATGGCTATCTTGTTATCTTCAATTGTACTTCCTTCCACCAAGCTCAGCTCCAAGCTACCCATCTTCAACAACACGCAGGAGCACGCACTTCCAACTCTTCGCCATTTCACAGGTAACCCCTTTTTCCATCACTCCTCTTCTCTCTGTTTCACTCTTCAGCACTTCCCTTGTTCCTTTTTTCTGATACCCATTTGCGTTTTTCCATGAACGAGTGTAGATTCTAGTAAGCGCTTCGAGAAAGTTTCGAACTTGGTTGCTCTAGCAGTAAATGGTCAGAGAAATCCTGTTAACACTACGCCCAGGAGAGATGGTAGAAACCCGTTTTTGAGTGAGGGGAGGGATGAAGATGAAGCTCGTGGACCCATTTGCCCTGGTTGTGGAGTGTTTATGCAGGATAGAGATCAGAACCTTCCTGGGTTTTACCAACAAAGGGAGGTGAAAGTGGAGGAGTTTTCTGAAGAGGATGATGGGTTTGATGATATTGATGATGATGATGATGGTGGTGTGGGGGAAGAAGTGGAAGAAGATGATGGTGAAGTGGGGGTTTTGGATAGTAGTGAGAGTAAGCATGAAGAAGATACTGAGGAGTTGGCTGACGAGTTTGATTGGGATTCTGATGATTGGGAAGCTAAGTTATTGGGGGAAGATGATGATAATAAGCTGGAATTGGAATTGGAGGCGTTTGCACCAGCTGGGGTTGGTTATGGTAACGTTACCGAGGAGGTGCTGGAGAGGGCGAAGAAGAAGAAGGTGTCGAAGGCTGAGAAGAAGAAGATGGCTAGGGAGGCTGAGAAGGTGAAAGAGGAGGTTACTGTGTGTGCTAGGTGTCATTCCTTGAGGAATTACGGGCAGGTGAAGAACCAGTCAGCTGAGAATTTGATACCTGATTTCGATTTCGATAGGCTGATTTCTACTAGGTTGATGAATCCTTCTGGTAGTGGCAGTTCTACTGTTGTTGTTATGGTTGTGGATTGTGTTGATTTTGATGGTTCTTTTCCTAGAACTGCGGTGAAATCGCTGTTTAAGGCGTTGGAGAAAACCCAGGTTAACTCGAAGCGGGGAAATAAACTGCCAAAGCTTGTTCTCGTGGCGACGAAGGTTGATCTCCTTCCGTCCCAGGTTTCTCCTACAAGGTTAGATAGATGGGTTCGACACCGTGCAAGTGCTGAAGGAGCGCCTAAGTTAAGTGCGGTTTATTTGGTCAGTTCTAGAAAGGATTTAGGCATAAGGAATTTGTTGTCCTTCGTAAAAGATTTGGCTGGTCCTCGCGGGAATGTGTGGGTAATTGGGGCTCAGAATGCAGGGAAGTCTACTCTGATCAATGCATTTGCAAAGAAACAAGGAGCCAAAGTTTCAAAGCTCACAGAAGCTCCAGTTCCGGGGACGACACTCGGCATCTTGAGAATTGGAGGAATTTTGCCAGCTAAGACTAAGATGTTTGACACTCCAGGGCTCTTGCATCCGTATTTAATGTCAATGAGATTAAATCGGGAGGAACAAAAGATGGTTGAGATACGGAAGGAACTTCGGCCTCGGACATATAGAATTAAGGCAAGTTACTTATTGTCATTGTCATTCTCTATGGTAGATGTATATTGTAAGGGGTGCTTTTATTTGTTTGCATAGGTTATATGTGTGCCTTTTGCATGTTCATAAGTTAAAAGCTAACAGAAATGAGAAAAAGTTCTTATTTGAGCATCATCTTTTCATTTACTATATATCAATCTGGAGATGATTTGGTTTGTGAAGTCATAACGATGAATACGTGTACAGAATTGAGATCGCAAGGTTTTTGTATATATTATTAGTATGTGTGTTTCAAAAGGAGATGCAGTTAGAATCATACATTCTGGTTTTAATTTTCAGGTAGGACAGTCTATACATGTTGGTGGCTTGACCAGACTCGACCTTATTGAAGCCTCTGTTGAAACAATATATGTCACAGTTTGGGCATCACCAAATGTTTCTCTGCACATGGGGAAAATAGAAAATGCTGATGAGGTTTGGAAAAATCATGTTGGTGTCAGGCTGCAGGTAAGCCATTTCCTTTATCTCCTACCAAATTAAATGTCTCTGATCAATAATATGAGTATATACACTTAAACTTTGTTTTACTGTGTAGGTCTGAGGCTGTATTTTTCCATAGCTTGATCATCTTTATTCATTTGATTAATTTGCTTATACCTAATTACATCTTAATGAATTCAAATGACCCTTATAATCTTCATAAGCTAATTATGAGCCATCAGTTAAGTTTCTAAAGAAAGAGATTTCCTACATGAAACAAGTTCAAAGATTAACCTCATTTTATGTTTGTATTGATGGTATTGCATGGCTGACTTAACCTTGATAGAAAAGAAGATTTTGCAATGTTGTAGGTTATACTTTAATACATAATCATATACCGAGAATCTAACAAGAAGTCTATTGATAAGATAGGGGAATAGAATAATGGATAATTATTATTGATACTGCAGAGATGAAGAATCTCTACTGGGAATAGTACAATACAGCAGGAGTTCGAGAGCCTGTTCTCTCCATACTACCAAACTTATAATTTCCTGGATGATCATCTAATAGGCTACATCTATTATTTATACAACTGCATAGTGCAGTTTCTATTTTGAATTCAAACTGACATACACACATAATAACTGCTAACTCCTAATAACTACAGACTGGTAACTGCCCCTATCCATCTGCCAAATTCGTATTTCCCCTCTCTCCTCCTCAAGGTGAAAGTCTGGAAAGGCTTCATGAATGCGGGCCACCGATTCCCAACTATTCTCACAAGAAGGAAGATTCTGCCAGGAAATCAGAACCTCAACATTACCAGGAGAATCTTCACGAACATTGAGAACCGATTCGGGATAAACTTGCAACTCGTGATCTTCAGATAGCATGGGAGGCAAGGGCTGAGATTGAAACGAATCGCCAATGGCTTTCTTAAGAAGAGAGACATGGAACACCGGATGAATTCTGCTATGGGAAGGAAGGTCCAATTTATAAGCTACAGCTCCAACTTTGGCTAGCACTTGGAATGGCCCATAGAATCGTGGACTGAGTTTCTGATTAACTCGTTGAGCCAACGATCGCCTTCTATAAGGCTGCAACTTCAAGAAGACCCAATCGCCAGCTTCAAATTCCACTTGTCTTCTGTGTTTGTTGGCATATGTACGCATGATATCCTGAGACTTAAGCAAGTTGTCTCGCAAATCTGCCAACAATTCGTCCCGGTCCTTAGAAAGTTTATTAACCTCATCTAACTTGGAAGGAATGGTCGAACCTTTGAAAAGAAGAGGAGGATCCTGCCCATACAAGGCTTGAAAAGGTGACATTTTGCTGGAAGCATTATAATTAGTATTAAACCAGAATTCAGCCCATGGAAGACAAGAAACCCATTTTTTGGGTTTGGAACCTGTAAGACAGCGCAAGTACACCTCCAAGCACCGGTTGACAACTTCGGTTTGGCCATCAGTTTGGGGATGATAAGCAGAACTAAATTTCAATTGAGTACCTGCTGCTCGGAAAAGTGCCTTCCAAAAATTGCTCAAGAAAAGGGGATCTCGATCAGATACAATGGAGGAAGGAAAACCATGGAGCCTGACAATTTCTTGAAGGAATACTGCAGCAACCTCAGTAGCTGTATAGGGATGACCCAAGGCCAAGAAATGTGCATATTTTGTAAGACGATCAACTACTACCAGAATGGTGTCTTTCCCCATGGATTTAGGTAAACCAGTGACAAAATCCATGGAAATATCTGTCCAAACTTGAGTAGGAACGGGTAAAGGTTGCAATAAGCCAGCCGGAGTTAAAGTATCACTTTTGTTCCTTTGGCAAACATCGCAAGCAGCCACATAGTTCTTGATGTCAGATTTCATGCCGTCCCAATAAACCAAGTTGGCCACCCTTTTGTATGTTCTGAAGATTCCGGAATGCCCTCCCATCAATGAAGAATGAAACTCTTTCAAGATGACTGGTATACGGGAGGAAGTCTTTGATAAAACCAATCTACCTTTAAAGAATAGTTTCTGATCACGCAAGACATATCCGGAATGAGAAGTAGGGTCCAGAATCAAGTCTTGTATAATTTTCTGCAACTTGTCATCTTTATTGACTTCTTCCACCCATTCTTCAAAATCATGAATTTGTAAGATAGAAATGGCGCAATAAGAACTCCGCCGGGATAAGGCATCAGCAGCAGAATTGTCTTTACCCGGTTTGTACTGAATATCAAAGTCAAACCCAGCCAACTTAGAAACCCACTTGAATTGTTCTTCACCCAACATGCGTTGATCTGCCAAAAACTTCAAACTTTTATGATCAGTTCGGATTATAAAATGATGACCCAACAAGTAATGGCGCCATTTCTGGACAGCTTTGACAACCGCCATCAGTTCGCGATCATAGACTGATTTCCTTTGATTCCGATCAGATAAAGTTGTACTCCAAAAAGCCAAAGGGCGACCTTCCTGCAATAAAACAGCACCCAAACCTGTACCTGAAGCGTCAGTCTCTAAAACAAAAGGCTTGGTAAAATCAGGAACAGCCAGCATAGGAAGAGTAGTCATGGCATTCTTTAATTGTTCAAAAGCAGCATGAGCATCAGAACTCCATTGAAAGGCATCTTTCTTCAATAAATTAGTCAAAGGTTTCGCAATCTTCCCATAATTCTGTACAAAACGGCGGTAATAACCTGTTAGCCCAAGAAAACCCCTTAAACTTTTGATGTCCTTGGGAGTAGGCCACAACCACATAGCCTCTAATTTCTTTGGATCAGCAGAAACTCCACCTGCAGAAATGATGTGACCCAAATACTCCAAAGTCTCTTGGCCAAAAGTGCATTTCTTCCCATTGACTTTCAAATCATGTTGTTGTAATAGAGATAAAACAGTGTGCAAATGTTGGATATGATCTTCCATGGAGAGGCTATATATCAAAATATCATCGAAGAAAACTAATACAAACTTGCGGAGAAAGGGCCTCAAAACTTCATTCATTAAAGATTGGAAAGAAGAGGGTGCATTAGTGAGACCAAAAGAAAGTACCAGAAATTCGTAATGACCTTCATGAGTTCTGAATGCAGTTTTTTCAATGTCACCTTCCTTCATTCTGATTTGGTGATAACCGGAACGCAAATCCAGCTTTGAAAAGATCCGTGCCCCTCCTATTTCATCCAACAATTCATCAATGACTGGAATTGGAAATTTGTCTGGCACGGTGATCTTGTTTAAGGCCCGGTAATCAACACAAAACCGCCAACTACCATCTTTCTTTCGAACCAGAATTATGGGGCTGGAGAAGGGACTTGTAGATGGACGAATAATGCCGGCATCTAACATTTCAGCAACCAATTTCTCAATTTCGTTTTTCTGGTAATGAGGATATCTATAAGGTCTTAAGTTAGGAATTTGCGCCCCTTCCTTGAGATGAATCGCATGATCTTGCCGACGGTAAGGTGGTAATCCTTCCGGCGGTTCAAAGATGGAAGGAAATTGGTGGAGAATGGAAACTAAATCTGCTGGAACATTAGCCCTCCAATCTGTTTCCGCTCGAATTTGTTGAAAATCAATGAGAAATCCCTCACCATGTTGCAAAGCCTTGAGTAAGGAATTTAAAGAAGCATCCTTCTTGCATAATTCAGGATCCCCTTGGAGTGATAACTTCTGGCCATTCATAGTAAACCGCAAAGTCAACTGTTCAAAGTTAGCTCTAATGTCACCAAGACTTGCTAACCATTCTAGGCCCAATACAATGTCCACTCCGCCAAGGCCAAACAAATAAAATTGCTGATTGACCGGCACATTGTGTAACAGCAAAGACACGTCCTTACAAACACCCTTGCATGGTATCTTATGACCATCCCCTACTTCAACTACATAAGATGGAGTATCCTCAACCTTCAAGTGCAATTCCTGTACTAACGCCTTGGAAATGAAATTATGAGTTGCTCCACAATCAACTAACACCACAACTTTGTGATCTTCAATAGTTCCCCAAACCTTGAAAGACCTTCTGGAAGTGAATCCAACAATACTATTCAGGGATAAATGTGGGACAGGTTCCGTTTCGGGGTGACAATCTGGATCATCTTCTGGTTCAGAATCGCCAGTCTCTTCCATCAGCATAACTCGAAATTGTTTGTTCTTGCACACATGGTTAGGCCCAAATTTTTCATCACAGCGAAAACATTCTCCTTTCCGGATCTTCTCCTGGTAATCAGCATCAGAAAGTCTACGGTAATTACCCGGTCGATTTCTTTGAAATGGTTTATCCACTGAGACACTACCAGAATAAGATGAAGATGGTGTGTAACTTTTGCCTCCACTCTTCTGTGTAGTATCAACTGTGACAGTTCGAGAAATGGATGGAGACTTATAAGAATTACTAAACCTTGAACCAGAAGTGGAATTTGGATGAACCTTACTAACTGCAAGATTTTTCTGCTCAATCATTAAAACCTTTTGGACCATGATGGATAAGGTTGTTGGTTCATAAAGTTTAATTTCTGCACCTATGTCCTCCTTCAAACCATTCACAAAGATATCCATTAAGTGTGTTTCATCAATGTCTTTCAACATGCCGGCAAATTTCTCAAATTGTTCCACAAATTCCGCCACCGAATCTTCTTGCTTAAGGGCTAGTAAAGCAGCAAAGGGATTGAGAGTACTTGAAACTTGGAACCTCTTCAGAATTGCCAACTTAAAAGTGTCCCAGTCTGCGTGAGGATGACAACCTTCCCACCATTGAAAACATGATAGAGCTTTTCCATCCAGTGCCACCAGAACCGCCTGCAATCTCCCCTCCTCTGGAACTCCACGAATTTGGAAGAACCTTTCCAACTTATGAACCCAACCATAGGCATCAGCAACACCATCAAAAACTGGAACCTCCAACTTCCGCCAACGTGCAGAAGTGTTATCACAGTTAGACTCTTCTTCCTGTCCTGGGCGCTTAATGCTCTGTTCATGATTGTCTCTTTGAGAGCCAAGGTCGTCCCGATGCATGAACGTCTCCATCATATTTTCCAAACGTTGAATTCGTTGATCAGTTTGTTGACGGTCAATCTGTGCTTGTTGACGATCAGCCTGTGCTTGTTGACGATCAATCTGCAACATTTCCATAATTTCTTGCATCCGCTCCATTGGATCTTGACTGGCTTCAGAACGAGTTTTTCCCATTTATAAAGTGAACCACTTAAGTACCACAGCAGCTGGATGGTGCTCTGATACCAAAATGATAAGATAGGGGAATAGAATAATGGATAATTATTATTGATACTGCAGAGATGAAGAATCTCTACTGGGAATAGTACAATACAGCAGGAGTTCGAGAGCCTGTTCTCTCCATACTACCAAACTTATAATTTCCTGGATGATCATCTAATAGGCTACATCTATTATTTATACAACTGCATAGTGCAGTTTCTATTTTGAATTCAAACTGACATACACACATAATAACTGCTAACTCCTAATAACTACAGACTGGTAACTGCCCCTATCCATCTGCCAAATTCGTATTTCCCCTCTCTCCTTGCTGTTTTGGCTGCTCAGCAGTCTCCATGGCCACAGTAGTGGCTGCGCCACCCCCCATGGTGGTTCCAGACCTGAAATTCTTCTTTTTCCGGCGATAAACTTGGATCAAAGGAGGTTTAATCTTATCATCTATCCTTTAGTGTACATATTTTTTCTGAGTTTTGAGCACCATAGGCCATTGTTCTTCTGGGCAATGTGAAAGTTGTTGAAAGGATCTGTGCTTTGCTAATCTAACTTAACCAATATTTCTCAAGGCTTCCTAAATCTACTATATGCAAACAAAATGCTATTCTAATGTACAGAAATTTAAAGCAGTATAGAAAAATTTACTAGTAAGTAAATAAACTTTGAAGCTCATTTAGCATTCTGAAAATGGCAGCTTATTCAGCTTATCTTTGTCTTTGTTGTTGATTGTTGTTTCCACACACAGATTGAATATACTGGTTATTTATGTTTTTTTTATATGTCTACATACTTAGGGTTAAGAATTGTTTTTCTTAAAAAAAACTATTTAGTCCTGCAAGATGCACTCTTGAATTTTTAGGTTTGGTTTGTTCTTATAACTTATAAGTATTATGAAAGTTCCATATCAGTGGGGTGTAAGCCGGGCTTGCGAGTTGTGGTTTGTTTAGAAGCTTTTTATTTGTAAGTTAAATTCAGGCAATTAATGCCATAAATATTCTTTTACTTTTTAGATGTCTCGGAGTTATCTTAAAATCCCTTGTGGAACCAAGGGAGTTAGCTGATTCATGCCAACTGTTCTGCATCTAGGAGTAAACTGATAAGATATAACCCAAACGATTTTTTAGTCGACAGTCTATGAAGAAATAAGTTATACACTGTCTTTTAAGAAATTACTAATTTAAATTATTGATGAGAAGGATTATATTTATCTTTTGATAGTCCTCTGTTATCTAAAACTTACAGAGAGCTATATCAGGATAAATGATAATTCTGGTAATCCTCACATTGAAGCGTAGATTTTGGGATTTGTTTTTGTGCAACATGTGTAGTTTTACTTCAATGTAACAAAGATACTGACTATATGGGGAGGAGGGTAGGCTGGCCTGGTTTCAGGTTTTTATATATACAGCTTGCTTAGTATAATTCAAAGTTGTGCTCTATTTCGGCTCCATTTTGAAAAGCTTATTTGAGTTTATCTTCTAGCGTAAGTGTTTATGCAATTGTTTAGGAGAGATGTTAATAGCTTATGATCTACCAATAAGCTGCCCAGATTAGCTTAGCAGTAAGTGCTTATATGGTTATACCTACTTATAGGCACCGTATGTAAGAACTTATTTGAGCTTATAGCATAAGTACTTCTGTAGCTTATGACACATACCTATAAGTTGTTTTGAGCTTATTTTCATAAGTTGTTCAGATTAGTTTATGAATAAGAGCTTGTACTTATCCATTACTTATTTTGAGCTAATTCCAATAAGCTTCTCAAATTAGCTTATGAATAAGCATTTATGCAATACACGCTTAATTAAGTTGTTTACACAAACGCACCCTTCACCTTTCTTGTAATATGCAAGTTGTCTATGTTTTGTTTTCCCTAATCCTTTTTCACTATGTTCTTATTCCAGCCTCCCATTAGTAGTGACCGTGCTGCTGAATTAGGCACATGGCAAGAAAAAGAAGTGAAAGCATCTGGATCTAGCTGGGATGTCAACAGCATTGATGTGGCAATAGCTGGTTTAGGGTGGTTCTCTTTAGGTCTCAAAGGAGAAGCAACCCTGAAATTATGGACCTTTGATGGAGTTGATGTTACTTTCAGAGAGCCTTTGGTGCTTGACCGGGCCCCAGTCCTTGAGAAACCAGGTTTTTGGTTACCAAAAGCTATCTCTGATGCAATCGGCAACCAAACTAAACTTGAGGCTCAAAGAAGGAAAAAACTTGAAGAAGAAGAGGATATGGAATATGTGGGGGCAGGGGCAGAGATATCTGCATGAAAAGAAGTCAATTGCTTTATTAAGGATGAGGATAAGAGTTTGTAACTGAACTGACGTGTTGCAAAGGTAATACCGTAGTTAATATGTTTGCAACTGAAGCTTTTGTGCCCCATTTTTTCCTACTAGTTGGTGTGATAGCCTCCACCAACTTATAGAAAGAGAAATGAGATAAATCCACTCCTTGCTGTTTAGGTGTCACAGTGGCTGAGTATTAGCATGTTTGCATTAATTTGTTTTTCCTCTGAATCAGTTATGGCCTCTAGAAGCTACTCACAGAAGCTCCTCCAGAATTGATTTTGGCTTCATAATCAATTGTAGAAGAATTTTCAGACATGCGCTATGTAGTTTTGAGATGAGTCGTAAGGCTATGTAGTTTTGAGATGAGTCGTAAGGCTCGTGTCTTTCGTGTATATATAGTGCCACATTTTGGGAGGTAGTTTTTCAAATTCTGTGTATTAATATCCTTTGCACAAGGCATAAAAATGAGATTGTCTCAAGAAAAGTGAAGTATCTGAATACATTTATTCTTGGCTAATTTATTCTAAAGTGAAGTATCAGATTGTCTCATGAGGGTTCTGGCCTCTTGTATTTATGAGTTCAAATTTCTCTTGAGTTTAAGTTGTGTTTGGATTCTTGCTTCTTCAGTAGACCCTCAGTCTATCAATTTCATCCTTTAAGATTTTGCATAATGGAAATTCAAATTTCACTTTGGGACGCCCTGCCATAGCATTTTAATTGTCAACCAAACTCACGCGGTGAAATGTTTTAGAATCATTTCTTGTTAGAAGTTAAAGAGTTTTAACTTCTAAGTAAAGGTGTGCAAATCATAACACCAAACATGAAAGCATACAACAACTACTGTGAATGCTATTTTCACATATAACTACATATAGGGTAGAATGCGTCTATTTTAATGTTTAGGTAAAAGTCATGAGGAAACAACAACTCATTGAACATGAGATAACAAATAGTGAGATTTTTTTACATTTTTGTAATTAGAAAATTTGTAGAAGCTCTTACAACATAAGTACATAGAAATATTTTCATTTTTCTTGTCCTTCCTTCCTTCCATCCTTAACACAGATTTTGGTAAACCCAGAAAAGGATTGATCGAAAGTTGAAACCTTGCCTATACAGGAGTTAAAGAAAGTTAAAGCCGACATGGTACAAGTAGCTAAAAATGAAGGTAAGCTAAGGCGTAGAAGATAATGTTGGTTGAAAGCTCCATCTCTCTGGCTCACGCAGTTAATGTCTTTGATCCAAGCTCTGGTTCCACAACATTGTTGTAGGGTCCTGAAGAATTGAATCCCCTCATTAGTCAACGAAAGCCAAGCCGAAGAAGCACTATACCGAATTCGAATTTCAACTCCTGAATCCTAATTATTCCCATCACAGTCCCACAAATCATTTACCTTGGGTTTCACACGATCGAATAAACTCTTCAAGCTGAGCTTCCATGACGGAAAGATCTTCACCGGCATCAAGATCGAAAGAATCAGGAAGCAAATCAAGCACATCATCCTCACCAACAACATTGTTGCCATAGAAGGCACCATCATCATGTTGCTGGCTGAGCCAGAAGTCATGGTACCATGTTAGTGTGGTCACCAGCTGCCACCATTCCGGAGAAAAATCCTCCACTTGGCGGAACGCAGCCGGAATGTAAAGAGGTGCATTAGGGTTTAGTGTTGACCTTGCTCCAGAAACTAATGCCATCTTGCTAAATCCTTGTTCTTCTTGTTTTTGCCTGTTCCATAAATCAAACAACCACAAAACACCACCATTGTTAACAAAATCATGAAACAAAATACACCAAGCAGTAAATCATGAATGCAAAATTTCAAAAACTATAAACATGCTATAATTGCTGCATAAAATTAGGATTATTCAACACTTAGTTCTCAAATCAAAATTTTGTATAGATAACACAAATTCTGTCAATTTCACAAATATTTATGATTTTAACCAAAAAAAAATCCATAAAATTATGAAAGCCTTAGAGAAAAAAAATTATGTGATGATTCACAAATCATCATGTGAAAAATTGTGTGAAGATCAAGCATAAAAAATATTTTCCTACATAAAAAAAAGATCAAGCATAAAAAAATTAAAAATTAAAGAAAAAAGGCTAGATCTCAGATCGAGAATTCAAAACCGTTTCTCTGTTGACTCCTTTGGAGTGAAGATCGGTTGATCGCAACTTTACCAAAAATTCAAACAAAGAAGAAGAAAATGAAATAGAATCGTTGACTGATTACAATTCAAGAACCTAAAAATTGAAACGAGTTGAATTAAACAAGAAAATCGTTGAATTCTTCACGAATTTCCGCGTAATTTACAGGTACGAAAACCGATCTCAGAAAATTTTCTATTCTAAGCACCCAAAAAAAAAAAAAGAAAATTTTCTATTCCTGATTTTCCTTCACTTTCTCGAGAACCAAACAGAAAATAAAAATCAAACAAAGTTGAAATTTCAGTTTATCAACGCAATTATTCAGAATCGCGAAAAAGCGAATAAGGATAAGGAAGAAGAATTTTCAATTACCTGAGAAATTTTCGTTTGATCGAGGAGGGTTGGTTCACGCGTTTGAAGCGAGTGGTGGTTAGCGAGCGCGTATTTATAGGGGGTGGTTAAAAGGGATCACCGAACCTGATCTGGTTCGGGTGGTGGTGGTGGGGCCCGTTGAAAGCACCGTCCAGTGTGCGTCTTGGTTCGGAGCGACGCAACGCTGAGAGGGGTCAAATTGTCAACTGTGGTGTTCGCGTATTGGAATTGTTGACCTGTTTGACTGGATTTAATTTAATATATAATGTGTTATTTCCAATTTTCCATCATTTTTCTCGTTTTCATTTCTGGTTTCTACGGTTGTGAATTGTTTTCCCAGTTAGATTTTGTGCCACAACCATCCAAAATTTACTAAACTGGTACTTTTAATCATGCTCTGCACGTTGTTAACATTGGCTATATTAAACGTTGAGGGATTATTAATGGTGTATATTATAGTAACATTGACAACTCAAGACCTAGGTAGATAGATGAGTGTTGAATCATGCATGTCATCCAAGGGTGAGTTGAATGATATATCTGATGTTTTGATCTTCAGTAAGTAAGAAGCCTTATTATAGATTATATTACTTTTTTTTTAACGAGATTATAGTACTTAAACGCTGAGGGATTGGCGTATATTATATAGTAACATTGACAACTCAAATGACTTTCCATCTAAAAAGAGAGTTGAATGATATAGGATATCTTTTGAATTGAATGGTTAAATTCGTCCATGAAGTAAAGTGTTGAGCGCTGGTATGTTTATCTATTGACTTAGGAAATACTTTCTGCATGTGGTTTTTGACTGTGTGAAATGTCGGTCAAGTTAGTTTCTATGGTCAAATAAAACGTTGATTAAGTCGGTCCTTGACTGCAAAAGATGTTTTCTTCTTCTATAGACGAACTTGTCAGCGTCTAACATTTTCAGAGACCAATTTAGTCATTCAAACATTCATTAAGTAAGAAGCCTTATTATACATCTACTTAAATTATGAGATTAATTTTCTTTTCTTTTGAGTTGATTAAGCTCTTTCAAGATTGTAGAGTGGGCTCAACCTAGAAGGTCAAACAACTTGATCCGTCCGTCAGGCATGCATGACGAGCTGGGTTGGAAGATTCAACTCACCAACCCGCCTTATATTTGAGCCAAATGCAAGTCGGGGGCATAACTTATGCTTTTTTTTTCTTCGAAAAAGAACTTTTTAATGATTTTTCTTAATTTTTTGTATGAGCTTTAGCAGGTCAACCTGTCAACTCCATATTTTGTACATCACACCTTTTTTTTCCCGTTTTTTGACGGGCCAACCCGTTAATCCGCTCTTAAGTAGGATAGATTGGATATCCAAATTCACTCTTGTTGGCGGGTTAACTTGCCCGTTTTCCGCTTAATGCAGTGGCCCACTTTTCCACAATTGCTTCATATGAAGTTTTGGTTAAATCCTTACTTTTTGCAAGTTTCAAGCCTAAGACTGATTGATATTTGAAGAATGTCCAAACCAACAAGTCTCAAAGAAACCGACTGCTTTCTATGAAGTTGAGTTGCGATGATTAGTTCATATTTTTAAGAGAAATTAATTTAGGTTATAAAGATGGTTTACCATGTATAGAGGGGCGAATGAATTGTGCTAGCATGCTTGAAATGACCGAAGAATGTGGAGGTCCAAAATAAGAAAGTTTTATCTATAGAGAAAGCAAAGTTAAAAAAAATGAGAATGTAATAAAAAATAAACGTTTTTTTAAATAATAATTAAGGGCTCTTAAGTAGGTAGATTGGATATCCAAACTCACTCTTGTTGGCGGATCAACTTGCCCTTTTTTTTCGCTTAATGCATGTTGAAAGTGAATTAGGGTGAGTGGCCCACTTTTCCACAAGTGTTTTCTATGAAATTTTGGTTAAATCTATATTTTCTGTCAGTTTCAAACCTGTGATTGAAGAATATATAAACCAACAAGCCACCCATAAACCAACAGCTTCCTATGAATTTGAGGTGTGATATGATTAGTTAATATCTTTAAGTGAAATTAAGTTAGGTTATGAAGATGGTTTACCATGCATAGAGGGGCGAATGAATTGTGCTAGCATGCTTGGAATAGTTGAATAATGTGGAGGTTCAATATAAGAAAGTTTTAAATATAGGGAAAGCAAAGTTAAAAACAATTTGGAATGAAAATGTAATGATCGAAAGGCAAATATTTTATTGAAAATAATAAGTAAGGGCTCCCCACCCACAGGCATATTGGATTTAAAGTCACAGCCTAATTAAAGTATTCGTCTGAAGTTCACTAAAGCACATTTGTCTGAGACTTTATTACTTTAATGCTTAGTTGGTTAAGGGGAAAAGAAAGAAGACAAAATATGAATAGCTAGAAAGAAAATAAGAGAAACAAAATAAATTAGTTTTATACATTATTTGATATAATAAAAAAAAGAGAAAGAGTGAGATGTACATTGTTTCATCTCATTTGTATGGAAGTATAAGGGTACTCTATCAGAATGTTCCTCGATTGATTCCTTGAAAATAAAATATCTTGAAGATGATATTTATTCATATCGCTCTAATCTCCAAAATTGTGAATTTTTCTATTCACCGTTTGCATGATAATTAATTAATTGATAGACGTGGTTGTTGGGGTTGATTGCAATGTAAGTCTCACATTACTAATGAAGGAGGAAAAAGATCAAGTTATGCATCTTGGAAAAGTCCCACATCGCTTATATTAGTGAGGGGTGGGAGGGTTCAAGACTATATATAGGGATCTCAGACTCCTTGTTTCAACAGACCAAAACACCAAAGACGTAGCACCTGAAAACACTTTAAGTTTATATTTGTGTTTTCTTTTTCTCTCATGCTCTTGTTTTAGAGTATTGTGAGATATAGTTCAAATATTTACTTTGGAGAGTGTGGGTGTACTGGGGTTATGGAGTGGTTGAGAGTGAAGTCTATGTGTTGTAATAATTTTCACATAGTGTTTATTCTCTGGTTGTCGGTTTTGACAACGGCCGTGGTTTTTTATCCGGTTTTGTAGTTTCCACGTTATATTATTGTGTTGTTGATTGCGCTCCTGATTTATTTTACTTCTTCAGCTCTGTTATTTCCTAACAGTGGTATCAGAGCTTCCGGTTCGATGGATATCATTTTGTGTGATATTGCGAAGGTGCTAAAGAAGTGTGACATTGTGAAGTGCTGTTTTGGGAGGTTATGGAAAGACACCTCTCTTTTCTGTGAACCAACCTGGTGCACGGTTTACAGTCGGTTTGCAGCTGCGATGCTGTGATGGAGGAGTTGATGCAATCATGATTACACAAGGCGTTCTGAGCATGAGATTGTCCAGGTGGCACACGGGCATTGGTTGATATAGATGCAAGGTGTGTGATGATAGCGTGCGGGCATTGGTTGGCGTTGATGCAAGGTACGTGGCTATGTCGATGGCTGATGAACTTTCGGGGAAAGCCAACAAGGAAGTTGCACCATAAATTTTCAGCAAGGTTTCGGCATGTGGAAATTCTTGGAATGGTTTAGTTCCAAGTGAAGAAAATTATTGGGATGGTTTAGTTCCAAGTGTAGTGTACTCTTTTATGGTGGAGTATGATAATTTAATTTGTCAGTATATAGACAATGAGAATTATGTTTGTCGGTGAAGACAATGATTGTCGGTATAGACAATGAAGACTAAAGACCATTACAATCAAGGTGGAGATTGTTGGGGTTGATTGCAATGTAAGTCTCACATTGCTAATGAAGGAGGAAAAAGATCAAGTTATGCATCTTGGAGAAGTCCCACATCGCTTAGATTAGTGAGGGGTGGGAGGGTTCAAGACTATATATAGGGATCTCAGGCTCCTTGTTTCAACACACCAAAACACCAAAGATGTAGCACCTGAAAACACTTTAAGTTTATATTTGTGTTTTCTTTTTCTCTCATGCTCTTGTTTTAGAGTATTGTGAGATGTAGTTCAAATATTTACTTTGGAGAGTGTGGGTGTACTGGGGTTATGGGGTGGTTGAGAGTGAAGTTTATGTGTTGTAATAATTTTAACATAGTGTTTATTCTCTGGTTGTCGGTTTTGACAACGGCCGTGGTTTTTTCTCCGGTTTTGGAGTTTCCACGTTGTATTCTTGTGTTGTTAATTGCGCTCCTAGTTTATTTTATTTCTTCAGCTGTGTTATTTTCTAACAGTTGTTACCGATCTGTTTATGCCATGTTGATCAATTCAATTTGATGTCATGCGCGCGTGCTTGATCGAGTTAGCTTCGTGTCTGATGATATGGGAGCAACCGAGAAGCATCGATGCAAAATCACCTAATAATTTGGTTATTGCACATGGCTTACTTCGTTTAGACACGCCAAAGAATAGTTAGATGATATACACAAAAACAAATCCAAACCACTAAAGTCTGTCGAAGCAAAAATTATATTATTGCATCATCTACATGATCTTACATGTCATTCTCATCAATTGTATCTTAAATGGGAAAAAAGAAAAGCATCCCCCCACTCACATAAATCATAATGCCATGCATGTGGTTCAATTATTAATCTTTTGAATTTTAATATAAAGTTATTTCATTTGTCTTTAAATTAGTAAGAAAATATAATAGTGATTTTATTAATTCCTAAATTGTATATGATCATGATAGGTTTAGACTAGGGTACTGCATCTTTTTAAAATTGATTCAACTGTGAACTCATATCTATCAGAGTGATAAATTGCTCCTCAACCAAAAAAACCTCAGAGTATCTTAAATAAAAACTCACTTCTATCTATCCTAAGTCTTTTCTAAATCAAGCTCAATACTCATAAATCTCTGCCTTTCTCTTAGAAATCTAAAGGAGTGAACAAGAAAAATGAAGATGATGTCCATGTTTTATCTTCCTTTTAACAAAACTAGCATGAAAATGGAGATTAGCTTAGGAAGATGTTGTCCATTGAATCATATTCTTTGAATCTGTTATATCCACACCGATACATATGCCATGCTTCCTTTTATAGCATTAAATATTAATAGACATTGCCAATATATGCAATCGTAATAGACCTACATAAGTTTCCTAAACGATGCCAACATGTACGTGCAATCATGGCAAAATACAAACAAGGGAAAAAATTGTGTAATACTGGTCTGGTATGGGCGGAGTAATTGGGCTGATCAAATCATGTATCAAATGGGCCGGGAAACCCATGATCCAACCGGATCAAAACCCAAGCTATAAATAAAAGAGGACCGCCCAAGCGGCAGGGACCTATCATTTCACGCATTTTTACTCACTTTGTTTACTTTCGCTTACTCTCTAAACTGGTTAGCCTTAGTCTGTGGTTCTATACCGGAACATTGGCGCCCACCGTGGGGCCGAAGGATACTTTCCTAGGCTTCGTTTTACACCGCGATGGTGACTCGATCCGGGGCGAACGGAGAGAGGAATCATGTTCAACAAAATGATGTTCCTCCCGATGCTCTTCAGCGGATCATGGACGATCTCAATGAACTTCGTCAACATAATTAACAGTTGCAAAATCAACTTACTGATCTCAATCAGACTCAGGGTTTACGAGAGGGCGATCGAAGAATGGCTGAGACGGTGGTGGACTTTCAACCTTTTACAGAAGAAATAGCGAACACCGCCGTCCCAGACAATTTGAAGACGTTGAAGCTTGATTCTTACTATGGCGACTCAGATCCAAAGGACCATTTAGTGTATTTCAACACGAAAATGGTCATTGTAGGCGCATCAGACGCGTTGAAGTGCAAAATGTTACCATCAACTTTTAAGAAGTCGGCGATGATTTGGTTTACAACTCTACCGTCAAGGTCAATTGTCAATTTCACGGAATTATCTACAAAAATTTTGTCTCAGTTTTCTACCAGTCGTGCACAAAAAGTAACTCCGGCGACATTATTCAATGTTCGTCAAGGATCAAATGAGACTTTACAGTCTTACATGGGGCGGTTCAATCAATTATCTGTCCATTTGGAGGATAAAATGCCGGAAATTTGCATTGCAGCTTTTGAATTGGGCTTGAAGCCGGGTGGTTTGAACAGTAACTTGAGTAGAAAACCTGTGGAGACGATGGCGCATTTACGCGAAAGGGTACAAGGATACATCAGGGAGGAGCAGAGCGATCAGATCAAGAACAACCGCCCGAATGCAGCGGTTACAGGGCAGAGGCAGCAGTTTGAGGCGAAGAAGGGAGCGGTTGCAGATCAATATTCGAAGGGATGGACCGAACGTGGCAACGCAGGGTATAACAATCGCAACCGTTATGACAGTCGATTTGATAACCGTTCTAATTTCAAAAATCGTGCTCAGCCGTATGGGATGCGTGGGCCAGGACATTCAATGACGTGGACCCGGAATCAAAATGATCGTGCAGTGCCGTTGGCGGTTAATTTGACTGAAGCTTTACACGCGTGTTTGGAGGCGAACGTTATCCGTTTCCCGCGACAGCCAAAGCCGTCAACGGGTTATGTGGATAAGAAGAAGTGGTGTGAATATCATAGGATCTCGGGACATAATACTGATGATTGTTTTACTTTGAAGAAGGAGATTGATAAGTTGATAAAGGCTGGGTATATGAAACAGCTTGAAGGGCGAAGCAATTCAGATGAAGCAGGAACTTCAACCAGGCGCACCGAAGACGGAAAAGAGATTGAGAGTGAAGGACAAAACAGACAATCAGAAGGGAAAGCGAAGGGGCGGATTCATTCCATCTTTGGTGGATTCCGCGGTGGAGGAATGACTAACTCAGCTCGTAAGAGGTACGTCCATTCCATTAATGTTGTTTATTCTAACGATTGGGAAGTTGGGCAACCAATCAACCCGATATAACTTTTACTGTGCGAGATTTTGAGGGGGTCCAACCTCATGAAGACGATCCAATTGTTGTAATGCTGAGAATTGCTGATTACGAAATTGAGAGGGTACTTCTGGATCAAGGAAGCTCGGCGGACTTGATTTATGGTGATGCTTTTGAAAAGTTGGGGCTAAATGAATCTGATTGTTGCCTTATGATGGTTCTTTGGTGGGTTTTTCTGGAGAAAGAGTATTTGTTCGAGGGTATGTGGAATTGAAGAATGTCTTTGGAGAAGGGAAGAATGCAGAGACATTTGCTATTAAGTTTTTGGTAGTAAAATGTACTTCGCCGTACAATGTACTCATTGGGAGACCATCACTGAACAGATTGGGAGCGATCATTTCTACAAGACACTTAACAGCGAAGTATCCATTGAGCAAAGGAGGAGTTGGAGTTTTAAAGGCTGATCAAATGGTTGCTCGAAAATGTTATTCAGAAAGTTTCAAGCAGTATGGGCACATGGGAAAGAAGGCAGTGAAAGAGGGGCATCGAGTTTATGAGGTGGAAAAGGCAGAGGCAGTAAAGGTGGAAACAAATAAGTTACTGGAAGCTGGATTCATTAGGGAGGTTAAGTATCCAACTTGGTTGGCGAATGTTGTAATGGTGAAGAAGGCTAATGGAAAGTGGCGAATGTGCACGGATTATACAGATTTGAACAAGCATTGTCCTAAGGATTCTTATCCTTTACCGAATATTGATAAGCTTGTTGATAGGGCGTCAGGATTTGGAATGCTTAGCCTCATGGATGCATATTCAGGGTATCATCAGATAAGAATGTATCAGCCCGATGAAGAGAAGACAGCTTTTATGACAAATCAGGCGAACTATTGTTATCAGACTATGCCATTTGGGCTGAAGAATGCGGGAGCAACATACCAAAGGCTGATGGATAAGGTGTTTGACAAGCAGGTGGGGCGGAACATGGAGATTTATGTAGATGACATGGTGGTCAAATCAGAGGAAATGATAGCACATTGTTCTGATCTCGAAGAGGCGTTTGGCGAGCTAAGAAAGCATAACATGAGACTTAATCCAGAAAAGTGTTCGTTTGGAATTCAAAGTGGAAAGTTTTTGGGTTTCATGATCACAAGGAGAGGAATTGAGGCGAATCCTGATAAGTGTAAGGCGATACTTGATATGCAGAGTCCAACCTCAGTTAAAGATGTGCAGAAATTAACAGGAAGGATAGCAGCTTTATCTAGGTTTCTTCCGTGTTCTGGGGAAAAATCAGCACCATTCTTTCAATGCTTAAGGAAGAACAAAACTTTTCAGTGGTCTGAAGAATGTGAAAGGGCGTTCCAAAGTTTGAAGGATCATTTATCCAGGCCACCAATTTTAGCCAAACCAATTCCAGGTATTTCATTATCAATGTTTATTTCCATATCTGATAATGCAGTTAGTTCAGTCTTGTTGCAAGAGAATAAAGATGATATGAGGATCATATATTTTGTGAGTCATGCTCTTCAAGGAGCCGAAGTTAGATACCAGAAAATTGAAAAGGCTGCATTAGCTTTAATTATATCCGCCAGGAAATTAAGACCTTATTTTCAAGGCTTTCCAATTGTGGTAAAAACTGATTTGTCACTTCGCCAAGTTTTGCAAAAGCCTGATCTGGCTGGAAGAATGGTTTCCTGGGCTGTTGAGTTGTCAGAATTTGAAATCACTTTTGACAGGAAAGGTCTGGTTAAAGCACAGGTATTGGTGGATTTTGTCAATGAAATGTCTTCTAGTGAGAAAACTATGGAAGTTGGCGAATGGAGTTTGTGTGTAGATGGTTCATCTAATGTTAAGGGAAGTGGAGCCGGAATAATCCTAGAAGGACCAGGTGGCGTGACAGTTGAGCAGTCACTCAAGTTTGACTTCAAAGCAAGCAATAATCAGGCAGAATATGAAGCTATAATTGCAGGTTTGAAGTTGGCGATCGAGATGGGGGTTAAGAGCATAATGATTAAAACAGAATCTTAAATAGTTTCCAGGCAAATTCAGGGTGAATATCAGGCGAGGGATGCACAGCTGGCTAAGTATTTATTGAAAGCTCAGGGATTGATAAAGCAGATAGGCACGGTGCAGGTCAATTATGTTCCGCGGGAGGAAAATACAAGGGCGGATATTCTGTCAAAGTTAGCAAGCACCAAGAAGCCGGGAAACAATAAGTCAGTCATCCAGGAAGTTTTAGGCAGCCCGAGTATCGAAGAGGACGAGACAATGATGGTGTTAACTTTAGCAGATTCAGATTGGATGGGGCGTATTAAAAAGTGTTTGGCGGCAGAGGGCTCAAATGTGTTGACATTTTCTAAGGATCAAATTCGTGAGGCAAGTCGTTACACATTGCTGGGAGATCAATTGTACATAAGAGGGATTGGAGTGCCTTTATTGAGATGTGTCTCTAAAGATGAGGCGGAAAGAATCATGTTTGAGGTTCATGAAGGTGTGTGTGCAAGTCATGTGGGGGGCAGATCTTTGGCGGCGAAAGTGCTCAGAGCAGGGTTCTATTGGCCAACTTTACGAGGGGACTGTATGGAATATGTGAAGAAGTGTAATAAATGTCAAATTTATGCAGATTTACATAAGGCGCCGCCTGAAACTCTTAGCTCAATGAGTTCATCGTGGCCATTTGCAATGTGGGGAGTGGATATTTTGGGACCGTTCACTCCAGCAGGTTCTCAGATCAGATTTATTTTGGTTGCGGTAGACTATTTTACTAAGTGGATTGAGGCGAAATCAATGGCGAAAATAACAGCAGAAAAAGTTAAAAAGTTTTATTGGATAAAATTGGTTTGCAGATTTGGCGTTCCAGCAACTATCGTCTCAGACAATGGAACACAGTTCACTAGCAGGAGTGTGAAGGATTTTTGTGCAGAAATGGGAATTGAGATGCGCTTCGCCTCAGTTGAGCATCCTCAGACAAATGGTCAAGTAGAGTCAGCAAATAAAGTCATTCTCAATGGAATTAGAAAGCGTCTAGGCGAAGCTAAAGGATTGTGGGCAGAAGAGTTAATCACGGTCATCTGGGCGTACAATACTACTCCTCAATCAACTACTGGCGAATCGCCTTTTAAGTTGACTTATGGGGTAGATGCTATGATCCCAGCAGAATTGCAAGATGTAACTTTTAGGGTGGCAACTTATAATGAAGAGCAGAACGATTTGAATAGATTGGTTGATCTCAATTTAGCAGAGGAAACGCAAGCAGAAGTTCGTTTGAGGCAAGCAGTGGTAAAACAGAGGTCGGAAAGGCGATATAATTCTAGAGTGGTTCCGAGGCAAATGAAAGTTGGAGATTTGGTTCTGCGTAGGAAGGCGAAGGGGCCTGATGATTCGAAGTTATCACCTAATTGGGAAGGACCTTACAGGATTCTGCGAGAGCTTGGTCAAGGGGCGTATCATTTGGAGGAGTTATCGGGGCGAAGGGTCCCAAGGGCTTGGAATGCACAACATCTCCGTTACTATTACAGTTGAAGTGCAGTATGGTTCGTTCAGTTTGTTTTGTGTTGTTCAGTTTGGTTCAGTCTATGTTTCTCCAAGACCATGTTTCGTTGTTTCAGTTTGTGTGTGTTGAAGTCTATGTTTGTTGGTTGTATCGGTTAAGACTATGTTTGTTGTGTAAGACTAAATTTGATGCACTCTTTTCTCTACCCCAGGCGGGAGAGTTTTTAACGAGGCATCAATTATTAATGAATAACAGGTATGCACTCTTTTCTCTACCCCAGGCGGGAGAGTTTTTAACGAGGCATAACCTTTTTTAAAATGATCAAGGGCGTATCATTTTACTTATTTCTTTTACCCATAGCGGAAACTTATCAACTAAGGTCTATCAATTGGGCGACGTCAGACAATTGAGAAAAAAGTAAGTCTCTTATAATAAGAGCATTCGACCACGAATTCATAAGCACAGTCTTAAATTGGATTTAAGCTTGTCCAAACTAAGCGCAAGTCTCCACGCGAGCATACTAATGAAATCAAATATTTTGACTTTGATTTCCATGAATAATAACTATGTCAAAAATGAAAATTTGACTAAGTTATGTACACAATGGCCTTATGATTCCAAAGTAGTTGATTAAGTTTAAATTTTACAACATTTAAAGAGATTCACTCAAGAGTATTTTACTATGTACGGTAAAATTTGAGAGTAACGAATTCAACTAAATGACGAATCTAAATGATGAAGGCGGACCGATTCTGGTGAAAGGTTAGTAAACGTTATTTATGTTAAGTTATATTTTGAAGTTATATGATAACTTGCATAATTAGGTAAAGGTATGCTTATATTTTTAAGTTATATGATAACCTAGATGACTAAGTAAAGATATGCTTAGTTATAGAATTAGTTATTGTGATAGTTGTTTGGGTGAGTAAGGGATAGTGTTATTATAGAAGTTATGACAATTTCAGATTTTAGGCGAAGTAATTTTGATATGTAGGCACTCATGTGAATACTAAAGAAAAATTCATTACGATAAGGGAAAAGTTCGGTACATGAAAGCAAAGAAAATAAATAGACAAAGATTAAAGAGACCGGAGGTCTTTTACATAATTTGCTAAAAAGGAAAAGGGAACAAGACTTGTCACTAATGGTTTTCTCCCTCTCCTTCTTTGGTGTTGACATTTTCTTCTTCATTCTTGTCTTTATCTTCTTCTTCTTCTTCTTCTTCCTCTTCTCCTTTCCCATCCGCGTTATCCGGGCTGATAAGTTTTCCATCCACGATACGAGCATAAGGGTTTGAGCCCTCCAAGTTGATCGCCAGGTCAGGATTGAGAAAGGAGATTTGACTTAGTGCTTTGGCGAAGCCAGCCTCAAATTGATCCAAAACAGAACATTGCAATTCAGCAATTTCTGTTTTCATTTTAGAATTCTCGTCCAGGGTTTGGTTGTGAACAGTAGTAATTTGGGCGAGGTCAGCTTTCACCTTGTCATTTTCCTCAGTCAGTGTCTGAACAGAAGCTTTGTGATCTTCAGCAGTCTTCTTCGCATTCTCAATCTCTACAGCCAAATCAGCAGCTTTTTTCTCATTGGCTTTGTTGGATTTATCTAACAACTTCAACGTTGCTTTCAGCTTCCCAATTTCTTTTTCTTTTTCTTCAACAAGTTTGGCATTGGTGAGGCCATCGAATCCGTTAGATTCTAGGTCAATCATCTTGGCGACTGCAGCAATCTCTAAACCTTTGGTCATCATAGCTTGACAGGCCTCCTTTAAACCCATCTTCCTCATCTTCTCACGATCAGCCTCAAAAACCAAGTTTGTTTCCACCAAAGAGTTGAAATCTATCTTTGAATCCCAAAGTGAAGTTACTTCAGTGGAGGTCAGTTCTTCAAACTCCTTCAACAAGTTTTTCCAGCAAATAGGCGGAGCGCTTGATGAGCAGCCTTTATTCGCCCCTGGCGAATCATTTCTGTTCATGAATTGTTCCAAGGAAGTCTGGTTCGAAGCTTTGTTCTTCTGAGAGGCAGGTTCTTCATTCTTTTTCTTTTTCTTAGTAGGGCGACCAACTTCAGTGCCAGAATGGCTGGTGTCTTGGTCGGCAACAGACTTTGAGGGATTCCTTTTTTCACGGGCAGCCTGTTGTTCACGGCGAAAGCGGAGGAGGTCTTCTTCAGTAAGGCGAGCCATTTTCCCTGCAATAATATAGTGGTGTTAGAATATAAGAAGATTTTTATATAAAGAGGAAAGGTAAAATGCATAACGAGATGGCTTACCAATGTATTTACCCACTTCATTCTTAGAAAGAGCGGCCATAAAATCTGCAAGGTTCAATCCTAAGCCAGATAAAAGTTGGCAATCTACTAATTCTTCTTTAGTCAAGGCATCCTCGGGAATTTTGATGATGCCTTCATATTGGTTCGTCCAGTAGAACGGAAATCGGGGACTCCCGTCATCAAAGTAAAAAATATCTTTACAGGGTTCTGATTCACGGAGTTTGAAAAATTTTCCTTTGAAGTGTTTATAGTGGCTTTTGAATAAAGTGAATAGCCCTAGACCCCTAGCAGTAGCAAGCGAAACATATTCACCTCTAACGTTTCGCCCACATGTTTCAAAAAAGTAGAAAAACTTATTACTGGTGGGTTCGATTTTTAGAGTTAGGCATAAAATTTCAAAGGCTTTTAAATACGCCCAAGCATTGCCATGAAGTTGGGTAGGAGCTACATTCAGAAGGGTTAAAACGGAACAAGTGAAATCAGAGAAAGGCAGAGTGTACTTCAAATCGGAAAATAAGTTTTCAAAGAGATAGGTGAAGTTTCGCCCCTGATTATCTGGCCCCCCAAAACAACACGGCTCATCAGGGGCGCAGGGAATTATGTCCAAATGCGCATCTAGGCCATCTTTCCTAAAGTTGTATTTAGTGACTAAATCTATAATAGCTTTTGGAGTACAGTATTTAGAGAATTGTTTTTTGATTTTACTAGCCACCCATAGGGAATCGGCGATAGGTGGGACATTAGGAGTAGAAGCCTCTTTACGGGTGCGTTTAGAAACCATTTTCAAAGTGTCCTGAAAGTGAAAGGTTTAGAAGTAAGATGAAGATGGAATAGAGTATAAGTTTTTAGTTTACAATGCAAGGTTTATGCAGTGTTTCTGGGTAGAGAAAGAGCCATGGGTGTTAAAGATAGGAACTTTTATGCGCAAGTTCATGTGAAAGTATGAAATAAAGAAGAAAAGAGAAGAAGATTGTTACCTGAGAGAAAGTTTGGAACTTCAAAGACTGTTGGGATGGTTGATGATGAATGCAGGAAATAGGAAAGCGGGTTTGGCAGAGAAGAAGCAGGGTGTGGGTTTTTGTTTTCCTTGAAAAGAATATTGGTAGTAAGGAATTGCAGGTAAGTGATGAGAGGGGTAGAATACGGGGCTTTATATAGAGAAGGAAGGAGGGGTGAAAGGGTGAGATGAAAAGGTACATTAATCACCAGATGAGTGGACGCGTGCTTACATATGGATATTCAAGAGTCAGGTTTGATGTTCGTATTAAAAGAGGACACGTCGATCCGGGATTTGAATTTAAACGGACGTGATTCATTGTAAAAGTCAAGTGGAAAGGACATTTTAGTCCGGCAGTCATGACGTTTCAGGAGTCACCGGAACGGCACAACCTTTTGTGTTTGACATTTTAGTCCGGCAGTCATGACGTTTCAGGAGTCACTGGAACGGCACAACCTTTTGTGTTTGAATTTATTTTATGTGCTTTTAATCGTATTTTATTTTTCATGATGGTAATTATGTCAGTGGGATTTAAAGACGCGGTAATGCTGCGGCTCAAGTTCCAAAATATTTGTGGATATCTGTTGATGTAATTGTAGCAGGAAAAGCAATGATGATTCTTGCCAAAGTGAGGGCGTAGCAGGTAATAGGCTCAGAGATTTGACAGGTTAGGTTGAACACGCAAGAAAAGAAGAAGAGGAAAGAGCTGGTCTGACGTGGTTATTATTATTTACTTTTATTCAAATGAATATATGTTATGATTTATACGCCCATTTTAATTGCATCATGAGGGCTTTAATGGTTGAGGGCTTATTAAAGACACATTCGCCTTTTACAAAGCCTTAGTGTCTTGAGGCTTGTGGTCTGGTATGGGCGGAGTAATTGGGCTGATCAAATCATGTATCAAATGGGCCGGGAAACCCATGATCCAACCGGATCAAAACCCAAGCTATAAATAAAAGAGGACCGCCCAAGCGGCAGGGACCTATCATTTCACGCATTTTTACTCACTTTGTTTACTTTCGCTTGCTCTCTAAACTGGTTAGCCTTAGTCTGTGGTTCTATACCGGAACAAATACATATATCAACATCTTCATAATATAGCTCCTAAATTAAATAATAAAAAAATCTCACTTTAGGACATTTCCGGAGAATCTTTGAAATCACGTTGAAATCAATCTCAAAATCTATTTTAGGTCCCATGTTTAAATATATTAGACTTATATCTTGCGGTGGCGTTTGTTGCGATTATCTGGGTAACTGGATATTTGGCTTCAGTAGAAACCTGGGCTCTTCCAATATGTTATGGACAGAATTATGGGCTATGTTCACCATGGCACAGCTTGCTTGGGACAAAGGGTTGCGGAAGATTATGGTAGAGATCGAGTGACTCTCTAGTGGCGGTGAATTTGGTTAATGAGGGGTGTGCCATTCTCCACCATTATGCTTCTCTGGTTAACCAGATTCGTGTCTTTTTGGCGAGGGATTGAGTTTTCGTTTGTGTCCATGTCCGGCGTGAGGCTAACCAAGTTGTCGATTGCTTGCCAAATGCTTCGCATGACCTTGGGTTGGGGCTGCATTGCTATGATTCTCCTCCTTCCAGTTGCCTGGATTTCTTGTTGTTTGACCGGATGAGAACCACTTTCCCTCGCTCTATCTTAGTGTAGTTTTCCTGCTTTGGGCTTAGCCCTCCATGTAACAAAAAAAAATATTAGACTTCTATCATTTAAACTCATTTTTAGTTCCTGTTAAAAGTTTAAGAACACAAAGTGACAAAACCTTAATTCTTTTGTCAGTTCATCATTTATTTTTTTAATATTTAACTCGTACTTGAAATCTCTTTGCTTTCCTAGTTAAATTTAATTTTGGTGAGAAACTTTTTCATGTTTTTTATGGGAAGTTAGAATCATCCAAATTTCACCTAATTTAGAAATTAACTTAATTAAGCGCTTATAGTCATAAGTGATCATAAGCGCTTATGATATAAAGACTTATTCATAAGTTATTTAAAAAAATATTAAAAAAATTGAAAATAAACTATATATAAGCATAAACTGTTTTTCATAAGAGAAAAAGTTTGATGCACCGACGGTGTAAAATTTTTTTACACCGTCAACCAATCAGATTTTAAGGATGTGAGAAAATCTCTCTTTTCATTTAATTTCTTTAATTGACATGTCACATCCTTGAAATCTGATTGGTTGACGGTGTAAAAAAACTTTACACCGTCGGTGCATCAAAATTAAACTCTTTTCATAAACTGTTTTTCATAAACTATCATGAGTAGCTTATGAAAATAAGTTCAAAATAATTGGTGGTAGATCATAAGTTGTTTGCATAAGTTCTTTCAAACACTTGCACAAGTGCTGATACTATTAGATATTCAAATAAACTTTCCCAAACGGAACATAAGCGCGTACGCTTAGTGGCTGTGTTGTTGTTTTTTTCTTGTCAAATGAAGGTTTGTTTAAAAAGCCCAACAAATAACCAAGCCCTCCTTTCATGTCCAACTTTCTCTCGAACCGGCCGGTCCGGTCTGCTTTTCACAACATTGAAAACTCCACTCGATGAATTTCAAATTGACGAACATATCCCTCATTTCTTCGTCCTTTTCACTATCACTCACTCTGCCTCGCCGCATCCGCTCCTGCCAAATTCTCACCTCCGGTGTCGCCGGCCGCCGTCTCATCCACCGTCGGCGCGATCTGTCTCGCCGTCGCAGCTGAGGTCTCTCTCTCTCTCGTCGCAGTTGCAGTCGTAACGATCGTGGTAATTCAAATCACTTTATCTCTCTGTTTCTTCTTGCAATGCTTTCAAATGCAACAATGATATCAACGCTTCTTCCCCGCCACTGCTTATAGCGACGGCGGTTTAGAACCGCTGAACCCAACCTAGGGCAATTGCTCATTCTTCATTGAGTTTTAGCTCACTCAGTTCAGTAATTGCCCTAGTTAGTAGCATTCGATTATTCGGGGTTTTTGCTTGCATTGTTTAGTTAGCTAGAATTTGATTAGTGATTTATTGGTTATATTCTGATATAAAGATTATTTTTTGCGTATGTTGGAGAAACTTGTAACTGTTTCTGAATGTGTATTCAGTAAACAATTAGTAATGAGACCTTATGCATATTCTGAAATGGGTCTAATGTTTAAAAAAAAGTGCTTGTTTTGAACATGCTTAAGATCAATTTTTGAGTTCAGTTATAAACATCTGTAAGAGGAGTACTATATAATGCCCAGTGTTGTTAGTTGCGGATGGCGGGTCATGGTGGAAGGCCAAAATCCCGCCATACATGACAAATAATGGCAGCCATATGGCGGGATATCGGCCATGGTGGATATTTGATGACACTGATAATGCCATACACTAATGACGAAACTCAAGAATGAGAAATGTGTCGCCGCAGAGCAAAATGCGGAGATTTGAGACCGTGTAGGGTCGGTTTTGTTAGAAATTTATTGGGCCACGTAACATTTTGCATCATCCGTTTCTAAAACTTTTGCGAAGGTTTGATTAATAATCACATTTTTTGGACCGTTTAAGAAGGAAACGTATAGAGTTAGTATACTGCATAAGTACATTTGGGAGATTCCATGAAATTATGGACAGATTGTTTATCTGTTTTTGACTCTGTTGGTGACGTGTGGCTTTGCCTAGAATGATTGGAATTGAATTGTGCTGTTATATTTTACATTTAAATCTTCATTCAAGTTTTTATTAATTTTTGTGTAAATTAGTTCTTAAATCGTATCTATTTTTAATCTGAGATATTATACTAGAGTAAACATATGTTTTTATTTTTTCTTCTTCTGTTCATTGCAGGAACTTTATGACTAGTAAATTAGTTGACATGAAGATCCTAAGATGAAGATGAGAAGTCACTGTCGGCTCTGGTGGCCAAAACAGCTCTTATCAAATCAAGAATCATCCTCAAGTATTTTACTGGGGTGGTTTATCACTAGCTCACCATCATCCATTGACATTGTTGTAGCCTTTACTTGTAGTGAAGTCTTGCTTTCTAGTTCTTGTCCTGACATTGAGGTATAAAACTGGATTTGAGTTCACCATCCCTTGCATGAAGTTTAAAGTAAGCTAATGAAACGAGACTAGCAGCAATGAAATGATTGATTGTATTTTTGTCACAACTATTAATTTTTGTGATGTTAATAAATTTTAGATTGTAGTCTAGGTCTTGCAAGAGTTGCCAAGTTTAAATAGAAATTAACCTTTTCCCTCTGAATAGAGTGTCAATATCTTGATTGACGTTAACTGAATATTAGGTCCATATGTATACATTTTATGCTCATTTATTTGCAACTTGTGGGAAATAAATATAAATTTTAATGGGGGAAGAAATTGTTTTGGATGGGCACCCATTCACACGAAATGGTGTATAATTATTTTTTTGTGTCACACTCACACATGAGAATATTGGTTATGTGAATTTATGACTGTGGTGGAAAAATCCCACTGTTAAGTCCTCTAATGGTTCTTTCTTAGAAGTTATCTTATGTTATTTCTGGAAAGGTTTAGTGTAATGAGAATACCTAACATCATGAACCACTACTCTCTATTAGGGGATCGTTTATGAAACGCATGGAAGCATGCCCACGATTCTTCAGGATAAGTCCAAGTTCTCTGTAGTTGGTCTATGTATCACTGACCCCACTGGTAATAGTTTGATGGCTAAAACAAAGGATGACGAAATTTTTTTCTCTGATTATGGCAATTCTCGGGCAGAGGGAAGTACAAATGCATTTGCAAAGAATAACTGTAGGAGTTGCAGTTGCCTCCAATTAGATGGATCATTGAAAAGAAGTAGCCAACCTTTTATTGGGAAAAGTAATTGGGTGCTGCTGATGTTTGATTCTCCTAAAAAGCATGATGCAGGCATACAAGGGCTACCAAAATTGAACCACATTCATTGGAATGGACAAATTTTGTCAGAATATGATGTTCACGTATGTAAGTCATGATTTCTTCTTTTACTTTTTCCTTTCTGCTATTAGTTGTAATTCTTCAAGACGTTTATTCCTCTCTCAAGCATGTATATATATGATATTTAATTGCTTGTAGGTAATAGTTTATGAACCACCCTCTTATGGTGCTCATCATTTTTCACTGTGTCGCTCTAGTTCAAATGACCAAGTGAAAACTTCCATGAAGAATCCTAAGTGGATTGATGAGCTTCATAAACAGCAGAAATTCATTGAATTGGTAATGGAATTTACCTTAATCATATTTGTGTATGCTGAGTTTTGAGTACTGATATAGCTTTTCTAAATTTCACTCCAGGATACAGTTATTCTGGCAATTAACTGCACAACTGCTGCTAAAAAAAGTTTTGAGAGACATGTGGTCCCCAGAAGATCCTCAAGCCAGCTCTCCGTATTCCCCATGTGCGCATTTAAACTATTAATGCACCATCTCTTTCTCTCTTCATGTTCAAGCTCTGATGATCTTTGCTATGACTTTTCAGGTTTTTTGTTATCATAGGGCATCTGGTTTCTAAGTTTATGGCTTCGTTCTCCACTATGTTCTATTTTGTTCTTCAGTTTTTTCAAACACATTTTAATAATGAATCAGAATCATGGATTTATGTGACATCTGCAAACGTATTCAAGAGGACTGCATGGATAAATATCCAAATCCGTTGTTCTCAGATATTATATTGGCCAATCTTTCTTCAGGAGAATGACCTCAGGTAATATGAAATTGTGGGTAATATTGTCTGATTTGTGGCAGGCTTCATATTTTGGAAATATCAGGTTTTAATTTTTGATGAAGTCTGTGTAATTAAATTTCTTATAAAGGAGAAGTATTAGTAGGGATGTTCAAGAGACTGAACCCGAGTGTACTGATTAAACTAAATCCGATTGGGATTTCGTTTAGTTTATTTACTGTACAATTTACCAAAAATGTTGGGATGTTAGATTCAACCAGATGAACTCAATAATACTGTATACTATAGACAAATGTGATAAGATATAGGATTTTACTAACAAAATGTAGAATATTAGTATTATATTGTTAGGTGTGTAGAATTATATATTGAAAGTTCATTGAAATTTGTTAACATTTAGTATTTTTTGGGTTCTTAAGTATTTTTGTAAATTTCTTTTATTTTGGGTTTTTAGTAGTTTAGGACTAATTGGTTAGTCACTTAGTTGTTTATCAAGTTGGGTTTCCCTACGTCAGGATTGCTATGTACTTGGAGATTTATTGACTTGAATTTGAGTTTGAATTGAGTATCACTATTCTGCATTCTCCCTGCCTGCAGGCCTATTCCTTCCTTGTTACACTTCGCTTTTCCTCTCTTACTCTCCCTTAATATATTCCACATTAAAAACATACAGGATTCTATTCTACTCTATTCATAGTACAAGTATAATATTAGAGTTGTATGCATTATGTTGATTGTTTACATTGGACTATTGCATTTATGGTTATTTTATGTGCATTATGTTGATTGTTTACATTGGACTATTGTATTTATGGTTATGGTTGTTTTATATTTTCTTGCTATGGAACAGTAGCTTTTAGGTGTATTTAGAATTAAGTAGATATTATTATGGCCTGAGACACTAAGAGCCCATTTGGATACCCGTTAGAAAGTATGAAAATGCAAAAAGTGCCACGAGGTGTGATATTTTTCCGCTTTCATACTTTCTAACGGGTATCCAAACAGGCTTCTAATTAACTGTGGTTTGAAACTAAATCAATCCCTGAATTGTGTTTTGATTCATGTAATTCCTAAAGAACACTTCGTTTTGTCTAGTTTTAGAAATTGAGTTGTGAAGAATGATTTAGCTTGCATTTGAACCTTAGAACATACTGCCAAACTAGCTTGTTTCGGAATACCCTAGTTTTCAACGCACTTTATTATTTATTCAAAAACAATTTTTCTTTGGGTGGATTTGAAATTATTTAGGTGGCATTGATTGTTTCTCTCCATTGTCTCTCCCCCCCACTTACGTCGTCCATCAATTACTCATAGTGATATATTTTTGATAAAATGTAACTTAAACTTACTTTCTAAAATTAAATGTTCATTTTTTTTTGTTGAATCAATTATTGATTCTTTACAATCTGTTTGATATTGATTTTATTTTTTCTGTGTTTAACACCATTCTTTTGTGTGCAAGGTCACAATCATGTGTTGAATATGCCGAGAAGGCTGCAATGCATAGGCATTCTATGTGGTCAACGCTGGTTGTTGATATTCTTCTGGGAAATTTGGTTGGATGGTCACTTTTTTATCATTCAGATACCATTTGTTTGTCAGTTTTAAACTTCACCCATGGGTTTGCCACATTTTTGCGCTCCGGGTGTGTTTGGTTAATGGGAAACCCTGCAGGCTTCAAATTGAATGGTGAGCTGGCTGGAGTACTTGGCATGGTTTCATTGAATGCAATCCAAATATGGTCAACACTCTGGATCTTTGTCGGTTTCATCTTCAATTATATTATTCGAGGGCTTTCTATTTTAGGAATTCTTTGTGGATTCACTGTACCTGCGGCTTTGGTAGTGGACATGATTACATTTGCAACCTTACATGTTTCAACTCTTAATTGGTTGATTGCACTTGTATATTCATTACAGATACAAGCATTAGCAGCCTTGTGGCGGCTTTTCAGGTAATACATCTAAGATGATTGGTTAAAAGTAAGGCAATGATTTGAGTAAGAATTGAACATCCTGATTTGTTATTTGTTTTATAAATGGGACTTTCTGACATAAGTGGTATTAGAAAATTTAATAAATTGCTAACATAGAGGTTTTTTTCTGCATCTCACAATTTTCGGAAGCAATTGCAAGGTTGAGACATATCTCCAAATAGATGCTAGTGAGGTGATCTTGTGTGTCCTTTTTGATCTTTTTTCCTTTAGAGAACTATGTTTTATACGCTGATAATCCTTTACGCTATAGGTATAATGTATCTCTAAAAACATCGGCAGTTTAGGCTTCTAAAGCCAATTATAAAAGCTGAAACATTTGTAAAATTGAAATTAAGTTATGATAGAAGCAGAGATCATGAGAATCCCTTGCATTTTCTGAAATTCGTCATATTTTCTGCATCTCTATGTATGTGATTCATTATCCTTTTTAAAATAACTTTTGCTGGCTGTTTTGGCAGGGGTCGGAAGTGGAACCCTCTTCGGCAGAGGTTGGATAGCTTTGACTACACTGTGAAGCAACATATTGTTGGATCTCTTTTGTTTACACCACTTTTACTTCTGTTACCAACTACTTCTGTCTTCTATATATTCTTTAGTATCGTTGACACAACCATTAACCTCATCTGCATACTGATTGAAGTCACTATTTCGGTAATTCATGCTACACCTTATATCAAGATATTTCTTCGGTTGGTGAAACCAGGACGATTCCCTTCTGGAATATGGCTTGAAATTTTTGGTTGTGAGAGTAGTAGTACTGTTTCTCCAAATGCTGATTTTACTGACAAAATGACCTCATCCAATGAATCATGTCATTTAAAGGATTTCAATAGAGAAAAATCTAGTTTTCTGGTTTCAGTTCTCCACAGCAACTATTTGAGCATAGGTGAGTCCTAAAGCTATTACTTATGTGCTCAGACTGATGCTTCTATTTGGCTTCTTTTTGGTTGTCAAGATGTATGTGTTGATTAATAATGAATTTTGTCATGAACAATTATCCCAAAAGCTTAAGTTATTGGGTTAAGGACACATGAGTTTTATATTATATTTCTAACAAGTTTTAATGTGTGACATCATGTTGTCTAGATATTAATGTCTGGGTGCTTTTACTTTAAGAATTTGGATATAAATATTTTTATGAATTATTTGTGATGATTTGTATCATAGCAACTCAGGCACTTTCTTTAGTTCTGTTGTGGTAATTTACTCCCAGCCAGATTGTTTATCAAGGTAAAAGCATTATATCATACACAGACATTATCAATCACTTGATAAAAATTGACCCTGTAGACTTGATTGGAATATCAATTAACTTGATTGAAATATCAATTGTGGTATCAGAGTATTCCTCTTCATGAGAGCAGCAACAATATGCACTATATACCACTGCTGTATTTTTCCATGGACAAACATTATGTTCTTACTTCAGTGGATTATATTTCAGGGAAAGTCGTATTGCCTCACTACAGAAATGTATTTCTGGGAGTTTCTAGGTCATCGATCTCGACAGCAGCTTATGGAATTCTCATTGGGCAGAGGTGAGATATACTGGTGGCTGTTTTTCTGTGTTTGATTTATTTAATAACACTTTCTTTTTCTGTTTATTTTGTATTTTCTATTTTGACTCTCCTCATTGGCCAGAATACCATCTACATGCGGAACTCTTCTTCCTTCTCCAATGCCATGGATGTCCCTGCCCTACAAAGAATATTGGTGTCTATGTCATGATTCGCTTATCGCATGCTTCAGATGAGATTACCTGTAGCTCCATTTTTTGTTTCTTTTCAATTTTACAATTTATCCAACTTGCTTCTATCTCATGTTGGCGGCTTTTTCTCTTTTCGACGGGTAATATTGAGAATTCCTCATAATAGTTCACTTCAATTCATCCCTAATTCAGTGTTCTAGTGTTCCTGCTCAAGCATGTTACAGTCGGCAATTTGTGCTCAATCCGATACTGAGAATGATGTGTGCTTCAGAAAAATAGTGTCTTCTTCACTATTTGTTCTTTTTTCTTACCGTAGCTTCAAATGAAAATGAAAGCTTTCGTACTTCTAATGTATTATGTCTATAAAAATAGAAAATGCCATTAATGGGAAATAGAAACTCATATCTGTAACTATCTTAACATGTTCTACAAGGTTGTGCCAGTTCTTAATTTAATTCTTCAAGGAAGTATTCAAACCATGTGAGGTAGCCATAGAATTTGGACCATCTAATGAAGTTGCTGGACCTAAAACTGCTGTACCCTGGTGTTAGTGCATGTTAAAAACATTACTTGATTTTTTAAAGATGTAGGTTGGTGCCATCTGCATGGCGGATTTGACTCTTCTAATGTAAGAGTCACCCAAAGAGCAAAGTAACTAATCACAATCCTTATTGAGAAATCAATGGTTAAGATTTAAAGAACACTGAAGTTTGTTATACATGAGCAAGTATATGATTACCTTCTCAATTTTTCATTGCTTACTTTACCCTTAAAGTTGACACCTTCAATTTAGTGATACTAGATACTCTCACTTTAAGGGCTAATCTAGTGTTATAAAGCTTCTTTATGTGCGAGTTCCATAGAGGGATCAGATCCATTTTGTGTGTTTAATGCAGACAGTCTTACCTTGCATTTTTCTTAGAGCATTTCCGTAAGAGGCTGAATCCATATTTCAAACTTGTGACGGCAAAGTTATATGGCAAACAACCTTACTGTCACTTTAGAGGAAGCAAAACCTCTGCATGACACTCAAAAGCTTAGTGTCAATCTATGCCTATCTCTTTCTCTTAAGTGACATCTATTCTGTTCTGTTGTTTTCTCACTGTAAATTGGTGCAACAACCACTATCTTCCTGATACTAGAATACCACTGAGTAAAACAGACTTTCTTGGGCACAATGTGTATTTGCCGCTGCCACACTCCTCAATGTCGACTGTTTAATTTGATTAACATAGTTGAAGTCACTAACAGCTTGAACTGAAAACCACAAGGTCTAAAAGTTTCTGTGAAGTGTCAGCATAATGAAATGAGACAAAAATGTAACGTTTCTGGTTGCAGTTTACGTTTTCAACTTCTGATTGCATCATTTGAAGCAATAATCTCGTGATTAACAATGGAATACTTTCAAGTTCAGAACTATTGTCATCTCTTTTGGTGGTGAATTCTGACACATTGATGTAGTCTTGTGAGATGTTTTTGCTAATACTGCCAAAGAAATATCTGATGTCGGTCAAAACCTGTCATAATGTTGCTGAATACAGACAAATACTAATTCACGAGAGCAATCCAACAGAACAAACTGAATACCTAACGCTCAATCTTTATCCATTGGATGAGATGGACGGCTAACTCACACCACATTTTTTGTTTGATAGGCAAAACTCACACCACATTTATGCATTCAAAAAAGTACTCCACTCAAAGAAAAAGAGATGGGGAAAATGGCAACAAATGGAATAGAATATTTTTTAAGTCAGTGTTCATAAAGATCATCCAACAATTGATCACAAACTTGAACAAAAAAATTTCGGAATTAATTTGATTGAGAAGTCCATATGAATAGCTTCTGAATTTCAAAATTGATTACAAGCTGGGACGAAACAAGGTGTTCCGAAATGTGGCGGTCACAAACTAGTGTGCATAAAGATCATCCAACAATTAGTCACAAACTTGGACAAAAAATGTCAGAATTATATAATAAAGAATTTCACAATTGATTATTAAGAAATAAATTGAGGCCATTTATCTCTGCTTATCACTTGTTAAATAATCACTTATATTATTTTAAAAATTACTTACACATATTTGTATTTGTGTGTGTTTGTGTGTTGTAACACCCCACTTTTCGTTATTAGGTTACTTATTATTTTATTTTAATTATTATGTTATATGGTAATTTAATAATTTATGTGATTTAATTAGATGATTATGTGATTATGTGATTTAATTAGATGATAAGGTCATTAAGTGATTTTATTAGATAATTAAGTTATTATGTGATATAGATAAATAAGGGTTTTAGGTTTTATAGTGAGTAGTTGAAAGTGGGGCCCATTGTAAGACTATTTAAGGGTTATGAGTGAATTAAAAAGAGAGAAATCAGAATTTGAGAATTGGAGAAGTTAGCAAACAAAGAGAACACGTGAAAAGTAAGGAGAGGAGAAAATAGAAGAAAAAGGTCAATGAGGCTTTGTACCGGTGTCATAGAAGGTAAGAGTTTGAATTTACCTTGTATAATTGTAGAATAACAGAGGTTGAGTTTAACATGAAGGAACCCCGAACTTCTTTGAAAATTCAGAACTGAGAGACTGTGTTGAGTGTTAACATGTGGTGAGCAAAATTGATTTTGAGCGAAATTGAGGTTCTGGGGAAAATTGGGTTCTGTTCTGTTCTGCCCGCAGATACCCTAACAGTCTGTGTTGTAGAGAGCATAACTCTCTCTACAGAATTCCAAATTGAGTGAAACCAATTTTGTATGAAAGCTAACTCATAGGGCTATGTTGAGTAATATTTTCATAATTTTTCGATTGCTGGTTCAATACCAGAATCATTTGCAAGTTCATTCTGTTTCTGCCCGTAGACACCCTAGCAGCCTGTGTTGTAGAGAGCATAACTCTCTCTAAGGAATTCCAAATTGAGTGAAACTAATTTTTTATGAAAGCTAACTCATAGGGTTATATTGGGTAATATTTTCGTAATTTTTGGGTTGCTGGTTCAATACTAGAATTATCTGCAAGTTAACTCTATTTCTGCTCGCAGACACCCTAACAGCCTGTGTTGTAGAGAGCATAACTCTCTCTACAAAATTCCAAATTGGGTGAAACCAATTTTATATGAAAACTAACGTATAAGGCTATGTTTGGTAAAATTTTCATAATTTTTGGAGTGCTCATTTAGTACCAGAATTATTTGCAAGTTTGCTATGTTTCTGCTTATTTCTGTGATTGATTCTGGAACTGGTTCTAGTAATTGATATGAGACATTTGATGATTTTGTGTTGCTATTTTGTCAGTGGAATAGTGAATGATTTGATAATTATATTGAAGTGTTATTTTGTGCAATTTTGGTGTGATTTCCGTTATGGAATTTGGTGAGAAAATATGTTATATATTTGGGGCTGGAGTGGTCTCAAATTGCATGTTTTAATTTATGAGTTTTTGCACGAAATACACTTCATTTAGTCAAGAGGCAACGTGTCGGTTTTCATCGGAAAACTGAGGTTTGTCCCAGAACTAGCGTGGTTCTGGAAGTCTGGAGTGGACTTCATTGGTGGTTAACTGTCTGGAGTGGACGCGGTGATACCGCTAAGGTTAACAATTGGTACCACATGCATACATTAGAGTCTCACACACTAAATTTCACGTTTTCAGTGGTTTTATGTGTTTGGTGATTTGTTGGTGAATTGTTTTGCTGTTGTGGTAAAGTCGAATTATTATTCTTCTTTAAGCTTATAATTTTCCGAAACATTAATAAGAATTGTGAAACTGTCTTGAGAGAAAATATTATAATCACTCAGATTTTAAAGACAATGTGAAGAGTTTATAAAGCAGGATCTGAATTGTTTACTTGCTCTTTGTTATGCTATATTTTATACAATGTAAGTTCTTACCCTTCTATTGGAATGATGTTCTATGCGACATCGCTCAGGTACTGGAGGTAGAGATGTGGCTCATGATGAGTAGCTTCGGAGAGTCTTAGCTTATGTTATTATTATTATTATTATTATTATTATTATTATTATTATTATTATTATTATTATTATAAAATAAGTGTCTTGCTCTGTAATGTAACACTGGGTAGATATTTTACGTTACTTTTACACTTTTGTTGAGAGGATTTTATAACCTCTCATTATGGAAGTTGTTGAATAATTTTCTAAATTATGGCGATGTCGTACTGTTGATGGCCGAAGTGCTTATAAAATTAAGTTCTGAGTATGATCAATTTTATTGGAATATCATGGAAGATAAACCTATTTAGATAAGTGATTTTATGCATCTTAGGATTATCTGACTGGTTTAGAAATTTTATTGGCAGGAATAATTCATTCTTTGGAAAGCATATGAACTTATAAATTTTTAAACACAATCAGTGTTAATTTTAATGAGTTTTCGTGAAGAAGTGTAATACTCCCTTGATATGTTTTTAAACTCTGATAAACGTTTTTAAATAAAACGATGGGAAAAGGGGGGTGTTACATGTGTGCTTTTAAAAAAGATAACCGCTATTTGGTACGAGGGAAAAGGGGCATGATGACGCACGAGTAATTGAATTTCATGAATTTTTTCCGTTTCTCTCTCCACCAGCTGTCAGTTCTGTTAATTGATTTTTTTAATTTTATTTTGCTTTTCTCTCTCCCTCACTTTTCCTAGCGCCTCCGCTCTTCTCCTCCCGGCGCCTCTCCCTTCAAACTCCGACCTCCGATGCAGAAACACCAGATCTGAGAAGTCAATCTCTTCTACTCTTCCCTTCTTCAACTTCTGCCCCTTTCTGGTTGAGAAGATGTGAAAACGCAAAATAATAATGTGAACACACAATAGATCAAGAAAAGATGAAGAAACACTCAAAGATTTCTCCTTTCCCTCCTAGAACCACCACCACCACCACTTTCCTCCACCTGCAGCAAATCGAACCGTTACCCAGCAGCTCTTTCCTCCACCTGCAAAGCAAATCAGACCCAACTCCATCGACCAGCACGACCCATACCCGACACAACTTCAAACCTCATTCCCATCTACAACATTCCAGATCTGTGAAGAAAAGGCTATGACTGTGTCCAGTGTACTGTGGACAAGCAATCCATAAGTTTTTATTTTTTGGAGATTCACGCGGTGGTGACTGTATATAATGGCAGTACTTCAGTTTTTGGAGAGATATAATTATTATTTTAATTATTTGTATCTTTTACTTTAAAAGAATAAAGATAATTTGTTATTTTTGAAATAAAAAATTTAAAAATAAAACAAAGCACGTCAGTCGTGCGCTCTCGTGTGGATGGCCCTCGTGCCACATATCATTTTCCTTTAAAAAATCTGATTATTTTCATAAGTTATTTTGAGTAGCTTCTGAAGAAATTTGAATCTTATTTCCACAGTAACACTACTTGAATTTTACTTACAATGTTGTCTTTAAATAATTCTTTGAAAAATCATTTTTTTTTTAATTTTATGTCTTTAATGTAATTTTATATGAAAAAAAAGCAATTTTATAGTTTTATATTCAAACAGTTTAAAACCACTTTAAAAGTGAAAAACACTTGTTATATTTATAAAAAATCATAAATGAATTAGTGCTTTAAAAAATTGCTTAAAATAAAATTAATTTTCTAAACAATTTTTAAATCTCTTTTTCTTTTAAGTGAAGACAAACGGGCCAAACATAAGTATCTCTTTGTTTACAAGAAAAAGATACCCAATTTTCACAGAAATTGTTTGAGATGTGATTTAAAGGTTGAAAGGGAATTGCTATGAATTATGAAGGTCACATTCCAGATAAAACCAACCAAAAAACGGGTACAACTGCAAGTAAAAGGGGAAGACATAGAATAATTTCAAAAACTAGTTCACGGGAATGCTGTTGATTATTTAGCAGTATTCTCACTTTGTATAAAAGACAAGGTAGATCAAAGATCATGAGAGGCTAGTGTATGGTATTTCGTTGGTCTTCTGTCGTTCTCTAGGTTAGTACCCTCAAATTGGCATTGAGAAACCACATGGGAATGCACATGTGAGGTGGCCACCTGTCCTTTTTTGCTACCCATTCACATGAAGCAATTCCAACAGCCCGTGGTTTTCTACAACAATTATTTGGTACCATCCTTTCATTTAAGTGTATACAACTTAATATGTCAATAAAGACTTGTCACATCATATGTACTTATTTATATGTTTTAGTTCTTATAAGTAGGCCCTAGGAATTTAGGGCTATCAATCAACATGTGTTTATGTGTTTAACAGTAGTGCAAAGAGTAAAAATAACCAGCGTTTTAAGGATGTTTTAAATTACTGCAAAATAAATATGTAATTTTGTGGCGGTCTGTGCAGCCCTCCCCAACCGTCAGGAAATGCTTGTTTTTTTATAGATAATTTATAGGTTGTGGCGGTATAATATGTCGGTTGGTAGTTGAGAATCTCTGCATGTACAACAATCATTATTGTAAAAGTTCATCTGAGATATTTATTAAAATAAGTTCAAAATAATTTATGTATAGGTGTCGCATAAAAGCGTATTAAAATTAGGTCAAGAAGATAATTATAAGTAGGTCGTAGGTTGTTTTCAGCTAAAATAGATCTTCTCTATATCGGAAAAGATACATGGATATAATGACCATAGCCACCATAACCTTACACTCACTTTCGTGGTGTTTTTTACCGCTATAAAACTGCCACAAAAATGAGTGTTTGAGTGTGGTCGCTAGCGGTCTATGTATAAAGGTAATCTAAATGCAGCTTTATTTTTAGAGATTTTGAGAAAAGCATAAGTTGATTCGTGTTTAACTACTCTAATTAAAATCACTTTTTTTTATCTCCTCTTATCTATCATCATAGATTTTCATTATAAGCTAAAGAAACTGTTTCAAATAATCTGTTTTCAGCTTCAGCTGAAACAAACACAAAAAAATGATTTTTTGATTTTAAAAGTGATTTTTCTAAAATAAGTTGAATCAAACGCACTCTAATTGACTCGTTTATCATTGCTTACAAAAACTGATTTTACTTTTGAAAAAATAATTGATTTTATTTTAATTAAGTTGATTCTTGTTTGACTACTCTAATTAAAATCACTTTTTTTATCTCTTCTCATTTATCATCATAGATTTTCATGATAAGCTAAAGTAACTGTTTCAAATAATCTGTTTTCAGCTTCAGCTGAAACAAACACAAAAAATGATATTTTGATGTAAAAAGTGATTTTTTGATTTTAAAAGTGATTTTTTGATTAAAAAGTCATTTTTCCAAAATCAGTTGAATCAAACGCACTCTAATTGGCTCGTTTATCATTGCTTACAAAAAGTGATTTTACTTTTGAAAAAATAGTTGAATTTATTTTAAGTGATTTTTTGAAAAATTAGATTTTCATTTAACTTTGTCTACAAATATAATAAGTGCTTTCAATTTTAGAAGTGATTTTAAACTGTTTAGATACATAAAATTTCAAATATAAATTAGGGGTATTTTTGAACTTGCAAAAGTTTTAAGAGAGTGTTCTGTTCCGTTCCCTTCCGTTCCACCCTTTTCCAGGGAATGTCCCGTTCCTGGAGCCTTTTGTCCAGTTCCGTTCCATCTTAAAAACATAACAAACACACAGAACGGAACTCATGCGTTCTGTTCCGTTCCCTTCCCACCTGTCTACCAAACGCTACCTAAGTTTCTTTTGCTCAGCCATTCTTATATTATGATTTTTATTCTAGAACACTTAGGAAGGGCACGTCTGTAATTTTTGTGTGTGCAGGATGTGAATTTGTCTTTTTGGGAAGAGAAAGATTGGCTTTTTGCTAGCAGAAACAATAGCTAAGTAGTTACATAGTGCCACATTTCATCTATAAAAGACACAGAAATACTATCTGCCTATACTTATACATACCCACTCACTTGCAGACCACACTTGAGAAGAACTTGTTTCTGGTTCATTCTCTCTATTTTGAGCAATGGCGAAGAAACTATGCCTAGTTATATTGTGTCTAGTTCAAATGTTGCTACTTCCTGTTGAAAACCATGTAAGCCAAAATGAGTTTTACAGTTCTCTTTCTCATTTTCTGAGCTTTGTTTCAGCATTCTTACTCTGTCTTAAGCTCAGCATTGCTGTTTCCACTTGTATTTTTTTTGGTTTTTTCAACAAAATGATCATGTTTAGAAAATGGAATTGAAACTGTGCATTAGCTATAAATAATATGTAATGCCTCTTCCTCTTGTTGTTTATTATTTTGTAATTTCATTCCCTTGGCATTACACTTTCCTTTCTGATTTAAATATGGTTACCTTAAGAATAATTGTCCTTTTCATTATCCTTGATGTTGGAAAATGCTGAAAGCTAAGATATGAAACACAAAAACTGGAAGTTAACATATAGCAGTGCTGTAGTGTATACTGTCCTCTTAATTGTAAAAAAACATGATCATGCCAAACAGGATTGTAGTCATTTCTACTTAAGTTTTCTGTGTTTAATAATTACAGAAATAAAAAAAATGATTTTGTTATGATTATTGTTTTTGAGATTATACAAATATTAATTATGCTTATGCAACACACCTTAATCACTGTGCTTTCAGGCTGAGATTGTTGTGACTCCCATTGAAGCTCCATCTCCGCAGCCTGCCAACAATACAGCTCAGTTTCCCAATGTGAGTTTTTTTTTGGTACAATTTGAGAATTTCCATAGATTCTGCTTCTGGTTTCAGCAATTTTTCAATTAGTTCACTTTAAAATTTACTGCCATGCATGTATACTTTGACTTGTCAACTTCTTTTGGTTAATTTCATGCTTTTGTTCCTGAATTTCAGCATGGCATCACAGAAGGAAGTCTTCAACCGCAAGGTAATATTAAAGAACATATTATCTGATCCAAGTAGCTACTATCACAAATTCACAACTAATTATAATGTGCACAAAAGGCTTGTCTAACCTACCCACGTGGTTAAATAACTCACCTTAAGTGGACTACTAATAGTGTAACTAATAAAAATTCAAGTAAAAAAGTCAATAATCCCACACTCATTTATCTTAAATACCATTGTTTCATCTTAAATAAAATTATTCATATTGAGGACAAGTTAGACAAAAAAAAAAACCTCAAAAGTCAAACATATAAAGATGTTAAAACTCACTTGATGACAAAATTTAGATATAGTTCGATACATGTCATTTTTACTGTTATTTTCAATTGTAATATCACATGTGAATTAAAAAATAAGAAGTTGAGGGACGTTATCACTTTAAAAAATACATGGGTTACTTAGTTTTTTATTGTACAACATCAAATCAGGCAACATTTAAGTATGCAATTTATCAGTTTTCTTCTGTAAATTCTTGGATTGACTTAAATTTTCTTAAATTTTTCCTTTTCTTTTTTCATTTGTATTTGTTTTAGATTATTTTATTTGATGAAACTAATATTGGGTACACCTTAATTTGGTGTATGCAGAATGTGGGCCACGCTGCGCAAATAGATGCTCAAATACACAATACAAGAAACCGTGCTTGTTCTTCTGCAATAAGTGCTGTGCCAAGTGCTTGTGTGTGCCTCCTGGTCTTTATGGCAACAAGCAGGTCTGCCCTTGCTACAACAACTGGAAAACCAAAAGGGGAGGACCCAAATGTCCCTAAATTTTTTAATTATTTTAACATCTCTTAAATTAAATGCCTTGCAACCACTGGATGATGTACAAGCACTATGTATCTAAGAGGTTGAAAGTACCTTTATTTAATTATGTTTGTCTTTGTGTACTTACATATTTTGCCTTAAGAAATGTTATTTCGGACTTGGAAAAACATACCCAAAATGGTGTTGTAGATTGGGGAGAGTGCATTGGTGTGATCATAAAGTACATTATCACTCATGAGTGGGAGTGATGTCTATACTAAAATTAAAATGTACATTATCACTTTTTCCATTCCGAGTTATATACTATTGTTTAGTTTCTGGAATCTACCCATGTCATACTTAAGTCTTTTAACAACTACTCAAGCGGAACTTTATAGAGATCAAAGACGACTCATGGCTATCTTTCTTATTGGCTGATAGTTTTTTTTTTCTTCTTTTAAGTCTTTTTTTTTCTAATTTTTTTCTTGGGTTTCTTTTGAGTTATGGACTGTGATATCATTTGAACTCTATCCCGTTTGGAAAAACAGCTTAATTAAGCGCTTATGGTCATAAGCGCTTATGACATAAGCGTCATAAGCGCTTATTCATAAGCTATTTTTAAAAGTTGATTGAAAAAAATTGAAAAAAAGCTGTACATAAGCATAAACTGCTTTTCATAAGCTATCATGAGTAGCTTATGAAAATAAGCTGAAAATAGCTTATGGCAGGTCATAAGCTGTTTGCATAAGCCCTCCCAAACACTGGTATAAGAGCTTATGCTGTCAGATAAGTTTAAATAAGCTCTTTCAAACTGGGCTTAACACTTGGACTTGAAAGTAAAAAGCTTTTGGAGAGAGCTCAAAATGCCTAGACATTTCAAATATCTCCATTCCAACTTATAAACTATTATTTAGTTTTTCAATGTACTAATGTGAGGGTTAAGTCTTTCAACAAAGAAATTAGACAGAAGACTTTATGCATTGGACCGGGTCAGGACCGGTTATTAACCGGTTTTAGAACCGAACTGATTTTTATACCCATGGTCTGGTTATAAACCCGTTTTTAGCCCTGAACTGGTTCTTAACCAGTTTTAAAACTGGTTCAAAGGCAACTTATTTCACAATTATGTGCATGTTTGGTTTTCAGTTTGAACTCCGTTGGCGCACATTCCAAGAGAAAATGAATGTGGTTTTCACGCTTTCCAATAGCAAACGTGAAAGAAGGTTGTGGGTTAAGTTGGAATGAAAGTACTTTCACTTTCATGTTAACTTAAATACAAACACAGCCTATATTGATATATGTTTTGCCCAAGTTTTGTGGCGTAATTAACTTTCAAGTATATATGTTGATGGGAACGATAGGGTCTTGTTTTTTAGATATGAGGCTGGTCTTGAACAGAAAAAACGACAAGCGATTTTTTTGTTTGTTTTTGAAATTGGTCTAGTGAAATTGGACTCATCACTGGTATGACATACCTTGTGACCCTATTTTAATTGGGCCTAAATAGCTTATTTCAATTTAATACTATGATGACATCCTACCCAAATCCACGTTAATGTCATCCCCTCCCCACAAGATTTGTTGAATGAGCTGAAAATTTTTCATCTCTAGTTTTCTACTGTTGGCCTTTTCTTCTTCCTCCTCCTCCACTAAGGATCCATTAAGGAGGTTTCTTCTTCTTTATGTAGGCATTTCTCTCCACAGATGAGTTCTCTATTACAATAAGTGATTTTGTTATCTAAATAAGTGAGTTTTCTTTGCTCACACTACAATAATTTTTGCTTTTAGCAATAGTTTACAAGTGGTAGCTATAGTCTGGAATAATATTTCCTAAACTCTACTCAATTGTTTCCGACGGTCTCACGGTTTAGCGTTACATATTCCCTTTGGTATCAATTTTTGGTACTCTATGGTAACAATATGAGAAAATGTAATCTATTGTGTGAAAAAGGCAAATAATTATCACGTGGTAATTGATCCTTATTGTAAAATACGGAACACTTATTTAGTGTTGTGAAAAATTGTGTTGTGGTGCATCTACTACCCACCTTTTCCTCCACCACCTTCGCCGCACCTCTGTCCACCTCATGCCATCAGTCTTCGCCGTAGGCGCTGCCGCAAACTCCTTCGCAGTAAGCTCCGACTACCCTCTGTTTCCTCAAATGTTGGCTTGCTGTCATTAATGATTTTATTTTGGCCTTTCTTGTAGTTGTCCATGCACAGCTTCGGCAGAGCCGACCACGCCCACGCCCTAAAGGTGAAGAAGAGACATGTAAAAAGTCTTTATCAAGTTTTTGCATCTAGACAACAATCACAAGTTATGGTGGAACTTTGGTCTCATTTTAAATTTGGAGTTTCGGGGGGGGGGGGGGTTGTATATGACTTTTAGGATTTTTACTTCATGTATTTAGTTGGATGTAATGTATCAGATTGAGTGAGCATGCTTTGTTCTTATCCTTCTTATCTATTTGCATTGCTTTGAAATTTATATTCCTACATGATGTAAGTGTTGTTAGGCAACCCTTGTATGTGTTCATCTAATTAAAAATCTTTGACAAAAAAATAGTTTTCTATTGTTGAGCATTTCTTTATTCAGTAAAATACACGCACCCCTCGAGATTTGTTAAAATGACAATCCGCCTCATTCTTGTCTAAAATATAGTCCCCACCCCACCTTCTTTCAACTTTTGGAATGGAATATAAGAACTTGTCACAAAATTCAAATAACAGAGACAAAATTAGTGACTTATTTATAAAAGAATGTTTTTCATCGCAAAAATCATCATTAATTTAAATTTGTATGTTTAACCGATGGATTATATTTCCATCTCTAAAACTCGTCAATGATTTAAAATTTTGTATGTATTCGTCATGAATTTTGGAGATGCAAAAAAAAAATCATCGTTAAATAGACGGAATTAAATTAGTGGAGATTCTCGTTACATAAATTTTCCTTTCCTTATTCATCACTAATTTAGTAATTTGTATCTATTATTCATTACCTATTGATTTTCCCAACGGATTCTAATATTTCATTGCCAAATACTTGAATAATAAATTAATGAATAAAAGTATAATGATTTATTATTTTAAAATTCAAAGTAATAAAGTAATTTTATAAAAATACCTAATTACCTAAAACAAGTCATGAAAATAATACATGTTATTTTCAATTTTTAAAGTGCACGTCAATAGGATAAAAAAATAATTGTTGCAGTGCTTAGAAATTTATTAAAACTCGTTGTCCCTTAAGTACGACAAACAGCCGCCATGACTGCTGGCTGGGTTAATAATACAGAATTTATGTTAAAAAAATTAGAGAGATGTTGTTCGCACTTTTTTACACTTAAATTAAGAGGAAGACAGACCATAAGAGAAAGGGAGAGAAATGAAAACTATTACAATGAGTGATATGATAATCAAATTAAGAAGTAGTAAAACCGGTAGATAACTAAGTTTCTTAGGCTTCTAACTAGTTCAGGATAGTTCAGAATTTGATTTATTTTTTAAAAATGAGATGTAAGAAAAAGTAGAGCATAAATCAACCAAAACATGTTGAGTTTTGTGCAAATTGAAATATAATAATGAATGATAGTAACATTAGAATATAGTATATACTATAGTTTTTTATGTGTATTATTTCCTCTTAGTTAAATCCAGCAGAAAATGTTAGGTGAGGTCCCAGATTCTGCGTCATTTGAAAGCTAAATATTTGGTTATGCTTATGCTTGATAATGATAAGTAGACTCAACACACGCCACGGAAATTGGAAAGGCAGGTTCGCCTTTCATGCCATGAGTTTGTTAAATTAGTTGGTTAGTTTGGTTTGGTTGGCACACTATAAGTGGCTGAAGCTACCGACCAAATGACCTAATAATCCTCTCAATTATTATTACAATGAAAAGCATGCAAGATATTTTAATACAACTCATGGATCTCATTCATCCTTCTTCCAATAATTCTAGAATTTTATTACTTGTTCAATTTCTTGCCTCTAATTTTTTAGGAAGTCAACTCTTTATATATGACTTCAAAAATAAATGATATATGGATTTGAATTTAAGTAAGAGAAAATTAAGTTTACTTGAACAGCTTTGGGTTTTCGGCCCACCCAGAGAGATTAGGGTGACTCAAACAACTGTGGCTCACTACAAAAAAATGTTTATTAGCTTTGGTCCAAAGCCGACGTTAACAAATAAAAAATTGATGTTATAACTGGCTTAGTGTCGGTTAAATGTCAGTGTTGGCTAAGCGTCATTGTCGGGGCTAGTGTTTAAAAGCTTGAAGCTAGCATGTGATGTCTTCCATGTGGCCAACACTAAAAGTTACTGTCGGGTAAGCGAACACTAAACCGATGCTACACATTGATACAGAGGCCTACACTATTGTCATTTTGTTAGCGTAGTTCGTATTGACAGACTCAAAGGTTAACGGTGTAGACCAGCGCTAATTAGGAAAGAATTGTAAAAAATCAAATAACTGTCTCACATAATGTAATAAATTGAAAAACTTATCGAAATATCAATATTAGGAAAAGTCTCTCGAAATAGTCTTAAATGCATTTTCAGAGACCACGAACTTTGCTAGCTCAGAGGTGAGAGTTGCTATACTCTTAATAAATGACTTATTTGACCATATGTCTAGTCCATCTAACACTTATCTACACACCATTTGTGAAGAAAAACAATGTATTGAATGCAAAGAAAAGGAGAGGAAACAAATTAAAGTGCGATAGGGTTTACATTCTGAATGATTGATTTTTAATTAAAAGATAAATACTTACTCATATTTATAGTAATTGGTAGACTCTTAATCTTAATTAAATAAAGACACAAGGAAAGAAACCAATATGGAAAATGATCTAAATTACCTAAAATAAGATAATATACTTTAAAACGAGATAAATATATTATAAAATATCTTTTTCTTATTCTAACACTATTCATGCTTATGGCTAGTCATCTAAAGTATGTAATTTGCAAATTTCCATTTAGGATACACTTTTGATAAAAATAAAAATTAATTTTTAATTACAATGAACATATGTTTTGATAAGCCAATTAGATTATATTTTCTTTTAGCAAAGCATATTCTTTATATATATGGGTTACACGTGAATCAGGAGTTCATCATACACGTTGAAATTGTTAAATTAAACCAATAAAAGCATATTCGAGGGATATTCGATCATTCATTTCCAGAAACAGCCCCCTGCGTATGTTGCACGCCGCAATGGTTGGCTGGCAATGGCATGTTCTTCAAATGTTGATTTCTGTTTTGTTTATTCATTCTTCTTCTTTCCCCTATGTTACTCAATTTCCAATAGGCCATCATTACTATTCAATTGATCCAAGAGTTGAATATCAATTGATGCATGTGGACATTTTTCTAACATGTGATGGCTCTCAAGCAAACCATTATTGAATTGACTTTGCACAACATCCTTGACTTATAAACCCTCCTCAATTTTCAATTTGATTTGAGCAAACATTCGTTGACCCCAATTTTCTAAAGTAGTTGTATCAATGATCTTATTTTTTCCTTTAGTGTAAGTGAACATCTAATGGAGACTGAAACATTGAAGCAATCATAGAATTCAACAACTTCTCAAGTTTGGTGCTTATTGATTGGAAGACTTCATTTGGCCACTATGACATAGCTACATGTATATGGTATAGAGGAAATAAACTTGACCTGTTCAAGGACCGATAAAAAGTTACATGATGAAGTAGGTCGCCCTAGCATAATATGAAAATAACAATATGCTAGACCAAAATTTTCGTCCATTCTAGTCCAATTACCTTTCACATTTTGCAAATCAAACCCTTTAGTCAAATAAAATTCTGAAATTTTTGTTAGGTATGGAAATTGCAAGCAGGGGAGCAGCAAAAGGAAGAAGTAAAAAAATAATTCAAATGAGGCAGAGAAATGAAGAACATCACAATCTTCAGTTTTATTGATCATTTCCAACGTCTAGGAAGTAAGACCTTCCCTGATCTTTACTGTAATCTAACTCAAATACTCATGAAAAACAAGGGTAAATCTAATAACATGTTTGACATTTGTCTAAAATTAACTCTAAACCCAGAATCAATTCTTACGAGAAACTTCTGTGAATAGCTTCTGAGCCACCCGAATTAATTTCCGAAGAAGAAAAAAAGCTGAAACATGTTATAAGAAACATGAAAAAAAGAGAGGGATATGATCATCAAACCCTTATATAATTTACAGAGACATAAACATGAAAACTAAGGCTGTTCCATTCAAAAAGAGTCTGAGCTCACTTCATCTTCCTCCTCCCAAACCATCCAAGAAAGAGGGTCTGCATAGAATTTTGACACCTTGTTGTCAACAACACCAATTGATTGCATCTTTTGACTATGAAGCACCACAGAAGAAGCAGAAGCAGGGGTGGCCTTGATCATGCTCCTTGATGGCTGTTGTTGATCTTCAGCATTTGGGGTTTGAACTGGAAGCACAGTGGGCTTAGTAGAAGATTGTTGTGGCTGTGGACGAGGGTACAAGAGATCAGTGGGGAAGAAATTGTATTGTTGAAGGCCAGCCATGTAAGAAGAATGATTCAAAGTGTTTGATTGATTGATTTGAAATTTTGCTACCAAACAGAGAATTAAAGAAGGGAATTTGAGATGTTTGTGTGTGAAGAGTATCTAACTTTGTTAGGAAGTGATTGTGTGTGACAAGGAGTATTTATAGATGGAAAAAAAGGTTGGAGAGGGAAAAGAGGGTTCTCGACTTTTTCTGACTTGGTGGCTTGGGAATCAAGGGAGTTTCCTTGGAGAAGGGGAATGTGTTTGTGGACTATTTTTGTTTCTAGAGTTTTTCGTTTTTAGTGTGGTAATAATTTACTAATTGTCGATGTTTACAATCACCTTAATTTTGTCGGATTTTCACTGTTTGGGTTAGTTTGCTTTTCACTATTTTATATAAAAGTGATTTTTTATAATATTTTTACATGATTTGTTTAAAATATTGATAATTTTACTTATTTAAGTAAAAGTGGAAATTATAGAAATAAATGTGTTCAGAAGTCCAAACCAATCACAAAGCCTCTATTTTGGTTGGTTATGTTTTCTTATCTTTTGTCTTTAATTGAACGCGAATCTGGCCGATTCAAGGTTGAACAAGATGGTTCGGATTGAGTGATGGAGTCAGAATAAAATAATAATTTTTTTAAATTGTGGATACATTTAGAGCATCTTTATCACGAGTATCTTAGGAGTTTCTTATAACTTTGCAGGATACTTGAAGCCTCCCACCTGAAACAGAACATCCTCCACCATCCCTTTTGGATAAATAACTGACTAATCGCCGATCGACAAACTGAAGGAAAATGTTAGCATGTCAAGGTCTAGATATCCCCAACCTTTCCAAAACATAATAAGGCATAGTGCAATGAATTGTGTAAGATTTCCTGGTTCCTTAAACTTAGGGGCAATCTACTAGAAGCTACTCCCTATGTTTCTTATTATAAGTCAATTATATCACAATATATAGGATTAAGAAAAGTGGTTAAAATTAGTTAAGTGCAATAAATTGGTAATTTTTTTTAATTAACTTTACTAAATTACCCTTACTTATAACTTTAACACTTTTATTAATTCTTAGTCCAAATTAATATTTCACTGTATCTTGAATTTCTAGAGTTAAGGTTAGTGAATGATAGTGGCATTGGAAAATGATAGTGGCATTGGAAATAAACTAAAATATAAAATGCAGAAATATTAAGTTTTAAATGTAAGGGTAAATTTGAAAAAAATTAATCAATGCTAACTTTTTTTTTGATAGGCAAATCAATGCTACCTAAATATTACAAATGGACTTATATTTAGGAAAAAAACCTCTAAAAATTAGCCTTTTAATAATGAAAAGTGGGAGTATTACTTTATTTTATCAGAACAATTTTCTTTAAAAATTCTTAAAACATTCAAAAGAGAAATGAGCACAAAAATCAACCAAAAACCTAAAATTTGCCCAAAATCCGAATGAAAGTTAAAATCGGCCCTAAATCCGACATGAACCCTAAAATCGTAAGAAAAACCTAAAATTGGCCCAAAACTCTAAATTATGCAGAAAACTCTAAAATCGGCTGAAAAACATAAATCAGCTGAAAAACCTAATCCAACTCATTCATCTCTGTCCAACACCGCTGGAGCTCACTCTCCTCCTCCTCAATCTCTCTTTCTGAACATTGAAAGAATATGATAAAACTTTAGTTGCCATTTAATTAAAATTAGTAGCAGAATATGCGCTCAAAAAAAGAAAAAAAAAATAGTAGCAAAATGTATACAAGATTTCATGTATACTCAAGTGATGGGCCCTTGCATGGACTGGACCACAACAGCCCAATGACTAAAGCAAGCAAAAAATGTGCATGATGAATAGTGCTGTCATGCAAGTAGTAGCGGACCAACTATATATACCTATAAATTTGGGACATGAAAATGAAACAAATTTATCGGTTCACAAATTGCTGTCAAAGATAAATACTTATAGTATACTTAGCTAATAATCAATATCTATAATTACAAAACAACAAAGATTACAGACGTCTGGTGGTAGGGGACCAAAATATATTTTTATGAAGTTTCTATTGTATTATTAGTAACGATATTATGTACACTACAATGTAAACTCTGTTTTAAGGCAGATTTTAGGAAATTGATGCGGTTGAACCACTGCACTGCAAAACAAATCTCGCCGTGGCTAGAAAAATGCTGCTATTACTGGTGAAATTTTGTTCTGCCACTATAGTATCATTTTAGCTATTACCCCTTACAACTCATGGAAGATGTGGAGTAGGGCAGGGCCAACTCACACATTATCATTTTAATAGTTGACTAAAATATTGACAAAAAATAAATAATTGTCTAAAAATCGACCTAAACCCTAACATTGCTTAGAGTGGGTTATTTTAATTCCGTTGAACGAGTCAGCCTGTAATGCATTTGCAAAAATGGTGTACATTTTGAGTGATGATTGATGTACATCCAAATAGTACAGACACTTCTGAACACTTTTTTTTCTTCTATCTATTCTTCCAATTACATCACATTTATTCGTATATTTGTGTGTTTACTGATGTTTATTCTTACATTTTAGCCCGTTGAGATACATGCACAGCACAGCATATAGGAAATCTCGATTGATTGGAATGATAATTTAATTTGTATTCTATACTAGTTTCCATAGTTCCATTATAAACTAAAACGATCTTTATTTTTCATGCGCACATCGAAAAGGTCCATCATCATAGTTTTATTTTAAAGATTGGATAGACGAGCAAGAGACTTATATTGACAAAAAAGTATTGTTAAAATTTTCAAATTGGTACCAGCAGGAAATATTTTGGACATTTTATTGAGAGAGCATATTGGGGACCAGGAAAGCAAATAAGCAATCAATCAAATTATATTTAAGTACACATGACTGAGCAGTTTTCACAATTAGTACATACAGATTTTCAAGGATTGGGAAGAATCATGGGTTCACAAACAGAGTCTCAGGTTCCTCTCCCTGTTATTGATTTCAGTGATGAACACCTGAAGCCTGGTACTCACAAATGGGTGTCTACTTGTCAAGCTGTGAGGAGTGCAATGGAGGATCATGGTGGATTTCTAGCACTCTATGATAAAGTTGATCCACTGCTTTATGACTCTGTCTTCTCTGCAATGAAACGACTCTTTGATCTTCCATCAGAAACAAAGGGGCAAAAAACCACTGATAAGCCTATCTTCAGCTATGCTGCTCAATGCCCCAACATTCCTTTGTATGAATCAATAGCCATAGACAACGCAGTGAGTGCTGGAGATTGTCAAAAGTACACTACTATTATGTGGCCACAAGGGAATGATCATTTCAGGTATAATTAACAGTTTTCAAACCCACTTCTCATTTTGTTTCTCTCTTCGTCATGAATGTGTGTTTGGATACCAATTGAGTTAACAAGAAAGCACATTAATCTCAATTTAAAAAAAGAGTTCCGTTAGCACTCACCCCAATGAGTATCCAAACATGCTTAGTATATGAAAAACTTCTCAATGCCCTCCTGATTCACGAAGTGTTTCTTAATTGACTAATAAGTGATTAACTAGGGTAGCAAATGTAATGCATGAAATATAATAATAAATTTTGAAATTAGCATTTTAGTGATTAACAACGAGAGTAGCACAACCCTCTAAATTTAGGAATTCAGATTCTCTGCACTTAGGGAATCCTTAATTCACTTAACTCGGGGACCTCAACCGTTGAATCTTAATCGGACGACACTGGTTTAAATAATTGATTTTTTAAGTGTACCCTACATTTTAAAATTGGAGTTGTCTGATTAACATCAGATAGTCACGAACCCCTGACTTCGGCGAAAGCACGATTTCCTAAAATCCAAATCCCTATATTAGAAAGGGCATGAGAGAGCTAGTCTTAATTATTTTTCATGTATCAATGTGCATGTAATATGACTTCAGTGAAAGTGTCAATTCCTATGCAAAGAAAGTGGCAGAGCTGGATTATATTGTGAAGAAGATGGTGTTTGAGAGCTATGGAGTAGATAATCAGAAACATGAGTCTATGCATGCATCAACTGATTATGTGCTCAGATGCTACAAATACAGAACCCCGCTGGTGGGTGAAACCAACATAGGAGTGCTTCCTCACACTGACTCAGGCTTCTTAACAATAATAAATCAGAGGTTGAATGGCTTAGAAATCAAACTTCAGGATGGGAAGTGGTTCCCAGTTGAGGCCTCACCCTCCATGTTTGCAGTTTTGGCTGGTGAAGCACTCACGGTAATGTTCTTATTTTCACCCTGTTTCCTTTTAGTAAATAAGTAAAGTAATGTTTAATTTTCATCGAAACACGAGTGACATGTAATCAACACACGGTTTAGCAACAATTTTTAATTTCAGCAAATTATGTCGATTGAATGTCCTTAAAAAATGCGTGCCCAAGTAAGATTTCCGTAGAAATATTTAGCTAGTAAACCATCATTTCCAAGGCTAAAAGATATCGAGTCAAACATTTTAAGTTCCAATAAGATGAAAAAAAGAACAATTTATTTAGTCATTTTTTAGGGACTAAACTAATTTTGCGAAAGGACTATATTAATCGCCTTTTCAATCTTTTAGGGATGAAAAGAGTAATTTCCATATTTTAGCGATGAGAGTAACTGATGCGATATTTTCAAGAAGCAAAATGATATACCACAGTTATACTGTAATAGTTATTCCTATGAAAAACACATTTTTTTGCAGGTGTGGAGTAATGACAGGATAAGCGCTTGTCTACACCGAGTATTCATGAATGAAAAGGTGGACAGATACTCCTTGGGGCTACTTTCATATGCTGGCAAGTTAATGGAGCCACAAGAAGAGCTAGTTGATGAAGAACATCCTCTTCGTTATAAACCATTTGATCATTATGGATATCTTCGTTTCTATGTCTCTGAAGAAGGTGTAAAAGCTTTCAAAAATGGTACTAGGATCAAGACATATTGTGGCATTTGAGGTGCACTTATTGTGATATGAAGAAAGTCTATGAAGGGTGATCTCTAAGTTATATGAATTCACCAGAAGTTAAATGTGTGTGTTACTTATGTCGTGATATACATATGTTTGTAGAATAAAATTAATCTTGATTTCTACTGTTTCCAGAGCTATATGTGTGAAAGGAGTTTGTCATTATGTACGAAGTTATGATGAATGAATAAAAATTCACCCATGGTTTGTTGTTAGAAGCCAGGATAAGAAGGAATATGATGTGATAGAAAAAGAGGTCATTTATTTCAACAATTTTTGAATGCAAGTTCCGTAGGAAAAAAGAAATGAAATATCTAAGAGATGGGAAGGGGATGGAGAGAAAGTGAGAAATGTGACCAATGAAGTGATGGAAAAGTAGTAAGAGATGATAAGATGTCATCCAAGTGTAGGGTTGTAACTAGGGTTGCATAGGGTGGTCATTTGGAGAAAATCCGCAACCAAGATAAGGGGATGAGGAGAAATCACTTCATCCATAGACTGAGAAGTCTCAGTAAATCGACATTTGCGGAATCATTCACCGTCAGATTAGACTGAAACCTTGACATGTAAGGTTTGAGAAATAGGTCTCCCACATTAGCTCTACTTTGGGTGTTTTCACCTTCTTGGTTTTCATTTGTAAGCTTTGTCATTTGGCTGGTTGTAGATGAGGGTTTGTGCTATGTTTTGAGACACTCTTATACATTATTTGATCATAGTCGAGCTGTTTCTTCACTCTTATACATTACAACGTCTCTTGTGTGCTTGTGATATTTAGTTGCACCTGTTATTTATTGTTGCTCCTCACAAATTCTAACAAATTGGAGAAAATTAATACTCATTGCATATTTCTCTATTTAAGTTATTACTATTGTGCCTTTCAAAACAAAAAATTATTGCTATTGAGTTGTCCTTCGCCATCACTAAAACACTAAAAAAAAGTGACTCAGTGTAATTTTCTCAACTTTGTCTCTTGTTTAACTAACGTAGATGATGTCATCAATGATAGAGGAAAGTAGTGGCTAAACAAGTGTGTCATTGGAGCCTCACTCCAACGCGATATGGTTGTTATTGGTGGAGATTGTAGTGGAGATATTGGTGCTTGCTCTGTATATCTTCTTGCTACCACACACTCCACACTCGCCCAACCATTCCCGCTCCAATGATGTATGGATTTGGATCTAACAAAGATAGGGTTTGAGGATCGTGGATAGGGAAATGACAAATCCGTTACTAACAAGTAATTTTAGGGTAAATTTGTAAGGGTCATTATTGTTAGACATCTGTTCGGGTGACAACAGTTTTTTTCTTCCACAATTTCAGACACTAAAAACACAAAATACATTTATGATAGTTTGAGACCGCCACAAGTTTCACGAATGATTTTTTATGCAATTTGTGGTGGTTTTGAACGACTAAAAATGTGTTTTATGTGCTATTTTTTAACGCTATAAATTAAATTATGAGGGTAAAAACCTATTATAATATTCTAAATAAATGTTCAAAAAACAATCATTATTGAATGCTTAATTAAAATACTATCTCAACACTATCCCATTTAATTATTTTGTATCACACATCAAGGTAGCACTCATCCGGATAGTTGTCATAAAAAATGCGTGAATGTAGGGTGTTGTCAGGGTCGGTCCAAGGGTAAAGCCATCCAAGCAAGGGCTTTAGGTCTCCAAAAAGAATTTTGTTTTACTAAGTAAAAAAGGCCTCCAAATATTTTTTTACTAAGTAAAAAAGGCCTCCAAAATTAAAATTTTCTATAGTCCTCATTTATGTAACAAGGCCTCACTTTAAACTTTACTTTAGGCCACACTTAGTGTTGGGCCGGCCCTGGGTGTTGTTAATATTGGTGGTTCATATATAAGAATTCTTATATATGTTCCACCAAGCAACACCCACATTCATTCATTTTTCTCTCTATTTTTTTTTATGTCATATCATATGTATCACTTATCTTTATTGTCTTCATTAATATTTAAGTGTTTAAACACCCTATTTGGTCTAACCATCATCAATAACTCCAAGATAAATGTTCACTTGTGCAATTATTGTACGGCTTGGCAAAAAAAATTATGCAATTTTTTATCTGAATTATTGTACGGCTAATAAAAAATTACAAAGCATTGTAGTCAATATTTGTCATCACTCAAGCATATGTCATTATGTCTTTTTAACCAAAATCAGCCAAAGATCTTGGACATATGCACAATACCTGATATATTCAGGCATACACATATTTTAGTGATTATAGACCGGTAAAACACGATTGATTTTTTTTAAGAATTTTGGTGGCAGTTAAAAATTGCCACAAACTATTATGTGACGTGACTTTTTAAACGTTATATGTCACCATTGTTTATAATATTATATTAATTTTGATGCAAGCTTCATAATTCTTCTCAAAAGCAACATATTTATTAAATCAATAAAATTCTAGGAACATCCCTTTCGAATAAGGATGAGATCCTTCAAAGAGCCACCCTGATATACGCAAGGAAAAACCAACTCAAACACCCCTCAACTAACAACATTATAATGCTATAAAACAAGAGAGTATAAACACACAACCCACGAAAGAAACCATATGTTTTGTAAGACATCTACCCTACCATTTTAAAACTAAAACAAAAATCCACTATTAATTGGAAGAACAAAATGATGCTTCATCTGAAATAGAACTAGTGATAACAGGTCATTCCTGTTCTTCTTAACTCATTTTCCAAAACCCTACCTACTTTTCTTCGGACATCACTTCATTTTTTATAGCAATTTTATAATGGATATAATCTTTCATATTTTTTTGGTTATTTAAGATTAGATTTAACGGTTATGATTTATTTTGACTTAATTATCCTAAAAAATGACAACAATATTTTGAGTTGGAGATATACATATACCCATTCTTTAAACATAAGTTATACGTAACATAAACAAGATCATTTAGTGTTCAAGTATGTTTCTTTTCTCTTTGTATGGATGCGTTAAAAAAACTCATCTAGATTTTGGATGATAAGAAACCCACACAATATCTGTTCATATGAATTGGAGAGAACAGAAGTTTATAGTATACATGCACACAGCAAACTTGCAAACCTTACCTAGAGCAATAGAGTACATATTACAAATTATCAATCACATCTCAAACTCCAGAATACACCTTGAGTGCTTGTTTTTCACCCTCAGAAGATTGAAGAAACCTCATGAACTCACTGTGGACATAGGGCTTAAAAAGCAAAGGGTGCTCCTCTGTCACGAGTTCTTCTGGGGCTTTTATCATGTGCCCTGGTTTTGGAACCGTGAATAGTCCAACTGAGAACCTTGTCTCATTCCCAGTCATCATCACACGGTGATGGGGTGAATGCACCCTGCCATTGGTCCATGCCTGCAACATATTTCATTAAATCACTACATCAATGATCAAATTGAGGTGTCACATAATTTAGAGGACCATTTTCTAGTACATTCTAGGAGAAAATTAAATATGTTTATATATTGAAAGGAAAATGATTAGTAAATATTCGAATAGTGCAAAGATCCGACAGACACTTAATGCTAGAAAGAAAGATAAGAGAGTGCATGTGGGTGTTTGCACTATTTGAGTGTCAAAGTTTCATCAATGAGATTAAAGTAGAAATTACATAGAAAGCGTCTCCGGAAAAAGCCACAAAACTGTATGGTGATGAGGGCTTGCACTTGATCCATTCTCCACTTTTAGTCTGAAGCTCTAAGCCATCAATTTGATTTTGACACAATATGGTCAATGTGTTCTTATCAGTGTGTTCTGGTAGGCCAACTTGTTCTTCATTTGTTTGAGGGGCACTGTACTTGATAAGCCTTGCAAGGTAGTGTGTTGATTTCATATGTTCCTCCAAGTATTTTTCAACGCCTAAACTCTCCAAACTCATCTTCCTAATAATCTGATCCAACCTTGACACTTGCTCCATGAAAGATTGTAGAGTTTTACTGCCAAATAAGTTGGAAGAATGAGAGACATTAAGGGGCTAAAAAAAGGCAGATTAAAAAAATTGGTACATGTAAAGGCACCTTTATTATGTAAACGTTGGTTCTGTTTCACACTTTCACTAGGTAGTTCATGTGATAAGGTTTTTATTTTTAGATATAAATTTTCATTTTCATGTCTTTTTTGAAAAATTAGGTAGAAGTTTCTCCACATGTAACATATGGGCTGTGAACTGAAAGAATTTGAATTTCCCGCATTCAATGAAGTTGAACCCTTCAATCAAGATCAGATATCTCAAATTTTAAGCTTATATTTGTTGTCTGATATTGAGAAAATATATGAACCGACGAATCTTAATTGAATGGATCATATTCCTTGACTACGTGAATGTATGATTGTCTTGACTTCACGGAACTCAAATCAGAAATAGTAGCATATATATTATCTAGTACATACCTAAAACTGGGCTTTCCTTCAGGCCATAAGATCTTGGTTGTGTTTTCAACTTTCTCTGAATCATCTACATCGTCAATCCCCATGCTTTCATAGAGGTTCCAAGGCTCAAGATAACCATGGTAGGGGTTACCAGACACAACTCCTCGCTTGGTTTCTAAAGGAAGGTCGAAAAGCTCTTCAAGTTCAACAAATAAGGCTCTCCGAAGGTCCAAAGAGACTTTGTCAAACACAGCCTCAAAGCAACCATACTCCACAAGTGCTCTGTGGACTTGGGATTTTACTGATTCCCAATGAGAACCATTAGATTCCAAGTCCAGAAAGGGGAAGTCAATAACTGGAAGCTTCACTTTGTCTTCTGATCCCATTTTTAGTTTGCTATCTGCTTCTCTTCGGTGGTAAATGGATGTTTGATGCTGAATAGTTTGAAGCATTGTTAGTTGTTGACTGATTAAAATATAAGACACTAAAATTACAATTTATTTTGACCAAGTGTTATGGTAAGCCCAAATAGTTACTCGGCCCACCATTTTCCTATCGGCTCAAAGGACTAACAACCAAGGGAGTGTCAAGTTGGCCGGCCATGACAATAAATATAAAGTCTTAACTAGTAAAACTAAATAGCTGAACAAATATCAAGTTATAAGAGTTAATGATTTAAGACCACAAAAGTAAAGCTAACAATAACATGCTACTTATACAATAATCAGACAAATATTAAACACATTCATTGTCACTCATATCAAACTTTATAAATACAACTATACAAGTTTGATCACTCTACAACTTGGAGCATTATTGAGTATTCATTTGCTCATATATTGCTTTTCTTGACTTAGAGACTCTCTCTCTAATCTTAAACTAACTTAAGTACTATAAAATGTCTTTTGCAGATACATTCTTGCCGTAAATTATTAGATTTTTCCTGCTTCACTACACTACACTCTCAACCTCATTCTCCATCATGCATCGTTGCATCTTGGACTAAGCCCTTATGCTATAAGACAATTTATCAAATATCAAAATAAATCATACAAATTAGGAGGGGAGTATAAGCAAACACAGATAGCTAATTTTCACACACATTCTTTTTGAGCGATCATCATGGGATCCCAAACACAGTCTCAGCTACCAGTTGTTGACTTCACCGATGAAAACATGCAGCTTGGCAGTGATGCGTGGCTCTCAGCCTGCCATGTCGTGAGGACTGCCCTTGAGCACCATGGTTGTTTCGTTGCACGCTTTGATAAACTTGGAAAAGAGCTTTGTGACACTGTTGTCTCCAACTTGGAAGAATTGTTTGGTCTTCCACTTGAAACAAAAGCTCAAAAGACCAGTGACAAGCTTTTCCATAGCTACCTAGGACAAGTGTCATGGCTTCCCTTATATGAATCTCTGGGCATTGACGATCCATTATCCGTGGATGGATGTCAGAAATTCACTAGCATCATGTGGCCGGAAGGGAACAGTCATTTCTGGTAGGTACTTTTTATAGATTTGTCTCATGTAAAATGAATCAAATATCTTACATTCGTGGATGTGTTCATATACTTGCATATAGTTCCTTCTTTTTGGTACATATATGTCATGTAATATATCAACAAGATTTTAAACTGCGGTTACAGTCACGTGTTATGAAATTTATGATCTTTGCTATTGTGAAAAATCACATATAAATTCAACTACAACATTGTGAACGTGGACTTTGATTTTAAAATTATGATTTACCTACTGTGACAAAAAAAAATATGGTTCACAAGTTAAAATGACTTTTCTGCAAATTAAGTAAAAATATGTGTCATGAGTGTAGTGGACTAGTGTGGTAGGGAAGGGAGACATGCTGCTGCCATGGCTCCCCAAAACTTTTCAATTTTTTATTCTTATATGTGATACATATGCAAGCTCTATAAATCATTGTAGGCATGTCATTTTTTTTTATCTTCGCCTCTTTCGTCTAAATTTTTGTCTCCGCCTCGAGTGGACAATTTTTTTTAACATGATCTATCATATAATTTCTCTTAAAACTATGCATACCGGTTATTTGATAACTTCAATTAATTGTGATTGTGAGAGATTGCTCAATACATATTTACATGGTAGAGGTTTCGTTTCTATTGCAGTGAATGGATGAATGAGTATGCTAAGCTCTTGGGAGAGTTAGACCGAATGACCAAGAGAATGGTGTTTGAGAGCTATGGTGTGGACATGGAACGATGCGATTGTTTCATAGAATCAAGCAATTATCTTCTTCGATGCTTAAAATACAGAGCACCTCAGATGGATGAAGAAAATGTTGGGTTGCAGTCTCACACAGACTTGACTTTGATATCCGTAGTGCATCAGCTGAACAATCTGAATGGATTGGAAATTAAACTGAAGGATGGGGAGTGGACTGGGGTTGATGCTTCACCCTCTATGTTTGTGGTCATGGCAGGGGATGCACTCAATGTGAGTATAATTAATGGACCTGAATTGCCTGTAATATTCAGTTTGCAATTGGTTGCGATTTGCGGGCACCCTCATCTTGGACAACCAACAACACGTGTAATTTGTGATAGTTTATGACCACTACAAATTTAAAACTCTTTAATTTGTGAAGTTCACAAACTGTTACAAATTGCAGGTATCGTTGGATGTTCATTAAAGACTGTGGCGCCATGGATCATTTTTGTTTTTCAATTGGTCAATTTATGTCTAGAATTTATCAATTTGTCAAGATTGATCATTCTGAATCAGTAATCAAATAATCAGGTCCTCTTAGGAATAATCAGGTCCTCTTAGGTCTTCTGTGATGTTGAAATTTCACATAGCACGTTAAAAATTCAAGTAGTCTTATAAATGTTTACAAAGACATTAGAGATAGACATAATATTTTATTTGATTTTGTCATATGAAATGAGAGATTCTTAATCCGTTTGATCAATCTATATCTAAAAATGATTTGTCTTGTTGATGGCTTATATAGGTGTGGAGTAATGGCAAGATAAGGCCATGTGAACACAGGGTTATAATGAATGCAAAGCAAACAAGATACTCCACGGGACTATTTTCTTTTTATAGTAAGGTGATGGAGATACCGGAGGAGCTAGTGAATGAGCAACACCCCTTGCGTTATAAACCAACATTTGACCATTATGACTACCTTAGTTTCTTAGACAAAGAGAAAATCAAAGAATTTTATCCCCGAATCCAAGCTTATTGTGGAATCTGAAACCTACTGCAAAGTGAAGGAATTGATCGTGTCATATTTCTCTTGTGTCTATGAATGATAAAGTTGGATCGTAGGAGTTGGTTGCTGCCTTATGTACGTGTGCTCTTCTAATGTTGTTTGTAATTTTTTTTTAATAATTTGTTGGCTACAATATAATTGTAGACGATGATCTCTTATATATGCCCTTCTTAATCCATTAATAGAATTGATTAAATATATATATCCTCACCTTTCACATAAAATGAAAGACACGTAATTCTTTCAAGATAGAGCAATATTGACCCCTACACTCGAGGCTGCTGAAATGATACATGAATATCTGAGCTTCAGCTCTGCCTTGCGGTCTGATGAGGATTCTGAAATCCGAGTTGAGTGGTTTACCACATAATTTTTTAACAACACTAAAAGTTCAGGAATCCCTAACCACAAACTATTATTGAAAGTTGGTACTTCAATCATGCTTTTGAGAAATATAGACCAATCAATAAGGTTATGCAATGAGACTAGGTTAATTGTGGATGATCTTAGTGAACATGTTATTGGTGCAACTGTTATCACGAGAACAAATGCTAATGACAAAGTGCACGTATCAAGAGTGAACTTGGTTCCTTATGATTTCAAATTTCTAATTAAATTCAGAAGAAAGCAGTTTCCAATTGCAGTATGCTTTGCAATGACCATAAACAAAAGCCAAGGACAATCACTATCTCAGGTTGGACTCTTCCTTCTGAGACCCATCTTCACTCACGGTCAGTTAGATGTAGCTCTCTCTAGAATACGCTCAAGAAAGGGTCTTAAACTTTGTATACTGGATGAGTCGTACAAACAACAGACCAATACTGTAAATGTAGTGTTTAAGGAAGTTTTTGGAAATGTTTGATATATACAACACAATTTCATTTATTTATTTTATTTTTCTCTTCATATATTATTAGACAGTTTACTTATACACGATTGACTTATTTATAATTTAAAAATTACATATATATATATATATAAACACTAATTTATTTATTCCAAAATTCTGATATAAAATTCTGTGCAGCTTACAGATTATCACACTAATTTTGTTATATACACCTATATTTTAGTTTTGTTACCTATTTCAAAGATGATATAATATTTTGTGTATGCGACATTTTTATTAGTAAATATGAATGTGATTGGCAATGTTGCAGTATAAATAATGCGGAAAAAGACATATAAGACAGAGGTATTTTCTTGCAATAAAATTAGACTTTTTTTTTACTACCAAAAGAAAAATATTAGACTATTTTTTATGACAAAAATATATGTGGGGAGTGATCCTAGAAGCTTCCAAGTAGTAGGGGACCAACTATAACATGAAGATATATAAATCACCTGAAATTGGGACCAGAAAATGAAACAAATTGATGTCTGTTAACAAATTGCTACAAAATGAAACAAGTTATATCAAATTGCAATACTTAACCTATAATCAAGTTCTATAATGATAAAACAAGAGGCTAAAAGCCGTCTAGTACTTGTCGCTAGGGGACCTAAATGTATTTTTTTCAAATAAGTTTCTATCAATGGATCAATATTTATGGCTTATGTAACGAATAATCAATTTCTATAGTACATGACCATCACTGGACAATGAAGAAAATTGAAACAAAAAGCTATAATTATGATAATGTGATTCAAAAAGCAGATAAAATCATTGCTAATGTCCAAATGCTAGGATTGATAGATATATTCCACTTCACCAAGCATATGCATATGACTTAACTTTTATCGTCAAATCTGATACGATTAGGATAGGAGGGGCAATAATTGACTATTCCAACGTATCAAGACAATGATGGTTAACAAGAAATAAGAAAGGAGTGTTTTTTAAAGGATCCTTCAATAAAAATAAAATAATTATGAAGTCGGCTCAGAGACCAAAATGTCAGAACACACCCAAGTTAAGAGATATGAAGGACCATCCTCTATTTAAATTGAATTGAAAAAAATGGACGCGTTCTTAGCTAGAAAATCTTCAACAAAATTTCCATTTTTTTTTCGTTCTTAAAAGAAGAAGATAGATTAATGATAATAAGAGCGTGAGGACAACCTTTTCAAATAGGTGTAATAAAATAAAACATAATTTAAGGAGCAACTAGCTAGATCAAAACGAGAAGTAAATAAAAGAGTTACCACTCTTAGGAATAAATAAAAGATCAACATGATCAAAATGAGAAGAAATAAAATGACAATCCGGCATGTATAAGTGAAGCTAGGTAAGAAGTGCCCCCAGCAGGTCGTCTCCACTACTGAAAGAGTTGCAAGCAATATGTTTCAAAGTGAACTAATATGAATCCAAGGTCGATCGCAAGAAGCATGGCACAATGAAAGCTAAGAGCCTTCGCCAATCCTAATGATTTGATTGGGATAGGAAAAGAAGAAGCGGAGCCCAAGATCTCTTTGTCGCAATTCTGAGCAATCATACCAAGCCCCACAAAAGAAGCATCTTGAACATAAGCATTAAAATTTATCTTAATCCATCCTTGGAAAGGACAGTGCCAGACCGAGCTTGCAACTAAAGAGTGACGAGAACTAGAACCTGGAGAGCGACGCAAGGAGCGAATGGCAACAGCCCGCAACGACACCTTATCACAGCAAAAAGGTACCACCATCAAAGACCAAGGTGTTGCGAGCCTCCCAAACTGAGTCGTGGACAATGCAAGGTCAATAGACAATGACCTTAGGCCCTCCAAAAAAATTTCTATATAGTATATACTAATGAGATTTAAGAGATGTAATAGAAAAATTAAAAATAAGAGATATAAATACTATATTTGTGTTTTGTTATTGTTAAATCGAAATTTATTGATTTGGAAGTACAAGAGGTACTTTAATCCAATACAAATATATATGTACAAAATAGATAAGAAGTAGAGTTGCTTCAAGTACAATTGTCATACCACAAAAATAATCGTTTAAACCCCACCAATATATCAGAAACCCTACAATTTTAACAAGGCAATATATATACTTCATTAAGGATTTTAATTTATTTTCCGAATTGAAAGTACTAAGAGAAGTATTAACAAAAGAAATTAACACTTCGATAGAAGTATTGAGCTATATTAAAATTTAGATTCTTTTCCAAATATATATAGGCTTAATTGCATTTTTTGTCCCTGGTCTATCACGATTGTGTTATTTGACTACCTCATGTTTAAAACGAGTGATTTTTATCCCAAAAGTTCTAATTAGTACAAATTAAATCACTTTTGACTTGCTATTGTAGGTTTCTTGGTTTTAAAAAAAATAAAAATACATATTTATTAATAACAAAAATTAAAAATGATAAAATAAAAAATTAGGTTAAATCCTTCTTCTCCAGAATTGCTGAAGCTTCACCATCCTCACCCACTTCTCCCCCTCCCTCGCCGCCGCCGGTGCCAACGATTTCTCCGGCCTCCAGATCCTCGACCACCCCCACCGCTCCCTCACCGCCTCACCTCCTTCCTCGCAAACCCTAACCACACCTTCGTCGGCGCCGGCATCGGAGGCGATGTTGACAAGCTTCGCGACCACTACTCCCTCCGCGTGGCTCGTCGACCTCCGCGAACTCGCCGCTGACGTGATGCGGTGGAAGACTGGGTGCTGGGAACCTTGCAAGCTTCGATCTCCTTCGAAGGAAGCATCTCTGTTCTGGTTCAATCGATGGAAACACAACCTTGCATGGCTTCGATCTGCTTCACAACACCTCCATCCTTGTTCAGATCTGAAGCCAAATCAGAGAAAAGGTAGAAGCTCGGTGATTGATTCACCCAGCCACACCCCAGAACCAACGGGAATCCACAGCTGAGGCTTGCATCGGAAACTGAACCATCTCTGCAACTGGGCTTGTGTTGTGGTGAAGAATGTTGTGTTGCTGAGTGTGATTTCTGGGTTTTGAGGAGTGTGGTGGTGGATGTTGTGTGTGATTTCTGGGTTTTGAGGGTGTTGTTGTATAGCTTCTGTTAATGTTGGATTTGGGTTTGCAGGTGGGTTTTGGAATTCACCTATCTTCATCATTGTCTTTCTTATTTCGAACCCATCATCTATTGATGTAGGTGGGGTTTGGTAAAGATTAAAGATCAAATTTAATGCTATTTGTGGTCATCGAGTTCTTTCTCTTTTGCTGATTTTGATTTTGAAATATATGAAAATTTGAAAACATGTTTCAGTTGCAACAAGCATGCTTCTGATCTCTGCTCAATCATGTTGTGAGAAAAAAGATTGTAGAAAGATTATATAGTAGATAGTTTTAATTTCTGTTTGATCAAAAAGATGGGAAGAATCTGCAATAAAAACCCAGATCTAAATCACGACATTGAAGGGACAAAGGGAGATGCAGAGAAGGGAGAGGTAGAGAAAAGGTCTTCTTCCCCATAAATCTCTCATTAATTTCTGTGTTGTGAAGTGGTTTTGGGTTGGGGGAAAATGAAGGAAAGAACAAGGCGCTGGGATGAATGGAGAGATGGAAAGAAGTATGATGAAGATGGGTGAAGGGTTTAATTTAGGGATTAGTTTTTTTTAATAAACCAGGTTTAGATAATTAATTAAAAATTATGAAAAATATGTTTTTTAATTTTTTTTTAAAAAAAACCTGCTATTGTCGGTCAAAAGGGGTGGTGCAACTTTGCAGGTTTCATCTACTGTGGGTCAGTTCAAAACTGACCCATGGTGCTTCAGTTTAATATGAATCGTTAGATATAATACTAAAATATTCAATGATTCAGATTTAAAACATGAAAATGATGTAATGACAAAAACACCCCTGATTCATCAACCTCTCCATCAACTGCTCTGCTAGACAACCATAGCCACCGCCGGCGAATGGGCCTCCGCCTACTGCTCCTCTCCCACCACCACCTCCTCCTCCTTAGATCCTCCTTCTCTCCCTCCCCTTTCCCCTCCACCGCTCCCCTGACCCAACACCGTGCCCCTTCTCTACTCAGCCTCCTTCAACCTCTGATTTAAGCCCCAACCAAACTACAACAACAGAGCCATCCAGATCCGCCACCAAAACTTGTAGATACGCCACAAAAACTTCCAGATCTGCCACCAAATCTCTCCAGCCATCAAGACCCACTGGCCATGGCCGTCGTCAGAGGCACAGCCGTGACCATCGACCCTTGCCGCGTGAGTGCAAGGTCCAGACGCTCCGTTTCGCCGCGCCGGGTTCACACATGCTCCAGCCTTCACTCGCATCACCATCAACGCAAACCTCACCGTGTTCCAGTCCCTTAGGGCCTCTAATTAAACCCTCGCGCCGCCGGGCCAGAGTCTCGCCGCCGTCGCCTTGGTCGTGGTCCCCTCGCCCTCAATCTGCCGTCCTCCACCACGTTACAATTTTCTCTTTCCCTCTCTGGTAACTTCAATTTCAGAATCTACAACTTCAAAATATCAACAAAGAAAAAAGCTACAATAATTTATTAACACTAATTATAGCAACAATAGAGGAAAATTGCGTTAAGCAATAATACAATTTCCTATCCTTGCAGTAGAGATCCCGAACCTGGTTACCCGGTGGCGGTGATGAAGCGGTGGCGGGAGGGCAGTGGGACAAATGAGGAAGAAATAAATTTTTAAATTAAAATGGGCATTTTTGTAATTTAAAGGAGAAACAGTAAATGTACCACGATGCTTCAGTTAGAAAAGAACCCACCGTAGATGCAGCCAACTTTGCACCACCAAAACTGAAGTTTTTAGAGACACTTGAACATGGTCTAATGTTTTTCCCTTGTAAGTAGAGGTTGTTTCATTATTAGAAACAATTTGTCTTTGCATATTACTCGTGTACTCCCAGTATAGCTCGTGACTAAGATTCAACAACATTTGCATAATTCTTCCAAGGTGACAATGCTGCTTTACTTCCTGTATCAAGTCCTTCAACATAATCACTAGACCAAAAAATACACACTTCAAGCATTTCACCATCAACCCACCCAAATCAGATGGGCAGGTGGTTGTTGTTGTTGCCGGATTTGTGACACCAATTGAGGATGGTGGTTTTGATGGCCAAATTGGGGGTTACAGTGGAGAAATCGGGTTGGGTTCCGTCTTGGAGTTTGGGAGGGTTTACTAACCCCCACCCACCGCAAAGGGAAGAGAAGAGGGTGCTGAGATAGTGGTGGCAGCTCTCGTAGAAGAAGGGTTGCGGGATGAAGATGAAGATGAACAGAGGGTTAGGGGATTTTTTGATTCTCAAAGGGTTGGGGTATGAATGAAGATAATGGATAATTATTAGTCTAATTTTATTTCAAAAATTAATTTTTTAATTTTTCAAAAAGAAACCCCACCATAGCTGGTGGGATTCCCTGGTGCAAAATTAAAGAACCACACAAGTGGTGCATGATAGGTGGTATGTCAATTTTATAGGGACAATGATTAAAGCTTCATCATTGAAAAATGTGGGGACACCTGGCCTCTAAGAAAATTCATCATTGCTCCTTGCACTACACCAAAATTCATCATTGGTCAAATCAGAAGAATTTTCTTCCTTAGTTTATAATCTTATGATATCATGGATTACGCAAAAGGAAAACCCTTAAGATGCCTCATCAAAACCTAATCTAGTTCCAAATTAGGCAACAGCAAGAGCAACAATGGCAATGTTAACATTTAAACTTGATCATCAACAAACATGCAGCTCAAAAACACTTACAGTGACAGAAAAGGACCAAACAAGACACTGCAACAAGCAAAAGAAGCAAGGCAATAACATCAAAAGAGTAGAGTGAACACAAACAATATCAATCAACAAATAGGAAGAACTAGATTCTGAAAGTATAGAGAGATGGTAATACTAATTGAAGAGGAACTTTAGATGGAATCAACTTCAGATTCCATCACTTCTTCAGATTCTGCAAAAATTAACAAAAATCAGACTACACACAACCCTAGATTTTCATATTTGAAATCAAAGTGAAGAGATCAATGATATTCAGATTTGAAATCAAAGTAAAGAGTTATCTCAGATTTGCAATCGAAGAAAACAAAGATGATTGAAATAAAATCGCGTTGCCAAAGAGCGGAGAACAGCGACGGCGAAAAACGATGGCGGAGATCGAATAGATCGGAGGTGGCGGAGAACGATGGTGCCGAGGGAGAGGGACGGTTGCCAAAGAGCGGAGAACGGCGACGGCGGATAACGGTGTTGGAGAACGGTGGTGGAGGACGGTGGCGGAACAGTGAGAGAGAATGGACGGTGGTGCGAAATGAATGAGTGAGGAGGGAGGGTGAGGAGTGAGGTGCGATTTGGATCTGTAAATAATAGCTTTAGTTTTTTTATTTTTATTTTTAACTATAAATAATTTGCTGGCGGTTGAAACCGCCAGTAAATCAAAACAACCGACTCCATTTCCCATTGGTTGCCCAACCGCCTCCATGAAAAACATTTAGCAGCGGTTTCAATAAACCGCCGCTATTCAACCGACGCAAAATCCCGTGTTTTCTAGTAGTGTTGATTCTATACTTCTATAACTCTATTCAATAATTCGGCTTCAGTTGTCTAACACACAATATAAACATGTCCAAATTCGGCTTCTATATTAAACATGCATGGGAATCATCAACCGCTAGGCCTCTTTTACCCGGCCTCCTTTTCCGTACGTATACACTATACAGTGCCAACAATGATTTTTAAATTGATTTTAAGCTGATTTGAGGTATATTTGCTGACCAATCCTTCCTCCTCTCCTCTCCTCGGTGTTTAGCCTTGGACACTCAAATATAGTTAGAGGAACAAATTAAAATGACATATATGGCACAAACCTCCACTTAATATTCATTAATTGGTATGAGAGAAATAACATTATAACTCGCATCACTAACACTATGTAAAAGCTTGCCTAATATTTATCATCAAGAACGTAACATGTGGCTGAGAACTCACAGCTGGTGGGGGTGGGGCGTGGGAGAAGAGTATACAGGAGAGGATTTGCATCCCTACAAATTGAGGGAATGGACAGCCAATTCCAAAACCTGCTATCTTTTTCACACACAAATTCTTTAGAGTGAAAGAGTAAGTAATTAAGGACACTCCTCATCATGGGATCCCAAGCACACACTACAAAAAAAAAGGTATTTTGCGGCGCTTCTGGAAGCATTTTGCGGCGGTTAAAACCGCCGCAAAATGTATATGAGGCGTTTCTTTGAGCACCGCTGTTACGAGCGTCGGGGGCCGTTCTGCGGCGCTTATATCCAAGCGTTGGAATAACCGCCGCAAAATATAGAGGCGGTTAAAAGCGCCGCAAAGTCTGTAATTCATTCCGCCTGTATTCTGCGGCGGTTAGAAACCGCCGCAAAACTGAACAAGTTATAATCATTAAAACTGGGGGTTAAAGTGCTGCAGATTCCCACCACAAAATTCATTACCCCAAAGGAAATCTAAAACACAATTTTCCACAGATCACAAGTGAAATCTGAACAAGTTATAATCTAGGAAGTTAAAATCAGCCCTATCATTAGATATTTGATCAGTATATAAAGTCCCGTTCATAAAAAGATAAGCATATATAATTATATATGAAGTCCAATATGCCACGAGTGTTAATTTCAAATAGAATTTCACCACCTCTGCAATCAATTTAACCTCTGCAATCAATTTAACTTACATTCAATAAAGATCAGTATAGCTATAGAAGCAATCACCCAGTTCAGAATCAAACACAAAAGTTGTTTCATGAGTAATAAATAACAGTTTGGTGTGATAGTAAGACAAAAAAAAAAGCAAATGAACTTTTCAAATATTAAAATGAACTCCTTCTATGGACTTAAATTCACATGAACCAATAGAATTATGTATATCACTAAATGAGGTATATGGTAAGAACTTTAGCAGAAAGAATATCAAAATAAAACATACCTTGTCTATGAGAATTCTAAGCAATCCCAAGGCTCCAGCAAGATGAAAATCAGTCTACTGAACCATAAAAAGGGAAAACTGAGCAACGGGGCTATAAGACAATATCATCCGTAAAAAGTTTAAAGTGACAACAATGATAAACACATCATAACACATCCTATACTATGATTACGTTTCTTAATACTTTCATGCACATCAAGTGAAAGAACAAGTTTAGAGGACTTTTCAAGTAAATCATCATCACATTATCATGTCTAAACACACTGGATTCTCAACAAGTTCACGTTGGATTTGTGATATGTATCACCCACAAGTCATAGCAGAAAACTACACTTTGAGCTGTGTATTAAGGTTTCTTATTAGCATTAGAAACACTATTTTGACAATTGAAGGCATATATATACTTGATTACACAAATATAAGCAATCCTAAATCCTTTCTACTCTTCTACAAAATCCCTTATCCAAATCCACAAGTCTGTATCACCCACAAGTCTCATTGACAATGTCATTCCAAATCAAACAAGTTTAATTCTATTAAAATCACTTTTGAAAAAGAAAAAAAAATCCAAACATAAATTACATTGCTATAATCCCACTTTTGACCAAAATCATGTTCAAAAATTAAGTTTCCAAACTCTAATTGGGTTCACTCAAAATCTGTTCAGTTTGTCTTCGCACATTTTTTTTATCATTTTCTCCTACATACAAATAAAGCATTAATAAAAGATTCTAACACTCCATTATAGCATATCTCCAACAAACAGGGCAAAGGCAAACACTTTAAGGAGTCCAGCAGTATAAGACTCTCAATTGCATTTCTTAATGGCTTGGGTCAATAATTATTGGCTTCCTCTCTTATTCCTGAAAATTGATATCAAAATATCAGGACATTGAAGGTGTGAAAAACGACTAGAAGGGGGGGTTGAATAGAGTTTTGAATATAAAAACTTTCTCTTTAAGATTTAAAGTAAATCTTTTCGGTTTTTCTGAGATAGATGGTGCAGCGGATAAAGATAGAGAGAAGAGAAAAACACACAAGTATTTTATCCTGGTTCACTTGATAAATCCCTCAAGCTAATCCAGTCCACCCGTTAAGGTGATTTCTTCCTTCTTAGAATGAAGGCAATCCACTAATCAGATAATTGTTACAACTGCACTTGAAACCTACAAGTGACTAACAATACACTGACTTAGCTCACACTAAGATTCACTCTCTTAGTCTTCTCTAGGATCCGATCAACCTTGATCTCCTAAAGGAATCACCACTAAGATTCACTCTCTTAGTCTTCTTAAGGATACTGACCTACCCGGTCCCTTAAGGAAAATCAAACAACTGTTTGAGGTTGGTGTTTACAGGGGTTTGCTTCTAAATAAGCTGAGTGTAAACTAAATAAGAACAGATGAAGAAAGTAGAGGCTTGAATCTTTTCTTGTATTGCAGCTCTTGGTTTTTCTCGCTTAGCTTTCTTCTTTTCTTCAGCCTTTTATAGTCCAAGGTGCAAAGGATATTTCTGTTGAGAGAATATGACCGTTGGAGGGCATTTCTGGAACTTCCAGAACCTGCTGTGGCTGAACCTTGGTAGGTAGGCTTTTCAGAATAGTACACTGCTCTTGTACTTCTCGATAGAGACATTTGCCTTTAACCATTGACTTCTGATCAGAGTTATGCTTCGTGTTGGAACTTGTGAAGCTTGGTGATCAGAGTCAGAGGGATGCTTGGATCCTCTGACCTTCGTAACTTCTGCTTCTGGACCTTCAGAGCTTCTGAACCTTCAGAGCCTCTGGTCCCTCAGAGCTTCTGGTCTTCAGATCTTCTGATCCTCAGATCTTCTGATCCTCTGATCCTCTGATCCTCTGATCCTCAGATCCTCTGATCTTCAGATCCTCTGATCTTCAGATCCTCTGATCCTCAGATCCTCTGATCCTCAGATCCTCTGATCTTCAGATCCTCTGATCTTCAGATCCTCTGATCCTCAGATCTTCTGATCTTCAGAACTTCTGACGAATATATCTTCTGGTGTCAGAATCAGAACCTGTTTGTCAAAACACTCAAGACAAACATTAGAGTATCATAGTTGTTCATCCACAAATAAATACTTGTTATCATCAAAACATAGAGTTGTACCACATGACCAAATCTTGATCTTACAGACATTAGGCACACAAAACAAAAACATCTTAGAATGAAATTAAACAACAACACCACCTACATTTTCTTACCCAAGGGACTGCTACGGTGAGTGAAACTGATATCCTTGGAACCTCAGGAAAGGCTTAGATCAGATCTGCAAATTGGAAAGTTTCATCCACTTTGAGTGAGTCATAAAATATGCAATCACAATAGACAAAACACAAAACCCACTAATGAGTCCCATTGGCATTGGAAATTTTACCAACCACCTATAATGCTTATGCTTATCTAATACCAAAAGAGCAAAAAGATAGCTTGGAGATGAAAAATATTAAAAAGGGATTTTCTATTTCGTTTCCACATATACATACTTAATCTCTTAATTTCCTTCTTAGTCCCTAATTCCTACACTAGCCAACTTGTGTTGAATCACAACATGACCAGCTCCAACTCTATTACTCAAACTCTATTGAGCACCAACCAACCTACTGAATCGTAGAGCTTGTATAAGAGCTAAGCAAAGCTCTAAAGTGAAGCTAATTAGCTCTGTCTAAACTCTAAAGAATGTCTTAGTGACCTCACAATGCAATCAAACAGTCTTTCTGCCCTTCACTCATTTCCTGTACAACTAAAACTTTGATTTTAAAACATTCCTAAAGTCTCAGAGACCTGATTATCCCTCCATTCCTTATCATTTGAACTTGTTAATTTTAAGCCATTCATTCAATAATTATAGTGCAACAGTCCAATGCCCTCAAATCTAGCAGAAATTGAAACCATAACTAAAATCCCAAAGCAAACTGACTTCAGTCTTACTTGTGAATAAAAGCTTGAGTAGTGGATCACAAACACAAAACTGCAAGCATAGCCACGATAGATATCTTCTCATTCCTCCACAAGAACACATCAGCAGCTGCAATTAACGATTGACAAAAGGAGAAATAAGAGAGAATACAGCAAATAAAAAAGAAAATTAGCTCTAGATGAATGCACAAAAAAGGAATAGAAGCAGGTGGAGACGATCCTTCGGCCGATTTTTTACGCTTTAACACTAAAGATAGAAGAAGCTCTAGATGTTGATCCATACATTACTTTGGCCCCAATTGACCAAAATTAAATCATCATTCTCTTTAACACTCATATGATATGTCAGCAATAGCCACACCATCACAGAATCAAAAGAAAGTGGCTTCAATCCTTACGATGCAGCAAAAAACATCAAGAAAAGCTAAAATTGCTATGAAACAAATTAATACTGAGCAAGGTAAAGCTTTAAATAAACGAAACAACAAGTTGAACATGTCAATTTAAATAAATTAAACAGCAAAATAATGCTAACTTTCACCGAATGCATTCCTCGATTTGTTCTATTCGATCATACTTTCCTAACTTTCACCGAATGCATATTTGATACCAAAATAATGCTTCATGAATTCTATCGATTCCACCTTGTCATCTAGTGCTATCATTCACTGCTTGAAGTATTATATTAACAATAATTAACAATAATAGTTCCTATTCCTAATCTAATCAAACTTTCACCCATCGAAACAGAGATTTAACCAAGATTTCACTGCAGATGCTATATGAAAAGCAAAATGGCTAAATCAAGCATGAAACACATAAAAGGGAAATGAAACAGAAAAGGTTAAACCCTAGCTAGAAAGATCAGTGTTGAGCATAACGAAGAAACAGTGTTCAAAAATTGCAATGACTAAACAAAAAGAAGAGATGCAGAACCCTAAATCTCTTACCTGGTTCGATTGTCATTGGAAGATTCGCACCAGTGTGCAGGAATCGCGAATCGTAGAAGAAGAAGGGCGAGGCGAACACGGAGAGACGGAGAAAATGGAGTTCTTCGATCCAAATCTGGTGGAGAAGAAAGGCAAATCGCAATTCAATCCATGGCTGAGCTTTGCTATGGAAACCTTCGATTCGATTGAGAGGAACGCGAAGAGGAGAGGAGGCTTCAACCCATGACTGCACACTACGAAACCTTCGTTCTTCGATTGAGAGGAACACGAAGAGGAGAGGAGGTTTCGTTCTTTGGTTCTGAGAGTGTTGAACGTGAATCGTGAGACTCGTAATGAGTTAGGGTTCGCGTGACCTTTTTAATTTTTTTTTGTTAAATTTAACCCATTCTGCGGCGGCTGGTTTAACCGCCTCTGGTTTAACCGCCGCGAATATCTTAATAACCGCCACAACTTGAGTAAGACCGCCGCTAATTGTACTCAAACTGGGGCGCTTGGCTTAACCGCCTCTAGAGCTGCCGCAATATTACACTTTGCGGCGGTTTTTCTGGAACCGCCGCAGAATTTCCGCCCCTAAATGCTATTTTCCTTGTAGTGACATGAGTCATCTCAACTGCCTGTTGTTGACTTCACCGATGAAAACATGAAGCCTGGCACTGATGCATGGCTCTCAGCCTGCCATGTTGTGAGGACTGCCCTAGAGCACAATGGTTGTTTCGCCGCCCGCTTCAATAAAGTCGGCAAAGAGCTTCGCGACGCCGTTATCTCTGATTTGGACGAATTGTTTGGTCTCCCACTTGAAACAAAATCACAAAAAATCAGTGAAAAACTTTTCCATTGCTACTTTGGAGAAGCCCCCTTGTTTGCCTTACATGAGTCTCTGGCTATTGACAATCCATTATCCGCAGATGGATGTCGAAAATTCACCAATATCATGTGGCCTGAAGGGAACGACCATTTGAGGTAGGTCTACTTTTCTAAGATTTAACTCATCTAAAGTGGGATATCTAATGTAAGCTTTCAATATCGCAACCGACGGTTGATATGTATAACAAGCTATTGTATTTAGTAACTCTCTCACTTTAAATGAGTCGTCTTGTAAGGCCCGAGTTTTTAAGTTTATGATAAGTGAATAAACTTCTTATTCACGATTAGGGTTGATGTAATGTGAAGGGAAACCTGAACGAAAGTTTATTAAATGAAATATATTTATGAAGGAGAAAGTTCAGGAAAAGTCAAAGGATTGTATCGAAGTCGATTTAAGTTATAGCACGACTAATATTCGCATTTAAAACCTAGGACAAGAACCTTAGGAAACAAAACTATGTTCCAGCTTTGGAACACTATAGGAATATAATTTCCAACAAACTTCCAGCTTTGGAACACTGTAGGAATTTAGTCCAAAAATGTTTAGAGAAATATTAGAACTTCTCTTTTTCCATATATCACAATCATTTCGAGGCGAAACTCTAGGATCTACGAACGTCCGATTCCAATCATCGGAAGTTTGCCGAAAACGAATCCCTGGTTTTTCAAAACCCTAGAATCAACCGTCAATGAAGACTTTTTCTATTCAGAGCTTCAAATGAAGATTCTACACGCGTACACCCATTTCTCTTGATGATTTCAATCTTTCTTCAGAAGGAAGTTTTCCATTCCGACATTCGATGCAAAAAGTAACTTATCGGGTAAAATAGTTTTACACCGACTTTGCATTAGTCACCTAAAATATAAGGAGACCTCATTTTAGTTTTGGAATTCTTTCGCCAAAACCTATCTTAGAATTCATGGAGAATGAAGCCGGAAAAATCAGATTCGCGAAACTTTCATTTTACCGCGTTTTGCCAACCTCTATATATAGCCAAGAAATGAGAAAATATCACAAATTTCCACCATTTCTCTCCAAAACCTGCGAATTTGCTAAGAGGAAGAAGGAAGAAGAGCTTTTGTTCATTTCTTGCTTGATCGTCGATCAATCAGTTGTTACTTCAAGGCTTCGAGGTATAGTCGCTAATCCTTACCTCCGATCGCTTTTTCCATAGCTTTTCTGTAGAGTTTTCTGAGTGGATAGTTTATGGGTTTTTGCAAAACTATCCTGAATCTTTCATTTCTGATTCTAAACCTCTTCCTTATGCGCCCAAGATCACTTCTGCCGGGTTAGATTTTCCGTTATGTCGCCGGAATCAATTTTAGCCTTAAATACCCATTTTCGGAGTTTTTGAGGTAAAGCTTCAACCTTTAGGCTAAAAACTATCGCCTTAGCTTAGTGCTAGTAGGATTAGTTGTCATAAACGTCGTTGGTGACGTCCCTGCAAAATTTTATTTTTGGGATTTCAGTTTTGAAAATTCTAAGTTAAAAATCATGACCAAAATACCCCTGCGACAGTTTTTGATCCGATAATTTTTCTGAGTTCAGAATACCCTTAGTTACGGCTAATGAAAGCATAGGAACCAAGTTTGATCGAAGAAAAACCGAGCCCCATAATTGCACAAAGTGGCCGAGCCCTATTAGGGGGGAAGAGGAAAATTTCCTTTTCCGAAAACTTGTCTTTCGCGCTAGATTATCGTACCTTAGAGTATAGATTACTTCGAGTAACCTTAGTAAGTATCGATAGCTTAGTTTTCGATAGATTCTAATAGTATTTCTGTGGTTTTGCTCTAAAGGTGATTTTGAGGAATTCCCAGAGGAGCAAGCCTTTGATTGTGAACAAGTGTTAGGGGATCGTCCTGGAGAATCTACAGGTGAGGGCTTCTCACTGAATCTCTAGTTAATGCTTAGGGTCGATGTTTCGACATTGTTTACTGTTTATGCACTGGAATTGTGTGTGATTGGAAAATGTTTTCTGAGGCTTCGGCTGACAATGTAGATGATGCATCTACTGAATGTTTTTGAGATTGACTTACATGCTATGTGTTATGTGGGTAATCTAGGATGTGTGGTGCATGCTTTATATGCTAAGTGCTAAGTGTTTATGATGCGATTTATCGATATATGACATGTTGTTGATTGTGATGAATTGAATATGCTCTGTACTGGAATCTGAGTTTCTGAACGGTGAGAAAAGCGGGCAGGTCATGCCGATTTTATTTTGAGAGTTTTGAGGAAGCTTGAAAGGACGAATGAGATTCGGGCCTTGTTATGATGTTTATGGATCGAGACATTCTCTGGAGTCATTTGGGGATTAGGAGATCCCGAGAACTTATAGGATTTGCGATAAGACTAAAAGGATAATTATTTTGTAAAGAAAACTCATAAGACATTAAACAACCTCTAAATCTTTAAGTAATGGTAATAATCTCGGAAGGAAGCTTTGGATGCAAATCATAGTTTTGGAAAACGAGAAGTGTCGTCGGATCCCAGCATTGAGAAAGTTGAGGGGCTTCGAGTATGTAGATGTTGTGGTGCTGTTGGAGCAGCGTTTGTTGTTGTGCTGTTGGAGCAGCTATTGTGGTTGTGCTGTTGGAGCAGCTATGTTGTTGGGTGTATCTTCGACTTTGCGGCGCGAATCCGTATGTCCAAACCCGACGGGTTGGGCCGATTCGGCAATAATTGTTGACACGCGCGAATCCGTATATTCAATCCGATGGATTGGATCGATTCGGCGGTAGTCACTCAGGCACGCGTGAGTCCGTATGTTCAATCAGAGGGATTGGATCGATTCAGCGATTGCCATTTTACCTCGCGTGAATCCGTATGTTCAATCCGAGGGATTGGATCGATTCAGCGACAACTTTTCGACACGCGCGAATCCGTATATTCAATCCGATGGATTGGATCGATTCGGCGGTAGTCACTCAGGCACGCGTGAGTCCGTATGTTCAATCAGAGGGATTGGATCGATTCAACGATTGCCATTTTACCTCGCGTGAATCCGTATGTTCAATCCGAGGGATTGGATCGATTCGGCGATAGTCATTGGACACGCGCAACGTCCGTATGTTCGACTCCTTTGAGTGAACCGACTTGGCGTTGTCATTTGTTGCGTGTGCGAGTCCGTATGTCCATCCCGATGGGTTGGATCGACTCGACATGCCTAATTGTGGGAGTTGCGTGTGCGAGTCCGTATGTTCAACCCAAGGGGTTGGATAGACTTGACATGCCTAATTGTTGGGCTATCCTGGGGATAAGTCCGGGAAACCGGTAGTTTCCGAGTATGTGATACTCTTTGCTTGTTGAGCAGTTGTGACCCTCGGATTGAGATGAGTCGGATGATCCGGAGATCATCATGAGTTACTATGTTGATGTGAAGAAGTGTCTTTTGTCGCAGAATCGACTTTACCTTAGGGTAAGCTTTTAGAGACTTTAATTTACCTAGAACACGTGGCGACGTGTCGAGTGAGAGTCGGAGACGTTGTTTGACTAATCATCCTGCATTCATGCATACCGATTTAGTTGTCGAGTGTGATTGTTATTTGTTAATCCTATTTGGAACATGTTAATTGTTATTATTGCTGTTAAGTTCATTATGGAATATGCAACCCTAGGATGTTATCCCTAGCTATAAGCCTAAGTGGCTATTCTCTTATATATATATCTATTGGTGCTATTATTTATGTAATTCTTTGGAGTTGACCCTCGCGTCTTCTGTGTGTGCTTTGGCGGACAAACGCCCTTTGTCAGATGTCTTTGGCGGACTGGTTCACGACGGTTCACCCTTCGGGGGAAACTAGAGTTGGGATGCTGGAACAGGAGCGCATCGCGATAGCGAGCGGAGGACGGATGGTGTACATAGACTAGGTCGTTCTGGATTCAGATTCGGACGACGATCACGCTAGCATGTAGGATTGAGTGTTGGTATGAGCTCCTCGAGATGGGATTAGTGTAGGAGTAGAGTCTTAGCTCTGAACATCATTTGTTTTCTTTGGGGACAGGGTAGTTTCCCACCTATAGCTTTTTGTGTGGTTCCTTTACGGGAATCACTGAGAGTTGGTTGGACTTAAGAGGTCTTGTTTTAGGCCATCTGGGCTGACTTATTCTTATTTTGAGGGACAGTGTTGCAGACACTTGACCTTTCTTGTGGATTGTACCTTTTGCCTTCGGGCGTTACACTTTTCTTTCCGTCACTGGAGGTTTACTCGTGACGAGGTTACTACTACAGCGGGGGCTGTTTATATATTGTATATTAGTTCTGATTATTGTTATTGTTGGGTTTTATTTAATTCAGTCTTGTCTTAGTTATTATCGAAAAAAAAATATTTCACGTTTTTCCGCATTAAGTTTACTTTTGGTTACTAAAGTGACGCCACCGAAATCGGGGTGTTACACGTCTAATCCTTCTTTTTAGTAAACTTATATGTCATGTGAGTGATCAACAGGGTTTTAAATTGTGATTGCAGTGAAAGGATAAATGAGTATAGTAAGGTATTGGGAGAATTAGACCGATTGAGCATGAGGATGGTGTTTGAGAGCTATGGTGTGGATATGCAACGATGCGATTCTTTCTTAGAATCAAACAATTACCTTCTTCGATGCTTAAAACACAGAGCACCCCAGATGGATGAAGATAATGTTGGGTTGGATTCTCACACGGACTTGACCGTGACATCCATATTGCATCAGCTGAATAATGCGGATGGCTTGGAAATCAAACTGAAAGATGGGGAGTGGATCAGTGTTGATGCCTCACCCTCCATCTTTGTGGTCATGGCCGGGGATGTACTCAATGTGAGTATAATTAATGAACCTGGATTAATTGCCTGTAATGTTCATTTTACAATCGGTTGCGATTTGTGGACACTATTATCGTGACAAACAACGACATGTGCAATTTGTGGCAATTTTTAATCGCTACAAATTTAAAACTTGGCAATTTGTAAGGATTAAAAACTGTCACAAATTGCAGGTGTCATTCGATGTTTGCTAAAGACGGTGACGCCACCGACTAATTTCCTTTTCCAACTAGACAATAATTTAAGTTTAGATTTTATCAATTTCTAAGAATGATCAATCTCAGTCAGAAATCAGGATCATCCAAGATCTTCTAACATGTTGAAATTTCACATGGTACATTAAAATTTACTAATTTAGGGTTAATTTATCTCCTTTCTTATAAAAATTTAATGCGTCTCATAAATGTTTATTTCGTAAAGATAGACACAATATTTAATTTGACAATATTTTCACATGAAATGAGAGATTCTTAATCCAATCAATCTATATATCTGAAAATGATTTGTCTTGTTGATGGCCTATATAGGTGTGGAGTAATGGCAAGATAAGGCCATGTGAACACAGGGTTGTAATGAATGCAAAGCAAACCAGATACTCCATGGGACTATTTTCTTTTTGGCTTAAATGCATTTTGTGCCCCTGATGTTTCTGGGGCGTGCAAATGATACCCCTCTTCTAATTTTGTCGACGTTTGTACCCTCCATGAAATAAAAGAGTGTAGTCTTTACCCTTCCGTCAGTTCAACGTTAGTTTACTAACGGAGGGGCTGACGTGGCTTTTTTTTCTTTCTTTTTTCTGGCATGCCACGTGGATAATAGTAAAACAAATGGAAAAAAGGGGTGGGGGAGGATTTGAACTCGGGACCTAGAAGTAGCAAAACACCCATTTAACCAGTTGAGCTACATGCATAAATAATATATATTGTACGAAAATTAAATTTATATCATCTCCTTCATCATCATCAATTTTATATCCTCTTCTCCTTCCTCCTCCTTCTCCATCACAACACACACAGACTCTCCAATGCAGCATAAAGGGGCTAAAACATGAGAATTGTGTGTGTGAGTGAGCAGTATTGATTTTAAAAAATCCTAAAACTAACGCAAAATTTGAAATCAACCCAAATTAGGGTTCCATCCACTCACCTTTCTTCTTCTTCTTCTCTTTACCTTTCTTCCCCAATTTCCTCTATCCAATCTTCTTCTTCTCTTTACATTCCTCACCTGGAATGTCACTCCAGGGCACCCTCCCACACCAGATCACCCTCCACTAAGTCAAACAAAATTCTCAAGCACCCAACTCACGCACACACTCATCTTCAATTTTTTGGGAAAATTTCCACAGTGAAACACGCTGAAAATTTAGAGTCAATTCCTCTCTCTCACCAACCATGACATTCTTCCTCCTCCTCTTCTTCCATGGTGGCAGTACCATGACCTGAACGGTTCCAGAAATGGATCGGATCGGGTTTTTCACCCCACGCCGCGTCGTCGTCACTTGCTCTCTGGTTTCAGCGCTGCCACTTTGTCGTCGCACATCCTCGCTGTTTCCGCCACCACCGTCATCTCCTTTTCTGGTCCCAGCACCACCACTGCTCACTCTCGGATTTCGGTACAACTGCTCCTGTTTTAGCCCCTTTATGCTGCTGATTCATGGTTATGACCCACTTACAATATGACCCTTTTCTTTTTAATTTTTTTGTTTTGAATTTTGCTTTCATGGGTAATTGCCTAATTGGATTTGATTTTGAATTTTTCTAAATGCCATTCCCATCAGTTTTTGCTTCTCGTTCATCATCAGTAAGTGTTGCAAGCATTAGAAAACTTAACAGTACACTGATGACTGATGAAACTACATTTTTCTGGCAATTGGGTGTTTTTAGGTATTTGATGATCAATTTGATTTTGAGATTGTGGAGTCTGTGTGTGTTGTGATGGAGAAGGAGGAGGAAGGAGAAGAGGATATAAAATTGATGATGATGAAGGAGATGATATAAATTTAATTTTCGTACAATATATATTAATTATGCATGTAGCTCAACTGGTTAAATGAGTGTTTTGCTACTTCTAGGTCCCGAGTTCAAATCCTCCCCCACCCCTTTTTTCCATTTGTTTTACTATTATCCACGTGGCATGCCAGAAAAAAGAATAAAAAAAGCCACGTCAGCCCCTCCGTTAGTAAACTAACGTTGAACTGATGGAAGGGTAAGGACTACACTCTTTTATTTCATGGAGGGTTATAGTAAGGTGATGGAGATACCAGAGGAGCTAGTGAGTGAGCAACACCCCTTGCGTTATAAACCAACATTTGACCATTATGACTACCTTAGTTTCTTTGACAAACTGAAAATCAGAGAAACTTATCCCCGAATCCAAGCTTATTGTGGAATTTGAAGCCTACTGCAAAGTGAAGGAATTGATCTTGTGTCTATGAATCATAAAGCTGGGATCATAAGAGTTGGTTGCTGCCTACGTAGGTGTGCTCTTCTACTGTTGTTTGTACTTTTTTTTAATAATTCATTGGCTACAATTGTAGACGATGATCCCTCGTACATGCCTCTTGTTATAAATTATAATAACAGTCTAATTTTTGTGGCTGATGTAGGACAGAATGTGTGTATAATAAATAATGTTATTTCTGTTCTATGAACATTTCTCCCAAAATTGTCCCTGAACCCTACAAGCAAATTGGTGCTTCATCTCTGCTGGACTACATTAGAGCACATGTAAACACACCATTTCAATTTCCCTTCCCCTTCTTTTTCATTGAGTTGCGATGACAGAAAATAAAATCAAAAGCCAAAAAAAATTAGAAGAAACTCTTTCTCAACAATATAACCATGAAATAGAGCTAAAAACATCTAGAACAAAAAATGACCTAAAATATTGAAAGAAACACTAGAATAAATAAAAGAATTCCTACCACGAGGGAGAATCAAACAAAGAAAATATCTAAACAAGACCGGGCGAGAAATGATTCTGATTTGATACCATCGCTGAAATCTCCGCCATGGCGGATGTTGATTCAGCCTCACTTCTTCAAAGAATTAAAAGACTCATCAGTTCTTCCTCTTTCACCCACTACCAGTCATGTCCTTGCCAAATTCATGCTTGCTCTTGCAAGCGCGAAGTTTTTCGATAAAAACTTTTAAACTTAATTATATCAAACTTAATTTTACTCTACTGAAAAACATAGAGACTCGGTTATTTTTCATACACTTATGTCCATATGCAGTTGTTTACTTGTTTTGTATCCCGACGTTTTACACATATGATGTACTGTTATAAGTAAACCAGTATGTGTACATATACTTCCAAATGCTCAAACAGAAAACACAAGAGCAGTACCTAACTCTAGCTGCGGATATGGCTGTGGAAAAGCACTTTCAAGGTTGAAACAATAAACTCTAATCTACATTAAGGTATGAAGGTTTCACAAAGATGCATCATTCCTTGGATTGGATAGCATACAAATCCTACAATATCTCAATTTAAAATATTCAAATCAATGCAGCATAATCTAATCACAAGTAAGAGCCATCATGCCTGATGAAGTTACACCAGCAGCAATGAACCCACCTTCTTAGGCTGGAACAGTTTTTGTTTTGACCCCAACTTTTCTCCAAGAAACGCCAGGCATGATTTGTTTCGTGTCAACGCGATCTTTGTACTGAACAGTAAAGTTGAGAAGCGAGTCAAGGAGAGAATCCGAAAGAAAGTGTGGTTTCAGTCCCAGATCAATGAGTTTAGTGTTCTTGCAGTTGTAGTAATGCTCCTCTAACTCCACTCTTGGGTTAGGCACAGACATAGTTTTTACATCAAGGCCTAGCTTCTCACCAGCTTTTGTAACAAGGTTGGCAAGTTCACTGACTTTGAACTGCTCAGTGAATTGATTGAAGACTCGGAACTCCCCAGGGTTTGCAGGGTTTGCAATGGCAAGTTCAACACATCGAACGGTATCTCTAATGTCAAGAAAGCCCCTAGTCTGAAAAATGTGCATTTCAAAAATCAGACAAAAATTTAGCAGCAGAGCATTTCATAAATTTATTAACAGTTCAACTAAATGTTAGGAAGAGAACAAAAAGAATTTAGAGCAATAAAAGAATCATACTATGCTATTATTAGAACCGTCATGGAACAAGGTGTACATGGAAGTGATATAAAAACAACATTTAACAAAGTACAACAGTGGGTAGGCTAATCAGTTATTATCAACAATTCTCAAATAGCTAACTTTCATCTGTTCACTACTTCCCGCATTATAATATCTTAACAGCAATGGATGCTCAGAGAAGTGAATTCAAAATCCCTAGACGCTTAATGCAATAGAAATCTATAAGCTAAAATCATGCATGGCTCTGCAGGAGAAGGGGAGTAACAATATTGGTAACTTTATAATGTGAACCAGGATGAAAACATAAGTATAAAGTACTTAGTTAGGCAAAAGACTACTCATCCAACTCAAATCAACTACTCTCCAAAAAAGGACATTATGTTCAATCAGCAAACTTTATTACATATGGTATATAAAGTGTATTTAAAACCCAACCATGATAGAAATCCTAAATTAAATACAGTTCTAGATAAATCCTAATGAAATACATAGTCATAATAGAATCTAAGTTTTCTAACACCAAAAATCCCATAAAAGGTGTAAGATTACATTTTGTCAAGAATAAAATTCCTAAAAATAAGAAGAGAAGTCATAATCCTAAATCACATAATAAAGAGCTGCAAATATTTTTCAATCCTGTAAATTTGTTATGTTTGATTTTAGTTTCAGTTAAAACTTTATTCAGTTTAGTGAAGGACTAAAACCACGTGACTTCTTTATTTTAGAAAGACTAAAACTGAAAAAAAAAATCATAGGCTCTAATAAAAACAAAATGTGTCAATTTTATAGGGACGATGGTTAAAGCTTCATCATTGAAAAATGTGGGGACACCTCTAAGAAAATTCATCATTGCTCCTTGGTTCTATTCCATGATTCTGCTTCAGTTGTCGTCTAACACACAATATTAACATGTCCTTATTCAAAATAAACCAATTATTTTGTCCTGACATCGCATTTGGGAATCATCAACGGCTAGTCTTCTACTTATCAGTAAACAGTAAACAAATAGATGGGTATTTTACCTGGCCTCCTTTACCATATACAGTGAGTGGATGACCAACAGCAGCCTGGACACAGAACCGGTTCAATGCAGTTCCAAATATTGCATCATAATCAAACCTGTTATACAGCTCTTCATGCATTGCAGTTTCATCTGTTATTACCCCATACACCACTCCTTGGTTCAGATCAGTCGCTCGAATCCCCCATGCTTTGCAAGTGAAGGCTATGTTATGCGAATCATGTACCTTACTTAGATGATAGAACGAGCTGGCTTGCTTGGGATATGGCAAAGTATCTGTCCTCCCATTGTGAGTAATGGTAATATAACCTTCCTCGATATCAATATTCGGAGTCCCATATTCACCCATGGTCCCAAGCTTAACTAGATGACACTGCTCCCTATACTCTTTTATCGCAAAGAGCACATTCAGTGTCCCAATAACATTGTTCTGTTGTGTATACACAGCTCTTGACCGATCTATCATAGAGTAAGGAGCAGATCTCTGTTCCGCAAAATGGACAACAGCATCGGGTTCATATGACTTGAAGGTTTCAGCTAAGAACTCAAAGTCACATATGTCACCAATGTAGAGCTCAATACTTTTTCCGGTAAGAGCTTTCCAGCGGTGAAGGCGATTCTGGATGGAGGAAATTGGTGTTAGAGAATCTAGTCCAAGCTGGTGATCAAAAAGGCGTCGAACAAGGTTGTCAACTATGGCAACCTCATAACCCTTGTTAGAAAGGTGGAGGGCAGTTGCCCAACCACAATAGCCATCTCCACCAAAGACCATGACTCGCTTTGCTTTAAAAGGGTCGCCAGAGCTAGTTTGAACTGGGGTATCCTGGCTAGTTGAAACTGCAGCAGCATGTACTGCAGAAAAACTTTTTCTCGGCTTCTGGTCTCGCAAGGAAAGCCTTCTAAGTGGAGATCTGGAATTATTGCAACCAACCATTACAGAAAATGGTGTTGAACATTGGTTAAGGGGTTTTAAGTAAGGTTTATTTCTAGAAGATATAGTCAAGGAGCACGATGATGATAGTAATTGAGCCATCTCAATCACAAGTTTCACAAACTACTTTGAACTTACCTGAAACAAGAATTAAAATCCTGTCATTTGCATTTCACTTCAAACCATCTTAAATACATAGTTCGCACAGCAAGTAATAATAAGACAAGGACTCACGGTCATAATTTCCAACTTTGTGGAACAAAAGCAACTAATCAAGCATAAAGACCGGTAATTTCAAGAGCAAGCATCAAAACAAAACAACACGAGGACTAGACCAACTTCGAGAAATGGAAGAAAAGCAATGATAATAACTATTAACTTGAAAGACAGGAAATAATCACTGTGAAGATCAACAAATTAACCACTTTCATGACCTCAAAACATTGAACACCATTTACCCGAACATTGCGAAAAAAATCAGTGTCTCGCTAAAAATGAATACTCATAGTAAAGGCCATTCATTTGCATTGCCCTTCAAATAACAATAGAGCACTTAGTTCCACTTTCAAGTAATTCCAATTCACGGACCCAATTTTCAAATTGAAGCAGATATTCTTAGTTTCATAAGCAAGCATCAACATGATACTAAACAGGGTAAATTAGAAACAACAAAAAGAGCTAAACCCACTTAAAGAAACAAACAAAAGAAAAACCAAGTTGTTCCATTTTCATGCCCTCAAGACACAGAACATCATTTGATCCATGCCCATTTTTCATAGGAAGATGGAAACCGACATAACAACTCAAGCTAAGAACAACGTAAATTGCAACAGATGGTACTAGTAAGTGAGTGGTTTACCTTGGAGAAACCGAAAGTGGAGCAGTTAGTGGAGAGTGAAGAGTCAAACAGACTTGACCCTTTGGTTCTGGTTCCGGATAAACCCCTGCCAGTGATGATCCTTGGGTTTCAACGATGGATGATGAGAAGGGATGAAGGGGAATATCCGTTTATTCTTTGTTCTTTCTTTACTGGTTTAGCTCTTTGTTGCTGGCCCAATTTGTACAACTCCCATTGTATCTCTTCGGCCCAATTTTTATTCATATTTATAAACTTCTAAAAAACTGGAAAATACCTGAGATTTGAAATATTAGAACTAAATACAGGGTAGGGACGAATGTTTTATTTTGGTTGTGGTTAGTTCAATTCGTCTCATAAGTATGAGGTTGGAGGTTCGATCCTCGCTCATGGGAATGAAACGTATTTTATGATTAGCTGTCTACTGCTTGGTCCGAGCGTAAACGACGAGTGAATTAGTCACTGCTGTCGGCGGTGGATACCTTAGGCTCAAAAAGTAAAATAAAACAAAATATACAATTTTAGTTTTATTTTGTCTTGTTGATAGATGTTGTCACATGTTTAAGAAACATTGACATGTCTCTCCCAATAAATACTTTTCCCGAGATTCGAACTTTTGGAATTTAAACTTGTGTTATCATTCTTACGAGGTATAACTTACTTATTACTGTATATCTTCTTTACTTCAAGTTTCAAGAATCTTACCTTGTTGGCTACACAATTTTAGTTTATCGGCATGTAACAATCAAAATCTTTAAAAAGAAAAAAAAACTATCAAATTCTAATTATATTTCATTAATAGTTTAATACTATTTAAATGTATTTACTCTTTAGTTTTCACTCTGTTGTCAAAGCATATCGATTGGGAAGCGGTAATGCACAAGAACCATTTTCTTCCAAGTGGTCACCTAGATCTCACAGGCGAAAATCGAACAAACAGCTTTATGTCTTATGAGGGGGAAATGGTATGTCATTACCAACTAAACCAACATGTGTTGGTAGTAAAGTAGGTTCCTTGAGGCAGGCTTTTTTTTTATCAGCCTTCCTTGAATCAGGTAATCCAATTATTATTCAGTATGGAACACCCTTTACCCCATATACATATGTGGCTTATTTGACAGGGATTTTCAATTGGGCACAATAATTTAGAACTCAGAAACCATGATTAGGGTCCATGTATAATCCACATGTGCTAATGAAAAGAAGCAAATAAATCAAGTAGTTATGACTTTTTACTTCTGTGGATGTTTGGAAGCAGGATAAGAAGTCTTTACTGTCAGAAAAAGAACATATTTATACAAAACAAATTAGGCCATTCTAATATGTTCCCAAATAAAAGATATACATCACGATATAGCTAAGATTGTACTACAGAGATCTTTGATACAAAACAACCAACACTCTCTAAAGTTTCTTCCTAAGAGACATTAAAATATCTGAGGTCTCACACAATGTTGTGACAAACTAAAAACTACACAATCATCCCAAAAATTATGATCACACTGATATCCTTTTTTACCTGCACATAAGAGGAAAGAGTGAATCAGGCTCCTCAAGAAAGTAGCATATAGCTTGGCACAATTACTTCTTAAAATATGATAATCTTTTTATTGATGATTCAACATATCTCTTCCTTCTCTGTTACCTTGCCTCAATCGTAATTCATCAAATGACAAGATTATAAACACGCCTACTTGATATTTCTTATTTTGGATATGATTTGCTTGTCCTAGACATTTTCTGATTTTCACAGTTTTACAGTCTCTATGTTATTAACAAATGTCCCTCACTCTAGAATACCTCAAAGAATAAAAATAGCGGAAGAGCAAATTGAAATACACAAAAAAGTTGGAACTTTCTGCTTGTGGAGGTTAATTTTCTACCTGCTTGTTTGGCTTGAATGTATTTTGCTCACAATGTTCTTCTGCTACATGACCAGTTTCAGCTTTTTATGGTTGGTGTGACCGTTTCAAAAGCTTCCACTAGCAGCTCCACTTTTCTTCTCCTAGCTGGGGTTAGTTTCGAAACAACCTGTCGAAGCGCATAATCAAGCATCCATTCTTCTTGGCCTTTTCTTGCTTCCATGTCTTGATGCCTTAACAGAACTTTTTCAGCTTCAGAATCAGGCTCTATAGGTAGATATCTAGGCCCTCTTGGGTTGAATTTCCTTACTTTTTCCAATGCCTTGATGAATCTCCTGAGCAGGATCACTTTTTTAAGATTGCTCCAACTTCTATGCATTGGCTGGTTTGGTTTGTTTCCCTCCTTTTCTGCTGGTTCTTCCTTTTCTTCTCGGGTTATTCTGTTTCCGCGTTCTATTGTTTCTTCCTTTTGGTTCAGACCTTCGCTGTTGATCCTTTCAGTGAGAGGCTGTCTGTCCGGTAACTGGTCCTGATCATCTGGAAGGATTGAATCAATTGCTTCTTCTACCATCTTGATGGCTTCAATCTGTCGGAGTTCTATGTCCCGGTCGGCTACTTGCTCCTTGAAGTGCATATCTTGATTAGTCACAGGTTTGTTTTCATAAGAGACCGAAGTTCCTTGAGTTCTGCTCCCTTCATCCACAGACTCTTTCTCATCAATTACTGAACTGGAATTGTTTTCAGCCATATCAGATACCATGTGCTTATACACCATGTACCACATTCCTTTATAGCCTTGTTTTTCTTGGTGGGTCTCAGGTTCTGCAACAGCACTCTTAGGAGCTTCAGATTGTAGGTGTGGAGGTTCATCTAACAGGTTTGAAGATGATCCTGAACCAACCAAATTAGATCTGAGTGATCTAACAAGACCATTCAGGATAAAACTTTTGGACACAGAAAGCTGTTCCACATGATCACCAATCTTATCCTTGGTTTCAGCATCTCTTCCAGATGACTCAGATTTGATATTTGAATTTTCTGTGTCCAAATTTGATATCAAATCTTCTGGAACTTCATTGACTATTTCATTGGTTGGAGTCTCCTCATGAGAGGTGTTTATAATTTCATCTGGCTTACATAAGGAATGTGATCCAGAATCTTCAATCTCTCCATGATAAATATTATCATTGTCAATTGAGATCTTCTCCCCATCATCAAAACTTCTGGCTAAATTTTGCTTTCCACTGAAGTCATCTTCAATGGTTCCAGGAGAGTCGAGACATCTTTCTTTGAGCACAATAGAATTTTGCAGTTCAGGAACTGTACTATGAATTTCATTATCTGAAAGTTCCATAGTACTATTGAGAGAACATGATTCTTTTCCGAGCAATATCTTAGTAGAAAAATCATGAACCTTTCCTTCATCTGTTTCTTCTTTGCTATGACCTGAGAAATCATCAAGGGATTGAATTGGATGTGCTTGAGGCTCCACTGTTGCAGAAGACTGCTGGCTAACATCAGTATCTTGAAATGGCACAATTGTTTCAAAAGCTTCTATTAAGAGTGTAACTCTTTGTCTTTGAGCCGGTGCGAGTTTCGATATAACCTTTTGAAGTGCATAGTCAAGCATCCATTCCTCAGCTCTTTTTCTCTCTTCTGCTGTTTGGTTCTTGAGAAAAACTTTTTCTGCTTCCGAGTTAGCATCTGAAGGCAATTGTCTAGGTCTTCTGAGATTGATGTTTCTTACCTTCTCCAATGCCTTTACAAACCTTCTCAAGAGTATTATCTTTTTCAGATTGCTCCAGCTTTTGGGTGTTCTTTGATCAGGTTTAGCTCCCATCGTCTGTTCTTCTTTAAGAGATTCAGTTGATGTCAATGTATTCCTTTCTTCTCCAGCACCTTCACTCTTTTCTTGGACTACCTCGTCCAATCCAGTGCCTCTATGTTTGAAACTATCATCAGAAGAGAGGCCTTCAGCTTCAGGAAGAAGAATTTCATCAAATGCTTTCTGCACAAGTTCAATTACATTCTTATTGTCTTCATCCATGTCCTGATCAGCTTCACAACTACTCTGACTAGAAGAGCTGTTTACTCCATCGAACGCAGGACCATCTAGCTCTCTTTCTTCCTTTTCCTTCCCTTCAAAAGGCACCTTATTCTCACATTTCCCTGCATTACTTAGTACTGCATGCTTATACATCATGCGCCACATTTTTATATATTTCTGATCTCTTTCCTGAATTCCATTGGCCGCATCAGTAGCGCTTGCAGTTTTAGTAGGATCTTCCTCTACAGAACTTATCTGCTGCACTTCACAATCTGGCTCCACATCAGTAGTGCTAGGAACTTTAATAGGATCTTCCTCTACAGAACTTATCTGCAGTACTTCAAAATCTGGCTCCATATTTTTGCCTTCTGTAGTTACTCCGCCATCCAATATCTCAATATCAGTAGCAGACAACTTGACTGCATCTGTTGTTGATTCCATAGTAGCACTTTCATCAATTTTCTTGGATGCATTCACATTCTTGTCATTCTTTTCATCTTCACTCTGAACAGTTTTGGTTTTCTGATTGGATTTCCTAGCATTACTAAACTGCTTTGATCTGCCATCAATTTTCATGGACTTTTGTGCCTTCAACATTCGCCTTCTCGTCGACACAAATTGCTTCACCGGAGGCGAATCATCGTGGTGGCGATGACCATGAAGAGAGCAGTAACTAAATGTACAAACCTTCATAGCTGATGCACCTTGAGAAACAGTTCCCTCTTCTGGGAGATCAATGTGATCAGTGAAATGGGAATCCTTGAGAGCAGAAGAACAGGTGGCTTTACTCAACCTTGATCCTTCTAGGGATTTAGACTTCTGAGGGCCTTTATCCATGGAAGAATTCCTTGATTTGAAAGTGGGGACTTTTGTCAAGAATCTTACAGGCTTCAGGCTCAACCTTCTGGTAATGACTCTCTGGGATCTGTCACCACCAGCATCACTGCCATTAAGGGTTTCAGATTGCTTTCTTGTTGATTTTGGTGCTTTTGAAGTTGCAATCTTGATTGATCTTGATGACTTTCTAGTCAAACTCCTCTTTAGTTTCAAAGTAAGAACTCTTTGTGAACTCTGCCACAAGCAGCAATGCATCATTATTTATCTCTCTATGATTTAATCTCCCTAACAATTGAAACTACTCAAATCATGTTTACAAACTATCAGATTTCATAATCAGAAAACTAACCTGAAAACCATCCTTTGCATGAGAACTGCTTGTAGTACCCTTCATGTAACTTGGTGATGCATCTGCCATTTCAATTGGGGTTTGCTCCTCTGAACCTTCTGTGGTAACAGATGAGAGAATTGAGAGATTATCATGTTGGGGTTTCCCTCCTTTGGACAATCTTTGAAGCCTTATTGATCTCACTTTCTTCAGTTTCTTCTTGGAATCCAATTTTCCTCTGTTTTCTTGCTGGATGGAAACAGAATCCTCTGCTCCAACCTTCTGATTGGTCATTTTGCAGAACCTGTTCAATTCATAAAATCAAAATTATGGATTGAGTAACAAATTTGTAACACACTAACTCTATCAAGGAAATTCAATGGAGAAAGAAAAAAAAAGACTGAACCTGATTTTGTATTATGATTATGCTTGAGAAATGGTTTTTCTTTTCTTGAAGGAAACTACAAGGTAGAGAGTCCAGAGTGATAACTTTGCAGACTGCTACAGTTGTCTATGTTTTCTTCTAAGTTGTATGAGAATCCAGATATTATTATTATTATTAGAGGGAAGAAAATTCATGTGGAACTTTTGGCTTTGTGTTCAGAATTGAACGTGTCAAAAGATAAAAGAATGTGAAACGGGAGCTGGAGGTGCTTGAGTTGGATGAGTGTGTTCAATGTTTTGTGTTGAATTGACTTGGCTTTTGGTCTATTGGCTCAACGTGGAGACTGTGTATTATGTGTTTGATATATTATTTTTCTTCTAGATGTATTTTTTTTTATTTCTTTGTGGGGGTCATTTATATATGATACATCCTTAAAATTTCTTATACGAAAGACATGAGTAATATCATTATTTAATTCCAACAAACACCTATTCTGTTATGCTACAAAACAATGAAAGTGATTTAACTTTCATGGGTGGCTTCAATATTTTATAATATTGATAGATTATAAAATATAGTTAATGATTAGTTCTTAAGACAGATATGCAAAGTCTACTACTTAAGTAATTATAAGCATATTCTTTGTTCAATGACAGTTGAGATTGGAGGACTAATGGTTTGGCAGCTATAAAAAGTATGGTGTGAAATTTCCATGAACATGATGTGGTGTGGTGGCAAACATATCAGGCTTGTGTTCATTGTGAGACTAATGCAACCCCACCACCATCCACCAATTTGTTCACTCCTTTCTCCACCGTAACGTAAAGTATCTCCTATCCACCTGTATAAGCCTAAACAATGTCATAAAAAAAGTTTCATTTTTTCTTCAAGTAGTTTACTTTGTGAATTTCAGACTAAATCTATTCGTATGTATATAAAATGGGGTCATGAGAGGTAAATCAAAAGCACTTAAAGATAAGTAGGTACTAGGTAAGGAGTTTGATAACTTCTTGTTGTTCATGATTTCTAACCTCATCCTAACTTTCATGATGTGAGATAGAGAACAAACTTCATATGAACACACCGAAAAAAACAACACTACAATGTTATAGAATTAGTGTGTGTTTGGATTTCAGTTTGCAAAACAGAGTTTAAGTGAATGTGGGTTTGCGAAACGGAGTTTAGTTGAAAGTGAGTTGTTGTAATGTGATTAATGTTTGGATATTTTTTTTGAAAAGTAAGTTTGACAATGAATATTGTTTGGATAATATTATTTAAAAGTACTTTTGGATGTGTATAATTATTAATTTCAGGCATGAGTAGCACCCCAACCAACTTTCAATCAATAGAGAAGTTACAAATTCCCTCCTTCCATCTAACGTACGTTTAGAGCCCAAACTCAGTTGAGTCAACTAGAAAAAAAATAGCCAAACAAGTGGGTGCAGAATTCTATGCATTATGAAAGTACTTTGAGGGATGTCAACCCAAAACCAAACATAGCCTTAAACACTACGATTTGTTCACAAATCCACAATCCAACAAAAAAAAATCAAAATATAAACAAGGAATATTAAGATAACTTTTGCATCAAAAGTAAATCCATAATTAATATTATTTTTATATTTCATTGAGAAAACCCAAAAGCACCCACAAGTTAGACAAAATTTACTAGAATTCTTCAGTATAAATGAACATGTATTTACGTTGAGGGAGGACTCCTTTATATAACAAGGAGTCTCTTGAATGGTAATAACAACCTGGTCCATTACCATTAGGCGCAAGGAGAATCTAGCAATTACAATTATTTAGGGGAGAGAAAATTGAGGAAATGTAGGCCGGACAACCACATTAATGTTGTCAGCAAGATATCTAGGAGGCCCGCTAGAGAGAAGAACCTGGACATCCTCATCAATAGTCAATTGATCAACCATTTGATAGGTGCAAAGACGACCCCTAGACCTTCGTAGAATAAGTAAGTTAGCCAACTCATCATGCTAACGGTCCAACAATCACCATAACGTTGTTGGCGAGATGCCTGGGAGGTCTAATTAAGAGGTGAAGAAGGATGAATTTAGTCATCTTCGTTCATAGAGAACTTATCAATTGTTTATAGGTGGTGATCTCGTGCCAACAAGAAACTTTTAGGCATGCTAACATTCCAACTCCACATTAATAACCTGGTCGCCCCAATTCCCCAAAGGTCCACCACAACCCTAGGTGTGACAATGTGCGTGGAAGTAGTACAAAAGACTCTATATTCCATGAGTAGGTGTGACAATGTGAGTAGGAAATAGTACAAAAAACGCTCTACTTCATGACAACATTATTATATTTGCACAATAGAAAAAAAAGATAGATCATATTCTTCTAATCACTAAACTTATGGGATTAAAATCGTAAATAAAAAATCAAAATCACATAGTTATTAAATCAGGGTACTTAAATTGTAAAAGAGATTGTAAAAAAAAAAATTGTAAAAGAGAAGTTTAAGACTAAAATTCACAAAATCTCGAAAGCCAACAAAATAATAAATTGACCCAATCAAAAATGAACAACATAGAAAACCCAATCAAAATATGGGCTCATCAACATGAAGGGGCTAGTCCAGATTGACGGCACTTGTACCAATGAAGCAAAGAGTGGCACTTGTTTGGGAGTCTCTATCTCCATTTCTTTATCACAAGAAAAAAAACAAAAAGAAACCCTTCACACGTTTTGGTAGCTTGTTCTTTCAAACTGTTTCATTCCCTCACGCTTCCGTAACTAGCTTGTTATTTACAACATTTACTGTCTGCTATGCTATGCATCATTTGCCTTTTCAAACCATTCTCCGGTCGCACGCACACACACACACACTATCTCATCAGAAACTTCCAAACCAGCCAGTTGCAATCTTTATTCATTCGGTTTCCTTATCCTCTTCATCCAACGAACCATAATCATGTTAATACAATTTGGATATGTTTCGTTGTTTCCACGTCATGCTTTTCGTGACTAGGCTCCGCGTCACCTCAAGGTAGCAGACTAGCAGCATCTTTATCTCCTCCTCGTTCCACATCCCAATGCCCCACTTCCTCCCTCCCATTCATTCTCACTTTCAGAAGGAAATTTTGTTGCTTCGATTTTTGTTCCAGAATCGACCAATTTCATTTCTAGGGTTCCTTCAAAATTGTTTCTTTCTTACAAATTCCAGGTGGGCATCTCTCATTTCTTCTTGGCTCCCTTCAACTTGGAACAAAAATAATCACTTTTTCAGCTTCCAAACCAACCATTGAAGACACTTTTTTAGTTCTGTTGTTTTGATTTAGTTTATAGAAGCTTTGGAGTTCAAATCCTAGTAGTGTAAATGCATATTTGTAAATCTTTCTACAATTGATTCTGAAATCCAAATCAATTTTGGGGAGAAGATTCTGTTAGTTGAATTGCTTTTATATTCTACAACTCATTCTGAGGATAAAAAAGTTGATTCACACATAATAGATATAGATCATTTCCATTGCTTGAAAAATACAGCTCTTTGATACTGCCCTTGAAAATACAACTCTCTTGTAGATTGTTTAATCCTAGAGTTTGTAGTTTTGCCCTGTGAGAAAAGGGTTAGATTGTGTCAAGGTAGAATGGATCATATTAGTAATGAGGCTAGTGTTGACCGTTTTCCAATTGGCCCATCAGACATTCTTGGACGCACAATTGCTTTCAGGGTTCTATTCTGCAAGTCCATGTCTCATTTGAGGCATCAGCTGTTTCATGTCTTGTTGGTTCTGTTCTATAGGTCTAGGGGGATTTTGTCATCCTTTTTATCATGGTTTCATCCGAGGAACCCACAGGGGATATTGGCAATGATGACTATAGTTGCTTTCTTGTTGAAACGGTACACGAATGTAAAGGTGAGGGCTGAGATGGCTTATAGGAGGAAATTCTGGAGAAACATGATGAGATCTGCTTTGACCTATGAGGAGTGGGCTCATGGAGCTAAGATGCTTGATAAAGAGACACCAAAGATGAATGAGTCTGACCTTTATGACGTGGAATTGGTGAGGAACAAGCTTCAAGAGCTTCGGCATCGTCGACAAGAGGGATCTCTTAGAGATATTATGTTTTGTATGCGTGCTGATCTTGTTAGAAATCTAGGTAATATGTGTAACCCTGAACTGCACAAGGGTAGGCTTCAAGTCCCCAGGTTAATCAAGGAGTACATTGATGAAGTGTCAACCCAATTGAGGATGGTCTGTGACTCTGATTCACAGGAGCTATTACTGGAAGAAAAGCTTGCTTTCATGCATGAAACTAGACATGCATTTGGGAGGACAGCTTTGCTGTTAAGTGGGGGTGCTTCTCTTGGAGCTTCTCATGTAGGCGTGGTTAAAACACTGGTAGAACATAAACTCTTGCCTAGGGTAATTGCTGGTTCAAGTGTGGGATCCATAATGTGTGCTGTTGTTGCTACTAGGTCTTGGCCTGAGCTTCAGAGTTTCTTTGAAGACTCATGGCACTCAATGCAATTTTTCGATCAAATGGGAGGGATTTTCACAGTTGTGAAGAGGGTCGCAACACGTGGTGCTGTTCATGAGATCAGACAGTTGCAAATTATGTTGAGGCATCTGACAAACAACCTTACATTTCAAGAAGCTTATGACATGACAGGTAGAGTTCTTGGGATTACAGTTTGCTCCCCAAGGAAGCATGAACCTCCGAGATGTCTTAATTACTTGACCTCACCCCATGTGGTTATATGGAGTGCAGTCACCGCTTCTTGCGCCTTTCCTGGCCTTTTTGAAGCTCAGGAATTGATGGCAAAGAATAGAAGTGGAGAGATTGTTCCTTACCATCCCCCTTTTAATCTGGGTCCTGAGGAAGGCTCCACACCAGCTCGTCGGTGGAGGGATGGTAGCTTGGAAATTGATTTGCCTATGATGCAGTTGAAAGAGCTATTCAATGTCAATCATTTTATAGTCAGCCAGGCCAATCCTCATATTGCACCATTATTGAGATTGAAAGAATTTATACGAAATTATGGAGGCAATTTCGCTGCCAAGGTACATACATATTCTGTTTATTGGCATTGCATACATTTGTTTCTTTAATTTTTTTAACTTCTACAAAGCTCATTACCTCATGTAGAGCCTCTTATCTTCCCTTAGTCTTCAATTGATGTGTCTAATAGTTCCTCACTGTTTGACTAACTATATGAAGTTTTACATGTTCATTTGTATGTTCTTATATTTGCTTATGTTTTAGATATTCAATGCTTTTTACTCATGGATTTGATTCGGGCTTGTTTTGTATGTGTGCTTGTGTCTCTGAAATATCATGCACCATGTACTTATTATTTGTTGGACAAAACCCTGTGGAGTTTTATTGCCTCAACAACTCCACTCACTGACAACTTTTGGGGAGGACTTGTGCCTGTTATGTTTGGATGTCAAGAAGAGATCACTGCCATCCTATGTGCATATCACTCAACGTCATCTCATATTTGTAAAATGTTTAATCTGCTATGCAGATGTAGTAGCTTAGTGTCATTGCCTTGTTTTGAATTCCAGTGACAATCTATGTTAATGGCAAAAGCTAAGTGTTAGACTTGAGACAGTTGTAAAATAGGTATAATTAAATGTGGTTTTTGGTTATGCAGCTTGCTCAACTTGTAGAGATGGAGGTGAAACATCGATGTAATCAGATACTGGAACTTGGCTTTCCTCTAGGTGGACTTGCGAAGCTGTTTGCTCAAGAATGGGAAGGTGATGTGACTGTTGTTATTCCTGCAACCCTTGCTCAGGTGTGCCTAAAGAACATTTAAATATCAGTTAAGTATTTGTTTTAATTAAAAACATAACTTCAACCAGATATAAATTCGAAGGCATGGTAGTGCTTAATATCAAAAGGCTTTGCTTATAAAACTTGTTAATGTTCCAATGTTTTTGGAAACACAGTGGAATATTGTGGAAAGTTTTCTATATTTATATTTTTCCAACAAGTTTTGGAATTTATATATGTTTCACTTTCTAAGGATGATTCAGCGGATTATTGATTAACTAACTAGTGTATATTGTGACCTGTCTCCTGCTTCAGTACACAAAAATTATACAGAACCCTTCATATGGGGAGCTTCAAAAGGCAGCCAACCAAGGGAGAAGATGCACCTGGGAGAAGCTTTCAGCCATAAAAGCAAACTGTGAAATTGAGCTTGCTCTTGATGAATGTGTGACGATTCTCAATCATATGAGAAGACTAAAAAGGAATGCTGAGAGAGCTGCTTCTACTTCTCATGGTTTGTCCAGCACTTACAAATTCAGTGCTTCTAGAAGAATTCCCTCATGGAATTGCATTGCAAGAGAGAATTCCTCAGGCTCCCTTGAAGACCTTACAGAAGCTGTTTCCTCATTGCATCAAGGCATCGGCAGTTCCAATGGAGCCAATGGGAAAACTTGGAAGAGCCCCCGTGGCATGCATGAGGGGGGTGACAGTGACTCTGAAAGTGTTGATCTGACTCCTTGGACCAGATCTGGTGGACCTCTGATGAGAACTGCTTCAGCAAATGTTTTCACTGACTTTCTCCAAAACTTGGAGGCTGATAATGAACTACATAGAGGCTCAGTGGCTCATCTTAACTCTCATGCAAATATGTTCACAGACTCTGAGCAGAGGGAAATTGGCAACAGGGTTGTTACTGGGTCTAGTATTCTGGTAACTGAAGGTGATCTTTTGCAGCCTGAAAGGATCCATAATGGGATTGTGTTTAATGTTGTCAAGAAAGAAGGATTAAGACCTTCAAATAGGAGTCATGATTTTGGAAATTACAGTAATGAAGTTGCTGAATGTGTCCAGATTGACTGTCCAGAGAAGGAGATGGATGCTGCTAGCTCAGCTTCTGAACATGAAGATGATGAATCCACACCAGCTAGGCTCCTCACTGAAACACCAGACTATAATTCCATGGACAATGCTGGCTCAGATGATAGTTAGTTTTAAAGATAATTTTTTCCAGTGGTTTTTTTTAAATATTTTGTTGTATTGATTTCCCCATTGTAAATAGTAAGAAATCTGGTCTTGGAGGGTCTCTATTCTTGATTTGATTGCCATAATCCACCATTTGGTTTACTCATAAATGTAATTAAACAGAGAAAGGGAGTTTACACTTCCACGACCATTTGATGTCTTGGCTGCCCCTTCTGCAGATGAATGAAATTGATATGGTGTTCATGATAGTGAACATGATTTGATCAAATGAAGTGTATTGTTAATAAGAGAGGATTGGTTTCTTTCTTTCTTTTTAGGGTAAGAGGAGGATCAGTGTATGCTTGGAAATAAAATATATTTTTCACATTGGAGTGAGAAGTGACTATGGAGAAAGCTGCTCCTAATAGCTTTTGTGAAGGGTTCTTGTAGAATATTTAAACGTGAAACAAAACATGCTATTGGTTTTTGATTCGCATTAAGGTTGCCACAACTGTTGTGAGTAATATTTCTCCAAAATTTCTTCTGGACAATGACGTTTTATGCCATTTCTCTATCATTGGTTGTCTAGGTACCTAATGTGGACAACATTTTACTAGTTCAGTTTTGAACAGCCAAATCTGACATGCTATAGATGTTTGCAACGTTCCTCCGTCACAACTTCGCCTCCACCTTTCCCTTTCCCTCGGTGTCCACAGCCTCTATTGCCACCATCACCTCGCTCTTCCTACCACTTTGTCTCCCCTCTGAATCCACCACCCTTGCTCCCCTGTGTATCTATCTCCACCAAAGGCGCTGCCATGATTGCAGTTGTACTCATCGGCATGATTATGTGACAGCCTCCACCACCATGGGAAAATGTTAATGGAAACGGGATCAATGTCCCCCCCCCCCACTTCAAACAATTTTTTTATACATATATATAGTTTATTAATTAATTAAATTTATTATCCTTCGCAAAATGATAGGTGTTGTGTGATGGTTGCACATCTTGCCTCTTCAAATAAATCTCTCCTCCATGATGGTGGGCGTCACCATCGACGACGTCACCGACTTGTTCTCGGCAAGAAGTAACACGGTGATGATGGTGGTGTTCACATTTTCGACGGCACAAAGATGACACTTTATCGTTTTCGTTGCCGCCGTGTCTCCATAGATCCCCTCCTTGCTATTGATTTCCCTCATCTTCGCCACCACCCTAGCTTCCATATTCGTCGAGGTCACCATCATCCTCCTCCCTTGTCGTCGCCCCATCTCCCTCGGTCTCCTCTTTGCCATCTAAGCTTCTCAAATTCCCTCATCTTTGCCACCACCGCCGTCGAAATCTGCTACCATCCTCATCCACATTCAGTGCTCAACGGTATTGTTTTTCTCCTCAACCTTCTATAGCCGGTGGATACAAGTTGGTTCAAACTAACACTAGTAAAAGAAGGTACAAATTAGATCAACCCTTGGTTGCCTACTAATTATCACAAATTTTAAACTAGTTCAAAAGATTCCAAATAATTATGAGATTAACAGATTCATCTTGAGGTGAGTGGATATAGAACTGGTTCACTAGTTTTCTAGTCAATACTTGCTTTGTCACATACCTGTCAAAAGTAACTCTCTCAACTCAAAATCAAATTGTGTTACTGCGTTAAAGTCAATATGAGATCACCAACAAAATCTAGTTAAAAACAAGCCACACAAACTCGTTACAAATCTTAACGAGTCAATGAAGTTGTTTGAAATATGCTGAAACATAAATGGAGATAATCATCATATCACTATAATGTGTCGCAATGGAACGAATCTTAATGGTCTCGATACAAATCCATCTGCACTATCTATTATCTATCTAGATTCCATTAGCTGTAAACATGTAACACTTCCAACAAGAATAGTTTCAAGCATATACCATGCAATTCCTTCAATCATGCCGTGGTGTCACATCTGTAACAATCATGACCAATTCGTTATGCACTCTCTGACTCTACGTTTCCTCTTTTCTCTCTCTCTCTCTCTCTCTCTTCAGCGGATACTACACAGTACATAACATAAGGGCTCGTTTGGCACGCCGTATTAGGCATGATAGTATAAGCTTATACAATACATTATGAGTTTATCCATTGTTTGGTGATGATATTGTATTGTATAAGCTTATCCATCAAAGTCCCCTTATACGTTAAAATGGCGTATTATTTAATCCATCATGTGAGTGATGGATAAGACATGATAAGGTTGTGACGTATAAGTCACCATCACTACCACCCTCCATTGCTGCCAACTTACACCACCATTAGCACCACCACCGGGTGTTGCCGCCACCACCCGATAACCATCGCCGCCCAACCGTCACCACCACCACCACCGCCCTACCGCCACCACAACCACCACCATATCGCCACCACCACCATAATCGCCGCCACCACTCTATTGCCGCCACCAACACCACAACCACCACCCTATCGCCACCACTATCACCATTGCCTCCACCCTCCACCGTTGCCGCCACGCTACTGCAGCCGCCACCGCCACCCTATCGTCGCCAACACCACAACCACCATCGCTGCCACCACCTCCGCCGCCACCACCGGTGTTGCCGCCACCACCACCGACACCACAACCACCACCCTATCGCCACCACCACCATAATGTCGCCACCACCGACACCACAACCGCCACCCTATCGCCACCACCACCACCATTGCCTCCACCCTCCACTGTCGTCGCCGCGTTACTGCAGCCGCCACCGCCTTATCACCACCACCACACTATCGTCGCCAACACCACAACCACCATCGCTGCCACCGCCGCCACCACCGCCCTACCGCCACCGCCCTACCGTCACCACCGACACCACAACCACCACCCTATCACCACCACCACCACCATTGCGTCCACCCTCCACCGTAGCCGCCACCTACCGCAGCCGCCACCGCCTTACCACCACCATCACCACCCTATCATCGCCACCACCACAACCACCATCGCTGCCACCACCACCACCAACTTATCTCCACTGTCACCACCACCGCCACCAACACCAATCTACCACCATTGCCACCACCACCACCAACCTACCACCACTTCCATCACCACCGCCACCACCGTTATAATCACCTCCATATTTGATTTTTATTATATCATTATTCAATATTTTACTAAACATAAAATTGCATTAATTTAAATGATATTGTAAATTATACAGAGTATGGCCAAACGCTGGATAGTATAAGAATGTTATCAGGGCTTATACTATCAGGCCTAATACTATCAGGTCTTATACTATCAGGCCTTATACTATACGTCGCACCAAACGGGCCCTAAAGTGATAAAACAACCACGAAGAAATGAATGATTGGAAAATGGGTTTGCCAAGGAAAATGACATGATTTTTCAAGTTATTTGGGAAAGAAAGCGATAGGAAATAAAGTTTTTTTTTATTTGAGTGAATCGATACTTTCTTAAAAGAAAATTTAAGGCAGGGGATGGTCCTAGTTTAAAGTAGAGAAATTTGTCGGCTTTAAAAGAAACAGTTATGAAAGATTTAGAGCATCTTTAACCATGATATTTACTAAAGTATTTATTTTTTACTTTTTACAACTTTTAATAATGTCACATCATCTATATCATTTTATTAATTTTTACTCCAACCTAACAACTCTTAAAAGTTTATATGAAAAATTATTTTATTAATTGCAAGTTTTATTTAAACCTTTTACATTAAGCAATAATAAATTCAAACGCACTTTTCATGACTAAATTGGATATCTACTCTCACATACCCTTACTAGACATGTTGGAATTAAAAATATGCTCAAATGGTAATAGATATTGGTTACATACTCCCATTGGAGAGATGCTCTTACAATATCAATTTATCTCATCTTAAAAAGAATTAGTGAGGATTTAAATTTGCATCCTATAAATAAAGCTTAAAAGAATTGGTGATGACAGGGAGGAGCTATAGCTCCCCCAAACTTGAAAAATCTTATATAATCGACCTTATTTAATTTTTTTTACATATAGTAATATTATATAAATATAAAAGGTGCATTAAAAAAAAGAATTTCAACTTGTCCCAACGGTTAGTGTATGTTGAATTTTATGTAGTGAAGCCTTGCTTGGGTTCATTTTTGTTACATTTCCACATTATTTCATTTTTTAGCTGTTTCATTATTTAGCTGGCTTCAACTTTATCTTTACAAATTTCTTGTCTTTATTACTACTGCTCTTTTAATATTTGTTCAATCATCTACATATTTTCACTTATCATTAATCTTGATTATAATTTTTATAATACTAATTATTAGTACGTTCAAAAAAACTATTATTAGTGCTTCTACGCCACAAGCACCAAATGTGATACAAGTATTTTAATTTATGATTAAAGTTTAATTTCAGCCCCTCCAAAATTTCTTCCCAAGATCCGTCACTGGGGGCACCACTCGAAAGAATATGGTGATTTGCCGCTCCGCCATGTTACCATGCCTTCATATTAATTAGTAGCACTTCTTATCAAACAAACAACTAACTTTCCATAAAATTATATTAGAATTCTTGAAACATATTATAGGTTAAACTATCTAACAAAAGGAAACAAACCCCAACATACCATCTTATAATATCCACTTTAAAAGCCATCTACTTTCCTTCTCGTGTAGTTGCCCCATTTGAGGGAAGGGGATTAGGCAAACTCTTGTGGATTAGCCCCACACAGAGAAGGAGAATGGGGACACACTTCTTTTCCAATTGTGCATGCATTTAATGGTGTGTGTAATGTTTTCAGGTCTATTAATCCTAAAATCCTCGACTTTATGTCACGAGTAGACAAATTAAATGCAACTTGATAGAAAGGAAACGAAACACTAGCTATGCCATGTTATATGTGTGTCTTTTTGTGAGAAGTATTACACTTCGAAAAAACAATGGATGGTAACAAGTCAAAGTCTCTTAGTTCAAAGTGCCCCCACGTTGCATGTGTGCTTATATTGAAAGAAAAATATTAGTATTATTTTTCACACATTATTTTTTTTGAAAGATAAAAGGTTAAGTATTATTATCCACAAAAAACCCTAAGGACAGAACCCTTAGGGAGCGAGGAGAGCCCAACAAAAAGGGGAGCAACTCGATGAACAAAAAGAAATCCCACTACACCTAAAAGCCCTCGACCAAGACCCAGGAACAAAATCAAAACAGGGCTAAACAAACAGCCACGAATCTGAGGGGAATAGCTATTTTTAATATATTTATTTTTAAATTGTTAATTTTTAAAAAGGCTTAAAGGGTCCAAAGGTCCCTGAGATTACAAAGGGAATCAAATCCAGGACCTGAAAAATTTTCGCATCAAATTGAATCCCTAAGAAATTTTTTTTAATTCAATTGAGGACAAAGTGTGTCTGATGCTAAAGTGGCTTCAATTTTAGCCTACTCAGCTTTTCCACGTGGCATTTTAAATTTTTTTTAATTGAAAAAATTCCTAAAACTTAATTTTTTAAATTCAACTCATATATTAAAGCATAAATAAAAAATAAAAAATAAAAATAAAAAATAAAAAATAAAAAACTTAATAAAATCTCTAATGTAAATAAAAACCTAAATCTAAAAATAAAACAAAACACTCCCTGCAACCTTCCTCACCTCTTCAACCCCCACCATTGAAAACCCATAACCACACCAAAAATCCAGAATCCAGAAACAAGACCCCAACCCACCTCAACACCTCCAAACCCACGCACCACCACTATCTACCCACCCCAAATTTCATCTTCTTTAGCCAGCAACCAGCAAAACTGAAACCCACCCCAACCACCACACCCAACCCTTTTTTGCTGCCATTGCCAAACCCAAGCTCTCCTTGCTGCACCTTTGCCATCTCCTTGCATCAATTTGTCCGGATATGCTTCGATTTGGGTTGGATCTAGGTTGGTGAGGTGAGACTGAACTCGGATTTGCATGTGGATTGAGGGTGGTGGGGTTCTGGTTGTCTGGATTTGTTGGGTAGGTGAGGGTGGGGAAGAAGAAGAAGAATGAGTTTTTTTGGAGTTGAGGAAGAAGATAACGGTTGTTGGGGTTGAGGATGAAGATTTGGGTTTGTTGGGTGGTTGGGTGGGTGGGAAAGAAGAAGAATGGGTTTTTTTTGGAGTTGAGGAAGAAGATAACAGTTGTTGGGGTTGAGGATGAAGATTTGGGTTTGTTGGGTGGGTGGGGGTGGGGAAGAAGAAGAAGAAGAATGGATTTTTTGGGAGTTGAGAAAGAAGATAACAGTTGTTGGGGTTGAGGATGAAGATTTGTGAATTGTTAGGGAAACCTTAGATCTGTGTGGTTTGATGTTGAAGGGATTGTTAATTTCTTGTTGGGTTTGATGTTTTTTGTTATTATTAGATTAGGTTATTATTTAGGTAATTATTTAGTTAAGGGATTTTATTTAAATTAGGGATTTATTAAGTTTTTTAATTTTTTTCTACTTAAATAAATGAGTTGGAACTAAAAAAATAATTTTTTTAATTAAAAAATAATTATAAAAGTCACGTGGTAAAAGTGACTAGGACAAAATTGAGCTGTGACAACATTTGACCTTAATTGAATTAAAAAAAATTTCATAGGGAATCAATTTGATGCGAAAATTTTCCATGTCCTGGATTTGATTCCCTTTGTAATCTAAGGGGCCTTTGGACCCTTTAAGCCTTTTAAAAATGATTATTTGACACCTTGTAGTTGCATTCACCTCATGTAAGTGGAAAGTAGAAATGACACCGAAAAGTGGGATGGAAATGTCTTCTTGCTTCACATTCTGCATCTTTGAGAAATGAGACCCGCAAAGTGAGGTGGGGAGTGTCTCCTCGCTTCCCATCCTGCATCTCTTCTTTGTTTTGCGGCGGAGTAAATTTGCACCACAATCTCATTTCCCACCTTCTCATGAGTATATACCTCCTCGAGCACGTCATTAACAATTTTAAAAGAGTAAATTAAATATCTAAAATGGATAAGTTTATGCAGTAAATTCAGGAATCACTAGTGATAATGTAGCTCCGTCATATTCACTAATATAAATATATAATAAATTTTAAATGACACTAAGTGAAATTTTTCACACGATATGTGAATTTTAAATAATTTGAAATGTAAAGTCTAATTTAACCAGTATAAAACGTTAATTCTAGTACTCTAAATATTTCATCAAGCATTCAACTCATCTAAAAAGTGAACTATTTATATATGCGTGCAATCGAATATTCCATCACACAATATCATTGTCTCAAAAAATTTATCGAGGGGATTTTATCTCATCTCCACAGGAAATTTTCTCCAAAATCGAGGACACAAAATGGGCAATCCCTGTGGGTATCTCATCATTAGGTAGAAATTGTCACCCATAACAGAAAGAAATAAGAGGAACCGAGAAATTCAGTTGATGATATACGTAACTGCAAAGTAATAGAGAAAGAGATAGCAGTAAGATACAGTGTGCGTAAGGTAAATACTTATTTATAAATTTATTTGATAAATTTACTGAAATAAGTTAAAAAATTAAAGATTATAGTAGAATTATTTTTGTCGTAGCTTGTATGTAGGGTATAAACGTATATTTATAAGCTATAGAAATTTATGAGTTTATAGGTAAGTCGTCATTATTTTCATGTCTAAACTAAACACTTGCCTAAATTGTTTGTAATGATAAGATAGGTTTAAATAAAGTATTTCAAACGTACCATTGTGTATAAAAAATTAGGTATGGACCAAATTAAACGTGGTTTTTTTTATTAAGATACACAAGTAGATAGTGGTGGGGTGGTCCTAGCTATTCTCTAAACACGGGGCAGCATGGCCAACCCACTAATTCAATTTGCGTGTGCAATGCAATGCAAAAGCCAAAAAGGAAGAAATGTCAGGACGAACTCAAAAGTGAAGAAGGGAACATGTTGTGTTTGCACTTCTTTTTTTAAATTCAATAGGTGTTTGAGATATTGAATTAAAATAAAAATATGAATAGGTGTTTGGGTTCGTGTGTCACAATTTTCTTTGACAATTTTCCGTGTGCTCAACTATTTCCGCGTGCTGTTTTTCCGTCGGCGATTATGGAAATCCAACTTGCCGAATTTGTGGACAATTGTGCTCTTGCCGGTTGTTCGTGGTTTTTCTTTTAACAAAGTTAATAGTTAAAGGAAATGGATTTAATTAAACCAACTTGGTTAACTTAGTGGTTTAGTACGTACTTGGTCATATAAACATTTGGTTAGAGTTCAATTACCAACTCTTATGAAGAGAAAAAAAAAAACTTATTTGATAGCTTCATATCGTTTAATGTGTTGACTGAGTGTGAATGATTAGTTTCAAAACAACCGGCTATATAATACTTTAGAAAAAAAAAAAGATTTGTGTTCCCAGCTGTAAGGATAGCTCCAAATTAGTTCTTTCAACAGTAATTGATGAAGCTTGTGTGTTTTGAAAGTTAATGGAAAGTGGGATTGAAGGCCAATCTTAGATCGATTAATTGTCACAAAATATCATGTGGATTAAAACCTCAGTGATATGTAGTCTTTGCAGCCTTACAATTTCACAAGCAGTTATTGCAAATGCTATGCCCAATTTCAAGTGAGGAGCATGAGAATCTCAAAATTTCAGGTTTCTTTCTTCTAACGTTCACCACCGTTATTCCAAAGATAATTTGTACTAGTTTCATCTCTAATTATATGTGATAAAAAAACTATGTTGCTATTAAAGGCATAGGTGGTACAAATTATGTTGCTAAAAGTGAGTTATTTTTTAAATTATGTTCCAAAAATTATGTTGCTATTTCATCTCTTATTTTAGTGAAGGACTATATTAGAATGACCCTATTTTACAAGTATCAAAATTTTTAGTTAACCCACAGAAATACTATACTTTAAAATCATACGTTCGGTGGACATATTTCAATGCGATATAAATCATGTGATCAGCTTGATATGTAATGTAACCCACCTCTACCACTCATTTCTCTCTCTATGTATAGATTACTCAATTAAGCATAAGAATATGGCTGCCAATGATTATAAATGATGGACAAGCCAAACCAACCTTCTTTTCCAAATATTGTATTATATCTATCATGTGCACATCAGATATTCCAAATCTACATGAAATTATTATATCATGTTGGTCAAAGTAAAATCCGAAAGTTTCCGTTACCTAAGAGTTATAATTAACTATGCAAAAATATATTATCAAAGAAGCGATACTAATATATGATATGATGAGTTTAATGAATATGGACAGTTACATTGATAACGAATCACAGTATGACACTTAGGAGAATCTGTTACATTTACTTTAAATTTTAATTAAAATAAAATTATATTTTGTGATTTGACGGAATTTAATTGGTTGCTGTGTAAACAAATTTTACATTATCAATTACTCCTTTAATTCATATATGATTCAAACTAATTTAACTTTCAAACGAAATTACTGAGTGGGGCTTGATCAACCAATGATCGTGTGGCGCTTGATGAACTCAACCAAAGATGAACTTATGGTATGACTTTTGGGAAAAAGAAAAATTAAAACACAATCACAATAAAATAAAATAATGGGGAAACTTCAAACCTGAGAAAAACCACGACTGTTTCTTAAACCGACAACCGGAGAATTATTACTCTGTTGCAACGCATAGATTTCTTTCACTCTCACCCTAATACCTCAGTGCAACCACACTTTCACAAATCAAATATTTAAACTGAGTCAGATATAAGCTTAAAGTGCTACTAAGATCCAATATATAACATTGGTCTCTCATTGCTTCACCACAATAAGCAATGTGGGAATAGCTAATTTTTTAACCTCCTTCTTTATTTTAGAAACTTGGTAATATGAGACTTGACAATCAACCCCAACAAGGACATAGATGAACCTCTGAAGGAGTACATCAACCGCTTCAACCTGAAGGCTATACAAGTTAAGGATTTGGAGCCCAAAATCCATATGATGTCCATTCAAAACGGTCTCAAGGAATGACCATTTGCAGGTGAGCAGTCAAAGGCTCCACCGAAAACTTTTCGAGCTTTCCAGCAACTAGCTATCAGCTATATAAATGCAGTAAAAGGTTGTCATTGTCAAAAGAAGGTAGCGGCACTTGTTGGCTAGGCGCTCAATCCATGCAGTGGAAAGAAAGAAGAAAAAAAGCAATAGAACTCTCCTCTGCTGGGGGAAGGGCAAGACAAACTAAAGTGGAACATACTCTCTCATGATTCAAACAATATACCCCTCTTAACACACAAAAATGAAAAACACTTCGCCAAGTGTCTAATGCTAAGATGTTAGAACTCGCTCCACAACCCAAAATGACACCCACCAATATGCATAAAACCACATGTCCGACATATGATTTAGTATAAGTTTTCAATTGCCGAATTTTAGCGGCAACTAAAGTTGTGATCATGTATATGTCGAAAGTGTGTCGCGAATATCTGAATACCACTGTAAAATCAAAATTGGTAAGTGAAAAGTCATGGAGGAAAAAGAAGCACCACTTTACCTATATAAAAAATTAACCAACAATGATATATACACACCTCATTTCTTATACACTTCATTTCCACCTATTTTTATTTCTATCTCCCTCCTCTTATCATCTATTACACCTTATATTTTCTCTCTCTTATTTTTTCTTTTCTTTCTATCTCTCTCCTTCTCTACCTCCTTCCACCTCATCTTTGAGGTGCGAAGGAACAATTATTCGGGCCCAACCTCACTAAATAACCGAACCTACTCACCTTATTAAATAACCACACATCTTCACTCACGCATGTCTCCAATCAGAGTTAAACGATAACATCAAGGACTTAAGTACTGCTATATTTAATTGGAGAGTATATTTTAATACATATATATAATATTTCTCCATTTCATAAAGATTATTGTTTAAGGTTGTGACACAAAGAGTAATATTACAATAATTGATAGTATAGACTTACTAAAATGCCGTTATTTAATTTTATCAGTAACATGTCATGAAAAATGATACTTTTCGTGGTTAGTTCATAGTTAAAAGTAATACTCTCATCATTTTGAAAAATATAATGAGAAGCTAAAACAATAATCTTTGTACGTGGAACAGATGAGTAAAATGTAGAGTTATAATCGAGGTTAGATATACGAGAGAGAAAAAATTGAATAATGTGAAAAAAAAAATACAAAAAATGGTGAAAAAAAAAACTTATTTACCAAACTGGGTAGTTTTGAAGAAAATGCCACGTATGCAGTGCCATGCCATTCGCCTTAAGGAAACGCCACAGTTTACCAAAATGTGGGCAAACCCCCGGTTTCAATAAGGCCATGGTTCTGAAACTGTAGCCCATGTCTTCTGAAATCTCCAAAAAATTCGTTAAATAATTTTCAGTTATGTAAAATAAATTGTCATATGTTTATACAATTTCTTATGAGTTTACTATATTTGTTTGTGCATGGAATCCATAGGAAATCCTAAAAAGAAAATATAGAGACAATTTCATACTATGTGGTTTTTATTGTCAAACATGACATATGCTCTGAAAAGTGAAAGTCTTTTTTGCTACAAGAAGGATCGAATACAAAGAAAAACAAACTCCTAAGATTTATGACACCCAAATAATCGGCAAGCAAAACAGACAAAATGCTCAAATGAGCCTTATGATAGATTTGAAAACCAAGCTTAGAAGAGGATCCTAGTTAGGCTAAGAAGTCTGTTGTTATATTTTCTTCCCGCAAGGTATGCTAAATAATAATACTTGCATAAACATGAAATAGGTCGTGTGGGTGTTGAATGAGAGACAAAGTCGATCAACTGTAGGATTCTACAACAACCTTATCCCAACAAGCAACACGCATGAAGACCACAAAAAATGGCGAGGAGTTCCACCTGCAACACATCAAAACACCAAAGAAGGTTGAGAAACAACAATCCAACAAACACAATCATCACATAATAGTCCCCAATTCAACCCAGGCATGAGTTTTGTAGAGAGCTCTCGTTGAAGTAAAGTACTAACCAAACAACAAGAGGTCGCGTCGTTGCTAATATATCCACTGCTTCGAAGCAGGCTGTGAAAAATTCGTTGCTGCATTTTGCATAATACAAAACATTTACACAACCCTGTCGAACTGCAACATAATTTGATGTTTCACAAAAAAAAAAAATCGAGTATGCAACCGAGAAACAGTCTAAATCCAATATGGAAAACTCATTGGCTCCCTTGGAGTTATCACCTTAATAAAATATTAAGGCCCTGTTCGGTATTGTTTTTTGTTTTTACTTTTGAAATTTTTGAAAATCAAAACCAGTTTTAATTTTTAGTTTTTCATATTTACAATTTTTTGTTGCAAAAATAAGATCATCATGCATCTTTTTTTATAACAGGTTCCACATCCTTTATGCCACGATGATATAATTGCGTGCACGTTCTGATGATGGTTATTAGATTATCCAAAGTAACAACTGATGAAAATAAAAGCCCTTAATATTTCACATTCGCATGGCCTTGAATCAATCATATCTTCGTTTTCCCACTAGGTCGATGACAACAAGTGCGTACTCATTTTCTTCTAAAAAAAAGCTGCTTGTTTTTCCTGCACAGTCACATGCGTCTAAAATAGTTTTAAGCATAAGTTGTTCTTATTCTAGAAAAATTGGAAAGTAATTGAATAAAAACAAAGTGGGGGAGAGAGGGTGAGAGAGATGGAAATACTCACAGGGGAGAGATGAGAGAAGAGAAATGATGGAGGATCAGAAGTTGTCTAAGAATGCGTAGCTGATGCGCGTACATGATGTGTGTATAGGTCTAAACCTCTTTTTTTATTTACAAAACTGAATAAAAAGTATTTTAAAACTGACTTGAAATTAAAATTAGCACCATTTTTGCTAAACAGATTTTGTTATCAAATTCGATTTTAAACTAAAAACTCACATCCACTCTGAATGGACCTAAAAGAGTTTTTGGTAATTGTAGCTTGTGGGTAAACTTTGTCCATATCCTAATGACCTAATCTCACCCATCTTAGACTCTAATAATGAGTTTAGGGAAGAAGTTTCCGTATTCCCAAATAATCAACGTAACAAATAGGAATACTAATTGAATTTAAGAATATTTGGTAGGTCATCAATATGATATATTTTTTTTGAAACTCAATATGATATATTATATGATGTCATGTAAAAAGAGATAAGGATAAAAAATGAAGTATGAGGTATATGTGTGGTAGTTTTTCTTTTCATCAAAATACTTTCAGCAAGCATGAGATTAATCATTTACCTTCATGATTAATGCACTAAACAGTAGGTTAAGTAATAAATTTTATTTTCACGTACAAAACTACCCTTGTGGTTTCTGTTTTTTTTAGTGTTAACCAACGTATCATCACAACAAATATATGAAGCAATTTCTCAACTTACTCGAAATGCAATAAGCGATAAAAAATTGACCATATTTCAATCATAAAATTCAAAAATCAAACCGTTAACGACTTATTTAAGAAATGAAGTATTGAACGGACTCATATAATAACATAATAAATCCTTACCAAAACCAAAAAACAGAATTAAATAAGATGAACAGGCAGCTTCATAGTTTTCAATGCTTTCCTTCCTTTTCTCCTCTAGGAAACTTCGTGGAAGCTCCCTCAGAGTGAAGAATGGACTTGCCACTCCTCCCATTTAACCCCTCCACCTTCCTCCCTCTTTCCCATCACATAACAACCCATTCATTCATTCTTCTTCATCTTCTTCTTCATTCCCCACTCTCTCTTCAACCACCACCACCATTGTTCCAATGAAGTTCATCAACATCAACCCCAAAACCCTCAAACTCAGCCCCAAACGCCTCTTCCGATCTTCCAAAAAGGACCACCTCTCCAGATCCGACCCACCCTCTTTCTCCTCCTCCTCCGAGGACTTCTCCACCTCCTCCACCCACAACAAACCCATCAACGGCGGCGGCTTAGGGACCCCCACCAGCGTCCTCCCAGACGACTGGTCCGCCGTCGACGTGCGCTGGGCCTTCCGCCTCATCGACCGCGACAACGACGGCGTCGTGTCGCGGGCCGATCTCGTCGCGGTGCTCACGCGCCTCGGCGCGTTGCAGCTTAGCGATGAAGAGGTAGAGGTTATGCTCCGTGAGGTTGACGGCGACGGGAGGGGTAGTATCAGCGTGGAGGCGCTGATGGAGCGGGTTGGACCCGGGTCGGACCCGGAAACGGAGCTGAGAGAGGCGTTTGAGGTTTTCGACACGGATCGCGACGGGAGAATCTCGGCGGAGGAGCTGTTGAGGGTGTTCACGGCGATCGGCGATGAGCGGTGCACGTTAGACGAGTGCCGGCGCATGATAGAAGGTGTTGATAGGAACGGGGATGGGTTCGTGTGCTTCGAGGACTTTTCGCGTATGATGGAGTTGCAGCGGTGATGATAATCAAGATGGACGGTGGAGATTGTGGTGATGATGGATGATGATGCCATGTGATGATCATGATCATGATAGTGATAATTCCAAATATAAATATGTGAAGGAAGGAAGATAAAAACTTCTTTGATTATTTTCTCTTTGTTCATGAATTTGATAAAATCTACGTTTGTTATTAATTTTTTTTTCTGATCTGGGTGTATAATTTTCAAGGTGATAGTGACATCCACGAAGAAAAGGGGTTATTTCAATAATACGATTCCCAAATCCGTATATATCTGTGTGGGCTAAAGCTTGAATATTTCAAGGAATAAATACTATTTGTAGCACTATGAGGGTAAAATAATTTATAAAAGTGCTCAATTTCATGGAAGAGGAGATGTGAGATTGATTTTTTTTGTAAATTTTTACACTCAATTTAGAGTTAAATTTGATAAAGAAAAGAGTTGAGTTAAATTTGATAAAGAAAAGAGATAGAAAGTTAGAGATGCGATGAAAAATATGATTAAAAGAGTAGAGATTGATAAATAAAAAGTGAAGTGAAAATGACGCAGTGGATGAATCTTAACTATTTAATCTATTGATAAACGTCATTAATAAAATTAATTTGAGAAATTTATTGAAATTAGTTTAAAAAATATAGAGATAAGTATAAAGCATTTTTTGTAATGAAGCTTAAAGCATTTTTTAGTTAGACCGAAAGTTAATTACATAAATCTCTCAAGTGTAAGTGTTATTTGCAAAAGTCGTTATATTATAAGATAGACTCAAATAAGTTATTTAAAACGGGTATTACCTAACCTTAAGAGCTTATATTGGGATATCACAAATTATTTTTATAAACTTGATTGAGCACATCAAGGAGTTTTGTTAAACCTATCTTTCATGCCAAATTTTTATAAAGTGAATGACCTTTTTGCAAGGTTTGAGAGGAGACAAAAGTAGCAAACACATCTCATGAAGGAGAGGTCATGTTCATTTCCTTTTATCAAAACAATCTTTCTTGAGTGAATCACCATTTTGGTCCCTAAGAAAGTAGGCGCCGGTCATAGTAGTCCATCGAAATCATTAATGATGAAAAAAATCCATGAAAGTGTTGACGTCGGTCATAGTAGTCTCTATCTATGTTTGGCCGTTAGTCCCTGGGATGGAAAATGCCCATGTGTCAAGTTATGTGCCACGTGGGTTTCAATTTAGTCCCCGATATTATCAATTTAGTCCCTGACAAGCAATTTAATTTAATTATAATTAAAAAAAATAGAAAATAGAAAATTCGAATTAAATTTAATTAAAATTATGAATTAAAAAAATAAAAAATTAGGAATCAAAACAGTAGTAGGAATCGAGAACAGAACCTAAATTGATTCTACCATCAAGCAAACATGAAACCCAAATTGAATATAACATCTACCCAGAACCTTTTTGTTTGACAACATCTACCCAGAACCTAAGAGAAAGATAGGAATTGGCCACATCCCCTACATGTATGTTTATATGGTTAAAAACTCATGTCCAGCACCTCCACTTATCTCCCCATCCTTCTTCTTCCTTATCCTTCTTGCCAGAAAACATGCTAAAAAAAACCCAGAATAACTTGTGTGTTGCCTGTCCAAACTCTTGATTGCCTGTCAGAGCAAGTCCATTCAATACCCAATTATAAGTAAATTTCCTTGGCAAAAACCCTCTAGCCATCATCTCCATTAACAACTTCCCAGCCACCACCAAATCCTCTGATTTCTTCCTCACAAACATTGCACTGATCAGAACATTATACATGTCCAAATTGGGCAAGCACAAACCATCCCCATCTTCTCAAACATGCTCAAACCCTTCTCACGCTCCCCAACATCACAAAAATAACGAATCACCACATTGTAAGTCTGAACACCAGGCCTGATGCCATGTTCCTCCATCCTCCCCATGAACTTCACCGCCCTCTCCATGTCACCAGAATGACACAAACCTCTGATCTGCAACTTGAAATTTCCAACACTAGATCTGAGCCTCTGGGGGGAAATCAGAGAGACCCAGTAACCCATCTGGACGAATCAAGACGCAAATTGCGAAAAGGTCGGAACTTTTATGAACAAACCTTGATTGTTGATGCTTTCGCGATTCAAGAACCTCGAAACCTGGCCGGAAATCGCCCTCCACGGCGGATCATGGAGGCGATGGGGAAAGGCTATTGGATCCTCTTCTACTCGCGGCGAGGATTTTCGTGGTGGTATCTGTTTCCTCAAACGGCGAAGTAATCATCCAGAAAAGCCATTTTCAGGCGGCGGCGGTGGTGGTCTGCGGTTGTGGCGAAACGACGAATTGACTTGGTGGTCCAGTACTTTGGCCGGAATCGAGGGGATAAGGTGGTGGTGGTGATTTTCTCCAGAAATAGTGTGGTGGCTCGACCATGGCGAGGGGAACAGTGGTGACGGTAAATGAAGAAGATGATGATGTGTGGATGGATCTTTGTTTGATTTTGGTCTCTCTTTCATCTGATGATCTTGGTTCCTCTCTAGATGTAGTTTTTTTTTACTATAATTTTATTTTGTTACATCGGAAACTACTATAATTAATATTTAATCATTTTTTTTAATTCATAATTCTAACTAGGATTTTTTATTTTTATTTTTTTAATTATAATTAAATTAAATTGCTTGTTTGTCAGAGACTAAATTGATAATATCGGGGACTAAATTGAAACCCACGTGGCACATAACTTGACACATGGGCATTTTCCGTCTCAGGGACTAACGGTCAAACATAGATAGGGACTACTATGACCGACGTCAACACTTTCAGGGATTTTTTTCACCATTAATGATTTCTAGGGACTACTATGACCGACGTCTACTTTCTTAGGGACTAAAATGGTGATTCACTCAATCTTTCTTCTATCAAAATACTTAGAATCACCTAGAAGAAATTACTATATCAGTTTGTTTCGTAATTCTTTCAGAATACTTCATTTGTTATCTTTATGAATCGGTTGCTAGCTAGAGATATATAACATTTATACTTTGCTCTACATGAAGTGCTAATTGTGGTCATATAATATAAAATTTTGCTGTTATATATAAGCATACAATCATGAAGGAATGTATTATGCCACCAAAACATATAAAAATGTATTTTTTTAATCAGTAACAACCCTTTATCTAAAGAAAAAGGGAAAGAAAGTAGTAGCTTTGTTTTTGGTCAAAAGAAAAAAAATTGTTTATGCTCGCAAGTCTCACAACCTAAGATTAGGGCCTGAGAGGACCAAACTACCCAAATTGACCCAATAACCATTCTTAAACAAAAAAGCCCAAAGATATATCATTACATATCATGTATTATCTTGACTAATTAAGGAGCTAGGTTGGCCAAAAAACAAAGAATAAGGTCTAAGGAGCTAGTGGTGCACAAGAATTAAGGTAGGAGCTAAGTGAAGGTCTTTTGTGAAACTTAAGTGAAGGTTGTGCATGAGAATGTTATCGAAAAAATGATTTTGTAATTGGTTTTCCAAAAAAAGTAAACTTTTTATTAGATGATTGATGAATGAAAGGAAGAGAAGTGTTCAAGTTTATATCTCATTACTCTACCATCATTCCAACTTAAATACATTTTGTTTTGTATTTGACAGACCTTGTCACTTATATGTCTCTTCTAATAATTTTTGAATTTGAACTTATGCTTTCAATTTTATGATGTCTACTTTATTTGTCACTAAACTAACAACATATAGTTAAATTATTAAATATTATACTAGGGTCGGCTCAACACTAAATGAGACATAAAACCAACTTTAAAGTGATGTTTTTTTTTTGGGGTTTTTAACTTAGTATTAATGCTTGGTTTTTTAGGGGGCTTTTTTTACTTAGTAAATAAAAGAATATTTTTTGAGGCACTTTTCCCGTAGTAATTTTTTTTTTCCGAGAGGTCTAAAACTCTTGCTTTGATGACTTTACCTTTGGCAGGCCATGTACTATACATTTCAGCAATGTAATAACCAAATTTTATTAAAATCAAAATACGTCACATCAATAAATATAAGCTTGATAGACAACAACTGATGAAATCTCATGGCAGATTTGAAGTTGTACCATACACATTATGCGCTCCTAACATATCACATTGAGATTGAGCAAATATATTCTTGGTACATAGAACTTGGGCTAGTCGTATTGACTATTGGCACATGCTTCGGGAATTTCCTTTCGGCTAGCGGAACTAATGTGGAAAAACAAGAACCAACTTGGATTATCTATGATATAATCTCAAGAAAACATTGATTACTGTCGTTGTTTGTACCGAAAGTAACATGTTTTACGGTTGGACAAAGCAATCTATTTGAAACAATGAGACTTTGTCCAAAAGATACGCGCCATTGTTACAACACCTTTGACTTGTTCTATTCAGGACGAAACCATGGAAAAAATAGGTAAAGGAAGTAAAATTTAATATATTTAAGTTTTTTTTATAAGCAAAAAGAATTATATTGATGAGAAGTACAAGGGGTACTTCAACCCAATATAAGTAGAAAGATGTAGAGGAAGAGAAAAAAGCTAGAAAAAAAAACATGTAAAGAACAAAGACTCAACCTTGCCAAAGCTAACCCACCTAATACCCCCTTGAAAATAGACTATACAAAAAATGCATCATTAAAACCTTACTAAGATAAAATCCCCTTGCGAAAACCTAGTGAAGAAAAAAATTACCAATTTTATAAATTCAAGAAGAGATTTCCAAGGAGATTTACAAAGAACTAAAAAATCTCAGACCAAACACCACCCCAACCCATAAGCCAAACCGAACAAAACATAGGCTCTCATAATTATTTGGCTCCTTTTGTTAATATATTTGAGTTATGATATATACACACCTCTCCACTTCTTTTCCACCTTCATTTATATCTATTTCTCTTTTCTTTATCAATCAAATCATCTATCACATCTTTACTTTCTCTCTCCTTTCTTCCTATCTCTCTCTTCCTCCACCTCTCCACATCTCATTTTTTAGGTGTCAAGATATAATTATTTGTTGACATTTGCGTACTACTTATTCGTTGACATATGCGTACAACAATTTCCGTACAGTCCTCCTCACTTTAGAGCCAACGTTCCTCAAAATGAAACATCCTCGCCCTCCCCTTGGATCTTGTTTTGAAAAAACCACAATTCAATAAAATCAAACTATGTTCTGTCAGAACAGTACCTAGGGAGGTGAGAATCAATATTCACCGACCAAAGGTACACTACCCGTTGAGCGAGTCAATGACTGGTTCGAGTTTAAAAATAGCACCCTTAAATGTATGTTTGGTTGAATTTTGAAAGTGGGTTGAAAGTAGTTAGCTTACTTCCCAATGCACATTTTTCTTAATCACTAAATTTGTCTCATTAACAAAATGACTTTTACTTTTAATATAAATGCACATTCCAAAAAAAATTCCAGTTAACTTTAATTTATTTCAAACAATTTATTATAAATCAGAACCTCTTCTTTCAGCTGGTTTAGGGATTTCTTTTATTAGACCTTAGGTATTTTTCTTATCTTTTCAACTCCTGTATAAAAAAACGCTAAAATAATGAAAGGCAGGAAATAATTCACTCAGGTCCTGTTTGGATTTTGGCTAAGTTTGACTGTTTTTCTGAAAAAAAAAGAGAGGTGATGGCATGGGCTAATTTGGGCCTGATTTAATATCGTGAAAAGGAAGTTGTTTGAGGAAAAGAGTAAAAACTATTTTTTTGGTAAAAAAAAATAGTAAAAGCTAAAAACATAAGAAAGAAAAAGCAAAATTATTTTTTGATGATTTTACTTGCTAATTAATCATGTCCTCATTGGACAATAAAGCTCAAGTAAATACTTTTTTCACAAAGTTAATAAATGTACCACCCCAAAGTTAAAACTGATTTTATTTTAAAAATGATTCTCAAGTGCAGATAGTTAGATTAGACTATAAGATAAGTGGTCAATATGGGTTGACACAACTGACTTTAGGTTTCGAGTTTAACTCTCACATTCGTATTGGTCGAGGGTTCGAATTCCCCTAGGGTCAGTAAAACTCTAGTTGGTAGGCAACTCTCTGACACTTCTATTTAGGAGTGGGCCTCTGCTGGCCTCCCCAGCATGCCACTGGCGCCCTACCGAATAGTCTGGAGGTGTTTTTTTCTTCGTTCTACCATTTTTTTAGAATAAAAAAAATAATATTAATTAGATTAGTAAGACTACTTGTTCTTTTATCATTTTCAACTACCAGTTTCAAAGGGCCGAGCCACTATGTCATAAAAATTCAAAAATAGGTTTTTGTCCGAAGAAATAGTTGTTTGCCTGAACCGCCACCTGACTTTGAGGTTGATCTACTAATCATAAGTCAGATTCCCGGTTGGTCCAATCCAATTATAACATTAATGGAAAAAACAACAAACATTCTAAACGTGTATATGTAGTATTTTTTTAGTGTCGGCTAGGTCAACGCTAACGGTTAACATTAATGTCATCCATATTCAATAATAAATTGTTTTAAAAAAAATATTGCTAACATAAAAAATAGCACCGACCATTGTGGCGGTAAACATAGTGTCAGCTAATATGACACACACGCACACACGCCAGCGCACACCCACATATATGTATCATTTTAAGTATTTATTAAGGACTTGTGCAAGGTTAATGTTAAGCGTTAATGTTTTTACAAATGAGATTGTCTAAATCGGTTTTGGCTTCGGTGTGACAGTTGAAAACTGTCTCACCATGGTTCAGTTTGATAATGACCATTGGATATATAGTTTTGATATTGAACGGTAAAGATTACTTGAGATATATGTGACCAAGTTACGGAAATATCCTTTTCTCAAAAAGTGCCACACATCTCTGCATTTTGCCGGACCGCCGCTCCCCATTAAACTCCATCACCTCAACCAGACATTGTAGCGCATTTCAGTGGTGGTGGGATTGATTTTACGGGATTTGAGTTCAGTGGGATTTGTATGTACAGGGTTTCTAATATCTGTATGCTCCTTCTAGCTCCAAGGTGATATGCCACGTTGCTATTTCATTCATTGTTGCCATCTGAGGACTGAAAGTCACATTTGTTAAGGAACATAAACATGGGAATGGGTCATATGGGGATCCTCGTGTTAGATCCTATTGCTCGACATTTTTTCATCAATCAACATAAAGTGTGCATTTCTACTTTGTTTTTTCACTCCTTCATCCAACGTATTCAATTTCAAGGATAATAAGATGAAATTTTGGTTGATCTGGTTGATTTTCTTACCTTTTCCCCTTATTTTTGGTCTCTGATTTGTATTCCGGCAGTGGTGAAGAATTTGATGGCACCGCTGTAGAGCTCCCGATGAGGGGAAAACAGTTAAAGATTCCAGTGGCATATAATGTGGATGTTGATTAAATTAAAGGATATTTTGGACTTTACAGGAAAAATATAACATGTACCACCATGTGTCACTAAACAAACTGTCACACCAAAGACATCGTCGTCTAAATCTCCTTACCCTTGAGAGTGGTATACGACCTAGGCAATTTAATTTGCTTGCATGACAAAGCTCGTGCAAGTAAATACTTCCCTTCTCTTTCTTTGCTCATGTTTTTTTCTCTCATCGGTTAAATAATAATCGACCCGATAAATCCGAAAACTGTGAAGACCGAGATCCGACAAAACCGATTTTGTAATCGGACAGTAATGGGTCTAGTGATTTGCTGTTTTCACCCGAAAAAACCGATGATTTTGGTCCGAACCCGACCGAAGGACAGCCATGAAGTGTATCTGCAGAAGACATTGTGACGTTCATATTAGTGAAAGAGTAAAGAGAGATCTCAAAGTCTAAAAAGAACTCTAAATTTAGCATTATAAGTAATACGTACATATATAAATGAAGGATTACACCGGTATTTATAGATTTGCTGTCTATTATAGTTGTCTTTAAGAAGTCTTGTGGAAGGTTTTATGAGATTGTTGTTGCCTAAGGGGCACCGTTGCATGATTGTTAATAATTGAGTTTGCATTTAGTCTTTTGTCGAGGTATAATGTTCTTTAACCAAGTCATCTCTTCCACATACTTTCACCGTACTCACTTAATTACATGACATTTATAATTTTAGATCAGGTGAAATGCTATTGAACATTTTAGCATTTTTAATCGACTTTTAGATCGATTGAAACATTGGCTTTTTAGTCGACTAGCTCTTTTTGGTATCATGGGTTGGACGAGGCTCATGTGACTTTCTTGTCAGTTTTTCATTAATTGGCATCTATGAGAAGACGGGTCATGATTACAAGCTCTTGTAGTGAAATATTTTCATTACTTGAAGGAAAATCCATTGTAGTCAATAAACATCAATTTGTCAATTTAATACTATTTTTCGTCTCTCTTTCAGCGGTTCTTAGCGTCTCTGCTCTCATGAGATAAACAGACAGAATATAAAGATCACTTTACCCATTCTAATAAATAATCTGATCCATTTAGCCTATGCTTCTTATACTTTGAAATTGAATGCTTCTATCACTCTATGTACCACTTGCAAACTAAAGGTTATTCGTACCCCAGAGAGCCTATCTATATCCAGTGATAGCTGGCTCTACAAGGCTATCACTATTAACTACACATTATGTAAAGCCCCATTCAATGAACCATTCTCTCTTTCCCTGCAAGAATTATAACAATGATTTCAGAACTAGTGGTTGCACTCTTATCTTTCATCCAACTTGACATATCAAATTGAAAATATCAAGTACAAAACTAAACCCAATTTGCTCAGATAATAATCTTAAATTTAGTTAATCTTTGTTTCTTTGCGCATGCGTGTGAAAGTAATTTTCATAACAGTGGCTGTATATTCTAAAGATGAACAGTGTCAATAGCTCTGACAACATACCAAACTTGTTTAAACCTCAAATTGGACCACTTGTTTAATATAATTATTCAAGTTAATTGTTGCTTAGTTGCAATTGAGGAATAAAATGCATGCGGCTATCATGTTGATGATACTTTAGCCACTTGGTTCCTAGTCCAAAATGGAAACAACCGGCGCTAGCTAGCAGTAATGATATGTTACAGCTAAGGAAGACAGTATTAACATTTGACAAAATATTAAACAAACTACCAATTAACTGATAGTTTATATTACACATCAACTATTGCAGCATAGTGTTTAATTTCACTGGTTGAATGATCTCACTCTGTTTGAAATGTATCTACATCCAAAAACAGAAAAAGGTTAGATGATATATATACAGAATTTTCAGATGACATATGGTGAAGGTTTAACCGCCGCGATTGTTTTAGAAAGTTATAAATCCCACTAGTATCATGATAGAAGAGTGTCAGAAGAATTCGTATGTCTAATTTTGTATGTTAAATAAAATGTATTTGAAAAACATTTAACAAAAATAGAACTAAACTATATATTTTTGACATAATATCTTTTATTTGTGAATTTGAAATATATAAAAATATATAATCTAAATATTTTTGATATATTAGAAAGATAAATTATGTCATTGCGGGATTAATCCGAGACTTTCACTATTGGTAGAGTTTTAAAATAATATTAAATTCAAGTTAGTAGTTTTTGGGGAGCTTCATATGCATAGTAGAATATTATGATTTACAAATAGACTTGATTGCAACTTTGGTCCCTGACGTTTACCAATTTCACAATTTTAGTCCCCCACCTAATTTAATTACACGGATGGTCCCTGACTTTGCTGTCCGTCTGCAACGTTGGTCCTACCGTTTATTTGTTAATGGAGGAGGTTTACGTGGATGGTCACTTAGCTGATGTGGAAGTCGAATTGGAGAGAGAAAGAGACCAGCAACTGATTCAACATTCTTCCTCGCCTCCAAGGACTCGTTCATTCTTTATCTCTTCCCTTTTCGCTCAATCTCAAGCTTCGAAACATCTTCCTCACGGTGCTCTGTTTTTACAGGAGGAAGAGGGTAGAAAATGACTGTTGCAGGTCTCACGTGCAACTCACGGGCTTCCCTCTCTCTTCACTCATTCTTTCTCTCTCCAATTGGACATCTACGTAAGCCTCCTCTGTTAACAAATAAACGGCAGGACCAACGTTGCAGACAGTCAGTAAAGTCAGGGACCATTCATGTAATTAAATTAGGTGGGGGACTAAAATCGTGGAATTGGTAAATGTCAGGGACCAAAGTTACAATTAAGCCTTACAAATATCATGAATAATATCAAAGACCAAAGTTCATCATAGGGGATTGGAACAAATAATAATGAATCCGCCAACGGAGGGTGAAAGAATAAGAAGGGGGAGTGACGGGTTGGGTTATTGAATAATTGTACATATGCATAGTACCAACTACTCCCATTTAACATAGACATACGTGCAGTGAAGGATCTAGAAAATTTGAGTTGTGGGAGCAATAAACATACACATACATGTAAACAACTAAACAAGTCATATTAAAATTTAGTGGGGGCAAATATATAAAAAAATACATGTAGTATTAAGAAAATATTCAGAAGAAAAATACTTTAAGACAATACTAAAAACTTTGTGGGGACAATTGCCCCAAGATGTCTCAAGTAGATTCGTCCCTGCATAAGCGACCCCTAAAAGATAACTGATTAAGTAGTAAGAACAGAGTGACATATGGATTGAGAAGGGGAAAATTTAGGTATTATTTTTTGAATGATGTAATTTATCTTTTCAATATAAAATAAAAATATACATACACATGTTATTCGTAGAATATCTAATAGAAGGGAAAAAAAGTTCTAACAGCTTGGAAGAGTTGCCGGACCCCCTCCCTGAAGGTATGAAAAACGGTAGAAAGGGGGGGTTTGAATAACGTTTTCAGTATAAAACTTCCACCTTAAAGATTTTGACAAATCTTTCGAGAACTTAAGTGCTAAAGATAAGAGATAGAAAAGCACACAAGGATTTTATCCTGGTTCACTTGATAAATCACTCAAGCTACTCCAGTCCACCCGTTAAGGTGATTTCTTCCTTCTTAGAATGAAGGCAATCCACTAATCAGGTAAGAGTTACAACTGCACTTGAAACCTACAAGTGACTAACAATTACACTGACTTAGCTCACACTAAGATTCACTCTCTTAGTCTTCTCTAGGATCCGATCAACCTTGATCTCCTAAAGGAACTAAACAAACTGTTTATCAAAGAATTGTTTACAAGAGATTTGCTTCTAAAAAGCTAATAGTAAACTCAATGAATTTCAGATGAAAGAAAGCTTAGAAGAATTTAAGTTTGTCTTGCGCGTATGTGAATGCTTCTTTCCGTTTCTTTCAGTCTTCAGCCTCTTTATATACTCCAAGGATTAGGGTTGAGCGTTGCATGAGAAATGCTACCGTTGGAGGGCAGTTCTGGAAAATCCAGCTTCTGCTGTGTCTGAGACTGTTAGGTAGGTCGTCAGGAAGGTACAGTTGCTTTTGTACTTGGATAGCGACTTGACCTTTAAACCTAGGAGACTTCTGATCAGGGGAATGCTTCATATTGGAACTTGTGAAGCCGGTTGATCAGAGTCAGAGGGAAAGCCCAGATCCTCTGACCATTGTTTCTTCTGATTCTGAACTCAGAGGGAAGAACATGGTCTTCAGAGTATCTTGCTTCTGGACAACAGAATTTCACTAATCAGCTTCTGGATCTTCAGAGTCTTCTACACCATCAGAATATCTGAGCCTTCAGTGTTTCTTGGTTATCAGACTTTCTGGATCTTCAGAGCTTCTAGTGACTGAGTCCACATCAGAGTTTGTATAACTTCAGAACTTCTGAAGCTTTTCCACTGTTCATACTGAACATGGTGAATGCGAAAGCGTTGCTTGGGTTGCTCTTTATACACAGTGCTTCTGATTTGTGTGAGATTGAGTTGAGGTCAGAGCCTGTAAATAGCACACTCAGAAAAACACGTTAGAGTACCACAATTGTTCATATCAAAAGGTTAACTTGTAATCATCAAAACATAGAGTTGTACTACTAGATCAAAACTTGATCTTACACTCCCCCCCACCACCACCCAAACAAACCGACGTATTTATATTGCTGAGGTTTAAAACTCCATTGAAGTTTTTTTTTTTTTTCACTCTCTACATTTAGTGGCGGTTTGGAAGCAATAAATGTGGAAGAGGGGTATTAAAATCGTCACTAAACACGTATGTTGATTGGTGGTATGGAAGACAGGTTCAAATATTGGGACGTTTGAATAAAAATGTGGAAGAAAGGCATCTTAGTTTGTTTTTGTTACTTTATAATCATGCATGGAGTCAAGGCATGCAAGTGGCTGATGTGGCATAGGGATGGCACCCATGAATATGTTGGTTATCGTCCCTCATGTCTTGTGGATTTGGGGAAAAAGTTTAGTGCTTAAGGGTGTGGTGGGTGCGTGCTTGTGTTTGTAAGTTTAGTGCTTAAGGGTGTGGTGGGTGCGTGCTTGTGTTTGTGATTTACCAATACAACCAATGAGGCACACCCACTATCATCAAATGCTCATTCCAATTTCAAAGTTCATGTAACGCTAAATGTTGGTACATATCTTATTGAATGGATCTTTCACAAATCAACCATGTTTTATACAAATACAATGCACCGCATTCTAAAGCATATTTAGAGTTATATGGTCGAATCTGAGGTATGTTCATAGAAAAATTGTCTTATAACTTAAAGTATATGCTCATGTTTGGATGAGGTAATTTTTTTCTCAAAAGTAGTTTTTCTAGTCACACAATTTTTTTTTCTCAGAATTAATTTTGATTTTAAAATTAATTGTAGATAACTTTTCAATATTTTTTAGCAATTCTAGCTGATAAGTTAGCTGAAAGCTTATAAGTTAGCTGAAAGCTGATAACTAAAAAACTACATAATTATAAAAAAGTGTTTGGTAAAACTAGCTGTTAAACAAGCTGGAACTGTAAAATGACATAAAATGACATACCTGTATAAATCTTTTTTTTTGCATTCAACATTACTTTATTTACACATCAATACATGTATGATATTGAAATATAAACATAATTACACTTTAAATATTTTAATTTAGTTTAAATTATTTATCATCTCAAAAATATAATTAATTTCTAATTTATTTTTGTTTTTATATTTTTATTAATTTAAATAGAATAAAATAAATAAATTTATATTTCAATTGAATAAGGTAAGTTTATATTTCTCTAAATTAACAAAAAAAAATTAAAATTTTATATTAACAATTGAATAGTAATTATTTCAAAATAAAAATAATTAGAGTTTATTGTTTTCAAACTTTTTATAATATAGAAAGGGTACTGATAGAATTTTCTTAAAATGATAAAGATAAAAATGAGAATAAATTCAATAAGCTTTAAGCTATAAGCTACCTCAGATAACTTATATATTAAAGTTTTAAGCTACTGAAATAAGCTCATTTATCAAACACTTTTAAAAAACTTTTAAGCTAGTCAAATAAGCTTTAAGCTAGTTAAACAAACTTTAAACTTGCTGAAATGACATGCCAAATATAGCGTATATCTTTATTTTAATTAATAGGTATTCAAAAGAGAATTCTATAATCTATATATATCACAACCTGTTTGGTTACATGTCTCTTTATAAAGTAGTAAAAGAGAATTTTTAGGTGTATGTTTAGAAATTATTCTACTAATTATGCAGTCAAAATTAATTTTGAAAGTGAAACTTCCTTAAGTAACTTTTTAGTGTCAAAATTGCTTATAAGGAAAGAAAACCCAACTGGTATATCTATTATTTTCACACTCAAACACATAACAAATTCCAAATATATTTTTGTTCCCTGAACTATAGTCAATTATTGATTTTAGTCCCTATATTAAATTTGCACCGGTTTAAATCCCTTAATTTGTTGGCACACGATGTTTTGGTCCTTGATCCATTTTAGTGATTATGTTACATGATGACATGTAGGTTCTGTGTGTGAGAGTCTGTGAACAATGCAAAAATGCTGAAATGCAATCTGATTCTCATTCAATAGAAACTTCAGTATTTATACAATGACTCAAGAACTAACATACTCTAACTAACTTGAAAGACTAACTCAACAGAGCTTGGGCCCAACTATACCTATATTACAAACAGCCCAAGCCCACATACAACTAACACCCTCCCTTAAACTGAACTTACTTCAAGTAAGACAGTTTAACTTCAACTGATCACAGCTACACATGCCTAACTTCCTTCTAAGTCTTACAAAAGAATCAACCTTCAAAGGTTTAGTCATGATATCAGAAACCTGCTCATCTGAACTGCAATGCTCAAGTTCTATCTTGCCATCCTGAACCAAGTCCCTTAAGAAGTGGTACCTCACATCTATATGTTTACTTCTTCCATGTAGAACTGGATTCTTGGACAGCTTAATGGCAGAGCTATTGTCACAGAAGATCTTAGAACAATGGCTCTGAGATGAGCCAAGATTGTCCAGAATTCTTCTAAGCCAGATGCACTGATAAGCACACATGGCAGCTGCAATAAACTCTGCTTCAGTGGTAGAGAGACTTACCACTGCTTGCTTCTTGGAAGACCAAGCAATTGAACCAGTTCCCAGAAGAAAGACATAGCCTGAGGTACTTCTGCGATCATCAAAATCCCCTGCATAATCACTATCAGTGAAAGCCACAAGATCTTCATTTCCCTTCCTGTTATACAAAATTCCCAGATCAATAGTTCCATTCAAATATCTGAAAATCCTCTTAACTGCCAACAGATGCAACTCAGTAGGTTTTTCCATGTATCTGCTAACCAGACATACAGCATACATGAGATCAGGCCTAGTAGCAGTAAGGTACATCAAGCTCCCAACCATTTGCTTATATTGAGTAGCATCCACCTCTAAACCACCTCCTCCTTTAGTCAACTTGCTGCCTGGTACCACTGGATTTCCAACTGCATTGCTGTTCTGCATTCCAAACCTCTCCAGTATTCCTCTAGCATACTTCCCTTGACTTATGAAAATCCCCTCAGAATTTTGTATCACCTCTACACCAAGAAAATAGCTCATCTTGCCAAGGTCACTCATATCAAACTCACCTTTCATTGATCTCTTGAATGCCTCAATCATTGACATACTGCTGCCAGTAAAAATAAGATCATCAACATAGAGGCTCACAATTAGAATCATACCCTCCTCATCATGCTTAACAAACAAAGTATGTTCTGAAGGACACTTTATGAAGCTTTCTTTGAGGAAGTAGGACTCAATTTTACTGTACCAAGCTCTTGGAGCTTGCCTCAAACCATACAATGCATTTTTCAATTTATACACCTTAAACTCTTCCCCCTTCTTCTGAAAACCCAGTGGCTGATCAACATACACTGTTTCCCCTAACTCTCCATGTAAAAATGCACTTTTAACATCAAGCTGAAATACACTCCATCCTCTTATTGCAGCAAGAGCCAAGATGGCCCTGATTGTGTCCCACCTAGCTACTGGTGCAAACACTTCAGTGAAGTCAATACCATGTTGCTGAGCATACCCTTTTGCTACTAGTCGAGCCTTATATTTCTCTACTTCCCCCTTCTCATTGTACTTGGTCTTAAAAACCCATTTAACTCCAATACTCTTTGCTTTATCTGGTAACACAACTAAATCCCAAGTATTATTCTTCTCAATTGATTCCATCTCTTTTTCCATTGCCTTCCTCCATTTCTCATCACTAACAGCCTCCTGAAATGAGGAAGGATCAGTCAAGGATGCCAGAACATTGAGGCTAAAATCTTCATCATCTAACTCTTCTCCACTAATAAACTCTCTCATCCAAGTAGGCTGAGCCACAACTCGTTTTTCTCTTCCTGATGAAGTTCCAGGCATTTCAGTTGCTGTGCTAGAAGACTCAACACTTCCTGTATTTCCCACAGTAGGATCTGAAGCAGCTTGACCTTCAGTTTGTAAGTCTGCCTGAGGTGATTGCCCTCCGGTGTCACCATTGGTACCATTATTTTCATCACTTAAATCAACAATATCAGCTGTTGTATCCTTTCCTGAGTGCCAAATCCACTTATCATCCTCATCAAATACCACATCCCTGCTTACAATAATCTTCTTTGTAACTGGATCCAGAAGTCTGTATGCCTTTGATTCTTCACTTACTCCAAGCAAAACACATTTGATGCTCCTATTGTCAAGCTTCTTCCTGTTGTTCTCAGGAACATGTGCATGAGCAGTACAACCAAATACCCTGAAGAAATGGACTGAAGGCTTCACATTACTCCATGCTTCCTCATGTGTTACATCTTTAACTGCCACAGTAGGACTTCTGTTTTGAACATAGACTGCCCAATTCACTGCTTCAGGCCAATACTCCTTTGGAATTTCCTTCTCAGAGAGCATACTTCTAACCATATTCATGATGGTTCTGTTTTTCCGTTCAGCCACCCCATTTTGTTGAGGGGTGTAGGATGCTGTCAGCTGCCTCTTGATCCCATGCAAGTTGCAGAAATTATCAAAATCCTTGGATGTGAACTCCCCACCTCTATCAGTTCTCAAGCAACCAATAGCTTCCCCTGATTCCTTTTCAGTAACTGCTTTGAACTTCTTAAACACTTCTAGAGCAGAAGACTTCTCAGCTAGGAAATACACCCAGGTTTTTCTACAAAAATCGTCAATGAATGTGATGAAATATCTCCTCTTACTGTTAGATTCTGGCTGTATGGGACCACATATGTCAGCATGGATCAATTGTAGCCTTCTTTGTGCTCTCCAATTGCTCTTTTGTGGGAAAGGATCTCTGTGCTGCTTCCCTTTAAGGCAATCACAGCAAATGCTCCCAGTTCCACTAAGTGTGGGCAAGCCTCTTACCATTGATTTCTGAGAGAGAGTTTTCATACCACTTAAACCAAGATGCCCATATCTTCTATGCCACAGAACTAAATCATCATCAATGGACACCTTGTAACAGCTAGGGGTAATGACATTAGCCAAGACAGCAAACATTCTATTGGAGGACATTTTCGATTGCATAATGAGTCCTTTAACAGGGTGATAGACTCTACACCAACCCTCCTGAAATACCACATTCAAACCTTTCTCCTGTAATTGTCCTACACTTAGCAAATTGTTCTTTAACTCAGGAATGTAATAGACTTCAGTTATTACTTGGTTCAATCCAGCAATTTGCAATCTAATGTCTCCTTTTCCTTTTCCTTTCACAGTCATCTTGGAATCATCACCCAATTTAACAGTTGTGGAGAAATCTTCATCTATCTCATGAAACCAATCTCTAACACCACACATATGATTACTACAGCCTAAATCAAGGAACCATACCTTTCTTTCTGAGATTTCCCCTTTGACTTCTGTGTGTGCCATGAGTAAAAGTTCTTCTTCATCGTCTTCCATTTCAGCATAGTTTGCACTCTCCTCCCATTTAGGACACTCATACTGGAAGTGACCCAATTTGTGACACTTGTAACATTCGACAGTTTCTTTGTTGAAATTGCCTCAACCCCGACCTCTGCCACCTCTTCCAGATCTTCCTCGACCTCTACCAGTAAATTTTCCAGAATTTGACACCTTCAATGCTTGTTCTTCCTCCTTGTAGCCACGCATTCTCTGCTCATGAACCAGTAAGCTACTCTGCAACTGGTCAATTGTAAGAGTACCCACATCATTTGACTCCTCAATTGAACAAACCACATAGTTGAATTTCTCAGTCATGGACCTCAAGATCTTCTCCACAATCGAGGTCTCTGTGATTGCCTCTCCCTGTATCTTCATCTTGTTGGCAATTACCAGGGTTCTTGAGAAATACTCGTTCACAGTCTCTCCTTCTTTCATTCCCAGCACTTCAAATTCACGCCTTAGAGCTTGCAATTGAGCCCTCTTCACCTTGGTGGATCCTTGACACTTCTGCTTCATGGAATCCCAGATGTCTTTTGCATCGTCTTTGCAGAGAATGGTCTCCATGATGTTCCTCTCGATTGATTGAAACAGATAATTCTTGGCCTTGAGGTCCTTCAATTTTGCTTCCTCGTGTGCCTTTGTCTTCTCCGGAGTTGGATTCTGAGGAAGTGCAGGAATCCCTGATTCAATCAATCCCCAATACTCCTTTGATCGCAACGGATTCTCCATGAGCATAGCCCAGTGATCATAGAATCCATCGAATTTGGGAACCGATGGTTGCAGAAATGTTGATTCCTTCGATTGATCTGCCATGCTTGCCTCTTCTTTGCTCTTCTTGATCAAGCTTCTTGATTGGTCTTTCTCTTCTCCGCCAAGATCCCAGTCGTTCTTCTCTACTCAGCGGTTCTCTTCTCTGCCAAGAACCCAGTCGTTCTTCTCTACTCGGCGGTGATCAAGCTTCTTGATCGTTCCTCTTTCTCTTCTCTGCACTTTCCTTTGTTCAATCACTCCCTTCCAATGGAACTGCGGTTCTATGGTTCAGGCCCCTTGCGGAGCTCTGATACCAAATGTGAGAGTTTGTGAACAATGCAAAAATGCTGAAATGCAATCTGATTCTCATTCAATAGAAACTTCAGTATTTATACAATGACTCAAGAACTAACATACTCTAACTAACTTGAAAGACTAACTCAACAGAGCTTGGGCCCAACTATACCTATATTACAAACAGCCCAAGCCCACATACAACTAACACTGTGTAAGTTTTTTTAAAATGCTAATGTAGAATATTATAGGGACCAAAATAAATAATAATAATTTTTCATCACCTCCCATCATCTTCATCCCCAATCATCATCATTCTCCATAATCTTCTTCCATGATCTTCAACCTTAAACTTAAAATTAAACCCAGGAAAAAAAATCCATTTTCTTTCCACCCACCTTATTTCAGGTTAATCTCGTTTGCAATAGCTTCACTCTCGGTCATCACATCTTAAATGTCTTTCTGCCTGCATCATACAAGGTTCAGTATCTGAACAAGCATCACACAACCCCTCGACTCCTCGTGCCGGTCAAGTAGCTGACCTAGTGCCAAGAACTTGCTAATACCTCAATCTATTTCCGTTCTCAACCTTTAATCCGTTTTTGTTGTTTGAAAGATGAAGAACGTAGGGAGGAAAACGCATGCAAGAACCCTCTCACACCCCCGATTTGACCCCACTATTGGTGAGTTCGTCTCCGATCCATAAGAAAGTTTTCCTTATGAATCCAAAGAAGGCTGAAGTTGGATTGAAGAATGCAATGAAGAAGGAGAAGAGGAAGAAGATGGAGATTTTGATATGGCCATTTTTGGGTTTGGGAAAAGACTCCGATTTGGATGAATACCTCTGGATCTCTTTCTATACTCCTCTGGGTTCAGGAAAGAGTAAGTTCTAAAGCTTTCTTACTGGTATGTCCAAAAGTACCCATGGCAGATGTATCCTTGTGGGGAACCAAATGAGAGAGATAGTTGATCGTTTGACAAATGGATTTGGGTTCTATTAGACAATTAAGCCTCAAATTCAAAAAAGCCCTAGAATTATCCACAATTTTCATCTTCTCATTTCCTTATTGTAGCTTGGACTAGAGCTGTCAATATGGGTTGCAACCCGCGAGCCAGCCAAACGGGTTGGTTAAATGAGCCGGGTTGGGTTGACTAAATTTCAACTCGGATAGAATATGGGTCAGTGCAACCCAACCCATTTAACCCGCGGGTTAAACGAGCCGGCCCGCGAGTCAAGCGAGCCAACCCGCGGGTTAGAGTAATTATTTATTTTTATTTTTAAATTGTTCTGGAGAGTGAGCACATTGACATATTTGTTTAAAAACCTTATTTGTTAGTATTATTATTAAAATATGTTGAACTATGGTAGATTTGGACCGGTTGAGTTAATATCGTTACTAATTACTATTGTAAAACTATGTTAGATTTGAAGTTTGAACTTAAATTTAGATATGCATAAAGTGAATGATGTTATATTGTTTACTTATAATCTTAGATTGATGAACTTTTATAAGTAACTTTTTATAATAATTTTTTTAAACATTTTTAAGATTTTTTAATCCAATTTTTGCATTTTATTTATTTATTTCATCCAACTCGCAAGCCAGCCCGTCAACCCGCGGGTTCATAGCGAGTCGGGTTGGGTCCATAATTTTCTGGCTCATTTAAATCCGGGTTGACATAACCCAACCCGTGGCCAACCCAACCCGTTACGGGTCAGCCCATATGGGCCGGGCTGGCCCATTTTGACAGCTCTAGCTTGGACTCTGGTATGGTTGGGGTTTTGTTGGAGATAGTGACAACTTTTGACTAGAGAATTTTAGGATGAGGGTGATTATTCTATTTTTTTACGGTGTTTTAATCACATATATTTGATTGTGATTTATGATGGAGGATGAAGACATTGTGACAGTTTTTTTTTTCTTTTTGTAACAATTCAAAAGTAGCCATAGACACAAAAAAATATTTTTTAAACTTTACGCAACAGTTTTTGACGGTCTCATTTTAATGTTACCTACTCTCTTTGGTAACAATTTCTCATATTCTATGACAACATTATAAAAAAATATAGCATATTGTGTGGAATATGCAATAATTATCAAGTAATAACTGATCCTATTATAAAATGCATAACTCTTATTTAGTGTAGTGAAAAATTGTGTTGTCCAATCGAACCCTTTATGACAACATGTACAAATTGTTTCTGATACATCTTAAGCAACATTTTTTGCTCATTGTATAAACCAATGTTACCAAAAGTAAAAAATACATCTAGATGATTGAGTATAAACATGATCGGAGATGATGAAAAACTAACTTCTTTTATTTTCATCCCTCTATATATTACACATTAGCGTTTAATAAAATGTTACTCCCATCCGTTCCAAAATATATGTTGTTTTAGGTTGTGAACATTGTTTAAGGAGAGAGAAATATTATTATTGGTTAAGTGGATAGTGAGAGTTGTGATAGGTGAAAATTGAAGGTGGTAATTAAGAGATATAATATTAAATGAGAGTATATAAGGAAGAAAGAGAAAAAAAATGTATTGGCTTTGCAAAACAACTTATATATTTTAGAATACAGTACAAAGTCTAAAAGAAATTACATTTTAAAACAGAGAGGAAGTATTGATTAGAAAAAAAGCTTCATGTCATCATAGCACGTAATCACTAAAATAGCTCGAGGGATCACAATCTTATGTCAATAAGTTAAGAAATTCAAATCGGTGAAAATTAAATTCATAGTTTAGAAACCAAAAATAATATATTTTTAACCCGAATTTTGTTGCGTTAACAATCAACACTCGTTTAACCTTATAGAAAAGAGATACAAATGGAAATATGATCGAAAGGATCGAAAAGCTACTGTGGATGAAGCAATACTCGTTTAACCTCTATAGCCAATGAAAAGATCATTAGGATGTAGCTAGGGACAAGTGGTAAAACAACGGTGAAAGAAACAATGATTATACATTCTCCCGATTTGGCACGCTACATTGGATCCTTTCGTATTTCTGGAAAGCTAGCTAGCTACTCAGAATACTGTGTGCATGCAGAGGAATTCAATTCAAATCAAAGGCATACACTTTAATTTCTGGATCAGCAAATTTCAACCACATAAAGAAATGAAGAATCAGTATCAGTATTACCGAGATGGGTAAAAGGTAACTAAAAAGTACACATTAAATTCAATACCAATAAAGATGCCTCAAAAGAATGAAACTAGCTACTTCAGCTGTAAATGTGGACGACGTACAGTTAATGTGTTTCATTCTCAGCAATTCTATTACTTTTACATCTAGTGGGTTACAAATTACAATTACAAGTCTTTTTCTTGTTTTTTGTTTTGTTTGATAAGTCCGCCCTTTTACAGTATTGGAACGGTAACTCACTTGGTTGAGCTTAGAGCATCTCCAATGGAGTCTTTATTTTAGGACTTTAAAATAAGATCCGGATCTTATTAGATCTCACCACTGGAACTATCCTACATGGCATGTCCGTGCCTTAGCTCGGGTACTCTCAAATGTGGGATCTTAAATAAAATAATATTTTTTTTCTCTCTCCTTCAATATCATAATCAAAGTGAAAATTGGGGAGGGAAATAAATAATATAAATATATTGGGTACTGTGGGTCCAGACAAAAGTAAAATAAGATCTCAACCACTAGAGTGAAATGTGCATGAAGACCTTATGAGTGTCTTAAATCCTATGTGGCAATTTGGGCCCACAAGAATTGAGTTAAGTCCCAAAATAAGTTCCTACCATTGGAGATGCTCTTAGGGTAATGAAAGGTGAGTGATCATATTCAAGCCTTGGTCAATGGACTTATTTACTAGTAATAAATAACATTTGACAACAACAAAATTTTCATATTACATTAATTAGAAGGTAGAAACCCCATACCAGTACAAAGAAGAGCATCCTGATGGATCAATAAGGCTGTATTAGGATGATCAGATTCTACCCAAACATGATCCTCGTAATCAAAAGTCATATAGGCAATATAACAAACAACAACATTGGTTGTTCTACGTCAATTAGTTAACTTACAAATCCTAAAGAAAGAGGAGAGAAATTTGCAAACCTGCACTAGCGATGCTAGATAGTTCTTAAGGGGGCTGTCTGTTTCAAGTTGGGTACAGTTGCAGGCAGTCAGTCAGTTTCAACTTCGAATTCTTGAAAGCTGAGGTTTCTAGCCAATGGCACCAACGCAAGCCTAGGGTCTCAACAACCGCTGGTTCGTACAAGTCTTTAGCACACCAAGTCAACATGTATGAAATTGAAGAGCTAAATTGGAGGAATTCATTATTGGAGTATCCCTCCCCGAAACAGTGATTAATTCAGTTGACAATAAAACTCACACTAAACAGTAAACTGTTCACTATAAAGCTTCCTATATTCTCATTGATGATGATCAAACTTCTAATCTCATGATTAAGAGGTGGGATAAATGCTAAATAAAGGTTATGTGAATCTCTTATGGATCTGACCAACTCTCCGAAAATGTTGATTTTCATTTTCAGCGGTAATTTCTTAAAAATACATGCCATCTTTTGTGACCCACAACAACTTACGTTGTACTCTATTTAATTATTTAATTTAATTCAAAAGACAAGTCTTGATTGCGTTGATGGAGACAATGGACATTTGGCATAATTATGGGCTCTATTGACTAAACGTTAGTGAATTGCTCAATCGTGTTCCCAGATTTATTTACAAAGACTTCAACTCAACTACCAAATTCATAAGACCTATTCAAGATACAAAATAGTCAAATACATCCCCCAAAACATTATACTTTATTTATGATTCTACATTCCCCTTTTTTTCTTTTCTTAAATAATTTAGAAAATATTATTCTGATCAACACTCATATTTGTGTTTGGATACCATTTTAATTTACGTCAACACACTTTAAACTGTTATAGCACTTTTTATCTGAAAAGCAGGATTTCTGTCAAAAGCTGCTAAAATAAGCTTTTGTTAGGTGAAAAGTGATTCTGAAGGATTGAAAACCTACAATAGTTTTGTATTTATACCAAGTTACAAACTTATACGTTGTCCAGATCACAAAGCTATTTTAATTTGTTCCATTCAACACCCTCCATTTGGTGAACAAGTGGATGTCTACATTAGATTTTGATTCTTCTGCACTCATTTTAATTGAAAAATGAAACTGATGAAGTGTTAAGATAAACTTATCTGTGTTAACACACCAGGTCATTGAGGTTAGAAAAGCAGGCTAAAGTAAATACCACACAGCTTCTACTAAATTATGCTTTGGAGCGTGCGCTCTCATAAAACCAATTCCAAATAAAATATATCTCAAATGTGTACGAAACTGTGTTGCACGGGTACGGGTACGGTACCCGGTACGGGTACGGTATTGGGTACGCGGTACGCGATTTTTGAAAAAATGGGGGTACGGGTACGTTAGATATATATATTTTTTTATACATAATATTTAAATATAAATAAATTATGCAAAAAAAAAAGAACAAGGGAATCCAATTTATCCAATCAAGCTTTAAAAACTTGCACAAAATGGAACTTTCTAAACAGAAAAATGCTTGTATGCAAGACCCACCAAAAAATAGACAAGCTTCAACCACTATGCAAGCAATATACAGAATCAAAATTGACCCAAGGCATCAACCATTCAACCAAATTCAACAAAGCAGAGGAAGAACAAATGAAAGGAAAAAAGCAACATAAAAATGATGTGGAGGAGCGCGGGTACCTGCGGTGGTGGCCGGCGGTGGAGAGGCGGCGCACGCTGGAGAGGACGGCGGAGGAGAGGACGGGCGGCGCTGGTTTCCTTCTCTGGTTCCGTTCGTGAACCCTTGAACCTCTTCTCAGGTTCTGTTTCTTTTTCTGCGTTTTCAGTTTTCACGTGTTTTGGGTTTTCTTTTTTTTTTTAATGGCCAAAACGACGTCGTTTTGGCCTGGAATTTTTTTTTTTTTGTGAAACGGGTACGCACCGGGTACGTACCGTACGTGTACCCGTAGCGTATTCGTACCGGGTACGTACCCGGTACGGGTACGCGGCCCAACATCACGTACCCATGCTTCAGAGGTACGAAACTTAGGAAAGAAAAGAAATTAATTAACTCAGATTCCATTACTGCTTTATTCTTTCCAAAACTCACATGCAAATACATAGATTTCAAAAGGGTAATTACAGCTAACTAATTACTCCTCAAGAAGCAACTGAAGTCATGTTTGGAATAGTGGCGGGTGAGAACGCTAAGAAAAACAGAAGCCCCAAGATGAAAACCGGAACAAAGAGAAGCAGCAATGGCGGCGGCGGCAGAGGCGGCAACACCAAAGGCAGAAGCAGAATAGAGAAAGTGAGAAGAACCAGAATCAAGACTGAGTACCTTATCATGCATGAACAAAAACCGCCACTATCTTTGGAAGTCGAAGCCGCCACGTTTACCATCAAATTAGTTCTCTTGCTGGATGTTTCTTCACGATGATGCATCATGAACATCTTCACCTCATTGAAGAAATTGACCACAATGAGAATGTTGATGATAGGTGAATTTATTGTGGCTATGGAAGCTAAATCAAGAAGTGATATAGAGAGAGAGGTGAAAGAAAATTAAGGAATGATGATGATGATGAAGGAGGCGATGGAGATGAGGGGGGGATTTTATTATGATAGATAGGGACAAAAGGATTGGGGGTCTAAGTGGCAGTGCTGGTCATTGTATGTCATTGTCCAAGATAGTAAATGTCTTGGTTCAACCAACTCAAATGTACGTTGCATCAAATAAAAACTAGTAGTTATTATTATACCTTATTTATGATTCAGTGTGCAGGGTCATTTAGATGACCTTCGTTACCCACCTTTTCTTTTTCCCTCTTTCTTTAAATTAATCAATAATATATTTACGAATCGACGGTTGGTATAAGAAGTACATGTTTAATTCATCTTAATCAATGTTTCAGGTTAAGACTTGTGCATGAAAATTATTTTTGATAGCTCTATTAAGATTTGCATCGGATCGAAGATGATTGACTAGAGATGTACACTAAGTCGGTTTTGTTCATCTTTTGATCAAAGATTTGAATCGGCTCGAAGTGTCACCTGCTTAATTGGTTATCTTTATTCATTAGGTCAAGTCTTGTGAATTGGAGAAAGAAAATTTTGTTGGGTGAACTTCGTCTTTTAAGATATGAATTAGCTCGAACATGATTAATTATTGTGGATGATTTTGAATTTAAATAAAGTCTTAGAATATGGGCATAGGACCCATTTGCCTTTTTGGAATTTAGAATGGAAAGAAGGGGTAGAAGGATGAAAAATTGGTGTGGGATCGATGAATTTATTAATGGTAAAGAAAGTCTAGGCTTAGATTTTTTTTCCTGAGTGAGTGTGATGCATGTCAAGCAGCAGGAATCATTGTCATGACACTTGAAAATTAGAAGAAACATTGTGAAAGCCTTTTGTTTTACGTTATTGCTGTTTCCATATAAAGAGTAATGATATATACACACCTCATTTTTTAAACACTTCATTTCCACCTCTTTTTATTTCTATATCTCTCATCTTATCATCTATCACATCTCATATTTTCACTCTCTTACTTTTTTTTTCTTTCTATCTCTCTCACAATTTCACCTCTCCACCTCAAAAAAGAGGTGTGGATGAAACATTACTCATATAAACACTCGCTAATGCCCTGTTCGGTGGCAACAACTTTGCTAACGCTAACTTACTTCCCCAAAACATTTTATCAACACACTCATTCATTATGTACATTTCTTACATTAAACATTAATATGATGTAGCAAACTTGTTTCAATTAAAAATGAGATTGCGAGAATCGAACTTACAATTTTAAGAGGTACAACTTGAATAATCCAACTTACATGTGAGTTAGTCTATTAAAATTTAAACATGATTTATATAGTCTAATTCGGTTCGATCCAAAATTACTAATACACATTAAAATTTCATACTTTTAATTGTGAGGTTTATAAGACATTTGACTCTCCAACTATAACAATTAGTTGATGTGATATGGTTCTCCTAGGGATCTTATCAACTTGTTTCAGATTTCCATCCAAGAGTTGAAAGAAGTAAAATGCAAGAGGAATGGAGAATATCGAGCATAAATTTCAAATTTGAGAGGGTTCTTGAAGCCCTAATTACTCGAGATGTAGGGGACAAATGCAGATGGTCGGAGAGTTAGACTCAAGTTTCAAACCTTGCAATTGGACTCCTAACATCTTACCACACTCTGCAGTCCTGGTGCCAATGCGGGCTGTGCACTGGCCCTTTGACTAGTCCCCAGGGAACACTACAATGCGAATATCACCACCCGCGCCAGCTTGTTGTTTGTGGCTTAGAATCACAGTAAAAGGCTCTGTCTAATTGATAAAAACATGATCAAATAGAAGTAGATTAAAAGAGAGAACAGAACAGAGAAAATAGTTCTCTTATTGAAGAATGAAAATGTACGTGTACAAATCTCTAGCATTTGAGAGGCTAGAACTATCCACTCAACTAATCCAATTCTTGAACGCCCCTAACTTCTAACTATTCTTCGTAGGAAGGTAACTACTAACTATTCAGCTATTGTAACTTCATAACAAACTGACAGCTGACTCTCTAATTCTTAACAGTCTAACAACTATTACAAACACAACCCCTTAATAGCAGAACAAATCTCAGACTTATAACTAGTATTAACAAGTATCTAATCAATCAGTATTGAATAAAATTTCTTAATTAGTCGTTGCATAATTAGTTTCTGAGACTTATTTCTCTTTCATATTCAGGTGCCTGTCTTTAAGAGTTTGAGGATGAGTTGGATTATAAGTATCATAAAAATTATGGTTTTATATATCATGACAAGTTCCTCCTGATAAAATCCATCTAAAATATCCTTAATCCCCGGGATCTGTTTTATGTTTCTTGGTTTCAGTTTAGCAGTAGGAATCTTGTTGTCACTTATTCTGTCATTGCAGCTTTAATTTTCATCTTTGTGTGTGTTATGCTGTACTCTTTGGGTGGGTTACAGGTTTTGATGTGTCCTTTCAAATGATGTGTTTCACTTATTTCATCATTTTCAATCTTTATATGGTCAAAGAAACGTCTGGGTTCTAATCTGGTTTGATGTGTTGTGGTTTCTGTGGACACTTTAAAATGCCACTAATTTTAGAGATGAGGATTTGATTTTATGAGGTGACTGGAATTGAACAAGGTCAAGTTATGGAATTTAGCAAAGGTTGGAGGGTGTCATCAAAATTTCTAAGATTAGTGCATGTCCTTATTTATAACACTTAGTCTTGTTCTGAAGTTGTGGCTTAGTTTTGCTCTGCTAGCTTCTAGAGAGTTCTAGTTAACATTGTTTGGGGAAGTACTCCATCAGAGTCATGTCATCCATTATCAGACACGGAATCAGAAAAAATAAAATGAAATAAAAATTTAACACATTAAGTAAAATTAACAATGACTAATTAGAAGATGGGTATACAATTTCGAAGGGAATTAGTTAACTACTATTATTTTGACTAAGTGCCAACAATCCTTAGTTTTCCCCTATTATAGCATCATATGACGATGAATTGTGGAATCATTATAGCAGCAACTTGACAATTAATAAAAACAGTTATGATGTTAAACGGGCAAAGGGTCTCAAAGACTCAAACATCAAGTTTTTTCGCCTTGTTCAATGTATCAGTAAACTGGATATGTACTTTCCGTCATCAACTAGCATTAGTTTAATCAGATGTTTTGAATTCCAACTTTAGATGCTACTAGGTCAAGTTGTGGATATGGCTTCTGGCATTCCCACAAGAGAGATGGAATCATCTAATAATCCCAATGTCATGCGTCCATGCTATGCTCCTGAGTCCATTTAATTCATCACAAAAACTAAATCTTGTATCATAATCACTTGGCAGGCTCCTCCATAAATTACCAATTGAATAATCACATGACTATATATATATATATATATGTGCTTAAATATGTTGGAGGTCCCCCTAAAATAGGGGTCCTTTGGTTAAGACCCCTACAATTTATTTTGGGTGGAATAAGCCCCTAATGTGAAAATAATATATAGTGATAAGCCCTTGCCGTGAGGTTCTGTTTAATTTCTGATGATTTTGAAAACGGCGTTGATGTGGATTATATTTTTTGAAAATTACTCAATTAAAGAGGGTGCCACGTAAGTAAATTAGGGTTAAAAAAATAAAAACCCAAAGCAAAAAACTCAAGTAAAATCCCCAAATGTACTTGGGTTTTTTACTTTGGGTTTTTATTTTATTTTTATTTTTTTCAACCCTCATTTACTTACATGACACCCTCTTTAATTGAATAATTTTCACAAAATATAATCGTTTGCAGAATCATCAGAAATATAGCAGAACCTTACGACAGGGGCTTATCACTATATATTATTTTCACATTAGGGGCTTATTCCACCCAAAAAAATTTGTAGGGGCCTTAACCAAAGGGCCCCTATTTTATAGGGACCATCAACATATTTAAGCCTATATATATATGACACTTTCTTAAACGGATCAAATGATGTCTTATATCATCAATCGCGTAAATCAATTGGCGTGATGATAATTTTCTAGCTTAAGCAAAAAGGTCTTTGGTTACTTGATAGAGAGAGTTTTGCCGTCAAAATAGTAGTACTATGGCCCTACTTCAAACAAGATTGTCTTAATGAATTAATGATATAGATGTGGTTTAAAAAAATGATGCTTTAGTGGAAAATCATGAAATTTTTTGTCAAAAGCCAATAAATATTTATTAAATAGGGGAATCCATGAAGCAATAAACCATTAAACCATAATCTAAAAAGGATAGGTGAGCAAGTTTTGTTTCTTGTATCACATGATTATATATCACATATATATATTCATAACTAAGGTTGAGAAAATCAGATCATCGAACAAGCCGGTTTGATTGGTTGGACCAAAAGCCTGGCCAATAGTCGGTCTAGGAAATTGCTCTTATCAATGGGAACTAGAATCAGAATTGAACCGGTGAAATCGTTCAAGAACGTAATAATACTAAAAAAAATTGCTTTATTTTTTTTGTTTTAAAAATATTTTAACTTTTTATTTCCCTTTGCGGCCCTTTTTCCAGATTTGGGGGTGAGTTCCCCTGTCTCTACTGGTGACGTTTCTTTGGGTTCTTCTCCTCTTTCTTTGGTTTGTAATGGTGTTGGCAAGGATCCAATAGATGATGGGGTGGTTGCGGTGACGGAGCGGCGGAGGAGGGGTCGGCCAAGGAAAGTCTTGGCGGGGGAAAGCAGAAGGCGTTAGTGGTTCAGATTGAGGATGCTGCCGTGGTACCAGTGGTAGAGGTTTCAACGGAGTTGGTTTCTTCTCTGATTCTTCCGGATGCTCGCGGTTCTGCTCGTTCTTTGACGAGAGCACGTAGATACTTCTTACTTGTCAAACAACTTGGAGTCGTCCCCAGCGGTTCTGATGAGGAAGTCATTCAGAGCTTTGCTGACCATCTCATCGCTACCCATCCGAGACTTTACGGAGATCCCTAGCGGTGTAGTTGGTGTGCTTTGATCATTTCTGGGTTTGTTTCCAGTTTTCATGGGTGTTGGTGTGCTGCCATTTTTTCTTGCTAGCCCCTCTCTGGTTCTGTTTTTTCTTGCGGTTGTGGGTTGCTCTTTGCTGGAGGTTATCTTAGGCCTTGGGATTTTTCGGGTTGTTCTGCCGGGGCTAGTTCTGCCTTGTGGGCTTTCGGGGGTTTGGTAATGATCTTTGGGTTGTTTTTTTCTTAGGCTTTAAGGTTTTTTTTTTCTCTTTTTGATCCCTTGGAGGAGGGTTGTGAATCTTGTCAATTTTCTCATTATTATATCAATATAATTTTGCTTTCTAAAATAATATATAATGAACAACCTATAATAATTTTGAATTTAAATAGTCTAAATTTCTTAATATCTTGTTTACATATATCGCATATATAATAAATAATTTTAAAATATTGTAAATAGGTGCTGCCGGTCGATCTCAAACCTTAAACGGATGTGTTAACCGGTTTAATGACTGATTCGATTGGCTGAACATTGGTTATAACTTAATAATGATGTGAAATCAAAAGATATTAAGTTTAATAGTTCTATACCTTTCAGTCTTCTAATGATATCCTCCGACTTCATCATATCATGGGTGTAATAATATAAATACATGCATGCTTCTCATAATGTAATGCAGAAAAGAAAATCTACGGCTTGATTCATGCATGAAGCAAAATCATTAACTTTGAAGACCATATGTTAACATCATGCTTCTACTTGTTAAGTAGCTGGTCCTAATTAATTCCTATCCAATATTCACTTTTTCGATCTGTCTGATCAAAACCCAGAAGTGAGTCAGGCGAGTAAACTGAGGGGATTATCACATACATAATTAGAATATGTAGTTCAGTCATATATCGAACTGATTAACTACTAACAGCTATTGATTAGTAAATTAGGAAATTATCAAAGAAATGCCATAACTTATTTTCTAGCTGATTAAAAGCGCACCAAACAAGCATCATGTTCCATGCTAGATATACCCATAATTTAGTACTTTAGTTTGAAATTTGAAGGTATGCCACAATTAAATTAAATTCTCAGGTAGCATTCTTTCTTCTTGTTTTATGTATTGACTCTCTCCAAATATTTTCATCAATTCAATATGTAAACCACGTCTATTCGACCACATCAGGCATTCACTATTCTGACGGTATTTTACTGCATGCATAGAGTGGAAAGTAGTAAAATCAATAATAGCTTTACACTTTGTGGTGGTAAAAAAATCACAGCTTTGTGGTTTATGTATCTTTTTAAAATAGTGTACGTTATTAAACTCGATCTGATAACTGTCTATCAAGGTATTAAGTTTAGAGTTATTGATTGAACCGGTGGTACACTTATTGAACTTGTTATTATATATTTATATATATTGAGATATAGGGGTGCCAAAATCGGTCAACCCGGTCTCGCCCACAGCTAAACCTTTTAAGATGAGTCATCCACTTCAAATTTAGGAACAATGTTGGATAATACATCTCCCACTTTACAACGGGCTGGTGGGTGCATGCCAAAAATAAAAATAGGAATTGTGAGTGATTACACTCAAAACAATGCGGTTAACGGTTGATCTATCCAAAACGAGGAGAATGTCGATCTAACCCCACCTAAGATAGCTTAATAATAGGAATAAAATATTCAATAAGTACTAACAATAATAATAATAATAATAATAATAATAATAATAATAATAATAATAATAATGCAAAAATGTTAAAAACTTTAAAAGTAGTCTCCGAGAGTTAGTTCAAGTGGTAAGAGTTAGAGGATATAAGGGTTGGATGAGATGAAGGGTGAAGGATCTAGTGTTCGAACCCTGAGGAGGGATTAATTTACTAACATTACTAAACAACTAACATTGACCTATAAAAAAAACTTTAAAAGTAAAAAAAAAAGATCGTTGGGCTAGCGGGTCGCAACCCATAATTTAGTAAGTTAGTTTGAAATTTGAAGGTATACCACAATTAAATTAAATTCTCAGGCAGCACTCTTTCTTCCTTGTTTTGTGTATTGACCCTCTCCAAATATTTTCATCAATCTGATATCTAGACCACGTTTATTCAACCATACCAGACATTCACTATTCTGACGATTTTTTACTGCATGCATAAAGTGGGAAGTAGTAAAGTCAACAATAGCTTTACACTTTGTGGCGGTAAAAAAAATCATTGCTTTGTGGTTTATGTATCTTTTTAGATAGTGTACGTTATTAAACTCAATCTGATAATTATCTATCAAGATATTGAGTTTAGAGTTATTGATTGGACTAGATACACTTAATGTACTCATTCTTATATTGAGACATAAGGGTGCCAAAATCGGTCAACCCGGTCTCGCCCACAACTAAACCTTTTAAGATGGGTCATCCGCTCCAAATTTGAGTAGTGTGTTGGATAATGCATCTCCCATTTTACAACGGGCTGGTGGGTGCATGCCAAAAATAAAAATAGGAATTGTGAGTGATTACACTCAAAACAATGCGGTTAACGGTTGACATGTCTAAAACGAGTGGAATGTCGATGTAACCCCACCTGAGATAGCTTAGTAATAGGAATAAAATATTCAATAATATATACTCATAATCGCACTAATAATAAAAATTAATAATAATAATAATAATAATTAATAATAATAATAATAATAATAATAATAATAATAATAATAATGTTAAAAACTTTAAAAGTAGTCCCTGAGGGTTAGCTAAAGAGTAAGAGTTATGAGACATAAGGGTTGAGTGAGATAAATGGTGAAGGGTCCAGTGTTCAAACCCTAAGAAAGAATTAATTTACTAACATTACTAACAACTAACATTTTCCTATCTAAAAAAAACCTTTAAAAGTAAAAAAAAAAAAAAAAAAACAAACTTGACCGGCGCATCCCATCATCAACCCTATTCTTTTTGAGTTACGCTAGGTGGGCCAAAACAATTTGGTGTGTTTGGAAGGTTAACCCCTAGCCAACCCCATTATGGTGAATTGATGACCCGATGAGGATCATTTTGCTAATGAGATATTGGATATCTATTTAAATTTTTTTAAACTATCAGTACATACACATTAAATTTTATAATGGTTAACCATAACATGAATAAAGACAGGTTGCTTTAGAGATAATGATAATTGTTTGATGTATTTGAGTGGTGGGACCACACTTGCACAATATGACGATAACAATTGAAGGACTAAAATTGTGCAATAAATAAATTTTGCAGACCAAACTCACATAAAAAGAGAGTAGAGAATTAAGATTGCAAAATTATTAAACTAAGGGAATAAAGTTGAAATACTAAAGTACGAGGCTGAAATTAAAGATTCACTAAACTAGTGGATGTAAAGTAAAGTGTAATTAAGTCTTATGATTATTGACTTTCGATTGATCAATTTGAAAAGGTGATAAAAATATGTTTTTTTTTTTTGAAAATGATAAAGATATGGTTGAAACTTCGGTTTGAATTGTAATGATTAATTCTTCAATAGTGAAAAGCTTGAGCACTGCCTTACCCTTGTTCATTGAATTATCGAATGTCAAATAAAATTAGATTATCTAGAAACTTCTTTTTCCTTCCAAGATGTAGGATGTATGCACTGAATGTTCGAGAAAAGATTGAAACGTACACTCAAATTGCACTATATCTTTGCACTCAACATTTCTAAGAGAATGATGGCACAGGTAAAGCGAGGTTACATTGAATCATTTCTTCACAGCACCGCCACAATTAGTTAGAACACGCAAGCATTCATTCCAATTTGAAGATCAAATTATATTAGAAGCAGGAACGAGGTTACTACCAAAATATTACACCGGCGGTTTTCTTGAAATCACAGCAGAATGTCCGCCTCTAAATGCTACTTTCCTTGTAGTGGCCTATTAATGTATCTATTATGATATGATCGAGCCAAATAACCATTAGACCGATCAGTGCAGAGGATTCACAACCAAGTAAATGTCGTGATAATAGTCAGCTGACATGACAACCAAAATTAAGTCGTAACTCGTCAAAATACCTAGCTAAGTAAAGGTGATGCCGATATAATTAATGGTTCAAGACTGCTCAAGTAAAATTACTATCTCAGAAGCCACTTATAATGACAAAAAAGTTTAAACACTTTCATTGCCTCCCATATTGAACTCTTTAAAGTTTGATCATTTCATAACTTAAGCATTTTCATTTGCTTACATGTTGCTATTCTAAGACTTTGAGATATTCTTTTTGATCTTAAACTAACTTAAGTGTCTTTAGAAGGTAGATCCCTTGTAGTGGATTCACATTGGCTTGCTGCACTCATCATCACAGTCACCTCCGTATACCTTCGAACAGAGGAGCGCCATCCTCAATTTCTAGAAGAACCATTGACATCGTTTATGGGGAACTAAAAATCAATTATTGTGATTATGGTGGAATCATGTTACAACTAATCTTCAACGGAGAACTCCATTCCAGAAGCTCATACAAATTTTGATTCTACAAGAATTGATTCTCAATAAAGTGAAAAAAATTCACACACATTATCTAAGGATATCTTGTCAGGTCTTCGGACCTATTTATGGGGTATTGGCCGATTTTAGGGTTTTCAAATGTTTTCTCAGTTTTAGGCCAGTTTTGGGGGGATTTTTTGGCTGATTATAGGGTTCTGGACCGATTTCAGGGTTTTTGGCCGATTTACGGTTTCGAGCCGATTTCAAGGTTTCGAGGAGATTTTAGAGTTCATACTCGATTTTTGGGTTTTGACCATATTTTTGCGGTTTATGATCGATTTTAGGGCTGTTTTAATGGTTTATAGTTGATTTTAGTGTTTCAGGGCCATTTTAGGGTTGCAGGCCGATGTTAGGGTTTCATGCCGAGTTTAGGGTTTCAGGGTCAGTTTAAGTGTTTCAGATCGATTAAAGTGGTTGATGCCAAATTTTTTGGGTTTGTTACTGATTTTAGTGTTTGGCGCTGATTTTAAGGGTTTCAGGTCGATTTTAGTAATTTTTGTCAATCATGAAGTTCAGGCCATTTGTTTGTTTGTTTTTGGACCGATTTTAGAGTTTAGGTCTGACATTAGTTTTTGGGGTCAATTTCAAGGTTTATGACCAATTTTAGTGTTTAAGGTTGATTTTAGGCTATGTTGTCAATTTTATTGTGTCAGGTTGATTTTAGGGTTTATAGCTGAGTTTAGGTTTGGGTCAATTTTATGGTTTATGGTTGATTTTAGGAATTTAGACAAATTTTAGGGTTTAGGACTTGACGAGACTAGAGTTTACGGTCAGAAAAGAGGGAGAGAGAGAGAGGAGATTATTTGAAGTTTTAGGGCCATGGACTAACCCTAGCCTAGAGAGCTTTTGAGGGCTTTTGGCCCATATGACTTTTTTTATGTGGGGCTTTTTGGCCCTAACCCACGTGGGCTAAGGGTGGGTTAGGCTTTGTGGGCTAAATTGAGAGCTCTAGTTGTTATTCGTGTCGAATAATCTACATAGCCCATGATAAGATGAGTCACTACAAGTGTCCAAACTATAAAAAAAAAACTGCGACCCAAAAAAGAAAATTTATAAAATTTCAATAGGTCAAAATTTAAGGGTAGGAATAGGTGTCCAATATTAGGCCTAACCAGCCTTATATCTCTTTTCTAAATAAGTTAACAATGATTTGTGTCGAGAGCATTATGGTAGAAATAGATTCTTTAAGTGTGATAATTAAATGCTTTGAAGACCGGCAAAAGCCCACCTGAGATAGAAGTTGTAACACATGACCGCAAGCTACAGACAACAACTTTTCACAAAATCGTTTTTTCCTCACGTAAAGAGCAAGTTAATAATGTAATGATGTGTGCTTGAACCTCTTGCGATTTCTTTTCCATCATATCAAGGAACGATGGGTTACACCACTGGATCTTGTAGCTCATGCTCTTGGTTTGTCAATTAATATATTATTCCATAAAAAATGATTATATATGTAGAAAAACCTATTTACTTGAAAAAATAACAAACTTTTTTTTAATGTATTATATACTTTTAGTTATTCTATTGTAGTGAAATTATATGTTTATTGTATTAGCCTGTTTTGATGTAGGTCTACTAACATATTAAAAAAATTCTCTACAAATTAATAGGGTTTTAAATCAGGTCAAGCATTTGAAAAGGTTATATTAGGTCTCAAAAATAGTACGTTATCAAGTAATAGAATTAGATTTTGAACATGGGCTTAAGAAAATGGTTAGGCTTGGCCCATTTCCACGAATAAATAACTTTTTATACCGTAGAGAGTAACCCTATTTAAACGTCTCTAGCAATGAGTGAGGGCGCCGCTAATTTTTACAACAAATTAAACTACATGGAGACCTAACTACACAATGAGTGCGTAGCTGAGCCGTTCTTGCAAATCTAAACAGGTATACAATCTTAACTCAGATTAATTTTATTTGATAATTCATACCCAAAGCGATTTTATATTAAGATCAACAACTTGATTTAGTCTCGATATATAATTATTCTTTCTCTCTTTAAATTTACGGTACACGAAATATCTAGCAATTGATATATTTTGTAGAAAGAGTTTGTATCTTTATAGTTTTCTTACATTTCTTAAACCTCATGAGGGCCATGAGATCTCTCTAGGGAGTGTTTCCCATGCACCAACTTGAATTTTACTAGCTAGGCGCAGAGGTTTGAACCTTGAATTTGTGGTACCTTTAATCAAATTTCAAGAGAAAAATACTATTTGACCTTATTTGAATCTGATAGTCAAAACAAAAATATATATATGGCTATAGACCATTAAATTGGCTAATAAATCAATTATTTTAAATATATAAGTAACATGTTTGATTTGTAAGAAACTCGGTTAACTCAACTAGTAGAGACTAGTTATTAGTATTATAAAATAAACCATTTTACTTTTTTTTTGAAAAAACATAAACCATTTTACAAAATGAACATTTTGAATAATATTTTTTATATGATTATGTATATTTCATTCATATTTATATATTTATTTTATGTTTATTGTTTAGGAACTCAGTGGCGGAGCCAATTACATGTCACTCGACTGTTGATGAAGAATCCTACTCTTAGCAATTGAAAGTCATCTGCGCCGGTACATTATTTAATTTTAAATTATTATGATCAATAATATATCAAAGAAAATGATTTAATTAGATCTATAGGAAAATTAGATTGAAATGTTTTCTTATTGTAGTTTTTACTTGGCTAGTGACTTCAACATTGAAATAGTAATCGGAAGCTAGGACCCTTTCTTTCGATCTGGTTGCGGCTCTGTTTTTTTTTGCCTCTACTGGCTCTTCTTTTCCTGTTTCTTCTGGGTTTTGATCCCCTGCTTAGGCTGCTGTTTGGTTGGCCTCTGTTTTGACTTGTAATGGGTGTGGTACCCCTTGTACCACTATTTTTTGCTCCACTGTTATATATATAGTTATATACAATTACAAGTACTTATTTGCCTTTAAAAAAAACATTGAAATAGTAACATAGGTTTTGCCCCGTGCAATTACTTGAATTAAAATTATGTGAAAAATTAGTTTATAGTTAACAAATTCGCTTCTCCTTTGGTTACTTTATTATATACTCCCTCCGTTCAAGAAAGCTTGTAGTTTAAGGTTGTGGCACAAAGAGTAAGAAAATAATTATTGATAGCATAATTTGACTAGATTGCCCTTATTTAATTTTACTAGTATGATGTGCAACTATTAAATTATACTTAGATATAGAAGAATGTAATTAATAGAGAAGAGTTGTGGTTGGTTAATATGAAAGGTGATAAGTGAGAGAAAATGTATTAAATGAGGGTAGAGGTGGAAAAAATTAGCAAAAAATGCATTGGTTTTCTAAAACAACAAACATTTTGGGATATTGAAAAATGGTGCAAAACAACAAACTTTCAGGAACGGAGGGAGTATATGATTTTATCAGTTTGTATTGATTCGGTTGATGTGTTCATGTATACGGTTAATACAATATATTAATCATTAACAACATTGTGTATGAACCACGCTTTGTATGTCTTTCATTGAATTTTAGTGTTTGCGGCTGGGTGGCAGCCGCCCTTCCGCGACGGCAACTCGTTTATCCCTTTCTCCTTGCCCTAAGTTCTTCTTGTTAATAAAGCTTGTTGGCCTCGTCCTGCCTTCTAAAACGTTTACGGGAGGTCGTTGTCGTGGGCTTTGTGGCTTCTGGAACGTTTCTGGTTTTGTTTTCTGTGTTTCTTTCTAAGGGGGACTGGTTCATTCGTAGTCAATGAGGGTGACTGGGGTTTCGTGGTTGTGATGGAGTCAGGATCGCTGGTTGTGATGGCGCTGATATAGAGGCACTCTAGTCTCAAATCTTCAATGGGTTTTGTTGGCGGTGGTTTTTGGGTTCTTTGGTGGTGATGCGACTTTTGCCCGACACAGTTATGGGTGCTTGGGGTTCAGTGTCAGTGACGCTTATCTCTACTTCTTTTACTTCTGCTTGGTGAGGCAGAGCAAATTGAGACGTTGCTGAGATTGGTTTTTTGGAAGTTTGGTTCTCTTGGGATTTTCAACTATTTGCATCTTATTCGGTGTGTCTTTTGTTGTTTATGATTCGAACTTGCGCCTCTTTGCCTCTTGCCTTTTATGGGGCCTGCTGCACACCTTTTTTTCCATTTTAAATTATAATATTTTTTAAGTCGTCATGCTAAATTTGTACTTAAATAACTTATGTCTTGATTGTGAACACAGGAAGTCAGGAACCATAGTTTTGAAGAATAATTTTAAAGGGCATTCTAATTTATTGTGATCAAATACATGAGATCATACATTAAGATCGACTCAATCTATATAGATTTCTCTCAATACAATGTCCAGGCTGATACAAGTCAATATGAACATTTGTCTATACGGTAAGCTTATTCCATATATTCATCTAATTCTTATCATGTATGATCAAATTTTAGTTTCATAATTATACTACAATACTTTAATTTAATTTTTTTTAAATGAAAAATCTGTTATTATTCAAGAACACATTACATCAAGGATTATTATCTCAATTCACTTATTTTACTATACCTTCTTGATTTTTTTTGAGTACAACTATACCTTCTTGATGATGTCTAACCAAATTGATGTCAATATTTCTAGGACGAGATGTAAATTTGATTGCAATCATAGGAATACAATTGACAATTATAGAACTCATAAAGCTTCAATTCCTCACAATATTTTTGAGAGAAGTCAAAATGACCTTAATAAATTTATGAATTTTAACAATGTCAGTGATTGCGAACTATTAAGTGATGAGCGAGAAAATGATCAAGAAGTTCTCCTCAAGCGAACAACAGGTAACATTAAGATATTTTATAAAGTTATATTGTTTACTATGTTACAATATGTTGCTTCATTTCCTTTATTTTCTTCAGACAATGATGTTGGCTCGACGAATAATTGTAGTATTCAAGTGTCAAGTGTTCCATCACCAAAAGTTGGTCAAGGCCTCATGCAAGAAGAGCATACAAATAAACGAGGTAAGTTCGACTAAATTGAGTGTATTACATAGTTAGAATCAACTTTGATTGCAAGTATTCCTGATTCGAAGTGATGAGAACCAAAGTTGCTTTCATTCTTACCACTTTCCTTTGCCGACAGGTTGTGAAGTTGATGAAATTTCTAACAAGGAGCATGATATTAGCACTCGCAAATACAAGGATAAGATTCATTTTGAGGTTCATAATGAGTCCAATATAGGTTTAAGGAAAGAAACAGTTGTTACTGAAGAAGATATTGTAACTGATGATACAACTGAAGATCTTTCTTCAGAGTCGAATGACTTTGGGGTTTTTTTCCACAAGAAGCCTGGAAAGAATAACTATTTGACTGACATGATGAGGGAAATAGATGAGATGAAGACTAAGAAAGCCATTTCACAAGGACCAAGATATGATTGTACTTCCGATGTGGCTACATCTTCACATAAACTTCCAAAGGTATTGGATGGGGTGGATGTTCAAACTAAAAGAAGTCATACCATCAACAAGACCAAGAACAAAAGGATACAACAAGAACAAGATGACAATGACATGATTTCTGAGCAACCTGAACAACAACAACAAATAGAAGTGCAGGGTAAGATGGATCTTTCAGATGATGATTGCAACCTGGAGGCTTGGTCATCTTGCAAAAATTCCAAACTGGGTGAAGAAAATGGATCATATCCCAAAGTAAGTAAGAATAAGAATCTCTTTTCTAAATATTTTTCTTAACTAAAAAACAAAATGTTTCAAGAAGATGAAATTTCTTTCATGACTTGTATTCTTTCTTTGTATTTAGTAGCTTTAATTTGATTATAGTGGGCATGCCTATAATTTTAATTTAACACTACAAAAAAATGTATTTTTAGTGGCATTGATATTGTTAAGTTGTGGCATTTATTAAATGCCCCAAGTGTTATTAGTGGCATTCACCTTTAAGTGCCTCTATTACAGGTGTCACAACTGATTTGTGGCATTTTTTGCTTAAATGCCGGTTTTTGTATGCCACAAATGCTATTGGCATCTTTTAAATGCCACAAATTGAAAGTGGCATCTTTTTAAATGCCACAAACTACATATATGCCTCATTTTATCAATAATATTTTATTTACTTATATATTCATACTTTTATACTTTGTAGCTGAAATCCTGTTATCTTTTATAAAGAAAATGATTAATTAAAGGAAAATATTCTTAACAATCAATATAAGCTCTACCTTCACAAGAAAAATAAATAAATGGGCATGAACATGAAAGGACATATATGGTTCCAGCATCTGAATTTGAGTACATAAAGATTGAAACACCAAAGTACATAAATCGATTAGAAGAAGATATATGTAAACAGCCAACACTAGCTAACCAATTATATAAAGATTTAAAGACTCAAATATTGTTAAGACATTTCTTCATTGTATCTATATTGCCATCAATTGACCCTGCAATGAAAAGAGTAGGCATATGTCAAATTTCTAATCAGTAGCTGAAATCCTAAAAAAAACCATAGAGTAGGCTATGTCCTTTTTCCATTGAGATCGAACTAGAAGCCTAACTGACATGCATGACTCTACTCATCCATCTCATCCATTAATTCAATCCAATCTATCATATCAGCTACACAAGGGGAAGAGGGTTAAGGTGATGTTATAACTAATGCTAGGTGTGTGAACTATTGATCTATGCAACGAGATCGATTATACACATCATGCTCGAATTTTAAGAACACAGCCCCTTGCGGAAATAAGACATGAAAATAAACAGTTGCGGATGAACACAACCCCTTAAAGTGAATTCACAGTTGAATATGACATGAAATAATTTAGAGATTTAGAGAAATTTAGAGACAAACAAAAAACATAGTAAACTCGTAACAGTAGAAATAAGAAATGAGAGAATAGTTGTGGATGCAAGGACCCAATCAAGTAATCACTTCAATGAGAAATAGAAAGGAAAACATTCAGGATTCAAAACTAAATTTTCAAACTAGTGGCAAACATGACTAACCTCACTAACATTAGTGAAATCCTTTTGCATGATCAGTTGTTTCATTCGGTTCATCGTAAAATTGTTGGTTTGAGTTAGTTCTTGTTCCACCTGCTCCTACATGTCATTTGGGTGAATTGATAGCATGTCATTAACTTAACTTATTTTGAATCAGCAGCACAAAAATACAGTAAAATTAGTATGGCTACATGTGTAAAATAATAATCATAACTTAAATAAACTTAAAAACATATGACATACAACCCAAGGGCAGAGGCTCCCTTTGAGACATAGAAACACTTCAGCACACTTTATCTAAAAGAAAACACAATACTCCACAGTTCAGATAGATGTATTACCAACAGTATATAAAAACCGTACAAATTTTGTAAAAACAAACACCCAATCTGCTAATTGTGAGATACAAAAAAAAAATTACCTGAGAAGACTCATCTAAAGACGAAGCCTTAGCTCGACTTCTTCTTCCTTCTAACACATCATGCACATTTACATAGCTAACCATGGGTGTCTGCAATAAAAGAGTTGCAATGATTTTATCAACTATTCTTTCCAAGTTATCACCGAAAGAATACATGTAATAGGGCAACACTGCAATGGTTTATCTCGTCCGCAGTATAATCAGTTTCAATATTATTATCCATTCCAATCGCTGCACCGTACCAAGTAAAACTTTCAACACTGCAATGGTTCTGGAAAGAGTACCTTGTAGGACCTATTGACAATGGAAAGAAGCATAAAACTTTCAAAACTCTATCGAACATAAAGACCAAATCAGACTTTACTCAAGTACACATATATACCTTCTCCACGATGATGATACGCCCTTCAAGTACACATATATTAGATACTTAGGACATCAATCAGCATTATCAACAATCTCCATTGTCACGAAATCAAACCCACATGATTCCCTGTTTCATGGATCAACTAACAGATGCATATATATCACCAAGGAAAATCCAACTTCAAAAGTAAGGAAAAATAGGCGCAGGATACTGAATGAAGACAAAAATCATGCATGACCTTATTTGCCTCACCACCATCATTCTTGACAGTACTCTGTCAATCAGTTGTAGTATATTAATCTAAGAGTTAATCAAAGGCTTTTACCAAAGCATCATCATCTAAAGTGAACTGAATTTCCTCTTTACCGTGAACATTTTTATCTCATCTCAAGAACGCTCTTAAACTATAATATTTTGTTAAGGGTGATGACAAATGATGTTAGAAGCTTTTATGCTAGGTAGGTTTACAAAGGATTTCCAACATAACCAAATATATTAGAAATCCAATTACTAAATAACACAACTGAGACTGCAACACTAGCTCAAAAAATAAAGAGTGCAACACAAAACAGTTGGAAAATCAGCAGCTAAGCCCAAAAGTAATAAATTCATTGAAATTCCATTAAATCACAACAACTGAACAATCATAGGTCACAAGTGGTTCAAATCCAGTTGATTGGAATAACTCCCAAGCATCTCTAGCACAATGGTTAAAGCTTTTATCATAAACAACTATCTACACAGGACAAGAGTATAACTAGTGAAACTAAATGAAAACCAAGAATATCTCATATTTGAATTTTGATAATCACTTACAAGATTCAATTTCTATTATACATGGAAGCGATTACTAATATAGAAACAGATAAGTGTCTCCACAAGATGAAAAAGAAAATCGATACAGCATAACAAAAACTCATTATTGCCTATCTTTGACCTGCGAGCATTTGAAATTAAAAAACACTTGCTAATTGTTCTCAGACAAAAAAATTGACCAATCCACAATCAATCAAACAAGCAAGAAATTGAAATTGATTTGAACAAAATGGTAGGTAGATAGAGAGAGTAACCTTTGGGCCAATCAGAGACAACCCTTTGCTTAAGCATATCGACGGTGGCGGCGGAGGAGTACCTGAAGGGCCCGAATTCACCAGAAACTTGATGTCAACCAAGTCCTCTTCCAGCATTTGAATTCACCTTTGCTTCTTCTTCTTCTCACGCAAACCCTAACCTCCAAAAGTACACACAAATGCATCAGAAGACCATTTAGCAAGGAACCAACTCCAGAAACTTTGGATCGATAAACTTACCATCCAGAATTTCTGAGAGAGAAACAGAGAGAACCGTCACCTTCACGCGATCTCCATCACCTTCACGCAAACCTCGATGCCAAAATTGTGTTCGTTATCACCTTCACGAGAATCTCCACCTTCGCGAACCTTCATTCTCGGTGTTTGAATTGGACGCCGATGAGGAAGTTGAGGATGTAGGCGATCATGAGGCCAACGACGAGGACGGAGATGATGGTGGTGCCGCTGAGATTGATGAGGAGGTGGCGGAGGGGACGATGGTGATCCAGTAGTTGTGGGCGAAGTTGAGGGATCCGGCAGAGGAGGAGAGGAGGTGGCGATTATTGCCGTCATGGCGGTGGTGCAATGGCGGAAGGTGGTGTTAGGGTTTGGGAAAGAGGAAGAAGGGGGAAGAAAAGGACGGGGCACTGGTGGAGGAGGAGAGAGGAAATATGTAAGGTTTTTCTTTTTCCTTTTTGGTTTAAAATTTTGGAATTGAGTGAAAGTTAAAAAAAAATTATATATTAAAATTGAAAAGGGTTATTTGTGGCATTTAAGTTAAGTGCCACTTCAGAAAATTGCTATCAATTAGCTGCTAATTAGCTAGGAGTGCGTTTTTAAATTAGTGGCATTTAAATTAAGTGCCACTTTAGAAAATTGCTGTCAAATAGCTGCTAACTAGCTAGGAATGCGTTTTTATATTAGTGGCATTCTAATTAAATGCCAGAATAATATACGTTTGTGGCATCTTTTGGTAAATGCCACAAATACTATGCCACTAAAAACAAGTTTTTTTGTAGTGTAATAAACATATTTTTGTGATAATTACATGTTAGACTTTCAATAAATTGTGTATTTATATAGTTCTTCATAGATGATGAAACATGGCAGTCAGAAATATTATGGAATAGGTGAAATATGTGACATGTTTAACTAAAGCTATAAGTGACTTAATCATGTGCTTGCTTAATGCATTTTTAGCTTATAAAAAAAAAGTGACATAATCATGTGTGTGCATTTAATAGACTTTTCCTGTACCAAAAATAAAATAGACTTTTCCATCACATAATTCATTTTGGAATATTTTAGCTCGTTTATTTACATATATTTTTTGAATATATTTCCACTTTAATGTATTTTATATTGGCTGTAGGTGAAAGTAGTTGAAAAGGCAAGAAAGAGAGGGAAAAGGTCATTTCCCAAAAAGCATTAAAAAGAAGGCATATTGGGCTCACAGGTCCAACCGCGGTCAGGCGCGGAGCATGGTTCAACCTCATCCCAACAACAACATATTTTGACATTTTGTTTACTGCCGTTCATTCAATTTCCGGTTTAACTATGATTTTATATCTCTTAGGATTTATTTATTTGGGATAGTTGCTAGTGGATTTATTTTCACTCAACTAGATTAAATTTGATTTTATCATATAGCTTTTTAGAGTTATATATGGATATGTAGGTACTTCACTACTATTCTTTTTGTGCTTTACCTCAGACACCAAAGCTACATTGCCTAAATCTAAATTCACTTATATTTTCTTTCACCCGATTTAAATCCTAATTTTCCTATCTCTCTTCTACGTACTATGTCAATTCAAGAGAACAAATATCTTTTCAAAAATAAAATAAAATTCAAGAGAACAAATATGTGGCATAAATCATTCTTGGATAGGCGAGGGAATGTACAAGACTCCAAGATTTTGACCAATGACAATTAAAGATCTCATAGACCCTTGATACCAACCTTTACCTCTTACGTTTATCTTTTGTTTGTTAAATTTCTCTTTCTATATATCTTCCTGGCTTAATTCCACTTTGGGCCCCTGATGTTTCAGAAATGTGCTATCGGGGCCCCCCGTGTTTAAACGTAGCGGTCAGGCACCCCAACGTTTCAAAAACGTGCGATCCAACCCCTTCTGTTAAGCTCCGTTAGTTGACCAAACGGAGGCCCTTTCATTAATTGACGTGGATTTTCTCTAACCGCAGCTTTGCCTTCCTCTGATGACCATCAATGGTGAACAACACCGGCACAATTCAAAGCAAGGACTTAGGAGAGATGAACAAGACTAAAATTAGGGTTTGAAAAGGGGAAATCAGAAATTGGAAGAAAGGTTGATTCCTTACCATGAATTGATCAGCAATTCGAACAGAGAAGAGAAAGAGCTATCCAACGCAGGTTCTACAGATTCTCCGGCGAAGGTCTCGCCGGAGAAGACGATGGTTGGCGGCGGCGGCTGGCGGTGGAGGGCGGCGGAACGACAAATTTCTTGGGGGGTTTTGTTGCGGACAGTGAGAGGAGTACGGTGGTGGTGGTGGTTTCTCCAACAGCTAAGCGGTTTGCTGGAGATCGGGATTTGAAGGTGGCTGAAATTAGGGTTTGGTTTCTCCTCTATTTCTCTGTTGTTTCTCATCATGTTGGTGATGATGATGCTCGCGGGACTGAAGGAGGTGGCGGCGTCATCGTGGCTGCTGGCGGTGGTGGCTAGCTTGGGTGATGCCAGGGTGGTTTGCACATGGAAGGAGAAGAAGAGAAATATCAGGACAGGAACGGTGGTGATGGTGTAGCCTCTGGAAGGAGAGTGACCAGGCGGTGGTGGTTGTCATCAGGAGGAGAAGAAGGTGTTGGTAGTGCTGCAACCTTAGGGAAAATAATCAGAAGAAGAAGAAAATGGGTCTTGGAGAGGAAGAAAGAAAGAGTCGAGAGGTTGAGGGAGAGCATGAGTGAGTGAACGCGTGAGGGAGAGAGAGAGAAGAGAGTGAGAGAAAATCCACGTCAATTAATGAAAGGGTCTCCGTTTGGTCAACTAACGGAGCTTAACAGAAGGGGCTGGATCGCACGTTTTTGAAACGTTGGGGTGCCTGACCGCTACGTTTAAACACGGGGGGCCCCGATAGCTCATTTCTGAAACATCAGGGGCCCAAAGTGGAATTAAGCCTATCTTCCTTCATTAATAGTGACTTGGCTTCTAGTCCCGATTCCAAATATTCAGTAACTGGCTTCAGTATCTTCTACGGTTCCTCCTTGATTAGCTGGAAGTCTAAGAAACAAAAGACTGTTTCTTGATCTTCCTCAGCACAATATCGAGCTGTAGCCCCCACTATACTCGTAAGATTCAACGGGTACTTTATTTGTTGCAGGATCTTCATAAGCGTACAAAGCATTTAGAGATTGATTGTCATCTTATTGGAGACAAAGTTCAAGATGGCACCATTAATCGAATATTCGATTAATGCCTATCTACACACTAAGGCACACTCTTCATTCTACTTCCTTCAATAATCTTATTTCAAAGGCATGATGAATATCTATGCCTCAACTTGAGGGGGATAAGAGCTGATTAATTCTGTTAGCAATTAGCTAATTGCCTAATTCTGTTTACCGCTTAGTTAGCAGCAGTTAGCTGGTTAGTTATCTGTTGTAAGTGGTCAGTTCTGAGCTTCCCTTCCTAAGATCATTGTACATAAAACATTGAATGAAGTAATACACAACACATTTTAGCTTTCTGTATATCAATAACAAAAGGGCCGGGTTTTAATTTAACATTTTTGTTTACAGAACATACACTAACTCCTAAAATCTACAATATATATAATATACATACATATATACCCAAATCATATTGTAGGGGTTTTTTAAATGTCCCTATGCAAAGATTGGATTAAATCACCCTAATCATAAACGTGAACCAATTATATTTAAGATAAGTGGTACGTAATTGTTGTCTTCTAAGCTGTGATCCGTGTTTTCCAAAATATGTACAACTGGTATAGGAGTCAACTCCTCAAACTAAATATCAGAGCAGTACAGTGAATAACATTTGATCTTCATAATTAGAGCCACCACTTATTTATTAGAACATCCATTGCTTCTTCTCATATATTGACAAAAGCTTCTGAGTTAGAATATCAGACTCTAATCTCTGAGTTTTTTCCACCTGCACAAACACCAAGTAGAAGGCAATTTAATTAGTTTCAAAAATCGAAACTTAAATAACCAGTTAACAACAATAATGTATAAAAGAAGAAGAAAAAAGTATAAGGATATATACCTGGAAATGCAAGTTATAGAAGATCCTTCCTCCAAAGGTTTCAGTGGAAGAAGCATTTAGCAGAAAATACCCATTATTTTCCAAACACAGCAAGATCTCAGTTAGTGGAGTCTTGTGGTGGGCCTCATAAGAGGAAATATGAATAGCAGCCTCACTATCATTGAGCCAACTATTTGAAACTATGAAATCAGAGTTGTGATGGGGAATCTTCTTCCCTGGAGATTCTTCGTTTACTGCATCTCCTTGACTAATAATTTTCGGTAGAAGCTTCTCCTTTTTCTTCGTTTGTCCTTTCACTTGCTTTTGTAACTCAGGTATGTATTTTATGACTTGGGAAATTGTAGCTGGAATGCTCATTTTCTTCTGCAACATTACACAGAATGAGATCTTTACTAATCATAATTTAGGTACCATGTCCATAATTATGAAAGGGAAAATGTTACTTGTACATATGCGGATAGACAATAGACACACACATTAAATGTTGCGGCGGTCCAAAAACTGCTGTTGATGTGCGTGTATATTGTATGTCCGCTTCTAATGTATGTTTATCTTTTATATATGATCTTGTTTACCATAAATCAAGAAAAATATGGTTCAGAAAACTCTTTTCTACAAATTAGTTTTAGTACATAAAAATTATACAGTGGATTGAATATTTGTTTAAAGAACATAGTTCACGGGAGGATCAGTTTATAATGGTCCAGTAGTTTGTTCCATCCCATTTGATGTTCCAAAGCTTTTAACTACCAAATTTAAAGAAAAGGCTAAAAGGAGAAAGCTAGAGAAAACTGAAGTACCGTTTGATCTTGTCCGGGAAGAAGTGAACGAAGTGAGGCAATCAAGGTATTGATCTTTTTGCGGCGGTCACGTTCGCTAGCATTGTGGCTAAGCTTCTTGACCATGGTAGTGTCTGGGGATGGTGAAGTAGATTTTTCAACTTCAACCTGTGGCTGTGGTGAAGAAAATTGATGAGGAAATGAGTACTCTGATGAGGACACACTTTCTTTATTGAAGTAGCTCTGGTTATGGCTGAAGGGATCCTCATCTAAGAGACTTTCCATGTTTGAGTATGAGAACACAGGAGTAGGGAGGAATGGAAGCATGATGGGGATTTGCTAGAAGCTGTAAATTGGTTACATAACTAATGAGATGATCAATGGCCTTTATATATATAGAAGTCATCCTATATGTCAGCTTATATCCATGTTGGTACATATAGATGAATTAAGAATGAGTGACGATTTTAAAAACAAATAAAAAAAATTGTTTCTAATTCTTGTGCACATAACTAGGGTTAGACATTAAACAATTCAATAAATTACCCATTATAAAGAAATCATTTTCTTACCAGTGATTTAGCAGCTAGGTGCGCATGTCTGCAGTGTGGCATCCATGTGTTTGTCTGTGTTGGGGAGAGGGTGAAAAGGTTAACCACGTGCCCAAAACAAATTACTTTTTTCTAGGAATGTGGTCACTTGTTTCTAAAATTGTTGCATGTCTCTTCCAACCAAAAATGACAATGAATTTCAAATCTATGAGCACCTGTAAAATATATTCACAATAAATAGAGGATTGGATATAGATAAATACCAGTAAAAAGTATTTGGTATAGTTGCAGCTATAAGTACTATAGTACTCAACTCAGTGAGTGACGGAACTAGGAAAAATAGTATTAGAGGTCAAAATAAAATTTAAATAATGTTAAAGTTTTTAATTAGCAATAAACACAGATATACACAAAATAATTAAACTAATTTAAATACTCATTGAAAATGTATTATAAGTTATATTAATAATGTTAGAAATTTACTTTTTCATTTTTTCCAATTTTTTTAGTTTTTTTAATATTGGGTTATTTTTTACATTAATTTTTATTTATTTATCATTCTCAAAAATGTTTCTATTGAAAAAAATAAATTATTCTTTTACTCTTGATTATTAGTTTTCTTAGAAAAATTTATATATTAATTCTATGCTCTAAAACTATTAGTTTTTCTCTGATAACAAAAAATGTTCTAAGACTATTATGTTTCCAACACTCATGTTTCTATGCAAAGAAAGAAGATATGATTGTTTTAAATCTTGCACTAATTATAGTATAAAAGTAACAAAGTAATAAGTAAAATAACGTTCATTAAGGCATATAGGTACATGAAAGTATATCTCAAAAAAATCATCAAGCTTGAGGAGAGACAGAACACACAAAAAATTGCCAAAAACATACTCCTTTTGTAAAAAATGAAACCTTTTTGAATATTACTAAAAAAACTGTTGCGGAGGGGATTGAACCGGATCGAACCCTCTATAGGCAGGTGAAAAGACAAGGATCTCAACCACTGGGCCAACGCATCTAATACATCAATTAGTGCAGCGGGCCTGGCACTCCCCTGTTCTAAATGGTTCCGCCACTAACTCAACTTGTCTATACCGCACACACAATATTTATTATTTTTATTGTATACTCTCTCTTTTTTTTAAGTGTTATTCTAGCAGAAAGCTCCACAATCAAGATAGTGGGTTATTGGAGTTTTTTTTCCCATTCTACCCTCTCACATTCTAATCATGAAGTTATAAAGTTTTCCAACCAAAATAGTGGATAATTAAATTTTTTTCCACTCTTTCACATATCATTAAACCATTTATCATTCTTCCCTCACTAGTAGCAGTAAAAATTTATAACCCCCTCCAATTCCAACGAAATATAACATTTTCCTTTGATAGATGTTAACACCTTTTTTCTATGTAACTTTGAAAGCTCTTTTAGGTACTTTCATTGGAATTTAATTTCCAGTTACTAGACAAGACTTTGAATTGATGTGACGAGAATTTAATTTCCACTTACTGGTAAGAGTATAATTGACAAAATTGACCTTAAAACATCAAAACGACACTTAAATAGGAACAAAAAAATTCTTCTAAAACGACACTTAAAAAGGAACAGAGAGTATATACACTTGGTCGTATGTTAACGAACTTAATTAAAATTATAATTTTTGACTTACTCTTTTTAAAAAATAACTGAATAACTAATGACTTAATATTATATATATATACATGAACCTAAAGTTATAATTTTCTCAATTACATCTTTTAAAAATATTTATGACTAGTTGATTAATTTTACTTGTTAAATTTTGGATAGTTTTTTTTTGAATGTTAAATTAATGCTTATTATAAATAGTAGTTATATAAATTTTAGAAAAAGAAAATAATGAATTTATATTTTGATTAGGGTATAGTAACAAGTATGAACACGGGCGTGTAAGTACTAGAGAGTATGGGGGCGGTTTCAAGTTGATTCCTATTAGTTATGATGACGAGTGCGAGTAATTTTTAAATATGCAGGTATGATAATATGCCGCATATTATAGTACTCTACCCACTCTATCTATTATCGTTCCTACTTTGACAAATATTTTTCTCCGAATTTGAATGGAGTAAAAATTTATTAGGATTGAGGATTGTTTAAAGTTTGAAGAATTCGAAAAATTTGATCTCTCTAGCTCCCCTTTTTCCCTCTTCGATCTTCCTCTTTCTCCTTCCACCTATTACACCTTCTTTCATCATATTTCAATTCGGTTAGCCACCGGACTCAAACATTCTCTCTCCTCTCCTCCAAGCATTTGGACCAAAGAGATGACTAAAACTATATGGGAGCATCACGTTGGGCATTAAAGAGCAAATCACAAGTAGATTGAACACAACATCATCCACCCAAAACCTTAAGGCATTAGGAGTATGATTCCTCTCACTTATAAACTGCTCAGTTATCCTTATCTTTCAATGTGAGACATATTCACCCTTGATATCACAACAATCCCCCCCTCAAGTGTGAGTCTATCTCAAACGAAAGCGAAATCTTTCAGATACTTGCACTGTCGTTGGGCTAATCAACGGGACACGCTGCCTGGTTACAACATTGTCAGAAAAACTATCAACACAAGAAGTCAGTCACTATAGTCAAACAACCATCGGCTTTGATATCACGTGTAACTATCATCAATCATCGTATAATATGCATGTATTTACTCATCCGAATTATCTCAAGTCGGTGTGTGTGCAAAACAAACACAATTCTAGCCACTAAATGGCACGTGCCGATGCATGTTATACACAAGTTTTTAGTTTCATTGCCTATGAATTGCACGGGTTCTATTATTAATTGTTTTCCAAAAATCTCTAACCAATAATCACGAAACATGATGATAGATGACAAACTGTATAAGTATGATAGTACTCTTATGTTTCCATATATTTGTAACTATTCTAATTCAGTTTTTCGGTTGGTTTAATATAATTTTCGTCTCCCACTTTAGCTATATGTGCAATTGGGGTTTATAAACTTCAAAATCGCATTCTACCTCTCCGACGTACTTTCTGCCAACAGTTTTGGTCCTCCTTCACTATTCTGTCAAAAAACTAATTGTTTTGGAACTAAACGTGTGATTGAACCAAAAAAATTAATTAAAAATTGAAAACCAAAAAATCACTTGATCTTCATCTTCTTTCTCTATCATCTTCAAACTCAAAACTGAGATTGACACAATACTTATTCTCTCATGACACTTCCTCCCTCTCAACTAGCACTGCTCCGCCTAATTCCACACCCATCACATCATGCATCTTCAAACTCAAAATCGAGATTGACACAAAACTTATTCTCTCATGGCACTTCTTCCCCCTTAACTAGCACTGCTCCTTCTACTTTCTCACCCACCACCACCTGAAACCCGCAAAATATAGAAGAAATTTAAAAACATATTTTTTCCCAAACCTCATCAACACACATCAAATAACCAATATTTTATCAAAATCCATGTCTGAAAAACCAAACAAAATCACTAATAATTAGAAGCATAAAAGAGTTCATCTTTATATCATTCACATTCACAAGATATGGTAATAATTCAAACCGGCGGCATTAAAAGCAATAGCAAAACAATCCATAACCAAAATTACAAGTAGAGGGCACAAGAACATACATGTATACACCAATAGATTTAACTTTTAAAGTTGGAACCTTGAGAGGGAACTTCAGAAGGAATATGATGACATATTGCTCCCGAAAGAACTGTTGTGGTACCAGAAATCTAGGGAGAACTGGGTGATGTTTGGTGACCGTAATACAAAGTTCTTTCATACCCAAACCATCGTGCGCCGTAAGAGGAATAAAATACATGGGTTGTTTGTGCGGGATGGGAGTTGGTGTACAGACCCAATGGTGCTTTAGGAAGAGGCGAGGAGGTTTTTCATTAACTTATTTTCTAATGATGTGCAGGTGACAAGGAACCATATCATGGAGAATAGGACCCCTTCCATTTCTAAGGCGGATAGACTACTGTTAGTTTCTCCAGTGACTTTGGAGGAAGTCCAGTGTGCGGTCATGGCTATGCAATCTTTTAAAGCCCCAGGTTCTGATAGGTTCCAAGCGTTATTTTACAAACAATATTGGAGCATTGTGGGTGAAGACCTTCATCAAATGGTGGCTAAGGCGTTCAGAGAGGGGAGATATCACCCAAATATGTTAGACATTCTACTTGTCCTCATTCCTAAGGTTGACAACCCTAGTCACCTCAATGAGTTGAGACCCATAAGTTTGTGTAATGTGGCTTACAAGGTGATTACCAAAGTGCTGGTCAACAGGCTTCGTCCTTTGCTTTCAGAGCTGGTTGGACCCTTGCAGGGGAGCTTCATTCTGGGTAGAGGAATGGGGGATAACATAATCCTAGCTCATGAGGTCATGCATACCATTTATAATCATAAGAAAAGGGGGAGGTTTGGGAGCAATCAAGATTGATTTGGAGAAGGCATATATATGATAGGGTCAATTGGGATTTCGAACATGCTACCTTATACGACTTTGGGTCCCCCCCGTCAATGGTGGCTCTAATTATGTAGGGTACGGTGTTAAGGCCTCTAGCATCTCTATGTTGTGGAATCAGTCTGAACTTGAGTCTTTTGCACCACTGAGAGGACTCTGGCAGGGGACCCTCTTTCGCCCTACCTGTTTGTTCTTTGTATTGAGCGTCTAGCTATTCAGATCTATAAGCTAGTGGATCGAGGAAAGGAGATGTCATCTTGTTCGTGTCACGCGAGAAGGAATTGGTATATCTCACTTGTTCTTTGAAGATGATGTCCTCTTGTTTTGTCAGGCTTCTAGGGCGCAGATTCAGATTGTGACAGAGACCTTTCACGACTTTTGCGAGGTGGAATGAGAGTTAACCTAGAGAAGTCCATAATGTTTATGCATGTTTGCTTGTTAACCTAGAGAAGTCCATAATATTAAAAACAAAGAAAGTATTTTTTTGTTTTTAAGTACCTGTTGTAGTGTTGAGTAAATGATAAGTTTCAGTTTTAAATCTTCCACTATTATTCTTTTGTTTCTGTTTTACACGGTCAAACATTATCAATTAATACTATTTGTTAACAATAAGGTAAGATTTTTTTATACATCGAAAAGATAAATTACACCTGTCAGGATCCTTTGACCTAACTCATATGTCCCTCAGCTCCTACTACTTGAGTTATCCTACGGGGACTAAGGTCGGGGTTTAATTAAACATTTATGTTTAGATAACATACATTAACTTCTAAAATCCACTAATATATACATATTTTGATCAGAGCCGTGATGAAGATCATTTGATCTTAAGAATTACAGCCAACGCCTATTTGATTAGAACATTCTTTGCTTCTTCTCATATATTGACAAAAGCTTCTGAGTTAGAATATCAGCCTCTAATCTCTGAGTTTTTTCCACCTGCCCAAACACCAAGTAGAGGACAATTTAATTAGATTCAAAACTTAAATAACCAGTTATTTATATATATATATATATATATATATATATATAAATAAGAAGAAGTAAAAAAAGTATAAACATATATACCTGGAAATGCAAGTTATAGAAGATCCTTCCTCCAAAGGTTTTAGTAGAAGAAGCATTTAGCAGTAAATACCCATTATTTTCTAGACACAGCAAGATCTCAGACAGTGGAGTCTTGTGGTGAGCCTCATAAGAGGAAATATGAATAGCAGCCTCAGTATCATTGAGCCAACTATTTGAAACTACGAAATCAGGGTTGTGATGGGGAATCTTCTTCCTTTGAGATTCTTCGTTTACTGCATCTCTTTGGCGAGTAGTTTTCGATAGAAGCTTCTCCTTTTTCTTAGTTAGTCCTTTCACTTGCTTTTGTAACTCAGGTATGTATTTTATGACTTGGGAAATTGTAGCTGGAATGCTCATTTTTTTCTGCTTCATTAACACGGAATGAGATCTTTACTAATCATAATTTAGGTACCATGATGTCCATAATTATTATGAAATGGAAAATGTTACTTGTACATATATGCGGACATACAACATACACACATATGCGGACATACAACATACTCCCTCCGTCCCTAATTATAAGCTAAAGTTGTAAAAATCACACTTATTAAGAAAGCCTTAATTGATGCATTGGTTTTCAAAAAAAATGTACAACTTTCTATGTTTACCCCTATTTATGATAACACTTTTTCATCATTGTACTACTAATGGTGGTGCTCCACTACCAATAAATGCAAGGGTGAATATGGAAAGAAATATTAACTTTTGCAAGGTTAGCTTATATTTAGTGACACAAAAAAAGTCTCAATGTTAACTTATAATTAGGGACGGAGGGAGTATATGTGTAGCTTTTATGTCCGCCAAAAAATATTTGTACATATATAGGAGACCCTATGAAAATAATAACCGTTGTTTATGTGTGTGCATGTTGTATGTCCGCTGCTAATGTGTATGTATGTTTTATTATATATGGTTTTGTCTATCTGGACCAAGAAAAATATATGGTTAACAAGTTAAAAAAGTTTCTCCGCAATTAATTTTAACACAAAGAATATGAGGATATATATATTGCAAATAACGGGTTGTCTAAATGACCATGATAAAGTTTGGGTTAAATAATCCATTATTCAATTACATTGAAGATACATGAGTTGGAAATAAATTAACAAATAAAATGTAGAAATTCCAACTCACTTATCTCCAATGTGATTGGATGATGGGTTATTTAACTCAAACTTAATCATGAGTCATTTAGACAACCCCTACAAATAACATGTAAAAAATATAAGAGTAAAAAGTAAAAACATTGTCATGAGTGCATCATTAGAGTTAGAATTGCCCAATTAATTTCCTTAATTGAACTTTGAAGTGGTTTGTTTCATCCGATTTGACTTTCCAAAGCTTTATGGAAATACTAAAAGGAGATCGAAAGAGAGAACTTTATGTACCGTTTGATCTGGCCCTGGAAGAAGTGAACGAAGTGAAGCAATCAAGCTATTGATCTTTTTGCGGCGGTCACGTTCGCTAGCATTGTGGCTAAGCTTCTTGACCATGGTAGTGTCAGGGGATAGTGAACTAGAATTTTCAACCTCAACCTGTGGCTGTGGTGAAGAAAATTGTTGAGGAAATGAATATTCTGGTGAGGACACACTGTCTTTATTGAAGTAATTATCCTGGTTTTGGCTGATGAAGGGATCCTCTTCTAAGAGACAATCCATGTTTGAGTATGAGAAGAAAGGAGTGATGGGGAATTCAACAAGCATGATGGGCATTTGTTTGAAGCTGTTAATTGCTTACATAACTAATGAGATGATCATGGATTATATATACAATATATACAAGTCATCATATGTCAGCTTATATCCATGTTGGTACACATAGATGAATTAAGAATGAGTGGTCATTTTAAAAACAAATAAAATAATTTGTTTTTAATTCTTGTCCACATAACTAGGTTAGACATTAAACAATTCAATAATTTACCCATTATAAAGAAATCATTTTGTTACCAGTGATTTAGCAGCTAGGTGCGCATGTCTGCAGTGTGGGCGTGTGGCATCCATGTGTTTGTCTGTGTTGGGGAAGAGGGTGAGAAGGTTGAGCGCGGGCTGAAAACAATTTATTTTATTAACCGATGTTTAATTTGAAAAATAATTGCATATTTTTTAATAAATATTTTTTCGCTCGAATGAAAACAAACTTTTATAAGGATTGTTAACTTTAAGTTTGAAGAATTCAAAAATGAATTAAAAAATAAGAATTGTGTTACTCTTCTTTTGAATCCCGGCCGGCCTGGTTTTCCCCCACTAACCAATTACGTTATGATAACTGAACAAATTTGGTTGACGAACATGGTTTATGTGCCGCTAATGTAGCGGCTTGTCGAGCATTTGACAAACGCACACCATCTATTTCAAATAAGACTTGTCCCGTGGACACACGAGCAATCCAACAAATAGTTTTCTTTTCCTCTTTCCATTCTTACTTCTGTAGGTTTCCCGTGCGAGGGCTAATTAAGCTAAAAATAGATGGGAGAAATCAATTTAATAACTTTACAGTCTTTAATTTTTTCATTCTGATGAAAATGTTATATGCATGTTTGCTCGTTAAGCCATAGAGGTGCAATGGTGAAGTAGCGTGGCGGATCAATGGTTGACCACGATGGTGGAGGTCGTAGCGGCACGAGTTTTGGGTCACAATGGATGCGCGTGTGATTGCGGTCGGTTTCGCATCTAGAGCAGAGCGATAGCGGCACGAGGGGAAAGAGGGCTCAAAACCCTAGGCATCCTAGGTGAAAACCCCAAAATGTCCCTAGATTTAAACATTAAGTCAAACTTTTTAAAGGTATTTTAGGGTTTTCTTACCATTTAACGAAATGTTGCGTTTCATTTACGCCCTCATTTTTTTTGAAAGGTCAAAAGAATTTAATAAATGCATGAGGGTTTTGAACCGTAGACATTTATGCCCTCATGTGTTTGTTTTTAGAAAACCCTCATGCATTTCATGTACTACTCCTCCTCCTCCTCCTCCTCCTCCTCCTCCTCCTCCTCCTCCTCCTCCTCCTCCTCCTCCTCCTCCTCCTCCTCCTCCTCCTCCTCCTCCTCCTCCTCCTCCTCCTCCTCCTCCTCAGCAAATGTGGGCACATATATAGTTGACATATGTATTTTGTGAGTCAAAATATAAAAAGTTAAAGATAAAGTAGAAAGCTCATTTATGGCCGTCTCAAACGGTGCTTGCTTTGGTGCCCAGAAATTCAGGCGAGTGTATGGTACATGAGTGATATGGACCAATAATAATAATACACTTAATATGACATGGATAAGTTAGTCCTAAGTGTATATCATTCAAAAAATATATGCTATAACCCCAGTACTTTTTACCTTACTAAATATGTCCCCCACTTTTTGTTTTACTTTACCCATCATCACAATATTCAATTCCAGAAAGCCAGAAACAGATCAATTCGATACACCATCAATGGCACACCTTCCTTTACTGTGTCAGCAAGCCACAAAAACGTCCTCCTCAGCCACCACATAATCAATAGAGCAACCACCCTTCAAAATGAAAACAGATAGCCCCTATCCCACCATCAGTACTCAGTAGCATAACCAGAATTGTTACAAAGGTAAATGGAAAAAAGAGAATCATATGCCCATCATATATCAAAACACTTGTGCAGCAAAGAAATAGGATTGGCCTCCTAATGTCTGCTAGCCAGCAACCTCACCTCCAACGCCCCAAATTTTGGAAGTTAAAATTCCAATATAATCACTTCATGCAACCACTCTTTGATATACTGTTGCATCGTTTCATCGCTGTGGTTCGCAACCGCGAGATGCAGTGCGGCTTCCACTCCACCCATCCCAGATCCTTCTCAAGCAACTCCCCTGCTTTCGCTTCGACATACTGGAACGAAATCCCTTTTGCGTCGAACCCTAATAGCTTCTCTGGATCCCAAATCGACGAATTCGAATACCCTACAAACCCAGATTTTCCAAAATCACGCACAGAGAATTAATGACCTGAAGAGAAGTGAAATCAATGAACTGGGACAAATTCGAATTAGAGTGGAACGCACCAAACCACTGATGAATGGAAGAGAAGGGGAAAAAGGTGAACTCTGTATTCTTTGCACTTGATATGAGGACTAAAATTAAAACAAAGATAACCTATGGGTTTGGTTCATAATTTGAATAATCCTACTCGACTAATGTAGAATTTCAAGAAATCAGAAATAATATTTCCACATGTTATTATTTCTATGGTACATGTCACTCCTGTACCAGAACCAAATTTTTTTTCCTGTACCACAGAAAATGCCGTCTCAAACCATCACAACATTCACTTTAAAAACATACCCAAGTTTTGATGAATTTTGTAATCGTGAATGTTATATTAATTAGAGTAAAATACACTTACACCCTCAAGGTTTGCTAGAAAAACACTCCACCTCATTCTTATTCAAAATATACACTCCACCTCACTCATTTTATCATGTTAACTCCATCCAAAAGATGCTAACGGAATATTTCATTCAAATCAAAATTATTTAATGTAAACTTATTTTTCCATTTCTTTTTTTTCTGGTTATTTTTTATTTTATTTTTTTCAAAAAAAAACCTCACTTTCAAATAAAAATCGTTTAACGTCAGTTCCATTTAAAAAAAAAACGTTAGTTTCAACAAAAAAGAATATAACATCACAATTACTAGTAATACCCAGTTTATAAAGATTTTTATAAATAGTGAATTACATAAAAATATTTCGAAATTAATTTCATACTAATTAAAATTTCACCAAATAAATACTAATTAAATTTCTTTTTCCTAGATTTATAAAAAAATGTTGCTTATGAATTCATTGAGTAATGTATGGATATTATTTAATAAAATTCTCTTATCATATATCAATAACATCCCTCATTTTCAATTACTAAAAGTAATATATACTTTAACATTTAACATGTTATAACCAACGCGATCATTATTATCCAAATTAATTAATTAATTAAAATAATAATATAACTTTATATTATTTTATGGAGTGGAAGTTTAACGTACTTTTACCATAAGTTTTAATTTAAAACTATTTCATACATATTTATTCTTGAATTATTTTATAAAATGGTTACTTTATATACCAGCTCCAACAGTATGTAAGCATTGAGAATATTTGTTTGGTCAAATATTAGAAAGTGACGTTTTTTCTGAAAAAAAAAATAACCAGAAAAAAAAGGAAAAATAAGTTTACATTAAATAATTTTGATTTGAATGAAATATTTCGTTAGCATCTTTTTGAATGAGGTTAACTTGATAAAATGAGTGGGGTGGAGTGTATATTTTGAATAAGAATGGGGTGGAGTGTTTTTCTAGCAAACCTTGAGGGGGTAAGTGTATTTTACTCTATTAATTATTATGCATTTTTAACTAATCATTCACATTTAATATAAATATATTCTTACTTTTAAAAAAAATATAAATATATTCCAACAGAATCACAAAATTATTAAAAAAATGTTATATATAAAACGATATATGAGAAAATATAACGATGCACTCATTTTTAAATAGTTTTTATCTAAATTATATGTGAGTCTGATCAAATAAGAAATGAGACTCACATGAACATTTATATAATAAAATCTACTTTTTATAGAATTATTTAATAAAATCTACTTCAATCCGACTTAATAACAAAAATTATCATCACCAATAAGGTGTAGCACAACTGGTAGATAGTTGAGCTCCTTAACAATATCTAGTCCAGGGTTCGACTCCTGAGCGGTGCGTATGGAAAAGCATTTGTTGGGAGAGGTCTACCCACTTAACGTGATCTCAGAGCCTCAAAGGATTAGTCTCATGGAATGGATGTTAGTCGTGGAATACCTTGAAAAAAAAAACAAAAATTATCAGGAATCGTATATTATTAATATATATATATATATATATATATATATATATATATATATATATGCATGTATTTATTAATCCAAATTATCGCAAGTCGGTGGTGTCTGTGTAAAACAAACACAATTCTAGCCACTAAATGGCACACGCAGATGCATGTTATACACAAGTTTTTAGCTTCCTTGCCTATGGAATGCACGGGTTCTATTATTAATTGTTTTCCAAACATCTATGGACAATAATCACGAAACAACATAGTGTACAGTATAAGCATAATATATTGCTGGATAAGACACTGCAGCAAATTAAACAACAACTCATAATATGTTTGAGTTGAGTAAAATATCTTTATTGAAGGTTTATGATAACGTAAGTGTTGGCTATAAATTCCGTAAAGAAAAAAAGTGTTCACTATGAACTGTATTTAGTACGGAATTTATAGAGGGAAAAAAATCTGTAACGGACTAGTAATTTCATATGTAAATTAGACATTTTGTGAACTAGTGACGGAACTTGAGATGAAATAATTTCCTCTCAAACAAATTGCTGCTAATTTTGTGTCTATTTATCATTGAATTTGTAGTCAGAGATTTGTGACCAATTTTTCTTCTGAGTGTCCGTCACAAAAATCAGCGCCAAGTGAGAAACAATTTAGAGAGAGCCTATTCCATCACTAGTAAGAGAATAATTTCGTTAAATTGTAATTTAAAACAGTAATGTAAACTCTTATAATTTACATTATAAAAATAAAATAAAAGTCCATTCATTCAAAAAAAAAAAAAAGTCTCTCCCAATTTTCCTATTGAACCGTGTCCCTCCTTTATTTTGGAAATGGGTCCTAGGCTAAGCTCTTCGGCCCACTTAATAGGCTTCTTATTTTATTTTTGTAGTTAAGAGTATTGGGCCTAGTAAGCCCAAATTCTGAGTATGTGGGAGTTTTCGTTTACCCACTCAGTTTAATTTAATGTGTTGTTTAACAAAAAAAAAATTTATGTGTCTTTTTACCTTGATTTACATATTGACAACCCAATATTTTAAAATGCACTATGTTTAATTGGGTACTCAATAAATAAATGGAAAATGTTACATAAAGATTCACTGGATATTCAATTGAATTTTAACCGCCACAAACATTAACAACAACTAAAAATTATCAATAAAGCATATGTCGAAGGTGGATGTGTATGTATTACTACCCTCAATTAATTTTATTAGTTAAGGTGGTTAGTTAACTAAAGAAAATATTTTTTTGGTCTTGACAAAGGTATCCTCACAGCCGACACCCGTGAGACTAATTTCTTTCCCCGCGGTCAGCGGAATATGTGGTAAGGGGTTGACCAATGAGTTTTCTCTATTCGCAAGAGTTGGATTTGAACCCCTAACTACTTGCTTAAAGAATGAAATGCTGAACCACTATACCAACCCACTTAGTTTAACTAAAGGAAATATAGGAGTATATATGCAATTATCAAATTGAGTGAAATAATATACTGATTTATGGTATTCTAATCTTAATGTCTCAAACCCCAAAAAACAATTTTTTTTCATAAAAAGTAAAATCCAAAAAAAAAAACTTATGAAATGCAAAAGCCCTGAAAATACTTATTTCAAAGAACATTTAACTTTGCTTCCTTCATGCCTTTCAAAGTCACGTTCCGGTTTCTTCAAGCATTTCAAGTCAAGCTTTATAAAGTTTTTCCTCAAAACTGAATAGCTTGAATGTCTCTTCACAAATAACACGTAGACCGAGAATCAATTCATGTTGCCCCCCCTCCAATTAAAACCTATTATATTTAAACCTTAACAATTACGTGGTCTTGAAGAACTCATTGCAATACGTATAGAGGCATGCTTCAAAAGCTTGTCAGGTCGAATTTGTAAATAATCATCATTAATTAAATCTAAAACTTATATTAAAAGATATAAAAAATATTATTTTCTTAGGGTAAATAAATAATTTAAAAACTATTTGCATAACTAATTAAGGGTAACCGTTCTTAATAAAGGTCGCGTAGGATTTTACTACCTTCCCTACTTGTAATCTACTCTTAAGTCCTAATGGTTTCATGCATCATAATTCTATGCCTTTTCCAACATTGTGCATTTGAAGTAAATATTGTTGATGAATACTCTTATTATAATTTTTAGCGCCGTCCCGCCACGACCTAGTAGTGACAATGGTAATTCCTACCATAAAGAATTGGATTCACAAAAGCAATAGAGGATTTTCGTTGGGACAAACATAGTAGATGCTTCCTGGATTTTGCAATGTATCTGGAATTAATCCTCCATCAACCACTCCTGCTCTAGAACCTTGAGTGCATGGATTCCGTGGCATTGAACCTCAATCTAGCGGTGACAAAGCTCCAAGATGGAGCTCTGATTCCATCAAAGAGCAATCAGACAAAAAATAAATTGAAGCGAAATTGAATACTGTTTCCTAATGAATGAATGTTAAATTACAAGAGAAACATAATAGTAATCTAACAACCGTAACTAACTTGACTATGCTTTCTAACTTTACACCAGCTTAACTGACTGCTGTTGATGTTAGTTATTAATCAAAACAGATAACATTAGTTCAAGATGAAGATTAAGAATCTCAAAGTGCAAATGATAATGAATTGTGATACTTGACTAAGGATGAGAGAGTGGTACATAATAAGTGAATGAGAAAATTTGTTATTTAAAACTTGTATGAGATTACAAGCTACATTTATTGGAGTTTGAAGAGAAGACCAAATGAGAAAAATAAAAGTGCTGGCCAACAACCACGTACTGAACTAACCAACTTATACAATTATATAGACAAATTAATAGTACAGTACTGACTTCTCTTTTCAATTAAAAAGGAAAGAGACACATCAGCTAAGTCGAGGTTGATTTATGTTTACATAACAAATGTTACTCTTCAATGCCATGCCCCTCCTCCTAATTGATTAGAAATGCTTTGCTTCTTCTCATATATTGACAAAAGCTTCTCAGTTAGAATACAGGACTCTATTCTATGAGCTTTTTCCACCTGTAGAAACACCAGAGGAATTTAATTAGTTCTCTGACTTATAACTTGCATTAAAATGATAATCACAAAAAGAAGTATTACAAAACATATATACCTGGAAATGCAGGTTGTAGAAGACCCTTCCTTCAAAGGTTTCAGAGGAAGAGGCATTCAGCAGAAAATGGCCATTGTTTTCTAAATACAGCAAGATCTCAGATAGTGGAGTCATGTAAACTTCACAGGAGGAAATATGAATAGCAGCCTCATTATCATTGATCCAACTCGTTGAAACTTTGAAATTAGAGTTGTCATGGGGAATTGTCATTTTAGATCCTATGTCCATTGCATCATCGCGTTGCCGAGAAATTCTTGACCGAAGCTCCTCTTGTTTCCTAATCAGTCCTTCTACTTGTTGTTCTAACTCAGGTATGTATCTTGTGACTTGGGAAATTGTTGCCTGAATGCTCATTTTTTTCTGCAAACATGAACACCAAATGAGATATACTGATGAAAATTTAGGTGACATTAATCAATGTTGTTTTTTATTCGACACAGGCACGAGCAAAGTGATATTCACAGTCTGGTGGGGCTAATTTTATAAACAGAGTTTTTAAACTTTTCATAGACAAGACTCGAATCTAAGCCATCAGACTAGCAATTTAAAGAAAAGATTGACTAATTAAGGAGAAAGAGAGAAGTTAATTAATGAAAGCACCGTTTGATCTACCCCGGGAAGAAGTGAACGAAGTAAAGTAATCAAGGTATTGATCTTGTTGCGTCGATTACGTTCACTGGCATTGTGGTTAAGCTTCTTGGCCATGGATGGTGGCCCCATTGACCTCTTAACCTCCTCGGCTTGTGGTGGCTGTAGTGGTTGATGTGGTGGAAATGCGTACTCCAATGAGGACACACTTTCATTGTAAAGGTAGTTGTGGTGGTGGTTATAGCTAAATGGCTCCTCCGCTAAGAGCCATTCAATGTTTGAGTTAGAGAACACTGAAGTGGCCGAGAATGCAAGCATGATGATGGGAATTTAATTTGTTTGAAGCACTTAATGGCTTTTAGATAAATTGTGAGAGGGATGATCATGAATTTGTGTATATATAGTACACATACACAAATTGCCTCTATGCATGTCAGCAGTCAGCATGCACGTTTATACATATGTAAAAACAGGTGGCTGTTTGTACCACGAGTTTGTCGATTTTATTGGTTCATGGGACATTAAATATTCAGCAAATTACACTAGGATCATGAAACGATGAAAATATTGTTTTCTTAAAAGAGAATTAGCTGGGTGACCAGGCTATGAGCGTGTTTGGAATGTGGCATGTGTGTGTTTCTATATGATGAGTAGGAGGGAGAACGTGGGTGAGAAACAAAACACACGATACACTTATTTATTTGGACTTTTGTTCACTTCCTTCAAAGATAAACCTTTTTTATTTTTCTTTAGATCATGGATGCCGCATATTCTGTTTGTGAAATTTAAGATTCATTTATTATAATCATGAGCGTGCTTGATGTTTTTGCATCAACGGTCAGACAGAGAAGAGAAGAAACAAATTCTATATAGCCTTTAATAAATTAGTTAAGATTCACAAATATAATATATTAGTCCAACTTGAGCATCCGTCAAAAAAAACTTGTGCAAGCAAGCAACCCAATATTCTGACGTTTCATTATAAAATCGAAGCTATCCATTGGTTTAAATTTTTCAAAAGGCTTACATATTAGTGCACATGAGAAAGGACGCGCGTGCCAACAAATAATAATGTTTGGTTGACACTATTTTTCACTTACACTTAAATAAATAGAAAGAGAAATGATTGATATATGATATGAGATCTAATAGAAATGCAAAGAAATATGAAAATAAAATGAGTAAATAAAATGAAAGAGAAAATGATCGAAGTTAGAATCTTTGTTCAGCAACAATTTTCTAGCCAACCAGACCTTTATTCTTATTTCTTTCTGTTGTATGTCTACATAATGGCATTAGTTAACTGATGTGGCGCATGAGACACCACGTCAGCAACCACATTGGATTGCACATGAGAAGAACATGACATATCATAAAGGAGTTGTTTGGTTGAACAAACTTTGAAGAGACAGACCCAAGCGAGAGGGACCCCAAGCATTGTTGCTTATTATTGTAGAAGCGTTTTGAACATGGACCTCATTCGCTCTGTGTCGTCTTCGTGATTTGTCTCATTGCAATTTGATTTTCTCACTGCTGCAGTTATTTAGTTTGTACATTTAAGAATACCTTTTAACACAAAAATTAACACATTTCCTCTCTCCTCCACATGATTCTTTCTCTTCTCTTCTCTTTCTCTTTCTCTTTTATCTTATCGTACCTAATAATCTATGATCTCTACTTTATTTCTCACATGTGTTTTTTTTAATTCATCTTCTCACTTTCTCTCTTGAACCAAATGAACCCTAAGTACCCCTCACTTCCAAAATTATAACGTAACCACATGCACCATTCTTCATTGTCCAAACACTATTTGAAAGGAAAATATTCCATCACTAACCTATTTTACATTTTTTTTAAATTGAAATTCATTTATAACCTATTTTTATCTTATTTCAATAAACTTATATGTGATAAACTTTATGACCATAATCGCTTAATCAAACCCAAATAAATTGAAAACATTCCCCATTTCAAAAAAAAAAAAAAGACAACACATTCTCAAGAGAACAATAGAAGAGCCATATTAGGCTGAATCAACAACCTGAAGTTCATTAGAACATTAAACCTCATTTATGCACTTACACCATAAAAACCACATTTTTGCTTAACTCTCTATAAATATAAAATATGATACACTTTCATACAATTAACCCCCATTAAAAAAAAACTTCTATGAACTGACAGTGTAAAAAATAAGTTCTACAGGCTCATTTAATCACAATCTTCTATTTCTTATTAAAAATGATTAAAATATTATTAATTCAAAATTAACTATGAACTAGCAAAATAGAAGATGTGATTAAATGATTGCGTAAAACTTATATACATTGTCCGTACATAAAAATTATTCTTTTAAAAAATCAATAGAGTTTAAAACATTGTAAAGCTTCTATAGAGCTGTTAATAACCCACCCCATGACAAGGGAAGAGTCACTTTCCATAAAAAAAAATGCTTACCCAAAAAACTTTCCATCAAAACATTTTTGAAGTTAAATTCCTTGCAGAATAAAAGTGTTTTATGAAAAACTATGATGAATTCCGTGGTACCTATGGGAAAATGTGGGTGTGGTGCCTCCAAGAGGGTGATCTAATAGCAAGTTGACATGTGGCCACTATTTTAATTGATTTTCTTTTTTCCAATGATTTTCGGTATTTTTATATTAATTCAAAAATATATCAGAAAATATTTTTGGGAAGGACTTTTTAGCCATTCTTCAAAAGTTTGTTGTGGTTAACATGAGTTTTTACCATCTTTGTGTATCACATTGAGAATTGCAAAGCATTCATCTTCAACCTCTTACTCTTCCCCAAATCTTGAACCCCTGGACTTATCTTCATCAATTGAGAGAGGATGAACTCAACCATCAGCCCTAATTTTCTTCCTCTTTGTTCTGGTTAAGTGGTGAAGGATAACAAACCCTAATTCGTCGGTGATTTGAATTCGTTGACGAGACCGCAGAAATCTGAAGTTTTTTTTTTGTCTTCCATTTCCGTACGCTTGCACAGATCAAGGATTAAGAACAAGGTGTGTTTTTTTTTATAAATTATCTTCCTTTTTTTTCTGAAGCATGTTTGGTGATTTTGGGGTTAAGGGTTTTGCCTTCAAAATCCATGTTGTTATGTTTGGTGATTTTGGGATTTAGGGTTTTCTCTTCAAAATCCATGGATTCATGTTTGGTGATTTTGAGGTTTTAGGGTTAGGAAGAAATCAGATTTGAAATTAATTGTCTTCGTATTTCCCATTTTCACGTTTTTGGTTCTGCCCATGATTAAAATTTCTTCCTTTCATTCATATTTTTGTTCAAGTTTTTACTTTTAACTCCTGAAGCACTCTGTAGTATTAAATCACACTTCATAATCCAATAATTTGTGTTTGGTGCTTTTGTGGTTAAGGGTTATGCCTTTAGAGTCAATCAGTTTTCCTTGGGTTTTGCTTGGCTATGACAGATTGAAGAGAAATTTGATTGTTTGTGGGATTTCTGGGTTTTGTTGAATCTTCTTGTTACATTTAGGTGTCACTGTTTATGTTGTATAATGGTTGATATGGTCTTGAACAGGTTGACTGGAAATGGGGGATATTAATGAAGAGGCTTGTATTAACTTGTCTAATTCCAGAGGAACGACTGAGTTTGAGGATTTGGAGAATATCACAGATAAGGCTGCTGGAGTTCCTGTCGTCTTCTCGTCCTCGTCCTCTCTCTCTCTCTCTCTCTCTCTCTCTCTGTGTGTGTGTGTGTGTGTGTGTGTGTGTGGAACGTTCCTCTACTGGGAAGGATGAGAGTGTGGAGAATGATGAACAGTAATGAATGTTTGTTTCAATTTTCAAATGAGGGGGAACATGAATATTCATGTCAATTCAATTGAGATAGTTATAAAAGTTACTTTTACTGTGGTAACTGATTAGGTGAGGGATCAGATAGCAATTTAATTAACTTTTTTTAAAAACATTTCAGAATAAATGAAAAATACACCTCATTTAATACATGTCTAATTCCTACTGATTTAATTAGGCAGAGGTATCACACCCTCATCTGAAAGGAGGCACCACATCAGGGACCAAAACTATTGTCTCAGACTCAGTATGCACCTATGCAATCCCTATAGACATCCCACCACCTTGCCTTGGCACCACTTGCATTTGGGTTTCCTTTGAAGACTCCATCACAATAAAATTTTAGGACATTTTATGGGGAGGAAGAGAGAAAGAGAGGTGATGGTGGCACGGTGGTTGACGGTGTGACTCTCTTATGCGGGGGTGGTACATGGAGTTGTGATGGCAAGTAGCGGCGGAGGTGGCTGAATCAATGTCAATGTGGATGACGGGTGGCTCTGTTTCGTGGGTTTGGGTGTGGTTGTTATTGTTGCCGCCGCCACAGATTTAGCATTGGGGAGTAACGGCGAGGCCATGGGTGAGGGTTTTGAGGATCTATAGTGGCTTGTGTCAGAGGTCATTCCTTCCTCAGTTAGCGATTTCTCCTTCTACATGAAGGTATGACTGAAAATTTATTTTCTATTAGTTTTTTACAACTTAGAATGCTTTGTTTGTTGTGGTGGGTGGGGGTAAAGAATAATTGGGATGAGGATCCAGTTAATCCATGTAACTGGACCATGGTAACCTGTTCTAGTGAAAACCTGGTCATTTTTGTATTTAAAGTGAGAGAGCATTAGAATGTGATTAAAGCAGCAATTACTGATCGTTGGATTCGGAATGGTCCCGATGGGAGTGCGTTCTTTTCATCCTTCCTTCGCGGTACTAATTCACTATCGGTCACCCAGGAGTATTTAGCCTTGCAAGGTGGTCCTTACTGATTCACACGGGATTCGACGTGCCCCATGATTCTCGAGTCAGAGCTTAAGCTAGTAATGCTTTCGGCTACTAGACTCTTGCCATCAGAAATTAAATGGCTTCTGAAACTTTACTAAGAATATTGAGAGAGTATACATATATAATAAAAGAGTGAGGAAAGTTGTTATTTAAAATTTGTGTGAAATTACAAGCTATATTATATAGGAGTTTGAAGAGTAGACCAGCAGGGAAGTTACAAGCAATGTTAGCAAAATCTATAGCAAAATCCTAAGATTTTGCGATTTTGCAGCACTGTTCCGATTCAAAACGCATGCAAAATCTTTTTTTGGTGGAATCCCGTATAATCTTAGATTTTAATCGTAAAATCGTAAAATCCTATTGAATCTTACAATTCTAGTATTTTTTTTAATTTTTGAAGCTGATTCATAAAATTGGGGAAACTAGAGAGTTTTTTGACTTTGTGGAAAAAACAACCCACCACCCAGCATTTAGGGGATTTCGAAATTGAAGCTCTAATTGATTATAGTTGCCAAAATTTGAATGGTTAATTGACAAGAATTAATAACTAATTGTATATTTCGAAAAATCAACCCATGTGACCCAACTTTCATGCCTCTAATTGCCTATTTAATTCACTCATAGTAGAGTGAATTGAATCACACATTCATGCTCTGTTTTCTGTAGTCTCTATCTAGGTCTCTTCCTCTTATGTTTTCTCTTCATTCTTCAACATCTTTGTTTTCCTTCATTCTTCAACGTCTCTGTTTCATCTTTTAATTTCATGTTCTAGTACTCTTATGATTTTGGATTGAGATTATGACTTATATGGATGTTAATCTGATGAATTTTTATTTCAATTTTTGTTAAATGATGTGACTTACAAGATATCAATGCTATTTTTTTGTTTTTCTATTTATGGTAGAATCTTACGATTCAATTTACGATTATACGATTTTGAACCCCCTCTCCGATTCTACGTAGAATCTAGCTTTTCACAACATTGGTTACAAGTGCTGACCAGCAACCATTAAACTAACCAACTAATACAATTATGTAGTACAATAATATTCTGACTTCTCTTTTTAATAAAAGGAGAGAGACATATCAGCTAAGTCGAGGTTATAGTATATTAATTTTTGTTTACATAACATATGTTACTCTTCAAATCCATGCACTTTCCTCCTTATTGTTTTACCAAACCATATAATAGGGGCATGTGGTTGCTCCTTTCTGAACTTCCAATTCATGCTTCTCAACAAACTTTTGGGAGCCAAATCCTCTAACTTTATACCAGAGCAGTGAAGATCATTTTCTCTTCATGATTTGAGCCATCACTAATTTGATTAGAAAATTCTTTGCTACTTCTCATATGTTGACAAAAGCTTTTCAGTTAGAATACCAGACTCTAATCTATGAGCTTTTTCCACCTGTAGAAACAGCAGAGGACATTTAATAGTTCTCTGACTTATAAGTTAAAACTTGCATTAAAATGATAATTACAAAAGAAGTATTATTGAACTTACTTGAACATGCAAGTTATAGAAGACCCTTCTGGCCTTCCTTCAAAAGTTTCAGAGGAAGAAGCATTCAGCAGAAAATGGCCATTGTTTTCTAAATACAGCAAGATCTCAGATAGTGGAGTCTTGTGAACGTCACAAGAGGAAATATGAATAGCAGCCTCATTATCATTGATCAGCCAATTCGTTGAAACTATGAAATCAAAGTTGTCATGAGGAATTGCCATTTTAGTTCATTGCATCATCGCGTTGCCGATAAATTTTTGACCCAAGCTCCTCTTGTTTCTTAATCAGTCCTTCTACTTGTTGTTGCAACTCACGTATGTATCTTGTGACTTGGGAAATTGTTACCTGAATGCTCATTTTTTTCGGCAACATTGAACGAGATCTCTACTGATGTAAATTTTGGTGACATTAATCATTAATGTTTCTTATATTCAGTAGTAATACAGATTTTATTATTCAACACAAACATAATGTTATATGCATTCTGGGTGGCTAACCCTCCAAACATAGTTTTTTAACTTTCCATACAAAGACTCGAACTCGAGACTTTGGATTACACTACTCTGGTATTTTCTCGGTCAGTTCTGCCAATGACATTCTCCGTGGAGAATTTGAGGATTCAGAAGGTAAGAAGGTGTTTATCAACCTTTGGGCGACTAAAGCTCCATCTAACCTTATTGCCTTGGCAAGTTGGCATGGAAAGTCCTTCTCAACCGGGTTCAAACAAAGGGAAACCTTCGAAAAGGAATGCTTTACTCCCCTCTGCTTCTACTACCTGCGTGCTGTGTCTTCAGCAGAAGGAGTCCTCTTCTCATCTTTTCTTCTTGTGCCCTTTGTCTTGGAAACTGTGGAAGCAAGTTTTGGGTGGTTTGGTCTTTCTACAGTTCTGCCAGAGAATGGAGAGGACCATTTCTCCCAACATGTGATCGGCTGCAAAAAGGTGGATAATATTTGTAGGATGATTTGGGTGGCAACTGTGGGTTCAATTTGGTCCCTCAGAAACAGAATTGTTTTCAAGGATGGGATAGTAGACAGTGCAGGAATTCTTGAGTCAATTCAGTATAAAATCTGGTTGTGGTGTAAAGTTAAGGTAGGTGGTTTTCACTTTATCTTTGAATGGAGAATGAATCCTCTATCTGTCTGAATTTTGTTCACTGTTAATGGAAGCTTATCCTTGTATGGCGGAGTTGGTGTTGTTCATTTTTTGTGTTCTCTGCCCACTGTAGTACATTAATATGTTGGAGATGTTGGTTTGAATTGCTGACAATGTGACTTCTCATGTTGATTCCTTTAAGGCTTTATTATATCCTAGATTTGATTGTTCCTATTCTTCAGTTGGGTGGTACTGGCTTTCGTGTTAATTGAAGGATATTCACAGAGGTGTAACATATTGTGGGGATTTGTCATTTAATTAGCACCTAAGAGAGTTGCATCATATGTGATATTGTGATAAATATGTTAAGTGTGGGACTCTGTGGAATGTAATTGTTGCTTGTGTGGAGCTGTGCGTTTTTTCAACTGTAATCTGGAGCTTAGTCAATGGTAGATTAGTGGGTTTGGGTGCTTTACTCTTGCATTTTAGGCCTGGTTCTGCTATCATGAGAGCAATCCTTTTACTCTCTATTTTCCCTCTTGTTGTAATCCTTTTCTTTTTGTAATTGGGTTGAAGTAGCCCATGTAATTCCAATTCAATGAATTATATCAAAATAAATATATTATTCAATCACACAATTACTTTATTTTCCATTACATTTCCACCTACGGCAACGTACATCTTTCGTATTATTTATGTTTAAATGTTTAATGTACGTTAAATTCCATGCACTTCCTCCTAGCTAGTTGCTTTTTTACCAAACCATATATAGTAGGACATGTAGCGCTCCTTTCTAAACTTCAATTTGTGCTTCCCAACAGATTATTGGGAGCCAAAATTATATATTCTCAAACTTAAAATATCAGAGCAGTGAAGATCGATTAATCTTCAGCAAACGCATATTTGATGAGAAAATCCTTTGCTTCTTCTTCTTCTCATGTATTGACAGAAGCATCTGAGTTAGAATATTAGAATCTAACCTTTGAGCTTTTTCCACCTGCATGCGGAAACAAAAACCATGTCAGCATTATAATTAGTTCTCTTAATTGAAACCGCAAAAAAGAAAGAAAAAAGACACCAACAAAACAATAAAAGAAGAATATTATAAAGATACCTGGAAATGCAAGTTGTAGAAGACCCTTCCTTCAAAGGTTTCAGTGGAAGAAGCATTCAGCATAAAATGCCCATTGTTTTCTAAATAAAGTAAGATATCTGATAGTGGAACCTTGTAATTGTGAGCCTCATAAGTGGAAATATGAATAGCAACCTCACTATCATTTAGCCAACTATTTGAGACTATAAAATCTGAGTTGTGATGGATAATCTTCTTCCCTAGAGATTCTTTGTTTACTTCTTTAAATTGATGAGAAATTATTGATAGAAGCTCCTCTTTTCTCTCACTCAGTCCTACCACCTCCTGTTGTAGCTCAGGTATGTATTTCAGAACTTTGGTAATTGTGGCCGGGAAGCTCTTTTTATGCTGTAACATTAACATGCATGCATGGAATGAGTGAGATCTCTACTAATGACATTTGAGATGCGTTAATCATCGTTTCTTAATTATTTTCAGATTGGTATATATCATTTAATTTTGTTTATAATGGTAAAAATATATATTTATTAAGAATTTTCAACCCAAGTTTGCAGGCTTTTTCCGCAATGAAAGAATATACACCCTGAAGGTAACAATGAAACTTGTATATGTATGAAGGATTAATTGTGAAACAAACTGCTAATACATTAATATATTAAATTAAATCTGAAGCGACTATAGGTATTGTTGTCAGGTGTTTTATCATGTTTTCGTATATTTTTTTATAGGCAAATGTTAGTTATTAGTAATGTTAGTAAACTCTTATATCTCATAGCTCTTATCACTTGAGCTAACCCTCGGGGACTGTTTTCGTTCATCTTCTATTATGGTAAATGGACTATACTACGGTGGCTCATGAACTATATTTTTATTAGTACCATTAAATACATGTTATTTATAATATATTTTTTACGCACTAAAATTAAGTTAATTTTTTTTAACTTATGAATCAAAATTTTCTTGGTAATTATCATTATAGATCTAATGATGTAGAATAAGTAATTTTAATTTTTTTAAAAATACAAATTAACGATATATTTTGATTAATAAAGAAATAGTATAAATATATATTTATGATGTAATTAGTATATATTCCATAATTATTTTGATTAATAAACGTTCCGGTTGAGAACAATATGTGTCAGAAATCATATATCATGAAAGTTGGTTTTCACTTTTAGCTACCAGAAGTGAACTTATATAGAGTACCGTTTGATCTTCCACCGGAAGAAGTGAACGGAGTGAAGAAATTATGCTATTGATCTTCTTGCGGCGATCACGTTCATTAGCATTGTGGCTAATTTTCTTGACTATGATAGGGTCATCAGGGGATGTTGCAGTAGGCTTTTCAAGCTCAACCTGTGGTTGTGGAGGTTGTAGTTGTAGTTGCGGTTGCGGTTGCGGCGGTTGTGATTGTGGTGAAGAGAATTGATGTGGAAATAATGAGTATTCTGATGAGGGCACACTATCTTTAATGAAGTAGTTGTGGTTATGGCTAAATGGTTCCTCCTCTGAGAGCCACCCCATGTTTGAGTCTGAGAAACACTAGAGTGGAGATTGGAGAATATTGCAAGCTCATGATATGGGGATTTCTTATAAGAAACGGTTAATTGCTAAATTATTAAGATGACCACAACATAAATGCACAACTCATCCTCTTACGTCAGCACCCATATAAATACATATATCATTACATGTATAATGGAATTATTCTCTTCACACTTGATATCGGAAAATCACGTTAACAAAAATATCGGAAAATGAAAAAGATAGTAAGTGACTAGATAAAATAAATTATAACAAGAGAAAGTAAATATAAATGAGATGAAATAGAATCAAGTGGATTAGGGTATTTACTTAGTTTAACCTTTTGTCCCTTAAATAAGTGATTAGAAGTTCAAATCGTCATTCATGTGAATGAAAAAATTTGTTGGCCAATTCGCTACGGCTTAGTGCATTAACCATGAGATTAGAGCAGGGTTGTCGTGTACAAACATTTTATGGCTTATGGCGAAAAATGTTGAAGTGAGTTTCTTTTGACAAGAATCTTAAAGAAGCTTAATATATCATATAAATTTTTTTATATTAACTTTTTAGCTCAACAAAATTATTTATCAGAGTTTGATAATTAAATAATTCTAACATTTCACTTTAAATGGATAAGATAGTTCACTCATTCAATCTATCTTGCATATATAAGCGGTTGTTTTATCGAGTTTTTCTACATCATTTTTATAAATAGTAAACAAATTTATCAAAAACAAAGTTGAGATTCAATTAGTTTTTCAACTTTTAACTTTTTCCTTAATTTTTTTAAATCAAATTCATACTTTTGGACGTTTTCTCATGTAAAGAAGAAAAATAAAAAATATAAATAAAATAATACAATAAAATAATAAAAAAGTGATGAACAATGGAATCTAGAACGCACAGAATGAAAAAGTAAAAGATTTTACAATATTTTAATATCAAATATCTCCTTTAATAATTCACTTCAAGGTGTAAATACTAATTATAAAACAATGAGTGAAGAGAAAACTTGTTCAATACTATATATTAAGTCATACAAAATACTAATGATTATGAATAAACACAAATAAATTTTTCAATTTTATAAATGTAAAAATAATGATTTTTTTTTGAAAAATGTAAATTTACTAATATAAACACTCTACTACTAATTATCAAAGTTGCATTTCCCACATTAAACATCCTAGTTCGCTCTCTTAAGTCTCAATAATATATACTATAGCATATAAGTACTAATTATTATTTTTAGGGACTTAATTAAACCAATTTTGTTATTTTTTGGGGGCTAAGGCATTGCCTTAGGCTCTCCCAGCCATGGATAAGAGATTAGTCTTAATTCCAGCTATAGGAAACAATAAAAAAATAAATGAGAATATAAATATATATATATATATATATATATAAAGTTGTGCATTTCAAGTATAGTTGTTTATATATGAGTAGTCCATTTTATTAGGAGTCCTTACAAATAGACCTGCCTCGAATGGTACGTATAAGTGTATAGTGGCGATATTCCACTAAACGTGAAGTGAAAATTAAAAGTAATTAGAAGGGGGTTTCACTCTCCGCCAATAAACTTGCAAACTTTGTGGCAATATGTCGTAGTGTTTTCAAACCGCCAATTTTTTTTCCGTTCGTTTTACATATGTCAGATGGATGTCACCGCACATCCGTATGTGTAACAATTGTTATGGTTTTATTAGCAAGGGTGAGACATTAAAATATCAGATGTGCCACAAATACTTTCTTTAACCTTTTTAATTTATTTTAATATTTTTCTCATTAATTAATTGAAATTTAAGTGAGTAAATTAAATTGGAAGTCGGACCTATATTTTTAGTAATTCACACATTAATTTCAACAAATCAGTGAAAAAGTGTTGGGAATAGAGCGTTAGAAAAAGCATTATTAGCATTTTTCCAAAAATATTTAGAAAAATAGACGAGGATTGCACGACAAAAGTTGTTTTCGTAGAAGAGAATGTTTATCATGAGCTGTTCATTTCAATAGCCACGTGAGGTATTAAAATACTCAGAAAATTACACTAGGATCATTACATGGTCAATAAATTGTTTTCATAGCTAGGTGCGGAAGTATGCTATGTGGTATCTGCGTGTTTCTTGAAAAGTTAGATAAAAATGAGGGGAATGTCCTTAAATGATAGCTTAAGTAGTAAGAGTTAGAAATATTAAGGTTGGGTGAGATGATTGATGAAATGCTCAGGGTTCGAATCGTGAGAATGACTAATTTACTAGCATTACTAACAACTAATATTTATCTAAAAAAATGAGGTGGGAGAGAAGTGTTTTTTCTTTCTTTGTCTCTATATCTTCTTTTTGACCCAACCCCAATAGTCATTCTCACCACGAGTCCCATAAAGAATCATGAATGTTAATGAAAAATTAAATTAAAGAAAATAAACTCTATGCATTGACGGTCAAAAGGTTTTTTTATACAGCCAGCCAATCAGATTTTAAAAATGTGAAAAATATTATTTTTTTATTTAATTTAATTAGTTGACATGACACATTCTTAAAATTTGATTGGTCGAATTTGTAAATCAATTTTACACGGTCGGTGTATATCATTTTTCTCTAAATAAAATATATAAATATGTAAGTTTTGTAATAAATTAAAAAACTATAAGTGATAATGCAAATATATCAATTTCAATATAAATATATTATGAATTTCAAATAACATAATAAGATTCACCACACAATGACACAATATGTGAAGTTTATAAAATAAATTTAAAGCGTAAAATACAACATTCACATCATCTAATTAAAATATATATTTTAACATCCAAGATATTCTATCGAGCATTCAACCTATCTATAAAGTGAAGTTTTTATCATGAGTAATTTCATATTTGTACATGTGTTGTTGTAACTTTACTTATATACGTGCGAATCTCATATGACAGGGAGAGTGATCACCGCCCTCGTCTCTAAATTCTTATTAGGGAGATTTTTATCCTCTTTCTCATTTTCAGAGAGAATTTCTTTTAGATCAGAGCCTAAATGAAAGTTCTCATGGAGATCCTCATCTTAGGGTAGAAATTGTCATCGCTTGCAGGGTCGTGTAAGCTGTTAAGAGAATTAAGCAACAACTTAAGGCCCCCAATTTTTTTTGCTTAGGCCCCAAAAAAAAATATAATTAGTTACTAACCATTAATAAATTTTAAACAATCAAAGTATAAAAAAATCAGAATTATATATTTCATAAATATTAGCCAACTAAAAAAGGATATCCATAGAAAGATAGATTGAATCGGTTAGATATGTTATCTATTGAAAGTGAAATATTAGAGTTGCTTGATTATAAAACTCTGATAAATGATTTTGTAGCTACAAAACTAAATTAAAAATTAGTATAAAAATTAATATTTTATGTTAAGTTTTTTAAAAAATTTCTAAAAATAAGACTCATTTAACATTTTCGCTTAAGGCCCCAAAATGTCTGTACACGGCCTTGATCGCTTGGTGTAAAAGCTGAAACACACGGTTATTTATTTTGGCTAAAAATGCACCTTTGTACCTTTCTTTAGAACACATGAGTGCATTTTCCGATGTATTAAAAAAAAAGAACACATGAGTGCATTAAGCGAAAAGAAAAGATTCTGAGTATCGACGGAAAGATTCCATAATGAATCTTGACCATGGTTGATGTTCTGCAGTTTCAATTAAAGATCCATTAAATTTTGACATAATAAAGAAAGTAAGATTCCACCGACGGTGGCCGAAGACAAGAAATAAATTATAGTATTCACATATTGCCAGGTTAAAGTGTTAACTATGGAGGTGTTTGTTTCACGGATTGAAAAATGATACCCGGGAATGTTATGATGGGAATGTTATTCCCTGACATCTTTAAAAAATTCATTTGGTTCACAAAATCAGTTTCTGGAAATCTTTTTTAATATTCCTGAGTATAATTATAATATATGTTTTGTTCAAAATATATATTCCTGGGAATAGATAGTAAAATTCTTAAAATACCCTTCGCGGTAAAAGACATGGGTAGTGGGTAGTTGGTAGTGGGTAGTGGCAATTCAGAGATTTCACACCAAAAATCACATCCCCTTCTATTCAGGATTCAACTTACCCACCTCTCCATCATGGGAATGAGAAATGTTTTTGGATGGGCATATGACTTACCCAGGAATGAAAGATACCCGGGAATATTTTTTTCAAATCTGCTACCAAACACTGGAATGTAGATTCCGGCCCAAACATTCCCAGGAATCCTTTTCCAATCCTTGAAACAAACGCCCCCTATGTTTGATTTCTTAAAATATTATTATATTGGGATCGATATATAAGGGAGTTCAATAGAGACATATATATGTACTAATTAAAGGCAAATTTGGAGCTCAATAAAGAAATGTGTAACAACTAAAAATATTATATTTTCACTCAACCCTTAGATCATTGCTTACATGACTATGGTCTTTATTTGAGGCAGAGCTTATATATGGAGGACTGGGGGAGGGTGTGTCCTTTATAAGTGTAGTATAAAATATAAAATGGTCCCCCCGTATTATATATTTCAATATCCCTAATTTCTATAAGAAAATAGAAAACTACTTATCATTATATGTTTGAAAATAGTAAACTACTTATCATTATAATTTTAACTCCTCTTACACGTCGCTAAGTCACTTTCACTTTTCCTATTCACCACATTAACTAAAAGGAAAATGATGCTTTTAAAAAAATTTAAAAAATAAAAGGAAAATTATTGTTTATTTTTAAATTGAAAATTAGTGTTAGACATACACAATTTGGCGACAAACATATTAGACATATACACATTAATTAGTAACAGTTTTCTTTTTTTTGAAATCAAACTCAAATCAATTAAACTTGGACCGGCATAAACGCCAAATAATCCGCAGAAACAAAAGGTAAAGCTTCGGACGGAACTTCCTCTACCCAAACCAAACCGGCATAAGTAGAGGCCCTCCTAGCAAGCAAATCCGCAACTGAGTTGCCAGAACGACGAACAAAGGATAAAGTCATTACATCAAAAAAACGACGAAAGGATAAACACTCCCTAAGAATAGACATAAGATAAGAAACGCCATCCGGAGGCTTCTGCCATCGTTGAAACAATAGTAGACAATCCGTTTCAAAACATACCCTGCGAAAACCAAGCTCCAAAGCCAAGATAATAGCCCACCTAAGAGCCCAAGCCTCAGCCAACACCGGCGAGGAAGCCACCACCGGGTAGCTTGCTGCTGCTGCCAAAACTTGGCCCTCGGAATCCCGCGCTATCAAACCTGAACCAGAATCTGTAGCTGACTTGAAGGAGGCATCAACATTTACTTTTATCATCCCCTCCTCTGGCCTTCGCCAAACGGTCTCCAATACTATACCCGGTTGGCGGGAAACTTGAGCAGATGATGGACGTTGCACCAGCTGGAGCGTGCGCCGCACCACCGCATCGCAAGAGAAAGGCCGACCCTCAAAGACAAGCTTGTTTCGGGCCTCCCACAGAACATATGCAGCTGTCTGCCACTCAGCTATGGCGTCCGCACTTGCAACAGCCAAGAACTGATGAAGGAAATCTGGTAGGGACACAAACCGCTCAAGCCGCAGCGCTAAGGGGATGGCAAAGAAAACGCTGCGGCTGGCCGGGCAGCAGAGCCACAAATGCTTGATTGTTTCCTCTTCGATTCCACAAAGCGGACAAATCAAATCCACAGCCATGCCGCGCCGAGCAAGCGCTGAACGGACCGGAACAAAGCTGCGACAAATGCGCCAAGAAAACTCCTTGCATCGGGGCAAACCATACCTGCTCCACAGCTTCTTCCAAAGGCTATTACCCAGTGGAGGGGTTGAGGAGGAAGAACCAGCTGTGTTTGCTGCTGTCATGCTTGAAACAAAGTCATACCCCAACTTAGCTGTATAAAATCCATCAACCGAACCTGGCCAGAACAAGACGTCCTCACCACCATGCAAAGGAATAGGGAGAGCTAGTATCTGAGTGGCCGTGCTTGGACAAAAAATGAATTCAACCATCTCTCTATTCCACACCCCAGGGGCCCGCATTAAATCACTAACTTTGGTGACACCAAATTCAAGCAGAAATCTTCACGGTATCCCACCGGGCACCCATGAGGAAGCCAACTATGAGTGCGAACATCCAAAGACTCACCACTACCAACCTTCCACCGCCCACCTCTCTCAAAAACCCATCGAGTTCCCCAAATGCTCGACCAAGCATAACTAGGTCTGTAACCTTTCCTTGCCTCCAAAAGCGAACCATGGGGATAATAGACCCCCTTAAACACCTGGGCCAATAAAGAAGTGGGATGGCTATAGAGACGCCACCAATTCTTGGCCACCAAAGCGGTATTGAACGACTTGAAATCACGGAAACCCAAGCCACCATCATGCTTTGGCTTGCATAATTTGCTCCAGCTAGCCCAGTGTAGGCTCATTTTCTCTACATCACCTCCCCAGAAGAACCTGGAAATCATGTCCTCAATCTCTGCACAAAGCCCATTAGGAAGCATAAAACAAGACATAACATAAGTGGGTATAGCTTGAGCCACCGACTTAATTAAAACCTCACGCCCAGCACGGGAAAGAGATTTCTCTTTCCAGCCCTTAAGCTTTTTCCAGACACGGTCCTTTACATAATTAAAGATCTGGGTTTTAGACTTACCAATCAAAGTTGGAAGACCCAAATATCTGTCAAAGCTTTCTACTGCCTTTACTCCCAAAAGCTGTTGTAGCTCATGAAGACGGTTCTGAGGCACATTGCGGCTCACAGAAAGCATAGACTTATCAAAGTTGATAGCCTGTCCAGAAGCACGCTCATAGGTAACTAGGATGTGCTTTATAATGTCAGCCTCAAGGTCTGACGCCCTGGCAAACAAGATGCTATCATCTGCAAAAAGTAAATGAGATACCACAGGTGCCTGTCTAGCCACCTTAATACCATGTAATGCAGAAGTAGCAATATGCTTATGAATAAGTGCAGAAAAAACCTCCCCACAAAGAATAAACAAGTAAGGCGACAAAGGATCACCTTGTCTGAGACCTCTGTTAGGATCAAACCCAGGTTGAGGGTTGCCATTCAACATGATAGAAAAATTAACAGTAGACACACATCTCATAATCAAACCAACCCAAGAGGGTGGAAATCCCATTTTGATCAAAACACTGTGGAGAAAGGTCCACTCAACCCGATCATAGGCTTTTGACATGTCAAGTTTCAAAGCCATCATGCCATTCCGGCCAGAAATTTTCTTCTTCATAAAATGGAAGCACTCATGTGCTATTAACACATTATCCGTAATTAATCTCCCTGGAACAAAAGCACTTTGTGATGGACAAATAAGGTCAGGCAATATAATTTTTAAACGATTAGCAATGACCTTTGTTATAATCTTGAAAATAACATTACAAAGGCTTATTGGCCTAAAGTGAGTAGCATGCACTGGTTCTTTAATTTTCGGAATTAAAACAATAAGAGTCTTATTAATGGTACCTGGCGAAAGCCCTCCATTAAGTACTTGAAGACAAAAATCAGACACCTCATCCCCAATAATATCCCAGTACTTCTGATAGAAGAGAGCTGGAAAACCATCAAGGCCCGGAGCCTTTGTCGGATGCATTTGGAACAAAGCCTCTTCAATCTCCTCCTTAGAGAAAGCCTCAGAAAGAACTGCCGAATGCTCCTGCTTTACTCGACCAGCAACCAAATCAGTCACCTCATCAACCCCACTGGGACCTGAGGAGGAGAACAATTGTGTAAAATATTCTAAGAGAACCCGTGAAATATCAACATCATCCTCAAATTCTCGGCCACCATCATCTTTTAAAACCTCAATGAGGTTCCGCTTACGTCGTTGAGTCGCCTTTTGATGAAAAAACCTCGTGTTTCTGTCCCCATGACCTAGCCAGGTTGCTCTCGACCGCTGACTCCACCACACCTCATACTGCTCAAGTAAATGATCCAATTGCCGCTCGGTCTCATGGTACTCATCAATAACCTGCTGTGTTTGATCCCGCCTCTGAAGTTGTTGAAGCAAAACCTTCATCTCTGAGATCTTTCTCGGTAAGTCCCCAAACTTTTCTTTCCCCCAGCTCCCAAGAGCTCCTCCAACCTCCTCAATTTTTGATAAGAACGTAGACCGTGATCTACTCCAAGTTTCAGCCACCACCTCCGCGCATTCATCACCCTCACGAAGCCACAATTCTTCAAACCGGAACATATGAGCTCTTTTCAATTCCCTATGCCCCCTGCGAGATGAACAACTCAAGAGAATAGGATTATGGTCAGAGCGATGTTTAATCAAATGAGATACCTTCATAACAGGCCACAGGGCCTCCCACTGGTCATTAACCAGGGCAAAGTCAAGCCTCTCCTCAATAGTGTGTGGTTTCCCTCGGTTATTGGACCAAGTGAATCGATAACCTGAAAAACCTGCATCATGAATATCGCATTCATTGCAAATTTGGTTCACAAATTGCAAATGGGCCATGTCGGGGATATCGCCCCCAAGTTTGTCCAATGGGGACAGGATATCATTAAAATCACCAATACAAAGCCATGGCTTAGGAGTTGTGGGTCGCAAGCGACGAACAAGTTCCCAAGTGCGGGCTTTATGGGCTGTTTCTGGAAAACCATAAGTGGCCAAAACCTGCATCACACTAAGGTGATTTGGGTGAGTACTAATTATTATTTTTAGGGACTTAATTAAACCAATTTTGTTATTTTTTGGGGGCTAAGGCATTGCCTTAGGCTCTCCCAGCCATGGATAAGAGATTAGTCTTAATTCCAGCTATAGGAAACAATAAAAAAATAAATGAGAATATAAATATATATATATATATATATATAAAGTTGTGCATTTCAAGTATAGTTGTTTATATATGAGTAGTCCATTTTATTAGGAGTCCTTACAAATAGACCTGCCTCGAATGGTACGTATAAGTGTATAGTGGCGATATTCCACTAAACGTGAAGTGAAAATTAAAAGTAATTAGAAGGGGGTTTCACTCTCCGCCAATAAACTTGCAAACTTTGTGGCAATATGTCGTAGTGTTTTCAAACCGCCAATTTTTTTTCCGTTCGTTTTACATATGTCAGATGGATGTCACCGCACATCCGTATGTGTAACAATTGTTATGGTTTTATTAGCAAGGGTGAGACATTAAAATATCAGATGTGCCACAAATACTTTCTTTAACCTTTTTAATTTATTTTAATATTTTTCTCATTAATTAATTGAAATTTAAGTGAGTAAATTAAATTGGAAGTCGGACCTATATTTTTAGTAATTCACACATTAATTTCAACAAATCAGTGAAAAAGTGTTGGGAATAGAGCGTTAGAAAAAGCATTATTAGCATTTTTCCAAAAATATTTAGAAAAATAGACGAGGATTGCACGACAAAAGTTGTTTTCGTAGAAGAGAATGTTTATCATGAGCTGTTCATTTCAATAGCCACGTGAGGTATTAAAATACTCAGAAAATTACACTAGGATCATTACATGGTCAATAAATTGTTTTCATAGCTAGGTGCGGAAGTATGCTATGTGGTATCTGCGTGTTTCTTGAAAAGTTAGATAAAAATGAGGGGAATGTCCTTAAATGATAGCTTAAGTAGTAAGAGTTAGAAATATTAAGGTTGGGTGAGATGATTGATGAAATGCTCAGGGTTCGAATCGTGAGAATGACTAATTTACTAGCATTACTAACAACTAATATTTATCTAAAAAAATGAGGTGGGAGAGAAGTGTTTTTTCTTTCTTTGTCTCTATATCTTCTTTTTGACCCAACCCCAATAGTCATTCTCACCACGAGTCCCATAAAGAATCATGAATGTTAATGAAAAATTAAATTAAAGAAAATAAACTCTATGCATTGACGGTCAAAAGGTTTTTTTATACAGCCAGCCAATCAGATTTTAAAAATGTGAAAAATATTATTTTTTTATTTAATTTAATTAGTTGACATGACACATTCTTAAAATCTGATTGGTCGAATTTGTAAATCAATTTTACACGGTCGGTGTATATCATTTTTCTCTAAATAAAATATATAAATATGTAAGTTTTGTAATAAATTAAAAAACTATAAGTGATAATGCAAATATATCAATTTCAATATAAATATATTATGAATTTCAAATAACATAATAAAATTCACCACACAATGACACAATATGTGAAGTTTATAAAATAAATTTAAAGCGTAAAATACAACATTCACATCATCTAATTAAAATATATATTTTAACATCCAAGATATTCTATCGAGCATTCAACCTATCTATAAAGTGAAGTTTTTATCATGAGTAATTTCATATTTGTACATGTGTTGTTGTAACTTTACTTATATACGTGCGAATCTCATATGACAGGGAGAGTGATCACCGCCCTCGTCTCTAAATTCTTATTAGGGAGATTTTTATCCTCTTTCTCATTTTCAGAGAGAATTTCTTTTAGATCAGAGCCTAAATGAAAGTTCTCATGGAGATCCTCATCTTAGGGTAGAAATTGTCATCGCTTGCAGGGTCGTGTAAGCTGTTAAGAGAATTAAGCAACAACTTAAGGCCCCCAATTTTTTTTGCTTAGGCCCCAAAAAAAATATAATTAGTTACTAACCATTAATAAATTTTAAACAATCAAAGTATAAAAAAATCAGAATTATATATTTCATAAATATTAGCCAACTAAAAAAGGATATCCATAGAAAGATAGATTGAATCGGTTAGATATGTTATCTATTGAAAGTGAAATATTAGAGTTGCTTGATTATAAAACTCTGATAAATGATTTTGTAGCTACAAAACTAAATTAAAAATTAGTATAAAAATTAATATTTTATGTTAAGTTTTTTAAAAAATTTCTAAAAATAAGACTCATTTAACATTTTCGCTTAAGGCCCCAAAATGTCTGTACACGGCCTTGATCGCTTGGTGTAAAAGCTGAAACACACGGTTATTTATTTTGGCTAAAAATGCACCTTTGTACCTTTCTTTAGAACACATGAGTGCATTTTCCGATGTATTAAAAAAAAAGAACACATGAGTGCATTAAGCGAAAAGAAAAGATTCTGAGTATCGACGGAAAGATTCCATAATGAATCTTGACCATGGTTGATGTTCTGCAGTTTCAATTAAAGATCCATTAAATTTTGACATAATAAAGAAAGTAAGATTCCACCGACGGTGGCCGAAGACAAGAAATAAATTATAGTATTCACATATTGCCAGGTTAAAGTGTTAACTATGGAGGTGTTTGTTTCACGGATTGAAAAATGATACCCGGGAATGTTATGATGGGAATGTTATTCCCTGACATCTTTAAAAAATTCATTTGGTTCACAAAATCAGTTTCTGGAAATCTTTTTTAATATTCCTGAGTATAATTATAATATATGTTTTGTTCAAAATATATATTCCTGGGAATAGATAGTAAAATTCTTAAAATACCCTTCGCGGTAAAAGACATGGGTAGTGGGTAGTTGGTAGTGGGTAGTGGCAATTCAGAGATTTCACACCAAAAATCACATCCCCTTCTATTCAGGATTCAACTTACCCACCTCTCCATCATGGGAATGAGAAATGTTTTTGGATGGGCATATGACTTACCCAGGAATGAAAGATACCCGGGAATATTTTTTTCAAATCTGCTACCAAACACTGGAATGTAGATTCCGGCCCAAACATTCCCGGGAATCCTTTTCCAATCCTTGAAACAAACGCCCCCTATGTTTGATTTCTTAAAATATTATTATATTGGGATCGATATATAAGGGAGTTCAATAGAGACATATATATGTACTAATTAAAGGCAAATTTGGAGCTCAATAAAGAAATGTGTAACAACTAAAAATATTATATTTTCACTCAACCCTTAGATCATTGCTTACATGACTATGGTCTTTATTTGAGGCAGAGCTTATATATGGAGGACTGGGGGAGGGTGTGTCCTTTATAAGTGTAGTATAAAATATAAAATGGTCCCCCCGTATTATATATTTCAATATCCCTAATTTCTATAAGAAAATAGAAAACTACTTATCATTATATGTTTGAAAATAGTAAACTACTTATCATTATAATTTTAACTCCTCTTACACGTCGCTAAGTCACTTTCACTTTTCCTATTCACCACATTAACTAAAAGGAAAATGATGCTTTTAAAAAAATTTAAAAAATAAAAGGAAAATTATTGTTTATTTTTAAATTGAAAATTAGTGTTAGACATACACAATTTGGCGACAAACATATTAGACATATACACATTAATTAGTAACAGTTTTCTTTTTTTTGAAATCAAACTCAAATCAATTAAACTTGGACCGGCATAAACGCCAAATAATCCGCAGAAACAAAAGGTAAAGCTTCGGACGGAACTTCCTCTACCCAAACCAAACCGGCATAAGTAGAGGCCCTCCTAGCAAGCAAATCCGCAACTGAGTTGCCAGAACGACGAACAAAGGATAAAGTCATTACATCAAAAAAACGACGAAAGGATAAACACTCCCTAAGAATAGACATAAGATAAGAAACGCCATCCGGAGGCTTCTGCCATCGTTGAAACAATAGTAGACAATCCGTTTCAAAACATACCCTGCGAAAACCAAGCTCCAAAGCCAAGATAATAGCCCACCTAAGAGCCCAAGCCTCAGCCAACACCGGCGAGGAAGCCACCACCGGGTAGCTTGCTGCTGCTGCCAAAACTTGGCCCTCGGAATCCCGCGCTATCAAACCTGAACCAGAATCTGTAGCTGACTTGAAGGAGGCATCAACATTTACTTTTATCATCCCCTCCTCTGGCCTTCGCCAAACGGTCTCCAATACTATACCCGGTTGGCGGGAAACTTGAGCAGATGATGGACGTTGCACCAGCTGGAGCGTGCGCCGCACCACCGCATCGCAAGAGAAAGGCCGACCCTCAAAGACAAGCTTGTTTCGGGCCTCCCACAGAACATATGCAGCTGTCTGCCACTCAGCTATGGCGTCCGCACTTGCAACAGCCAAGAACTGATGAAGGAAATCTGGTAGGGACACAAACCGCTCAAGCCGCAGCGCTAAGGGGATGGCAAAGAAAACGCTGCGGCTGGCCGGGCAGCAGAGCCACAAATGCTTGATTGTTTCCTCTTCGATTCCACAAAGCGGACAAATCAAATCCACAGCCATGCCGCGCCGAGCAAGCGCTGAACGGACCGGAACAAAGCTGCGACAAATGCGCCAAGAAAACTCCTTGCATCGGGGCAAACCATACCTGCTCCACAGCTTCTTCCAAAGGCTATTACCCAGTGGAGGGGTTGAGGAGGAAGAACCAGCTGTGTTTGCTGCTGTCATGCTTGAAACAAAGTCATACCCCAACTTAGCTGTATAAAATCCATCAACCGAACCTGGCCAGAACAAGACGTCCTCACCACCATGCAAAGGAATAGGGAGAGCTAGTATCTGAGTGGCCGTGCTTGGACAAAAAATGAATTCAACCATCTCTCTATTCCACACCCCAGGGGCCCGCATTAAATCACTAACTTTGGTGACACCAAATTCAAGCAGAAATCTTCACGGTATCCCACCGGGCACCCATGAGGAAGCCAACTATGAGTGCGAACATCCAAAGACTCACCACTACCAACCTTCCACCGCCCACCTCTCTCAAAAACCCATCGAGTTCCCCAAATGCTCGACCAAGCATAACTAGGTCTGTAACCTTTCCTTGCCTCCAAAAGCGAACCATGGGGATAATAGACCCCCTTAAACACCTGGGCCAATAAAGAAGTGGGATGGCTATAGAGACGCCACCAATTCTTGGCCACCAAAGCGGTATTGAACGACTTGAAATCACGGAAACCCAAGCCACCATCATGCTTTGGCTTGCATAATTTGCTCCAGCTAGCCCAGTGTAGGCTCATTTTCTCTACATCACCTCCCCAGAAGAACCTGGAAATCATGTCCTCAATCTCTGCACAAAGCCCATTAGGAAGCATAAAACAAGACATAACATAAGTGGGTATAGCTTGAGCCACCGACTTAATTAAAACCTCACGCCCAGCACGGGAAAGAGATTTCTCTTTCCAGCCCTTAAGCTTTTTCCAGACACGGTCCTTTACATAATTAAAGATCTGGGTTTTAGACTTACCAATCAAAGTTGGAAGACCCAAATATCTGTCAAAGCTTTCTACTGCCTTTACTCCCAAAAGCTGTTGTAGCTCATGAAGACGGTTCTGAGGCACATTGCGGCTCACAGAAAGCATAGACTTATCAAAGTTGATAGCCTGTCCAGAAGCACGCTCATAGGTAACTAGGATGTGCTTTATAATGTCAGCCTCAAGGTCTGACGCCCTGGCAAACAAGATGCTATCATCTGCAAAAAGTAAATGAGATACCACAGGTGCCTGTCTAGCCACCTTAATACCATGTAATGCAGAAGTAGCAATATGCTTATGAATAAGTGCAGAAAAAACCTCCCCACAAAGAATAAACAAGTAAGGCGACAAAGGATCACCTTGTCTGAGACCTCTGTTAGGATCAAACCCAGGTTGAGGGTTGCCATTCAACATGATAGAAAAATTAACAGTAGACACACATCTCATAATCAAACCAACCCAAGAGGGTGGAAATCCCATTTTGATCAAAACACTGTGGAGAAAGGTCCACTCAACCCGATCATAGGCTTTTGACATGTCAAGTTTCAAAGCCATCATGCCATTCCGGCCAGAAATTTTCTTCTTCATAAAATGGAAGCACTCATGTGCTATTAACACATTATCCGTAATTAATCTCCCTGGAACAAAAGCACTTTGTGATGGACAAATAAGGTCAGGCAATATAATTTTTAAACGATTAGCAATGACCTTTGTTATAATCTTGAAAATAACATTACAAAGGCTTATTGGCCTAAAGTGAGTAGCATGCACTGGTTCTTTAATTTTCGGAATTAAAACAATAAGAGTCTTATTAATGGTACCTGGCGAAAGCCCTCCATTAAGTACTTGAAGACAAAAATCAGACACCTCATCCCCAATAATATCCCAGTACTTCTGATAGAAGAGAGCTGGAAAACCATCAAGGCCCGGAGCCTTTGTCGGATGCATTTGGAACAAAGCCTCTTCAATCTCCTCCTTAGAGAAAGCCTCAGAAAGAACTGCCGAATGCTCCTGCTTTACTCGACCAGCAACCAAATCAGTCACCTCATCAACCCCACTGGGACCTGAGGAGGAGAACAATTGTGTAAAATATTCTAAGAGAACCCGTGAAATATCAACATCATCCTCAAATTCTCGGCCACCATCATCTTTTAAAACCTCAATGAGGTTCCGCTTACGTCGTTGAGTCGCCTTTTGATGAAAAAACCTCGTGTTTCTGTCCCCATGACCTAGCCAGGTTGCTCTCGACCGCTGACTCCACCACACCTCATACTGCTCAAGTAAATGATCCAATTGCCGCTCGGTCTCATGGTACTCATCAATAACCTGCTGTGTTTGATCCCGCCTCTGAAGTTGTTGAAGCAAAACCTTCATCTCTGAGATCTTTCTCGGTAAGTCCCCAAACTTTTCTTTCCCCCAGCTCCCAAGAGCTCCTCCAACCTCCTCAATTTTTGATAAGAACGTAGACCGTGATCTACTCCAAGTTTCAGCCACCACCTCCGCGCATTCATCACCCTCACGAAGCCACAATTCTTCAAACCGGAACATATGAGCTCTTTTCAATTCCCTATGCCCCCTGCGAGATGAACAACTCAAGAGAATAGGATTATGGTCAGAGCGATGTTTAATCAAATGAGATACCTTCATAACAGGCCACAGGGCCTCCCACTGGTCATTAACCAGGGCAAAGTCAAGCCTCTCCTCAATAGTGTGTGGTTTCCCTCGGTTATTGGACCAAGTGAATCGATAACCTGAAAAACCTGCATCATGAATATCGCATTCATTGCAAATTTGGTTCACAAATTGCAAATGGGCCATGTCGGGGATATCGCCCCCAAGTTTGTCCAATGGGGACAGGATATCATTAAAATCACCAATACAAAGCCATGGCTTAGGAGTTGTGGGTCGCAAGCGACGAACAAGTTCCCAAGTGCGGGCTTTATGGGCTGTTTCTGGAAAACCATAAGTGGCCAAAACCTGCATCACACTAAGGTGATTTGGGTGAGTTAAATTGAACAGTATATGATTCAAAGAAAAAGAAATAACCTCTACCTGCACATCAGAACCCCACGCCAAACAGAGACCACCTGCTCTCCGTTGGCCATGCCCAGCACACTGGACCGGAAAAATATTCGGGAGACCACCAATACCGCGGTGGCTTAACATCTCAGCTACATACAACCTGGTTTCCATAATGAAAACCACATCGGGAGCTTGTGAGTGGATGAGCCCTTGCAGGACTCGAACTGTCGGCCGGTTCCCAAGCCCCCGACAGTTCCAAGACAGAATCCTCATTGAGGTGGGCGGGACTGCTCAGCAGTCTCCGCCAATCCCAATCCCATATCATTGTTCAACTTCTTCAGTGGGGGCGAGACCCCCGTGCTAGAGCCACCAAACGCAGAAGAAGAGCCGCTTGGTCGCTTGCGCTGCCCACCATGTAAGGAGAGAGAGTCCCCCCCTCCTTAACAATTGAATTCACTGCCTTGTTATTGTGTTTTTTTGATTCATGAATAGTCACCCCACCACCTAGGGACACTTCTGCAGCAAATGCCACAGCCTTTGGACCAAGCATTATGTTCTCCACCTCTTTACTGTTAGCAACATGCACACGTGCGGTCTCCACCTCTCCGTTCTCACGAACAAGAACCTCACCCTCTTGCTCACCCTCTTGCCGCTGTCCATCTCCATGAGCTTCCTAACGAACCTGCCCCGTTTTCCGTGGCCAGTAGGTCCTGTCCTTCTCAGCCCGAAGCCATGGGCCAAACGGTAACGGAGGCGGCAACTGCTCCAAGGTGCAGAAGCGCTCAACATGATTAAGGCATCCACAGCGGTAGCAAAAGTTCCACAGTTTTTCATAGGTAAAGGTTACCTTGAAGGGAGCCCCGCTAGCCGCCAACATCTTCCCCCTCTTGAGCGGGGTGTCAACTTTGATCCACGCCCTAAATTGGAAGAAGCTTCCATACTTGTTTGCCTCGGACCTGTCCCAGTCAATGTACCCAGCGAACGAATTGCCCAAAGCCTTAGCCATAGCTTCAGAGCGGCCTGCCTTTGGTAACTGGTATGCTCTGATCCAACACGGTACTTTGTCAAGTACAACCCTAGCTGGGTCACCTTTGATATCATACAGATTCAAAGGAATCATACAACGGTTAAAAAACCATGGTCCTGACTTCCATACCAGGTCCCTGTCCTTTGTTGTGGAGAAACGGAAGGTAAACAGGTTATGGCCTGCGTGGCGGATCTCAACACAGTTCCTCGTGGCCCAGAGGTCCAGCATCGTTGCCTTAAACATGGTGGCGCTGACTGTGTGATGGGCCAGCACCTTCCCTGCCAACCAAACATCTGCTTCAGCCTCCGGATCTGTCACAAAAGCTCCAACGTCCAGCACCTCTATTTCATCACCCTCGAGCACGATCTCACGTTCCATGGAGAAAAACAGTTGCAAAAATAGTAACTCAAGTTACTCCAACGTGCCTACAGGGAAGCACGTGTAAAACGTTCAGAGAAACCCCACAGCTCGCAGTCCAGGCACGTGTCAAACGCTTCCCAAAACTTGAGCGAAAGCAGACGTAAAGATCGAACGTCAAACGGTTGTGCCGCCGTTGACTCGAAGACTAGGGTGCGCCGCTGTAGTTTTCTACCATCACTAATGTTTGTGACGGCTAAAAACCACAAAACAAATTTTATATCTTCATATATAAGTGTTCTACCTAAAAACATTAATTGGCAACAAATACTTTTAATTTTCTCCAACAGGCCTATTCTTATTTGCTAGTATCATTGTGATGTTTGCCTGACACGATGTGCGTCAATAGCTCAAAACAATTCAATAGCAAATATCACTAATAATTTATAAGTTTTATTTTGGTTTCTTCAATATTTTATTTTATTTTTAATCCTAGATTATGAACAACTACGTACTATTATGAATATTATATTCGAGTATTTAATTTGTTACCCAAATTTTATTTTCTATTGGAGTTCTATTTTATTCATTCATTCTTTAATTAAAAATACATATTTCTTATCATCTTCTCCTAGTTTTATAGTTGTTGGTGTCATGTTAATAGATTCTCATGTCGAATTTAGAGGCCTTTCAACAAGTTTTCTTTTCAATTATTTTTCCAAACATTTTTATTATAAATTTATCAAAATTTTAAATCTTATTGTGGATTTTATAAAAAGTATATATATTAAACTAACCTTTTCAATATTTTCATATTTTAAAATACATCTAATTATTTCAGTTTTTAATACTAGTTATAAATTGAAGAAAAGTAAAAAAATATAGATAAATGAATATTTAATTATTTATATAGCATATAATTAAGAATTTCCTAAGTTCATCGTACAAACTGAAACACACGATACACTTATTTATTTGGGCTTTTAACTAAGTTTACTTGTTTTTTTTTTAAGGTCAACTTGATTACTTGCTAAAAGATATACCTTTGTCCCTTTCTTTAGATCCCTGCATGTAAGCAAAAGAAAGGATTGGTGGTATCCTTCTAAAACGACTACATAACATGAATCTTGAATATGCTTGATGTTCTGCATATTCAAGAAAGATTCCATAATTCTTTTCAAAAAAAGAGCAAGATTCCATAGCAGGCGGAAGACATGCAAGAGACAAATTATAGCCTTTATTATTAAGATCACAAATTGATCCTAAGTTGCCATTCATCTTATTGACAATTTTCAATAATAAAATATCTACACTTCATTTTAAAGTTTAGATGGGGTTTGACTTCTAACTAGGAGGCTTTACGAGTTTTTAAGGGAGGAGAGAATGGAAGATTTTGAGGGGAAAGGAAAGGGAAGGGGAAGGGCTCTTTCCCTTGTTTAGGAGTTCAAAATTAGAGAGGGAAGGAAAATAATGGAGGACTAGCTTTGAAGGTTTTTGTACCCAAGTGGTATAGTTTATTTTGAAAATTACAGCTTTGGGGTTTTTTTTATTTATTTACCAAACTAGTATAAATCGCCACTGTCAGTAGCGATTCTATTTTTTTTTTACTTTTTAAAAGAATTGCCAATGCTATTGACGTTTTTGTTTTTTTTCGGTTTTTAAATAAATCGCCAACCATGTTGGCGTTTTCTTTTCTTTTCTTTTTATTTTTTTTCTTAAAATCGCCAACACAGTTTTCTACTTTTTGTTTTTTTAATTTTTTTTAAAATAGTAATTAAAATGATATTTAATCAATTGATACTCACACACAATTTTGTGCCATTACTCACTTTTGCAACACTTTGATCATAAATATTTGAACCGATATTTAAGGATAAACATATGCATTACATAATTTAGTTCAAGCGAAAATTATTTTTTACTGTGGAGTCGAGCAGTAATGGATTTTTTTCCGCACACGTTGGGGTCGTTGCCTTCGAGATTCTTCCAACACTTGATTTTCATTTCCTTCATTTCCGGTTGGAAGCACAGTTGGCGATTTATTTGAAAAAAATAAGGAATAAATAAATAAATAAATAAAAAAAACGCCAACTGTGCTGGCGATTTTAAGAAAAAAAAGAAAAAAAGAAAAGAAAACGCCAACATGGTTGACGATTTATTTAAAAAACAAAAACAAAAACGCCAATAGCATTGACGATTCTTTTAAAAAGTAAAAAAGAAAAAATAGAATCGCCACTGACAGTGGCGATTTATACTAGTTTGGTAAATAAAAAAAAAGTACTCCAAAACTGTAATTTCTAAAATAATCTATACCACTTGGATACAAAAGCCAGCTTTAAAAGGACCCTTCTTTAAGCTTAGCATTTTTTTCTTCATATTTTTAATCTAAAAAAGTAATTGTAAATAACTGATCTATTGCATGTGTTTTTTTAAGTCATAAACCGCAAGTTTAGCGTACAAAATATAATGATAAAATATATTTAAATTAAGAATATCAGATGACACCTTTTCAGTATTAACAAAAAAATCAGCTCAAGTATTTGCAAGCTAACTCAAACTTTTGGGCATAAATGTAAAGTGAGTTTTAATTTTTAACATTAAAAAAACCCAACTTCTCTTTCTGCACAACTTTCCCTTTTCACATTCTCTCTCTGCACGACTTCTCTCTCTTGTGTTTTTTTGGGCTCTAAATTGAATGAATGATTCTGTAACTAGCAAGTTCAGAGAACTTCAATAAAAATCTGAATAGCAAGCGCTTGAATTGAAATCCAAGTTGTGTGATCCATTGTCTAAGGCATGTTAGGATCGCCATTTTCACAATTGCTGTAGTAATCTTAGAGTCGTCCGAAATTTTACATGATTGTCTAAGGCATGTTAGGAGCGCCATCTTATTTCTATGATTTAATAATAATTTTGGTATTCCTTTATTTGTTTATAATCAACAACATATTTTTATTTGGCCTTTTAATGGTGATGGTGTTTATTCTACTCGTTCATGTTACAATTTCATTTTGCAACAAGAGAATTCTTCTTCGGCCTCTTCCTCATCAGGTTCGGTTCTTCCCCTTATAGCTTGTAAATGTATTTGCAATTCAAAGGCGCTATCGTGGCGTAAGGAACTGGTTTGGAGGGATTTTCTTAAATTTTTCCCGTGCAGGGGTCTCTTCGTCGTCAGGGAATGGATATGGATCCCTCTTGTCCTCTTTATGGTGTTGAGTGTGAGACTGCATCTCGTGCTCTGGTTGTTTTCCCCAATTAACAGATTTGGTTCGGATCTTCCCTTAGAATTCGGTTGTAGGGCTCTATGGAGTTATCATTTGATCAACTTTTTCACAGGTTCTTGCAGGATGTGGATGATGTGGCTTTCTAGTCCTTTATTAATTACTATGGCTTACTGTATATGGGAAAGGAGAACAAGTGTGATTTTTAGCATGTGCGACTTCTTATTGAGTTGGTGTTCCAAAGAGCTCATAGCCTTTGGCCTCCTCCTGGTCTGTGAGCTTTGGCAAGGGAGATCATCCACATCGAGGTTTATTGGAGGAGGCCACTGAAGGGGATTATAAAGATCAATTTTGATGCTTCCATGACTAATTTTCATATTATGAGATTTGGCTTCATAGTGAGGGATCATGTTAGTGAAGTGTTAGTGGCGGCCATTGCTTCTCTGTTTGATGTCCTCTCACCAGTGATTGTGGATGCTTTGTGTTTGTGAAAGTTTATGTCTCTAGCTACAAATCTGAGTTTTTTAAGGGTGAGTTTTGAGACATTATTTACTACTTTTTTGTAGGTCTCATCTTTACTCTGTGGTTCGTGATAGTCACAACCTTGCTATTGCTTGCGATTATGTGGAGGTTTCCTTTGTGCGTAGAGGTGGAAATATTGTTTCTGACTCCCTAGATAATTAAAAAGACGTTTACTTATGGTCATTCGGTTTGGATTGAGCAGTTTTTTTCTTATGTTTTTGTTTATTTGATTAATCGTGATGTATTGACCTCTGTGTATGTTGTTTCTTATATTTCTTTTCTTAAAATAAGTGTGTAATATAATAATTTGAATACTTATATTCCGTAAGATGGCATTTGTTATGATTTTTTGATTTTCTATAAAAAAATACTCATCTATATCTATATCTATATATATTAGAAAAGAATAACTTCTAGCATGACGTGTCGCTCTCACATGCCAAGTTAGTGACGTGTCGCTCCTAAATTAATTCTCACCTAATATTTTATATGTAAGCTCTTTCTCCTTGGCCCCACTTGCCACATGTGCCCTGATTTTTCCTTACCTTATTTCTCCTTAATAAAAAAAATACATTTTTAAATTTTAGATTTGATTAGGATTTAGGTTTTTTATTTCTTGATTTTATCTTAATTTATTTTTGATTTATTTTTATAGTATTAATTAATTTTTATGGTATTTTTATTGAATTTTCGGATTTTTAATTAATTCCGGATTTTATGAGTTTTTATTGTGATTTGCTAGCTTTTGATAGTTTTTATCAATATTTATTTAGTACATTTTTAAATTTTAGATTTGATTAGGATTTATGTTGTTTATTTCTGGATTTTATCTTAATTTATATTATTATTTATTTTTAGAGTATTAATTAATTTTTATGGTATTTTTATTGAATTTTCGGATTTTTAATTAATTCCGGATTTTATGAGTTTTTATTGTGATTTGCTAGATTTTGATAGTTTTTATCTATATTTATTTAGTACATTTTTAAATTTTAGATTTGATTAGGATTTATGTTGTTTATTTCATGATTTTATCTTAATATAAAATCTGTGATAAGTGATTTAAATTCCACGTGTCATTTTCAGGTTAATTCTCATAAAAAAAATACATTTTCAAATTTTAGATTTGATTAGGATTTAGGTTGTTTATTTCTTGATTTTATCTTGATTTATTTTTTATTTATTTTTAGAGTAAGGATTTATTTTATATACTAAATAAATATAGATAAAAACTATCAAAATCTACTAAATCACAATAAAAACTCATAAAATCTTGAATTAATTAAAAATCCGACAATTCAATAAAAATATTATAAAATTTAATTAATACTCTAAAAATAAAAATTTTCTTCACCTAAAATTTATTTCCATAACAAATCTTGAAACCAATTTTTTAAAGGTAATTTTAAATCTGAGAAACTTTTTCATAAAATATTAAAATTTTAAAATATTTTACCAAATTATCTAATATTTACCTAGATTAAATAAAAAACTAAAAATTCAATAAAAATACCATAAAAATTTATTAATAAAAACTACCAAATCACAATAAAAACTCATAAAATTCTGAATTAAATAAAAATCCAAAAATTCAATAAAATTAAATTAATACTCTAAAAATAAAATTTTTCTTTACCTAAAATTTATTTCCATAACAAATCTGGAAACCGATTTTTTAAAGGTAAACCTGAGAAACTTTTTCATAAAATATTAAAATTTTAAAAGATTTATCTTAAAGGTAACTGATTTCTATAATTTTTTTACAATCTATTTAATATTTGATTGGTTTTAAAAGGTGTATGATGAACAAATAAATATTGATTTTTTTTAGTTAACAACATCATTATTAGTTTTATTTTAATTTTTAATTTTTTTAATTTTTAAATCAAATAGATATTGATTTTTTTAAAAATTTACAGCATCAATATTTTTTATTTTGATTTTCCCGAAAAAATATTTTTTATATCGCTCTTGGCCATGGCTTAAAGCGAAAAGAGGTGATTCGATGAACCCATTGGCGTGCTTATCGCCGGTGCGTGGTGGAGTGGTGGGATAGAATTTGGCTTGACTGTTTGAGAATGGATGGAGCACTTTGCCTATTTATCTATGGCTTATTAATTTTGTTATTCTGTTTCTTTCATTTTTTATCTTTTCTACAGGGTGGTTATGCTCAATTATAATTGATAATTGGTTGCAACTACATTGTAACAAAATTTATTCATGGGTTGGAGTAACTTGCCTTGAATTTGCTTTTAAGTTTAAATTTCTCTTTTGATTGGGATGTATCTTTGTTTTGTTACATGATGCACGCAAGTAGTTTTTTACTTGGAAAAGAGAAGGAGGTGGATTGCTAGAGATTAATTGTTAAATATTTGAGGAATGATTGTGATAATAACTTAATGATCTAATAGGAAAAATCTTTATCTACACTACCGAACAATAAACAGGGTATTTTCAAGCCGTCGTTGTGCCATTAAGTTCTGTCACATGGACACTTGACACAAGCAATCCAAGTAAGCCTAACCACCTGCAAAATTAAACTAACTAAATAAATTCCAAGTTAGCTTTTTTAGTAATACAAGAATGTAACAAGTTGTTAATTTTATTTGTGCAGATTCTATATAAGAAAGGGGTAGAAATTTAGGTTTTCTAAGTTTGTCTCCTTTGGATTCTTGCCAGCTCTTAGAGCATTGAACCAGGAAGCTGACAATAGTGGTTGTTTTGAAGCAGCTTCTCGACTTGCTCTAGCACACAATAATGCTTTGAGCAGTATTCTCACAAGCCTTGACCACATACTTAAAGGGTTTAAGTACTGTCATTATAATTTCTATGATTGGCTTCAAGATAGAATAAACAACCCTGCAAATTATGGTATGTATTGCAATTTGCTAACCACTCATTTCCCAACCATACCAAGACAACCAAATAGTTTAGACACTCAACTGAAATCTCATTTTTCACTCGGGATGTCTGCTAGGTGTCTTCTGTGTGCGGATCTCCATGAATCATTACTCTCAATTTCCCTACTGCCACTGTATTTTAATCACAATGTATGTGACCAATTCAATTTTGATTTTCGTTGAAGGTTTTAAGGAAGGAATTAATGCTTGCTGTGGGATTGACCCATATGAGGGCATTTTTACTTGTGGGGGCACCAAGAAAGTTAAAGAGTATGATTTATGTGACAATAGTGGCGAGTATGTACGGTTGGATTCTTTCCACCCAACAGAGAAGATCATGAGCAAAGGAGAAAAATTACATGTGACAAAAAAAAATTTAAAGCATAAATTTTATTAAATAGAATGGTTGATTGTACAAACAAAACTCAACAAAGTGAACATAAACCCCTCCAATGTTCCCCAAGAACACCTAAAAATCACATTAAACAGGTCCAAACCCGGATCAAGCACTAATCGACCAATGAGAAAGAGAAAATGTCGGGGACCTAGATGTGGTAAAAAAAACCACATAACCTAACAAAAACAGAGCTCGCTATTGGAGGGGACGCGAAACAACACACGACAGCAACCGGAAAGCAAAGGCAAAAAAACCTAAAGGGAACAACACCCGAAAACGACCCTAAACAGCACACGCCGGCCCGAAATTTCACCACCTTCACTGTTGACCTTGAGCAGCACTCCGGCAACCCAGAACCATAGCGCCCAAAACAAGAACCATAACGCCCCAAAACGATCTATGTCAAAGAACATCTCCGCACCGGTTGCACCGTGCCTTCGCCCATAACTCCACTTGCAACACCTCACGAACAGAGCTGGAAGAATCATCAGATCTGTCTTTAACACCAAAGTTGCAAAAAGGCAGAGGGGAAAAACAACATTTACCACTCCGAAGCATCAATCTGAACAAAAACATGGCGCAAGAAGTATCAAACTAGCTTCATAAAGGACCCTTTGTTGACAAATGCGGAACACAGACCAGCCATAAAATTAGGAACCTGAATCCTACGTGTCAATTTGTTAGATAGCTATATAATTTTTTTACAATCTATTTAATATTTGATTGGTTTTAAAAGGTGTATGATGATCAAATAAATATTGATTTTTTTAGTTAACAACATCATTATTAGTTTTTTTTATTTTTTAAATTTTTAAAATTTCTAAATCAAATAGATATTGATTTTTTAAAAAATTTACAGCATCAATATTTTTTTTATTTTCCCGAAAAAAAAGATTTATTGTATATATTTGATGTAATTCACATTTTAATTCGAAAAAAATTAAAATCTTAAAATTAATATTCTATATAATTTTTATAACAATATAAAAAGCACAAAATTATATAAATTTCGAAATATATACAAAATAAAAACGAAATAGGAAAGAAAAACACAATAATTATTTTTTTTAAGGAAAAAAGACATTAATTATCTCACTAGCCAATTAAGGATAAAGAGAATAAATAATATGTCCAGTTCAAAAAAATAATCAATAATATGTCAAGATAATATCAAGCTTATTTTAGAAGATGATATCAAGCTTGAATAAAATGAGCTACTAATTATATCTAATATGCAGACAGAAAATGACTTTCAGCGTCAATATTGACTCAAACTTGGATGACTTGGAATAAACACAATAATGTCATACTTTATGATTTATCTTTCACAATTCTTATTTGTGCTACTATCACATTCATTTTTTTTAAGATTAGGCTAAAAAGCACTTTTGGCCCCTGATGTTTCAAGTTTGTGCAAATTCTGTCCCTACTCAATTTTTGTCGATGTTTCTACCCCTCATGTTTTCAAACAGTGCATCGTCTACCCCTCATGTTTTCAAACAGTGCAGTGTCTACCCCTGACGGAGGGGTAGACGGTGCACTGTTTGAAAATATGATCGACAAAAATAGATAGGGGCAGAATTTGCACAAACTTGAAACATCAGGGGCCAAAAATGCTTTTTAGCCTTAAGATTAATATGTTGGTAATTCCTTATATTTGTGATTTGTGATATTGTCTTGATATTCACGAAGAATGTGAAACGAGTTCCTGTTGATCTCAATCAGGCTTAGAAGATAAGTCTTTATGTCCACTTTGCTTAGCATTTCTGACTCTTCTATTTCATCCTTTGTTTAATTTTTAATAATCAAGGTATTAGTTTACGTATCAAATACAATAGACATATTCCCCGTGCAACGCGCGGGTAAAAGAACACTAGTTTACTTTGAAAGGATGAAAACGAAATATTACTATCCATCTTCAGGATAAAAGAAACCAATGGAAACTCATTACACAATTGCTTATTTATTTAAAAAAAATTAAATATCATGCCAAAGCAATGGCAAGCTATTGAAAATTTATATGTCAGATTGTAGTTTTCAAAAACTGTATGTAAAGACTATTTTTAGAAACTGTTTTTCAAGAGAAAAACAGTTTGAATTATATATATTTTTTTGACGTTGAATTATATGTTTTATAACATTAAAAAAATTGTAACTTGAAAACTAAAAACTGAAACATAAAACATTTTTATTGGTGTTCTGGTATTTTAGTTTTAAGAACTGAAATTGAGAATTGTTTTTAAAAGCAGTTTTTGAAAACAAAATAAAAGGACGAAACCATCTTCTAGACAACTAAGAACTCAAATGTTTTGGCAGCATGTAATATATACCCGGCATTGAATCATTTATTCCATCAAGAAAATAATCCTGAACCATTTCTTTTTTATATTTTATTTTTAATAATCCATTTCGTTTATAATGGATCATGCAAATCATACCTGTCAAAATGGGCTTCGACTCGTGATTTAGCTCAGCTCAACCCTCCTTTTGTATGAATTGGGTTGGAAAAATATAGATTCAAATTTATGTGAGCTTTTATGGCTCGGCTCACCTAACTTGGTGGGCTAGACAAGTTGGGGTGAAATGAGTCGGGCTAGCTCGTGAGCCAAAGCGTCTTTATTTTCATTTGAATTTTTATTTTTTAGTCTATAAAAATGAATTAAGATGGTTTTTTAATATAATAACAGTAACATAAGTCAGATTTTTATATTAGTGAAACATTATTTTTTACATATTTTATTGCGATACATTGGAATTTTACATTTTTGTCCTCGCATTTTTTTTCGATTTCTAGCACTTTTGTCATTTTTTAAAAAAGTGAGCAAGCTCACCTAACCCAGCAGCTCGTAGTGGGTTAAGTCGATTTATAATTTTGTAGGCTCACAAAAAAATGAGATGACTTGGCTCTGCTCACTTTTCTTCCCGCTTTGGTGAGTCGGGTAGGGCCACTTTGACCAATCTTCATGCAATCCTTTTTTTGGGGTGCATTTCTTTTAAGAGGAAATATGAAATGGAGAATTGCTACCTCCTAAAGTCACATGTGAAGGTACCTAATTAGATAAATCAGGTTGACTATATTATAATTAAGTTATAATGTTGTACTTGACCTTACCGGCCCAATCGATTACTAGTTGAGCTACTTAAAAATTTAGTACAACGTTTGATTTTTGGGCGGCGTGTATAGAGAAGAACTTGTTAGGAGAGATCTACCCACTTAATGTGATTACAAAGCCTCGAGGAGATAGTCTAATGACTAGAGGTAGTAGGGTGGGGATCAATTGGGAAAAAAAAATAAATTATATTAGTGAAATGCTAATTGGGATTCAATTGCGTAAAATTTTGTAGAGAATTATTCAATGGCAGATTCTATACCTTCTATTCCGGAAGACAATTAAAGGTAGTCTTCCGACCACTAATTCAACCACTCTTACCTCTTGCCCCATAATCTTTTGTGGACCAGAACTAGAGGATCACTGTTCTGGGAGATGCCTAGTCGATCATACTGTCTCCACATTTGATAAAACGAGAATGGTGGATCCTCTCCCGACGATCACACTGTCTCCTAGGCCTCCCGTAACCTACGAATGAGTATTAAAGACCATAAGTGAACTGAGTCGGGTATGCACTTTCTTCTCCAAGTCTTAAGAGAATTTCCTAAACTCCTCAGCCTCTAACTTAGGAATCAGAGTGTCATTGTAGGGACCCTTCTCGGGCTTGAGAATGGCGGTTGGCTGCAGCGTACCCCATCCCCATTCTCACCGGATAAAGCTTACCCCAACCAAAGTTCCCTCGATTCCTCCTCAATCAATATCTCCCCTGGAAATTTGACCAGTTTAGTATGATCACCTTCAATGATTCTCAAACCAGGCTTTATTTCCCTCAACCAACATTTGCTACCTAATTTGAATTTGTTTGTTTATGAAGATCATCTAGCTTCACCGGGTAAGGTTTTGATCTCTTCCACTTGTTGAGTTATTTAATTTATATTAAGTATCTTCTGGTTTTGCATCTTGCTTGTTATCTGATAACGCAAAGCAAGGTCTTTAGTTTGCATTATGAAGGCGGGAGAATTTTCAGCTATAATCATCACTATTGTTACTTATATTAATTTCTTATTATCATTTGTCATAAAAATGTGTTGGAGAAGCTGAGGAGCTCATGAGTCAAGAAAACGAGACACTAAGTGAATTTAACGTCATATTTTAAGCCAAAATTTTAAGATATTAAGTATTATGAGTCACATCTCTTATATAGTCTTCATCTCACCCATATTTAAGTAACAGGGACCCCAACTCACACTCGAATTAATTCTCAACATTTTCTCTCTCAAGTGCGAGTAATCAACATATTATCATGCTCCCCCTCCGCGGAAGCTATCCACAATCTTGCACTACCATTCACTTCACCGAGTCATTATGGTCACACCAACCATCTCTGATACCATTTGTTGGGGAGATAGAGAAGCTCATGGACCAAGGAAACAAGATACTAATTAAGAGAACCCAACGCCATATCTTTATCAAAAACCTTAAGACATTGGTATTACGAGTCACATTTCATATAAAGTCTTCACCGGCCTTACTCATATATGTGACTTAACTCACACTTAAATTCTCAGCAAGATTTACCTTATGAATTTGCTTCCATTGCACTTTGGCTGACTTTATGGGTTATGATAGCTTCTGATAGGTCACGGCTCCTTACTACAAAACTATGAAAGAAATTAAACACAAGAGGAAATTGTCTTTTTTTAAAGTTTTTTAATGCAGAGGGGGGACCTTTGCAACCTTGGAGGTTAGGGAAATATGGGTAAACCTTCTCCCTAAGGGCTGCTTTTTGCAGGGAATCGAGACAGAACCTCCTTGTGGGTACCCCAGTACACATTCTCATGCCTTACAGACATAGTATGCTTCCACTTCCACTAGGCCAAACCCCTTTGAGTATAAGAGGAAAGTAGCTGAGAGGGTTAGTGAAGTCAGTTTTATTTTCACTATAGCTAATAGTTAGTGAGTCAACTCTTGTGTTAGTCGGTTAGAGCAGAGAAATAATAACGGTAGCTTGTGGATCATGATTTTCTTGGTTCACGGTAGATAAAGTTATAAAATATATTTAACCTTTTTAATTTGTATTTTCATGAGGTATTATTTTATAATTAGTTGTGCTTAAAATGATAAATTAGGTTTGTTACTAGAATTACTTAAACTTACAATGTATATTTATACCGTACAAGTAAACATTGTAAGTTCACGACATATAATCGACATACGCGTTTAGCTGTAGTTTTTGATCGACTCTAAACACAAAGACAACATTTAGTGAGGATTATTAAACCCCTCAAAATAAGTGCGAAATTTTGTGGCAGTTTATAAAATAGTTCCAAGTTGCCAGAAATTATTTTTTCCTTTTTTATATACTATGCAGATTGTGAGGTTTTTCTATATATTGATTGGTGTTGATGTTGACAAAACATTTCCATGATGTTGGGTTTTGTGGTGCATAAAAAGGGCATCGAGATCAACAAGAACAAAGCTAAAGCCATTCTCGACACTAGTCCACCAACCAGCAAGAAACAACTGCAATCACTATTGGGAAAGATTAACTTCCTAAGGAGATTCATTGCTAACCTCAGTGAGAAGACCAAGTCATTTTCCCCACTTCTTCGACTTAAAAAGGAAGATGCGTTCCGCTGGGAAGCAGAGCATCAAAAAGCGTTTGATGAACTCAAAAGTGTACTTGTCTAGCCCACCTATAATGGCACCACCTATAAAAGGAAAGCCAATGAAGCTGTACATCTCTGCCACGGATGGAACCATCGGAAGCATGTTGGCTCAAGAAGATGAAGATAGCAAAGAAAGAGCCATATTTTACTTAAGCAGGGTGTTAAATGATGCAGAAACTCGATACACCATGATCGAGAAATTGTGTTTATGCTTGTACTTCTCTTGTGTAAAGCTGAAATATTATATAAAGCCAATCGATGTAATGGTTTTTTCTCATTATGATATAATAAAGCACATGTTATCCAAACCTATCTTGCATAGTCGAATTGGTAAATGGGCTTTAGCCCTAACCGAGTATTCACTAACTTATGCCCCACTAAAGGCAGTTAAGGGACAAGCAATTGCTGACTTCCTGGCAGACCATACTTTGCCTCAAGAAATCATAACTTACGTAGGCATCCAACCTTGGAAGCTATTTTTCGACGGTTCTAGCCATAAGAATGGCACTGGGATCGGGATGTTCATAGTATCCCCAAGGGGCATCCCCACGAAATTCAATAGGATTAAGAGTAACTGCTCAAACAATGAGGCTGAGTATGAGGCATTAATATCAGGCCTCGAGATCCTGATAGCCCTTGGGGCAAAGAATGTCGTCGTAAAAGGGGACTCTGAGTTGGTAATAAAGCAACTTACCAAGGAATACAAGTGCATTAGTGAAAATCTAGCTAGGTATTACACGAAAGCTAGCAATTTGTTGGCCAAATTCGACGAAGCTAGGCTAGGTCACGTTTCCAGAGTGGACAATCAAGAAGCCAATGAATTGGCACAAATCGCGTCAGGATATATGGTCGATAAATGTAGGTTAAAAGAGCTTATCGAGGTCAAAGAAAAACTAAACCCCTCTGACCTCGACATCCTGGTCATTGACAATATGGCACCTAATGATTGGAGAAAGCCAATTGTCGATTACTTGCAAAATCCTGTGGGTACTACAGATAGAAAGACAAAATACAGGGCAATGAGCTATGTCATCATGGGAAACGAGCTATTCAAGAAAAACGTCGACGGAACACTACTGAAGTGTTTAAGTGAAGACGACGCGTTCATAGCGATCTCGGCCGTTCACGACGGGCTATGTGGTGCCCACCAGGCAGGAATCAAGATGAAATGGATCCTATTTCGACAAGGGATGTATTGGCCTACTATTATGAAAGATTGTATGGAGTATGCCAAGAGGTGCCAAGATTGTCAGAGACACGCGGGGATACAACATGTGCCAGCAAGTGAATTACACTCAATCATTAAGCCTTGGCCATTCAGGGGTTGGGCTTTAGACCTAATTGGCAAAATTAACCCATGTTCTTCTAGGCAGCATAAGTACATCATAGTGGCTATAGATTACTTTACCAAGTGGGTAGAGGCAATTCCTCTACAAAATGTGACCCAGGACACGGTGATCGAGTTCATTCAGAATCACATAGTGTACCGCTTTGGGCTACCTGAGTCACTTACTACAGACCAAGGCACAGTGTTTGTAGGCCAAAAGGTGGCATCATTCGCAGAATCTTGGGGTATAAAACTCCTAACCTCGACCCCCTATTATGCTCAAGCGAATGGTCAAGTAGAAGCGGCCAACAAAACGTTGATCTCCTTGATTAAAAAACATGTTGGTCGAAAACCTAAAAACTGGCATCAAACGTTAGGCCAAGTGCTTTGGGCTTACAGGAATTCACCTAAGGAATCTACCGGAGCAACGCCTTTTCGACTAGCATATGGTCAAGAAGCGGTATTACCAGTAGAAGTATATTTACAGTCATGCAGAATTCAAAGGCAAGTGGAAATTCCAAGTGAAGATTATTGGAGTATGATGCTTGACGAATTAGTCAATCTCGACGAAGAAAGACTATTGGTGTTGGATACCTTAACCAGGCAAAAGGATCGCATTGCTAAAGCTTATAACAAAAAGGTTAGAGTTAAGTCTTTTATGCTTGGTGATTACGTATGGAAGGTCGTCTTACCAATTGATAAAAAAGATAAACGTTACGGAAAGTGGGCCCCAAACTGGGAAGGCCCTTTTACAGTCGAGAAAGTACTTTTAAACAACGCTTATTCGATTAAGGAATTAGGAGGTAATCGACAAATGACGATAAATGGCAAATATTTAAAAACGTATAAGCCAACATTGCATGAGATAAACATCGAATAAGGAAGTAAAAGAAAATAAATTGCCAAACGCGAATGTTTTATTGAGTAGAATAGAGCATTACAACTATGGCAAAGAAATTTTAAAAGGGAGGGTTGGCCCTACAACTATTGTATCTGGCCCTAAGAGGCTCTATGCGCCTCAAGACATCCTCTTGTTGGGATTCCAGTCACGATTTCTCCTGTCGAATATCCAGCTCTTCACGGGCAGTAGAAGAAAGCTTGTCCACCAAGGTTTTCAGAGCTCCCACACTCCCCTCGGGGTCCGCCTGGCTAAGAGCAGCTTTCAACTCTTCAAATTCCTCCATCTTCTCGTCAATCTGGTGTTCAGCAAAGAACACTCGAGCAGTAAGCTCCCGGTGTTCTTCATATAGAGGTACAGCTTCATGCAGGAGGCTCAAGAACTCCTGAAGAGGAATTCTTACCGAGGCAATAATATTCCTCGAAAGAAGTTGGTCAATGAGCCCCGTAAGCTCTTCAACCAAAGGAAGGAAAGAGTGCAACTCCCAGAATAAGTCTTGATCAAAAGCCAAGTTCCGGATCTGGTTGAGAACACGACGGCTAGCCATGGCTGAAGGGATTTATGAAAGCAGGAAAAGAATTCTGGAAAAGAAACAAGGGAGAGTTTGGAGAAGTTACTGAAAAGAAGTAACCAAAAACGCTCTATTTATAGGGTAACAACCAAGGAATGCATTAATTAATGGCAATCAGTTGCCAACTCTTCATCTTATGGTTATAGGCCATGCAGATTACCACCACCATCGTGAATAGCTTTGGCTTTTAATGAACAAAGACTTGCATTGAATCAAGAAAACGTGGTATAAGATTGCAATAAATTGGTTCATTCCCCAGAAACAAAGCGACGACTATGTGAGGGGGTGCAAGGAAGTTTGAACGATGCAACAGTAAATGAATAGCTGTCAAAATAAATGCGTAGTGGAAACTGAAAAGACTTGGCAAATTAAACGTCAAATTATATGGCTTAGGTGCCAAAACCATTGTCGAAATATTACACGCAATTGACATCGAAAGCCATGGTTAGAATAGTGCCATCATTACATATTAATAAAAAAAAAAAAAGTCCTACAGCAGGGTTTTAAAAGAGTTCAAACAATCAGCAAAGGTGGCAATCTTGGCATCGAGACCCTTCTTCACAGCCTGATCAATCTCCAATTCCTTGATAACCTCTTTTGTCGAGATGATCAGAGCCTTGGAGTCTTTAGTAAGCACATCCAACTGATCCTTCACAGCAGGACCTTCCTCGACCAAATCAGCTCGCTTTTTCTCCAGTTTGGTAATCTCTCGATGCAGCTCTTCAAGTTTGATGTCGACTTCAGAGATTTCATCTGCGATCAAAACCTTCCTAGCAGTGAACTTCTTGAAGTCCTCTTTCATTGCTGCAACTTGAGCTTTACCAGCAGAGACTTTTGCTTCCTTAAAGCTGACAGCTTGACCAACGTCCTTGACTTGATGAAAGGTGGCTGAAGCATCCACTAAAAAAGATTGAAGGTTAGCCAAAGCAGCAGCCTGTTGAGAATCGAGTTTTTGGCCAAGAAGGAAGACAAGCAATTCCTTAGCAGCATGGCTCGCTTGAGGATCAGCCTGGATCTGGTCGAGAAACCCATTGGCGAAGACAATAGCCTTCAGCCGACCCATACTCTCCTCGATCTGCTGAGAATTGGCTACCCCACTAGATTGAGCAGTCTCAGCAGTGGCATCAGCTTGACGGGGTGGAGAGTCCCATTCCAAGGTGCCATCGAGGAAGCTATCCAAAGCTGCCAGCGGGTCCTCCTCAAATAAAGTGTCGAGCTTTTCACTAGACACATGAGATGAAGAGCCACCCTTGGTTTGAGGCGAAACAGTGGCATTCGATTTTGGAGGAGGCATAGGGTTGTCATCCTTGCCTGGAAGAGGCTCTGTTTCGCGGATGGGAGAAGTTGCACCCTGAGTTTCCTGCAAGAAAAACCTCTTTAATGCCCTTTCGATAAAGTAAAACGCATATTAGAGGAGTCAACAAAACATGAAAAATATAAAGATACCTGGCAAGCAGAGTCCTTAGAAGGGCTCGAGTTGGTGGAGCTTCTGGAACGGCGAGGAGACTTATGACGAGATTTGCTCCTGACCTTCCTCCTTCCCTCAGATGTGGAGGTCTTTTTAGCTGAGGATGCGGCCTTGGGAGGTTTCTCGACACCTTCAGTTTTGGATTTTGCAGGAATGGGAGCTGGGGAATTCTCACGGGATGGAGGATTGGAAGTAGAGTGCTCATGAACATCAGTCTAAAGGAAACAAAACAAACAAGAGATGACTCAGATTAGGAAACCACGGGTTAAAAATGTCACAAGGTACCCTCGAGAATGGAGAACATACCTGAATGGCGGCGCCGCCACCACCCTCTTTGTCATCGACTTCTGTTTGAGCATCAGATGCCAACTTAGAAGCCCCACTAGGGGTGGAAACACCAACCCCCTTGGCCCTCTTCTGACTGGCCGAAGCAACAGGCTTAGGTTTCCGTTTTCGACTCTATCAAAAAATACGTCAGCCCATAATCCAAGGAAATCGATAAGGAAAAGGTAAAAGCATGAGGAAAGTACCTTGAGCTTGTCAGCAAGACTGACATCATCATCCTCATCATCATCATCATCAACCTCAATCACGACTGGCTTGTCCTTGGAGGAATGAGCCACTGGGGAAATAACTTGAGGAGCTGGTCGAATAATGACTTCAGCTGCAAACAAAAGAAAAAATTAAGAAGTAAAACAGGAAAACCAAGGCCAAGTCGAAGTATTACCTTGACCAATACGCATGTTCAGTGATATGTGGTTGAAGATTTCGACGGGCACATGATACGGAAAGTTCCATAGGTGGTACTTAGTCCAAGTCACTCGCTTTCGAGGAGGTAGAGCTTGATTGGCCAACACATTTATGTTTACATGGTCAACCCATTTAGGCAAGACCGGTGGAAAAGCCAATGCAAACTTACTCGTAGGCAAAGACGGGAACCTAAAGCCAGATTTTCGAATAACAAAAGATAGACCTTCCTCACCAGGAGGAACCACTAACTTGGATTTCTTGGCTTTAAGTTCCCATTTTTGCCTTAATACTTGGGCTGCTTTCGCAACTGTATCTCGAAGGCGAAGAGTTGGGTAATATACCACACCAAAGAACTCTTGAAAAGATCGAATTTCTACCAGGTGCATACCTTTGGTCTTCTTCGGGTCCTGCTTCTGCAAAAGAAAAGCATCTGTCATGCATTGCAGACAATCGACGAGGGGCTTCGAAATTTGAGCCCAATACTCAGACCACCAGGCTTTGAAAGCATTAGTGGCATAATATGAAGGAGCGTAAGTGAAGGGGCTCAGGTTGAGGAGTCTCTTGTTATAAAACTGAACAGTCGTGTCGAAAACAGAAGCCCTCTTAATAGTTCCGGGGTACAGGACTAGACTCTTGTCAAATAAAGTGTTGGGTAGAACTTGGCTAAGCCCAAACTGTCGAGAAACCAATTGAGGGTTGTAGCCACATAGAGTGTAGTCACTGCTAGCAAAGCCCACAGTTAAAACCCTAGGAGATAAGAGGGTCCTCCAAAGTGTGATGTGGTGCTCCTTGGGCAATGCAGAATCAGAAGCATTATGATAAGAATTCCTCAGCCAGACAGGGCCACAAATAGCCTTGCTGTAAGGAGAGAAACTGGAACGGTAGTGCTTCAGCTCGAGAAACATGGTAAAGTACTTCCTGAAATCAGCTTCGAAACTCGACGCATCATAAGCAGGGGTCAGGGTCTCGAGCCTATGGGCATCAATCCTGGTGTTAGAAACAGTTAGAGGATTATCTTGTACCGGCAGAAGAGATTCGAGGACTGCATTCAACCAAAGTTGAAACAGCCAAAGTGGTCCAGCCGCATTCAGAGAGACGGTCTTAGTATTCCGGATATCCTCGACAGCTTCATTCAGCATTTGATACAGGTTGCCAAGGACGAGCCTAGCCATAGCAAGTTGTCGACCCTCGTGAAGCAGATTGGCTAAAGGCAAAAGCTTGGCAGGTATGCGCAAAGATTTGGTGCAAAAGACATAAGCAGACAGCCAATACAGCAAGAAAGCGACATGTTCAGCATCAGACACCTCACCACTCTCGACATAATGGTCCTTAATGAATCGACTAAAAGAAATGTTGTCAGTAGGAATCGAGATGGGTTTAACAGGAGCAGGTGCAGAGTGATAATCATCACCAATGGGCCACAATCCGGTGATAGCAGCAACATCCAAGAGGGTGGGGGTGATCATACCAAAGGGAACATGAAGGCAATTAGTGGACCTCTCCCAGAAATAAAGTGCACTCAACAGCATAGCAGGGTTATACGAGATTGGAGATCTCGACAGCTGAATCAAGTCGAGAATCCCTACATCCTTCCAGTGTTGTCTCTTATCTCCCTCAACCCTATCTAACCATTTCAGGTAGGCCTTGTCGTTAGCAGAAGGGTTAGGAGGGGCTGAACGAAAGGCTCGTTTTGGGTCAGAAAGAAATGGCATACGGTAAGAGGGTTGAAATGCCAAAATGAGCTCCTCTCCCCTAACGCTAGGGTGAAATGATTCATGTTCTTCGGGGAGACTATTGAGCCTATCATGCTTCACTACTTTCAAAGGACTCAAAATGGCGCGTAAAGTACCATTAACAGAGAAAGGAATGAGTACCTGGGATTTCCAGATAGCTCTCTTCTCTGCTTCGTTGGGAGGCTCTGGGATTGCCACGCGCTTGGCCTCATCCAGCTTAAGCTCAGTGGCCAACGGAATGGTTTGCTCAGGATTGGAAGCCATTGAAAGACGCAGTAAGTATTTCAGAGAAGACGGAAGAAGATGAAGTGATGAAGTCTGGAAGAAGAAGTTGAAGGTTGGAGGAAAGAGTAAAGCTTGAACAAGGAATACCAAGAGGGTATTTATAAACAGAAGGGAAAACGGAACCCAAGCCGCATTGAGCAGCAATTTATAAAAATTTGGGGTCCAAGCGATTATTTTATTAGTTAATTCATGTCACCTCTCAGCTTTTTGGCATAGGTGAAATCATGGCCCTAAAAAGGCTATAACTGTCAGCTAGTGGAGAAGTCATCAGACGTTATGGCTGCTGAATGGACTTGAAGATCGAATGGTCGAGAGCACAAAGCATTTGAATCGTTGGAATCGAACGGCTGCGATAAAAAATGCTTGGTGTCTTTGAGCTAAAGTAGTCGACAACCAACATTTTTGGGGGGCAACTGTTAAGCCAAAATTACAAGTACTACAATTCTCGACACCATGGTGCAAAAGTGGTTTCTCGACAGAAAGGGTTTGGCGAAGTCGGCAACTCAGCACACGATGTCCCTCAAAGACAAGTTAGTAAAAGCCATAACTCGACACACTCAGAAGATGAAGAAATCTCGATCATCTTAATGGAAGAGGCAGTTACCGAATAACAAGCAACTACAAGCACGTGCGTACACCCACGATGCCACGAATAGCAACGGTTGCCCACGACTCAGAACCATCCACGTGGCAATAGAGTCACGTGCGCGAAGACCATCGGCTAAACGTGGGGTATGGCGCCAAAATTCAAAACCCACGAAGCCATCGTGCATCCAAGAAAAACCGCCAAGAACATGGGCAGAAAGAACACTATAAATAGAGGAAGCAGCAGCAGAAGAAGGGGTTCCCAACTAAAAACTCTGAAAATTCACCAAAAGCTCTAAACGTCCGCATCAATGAGACTTCGAGAGCAAAACGTGATGATGGAAGAGTATGTTGCAGAACCAACGCTTTAGTTTCCCTGCATTTCAGTTTGTTGATTCCCAGTTCTTGTGTGTAGCTTGTTTTGTCGAAATTTGCTTTCATGTTATTTTAGTTTGCTTGACTGTTTTGTAATCGACTCATATTCAATAAAGTCCAGTTTCGTTTGAGTTGATTATTGTTGTCGAGAATACACTCGTTCACACACTACACTTTGGCAAAGCGTTTTCTCAAAAGGACCCCGAATCTAAACTTCCTTTAGTCGAACTAAGAGGATATTTGTTTACCAAAAATCCATGTAAACACCATGGTAGGGTCATCAAGGGATGGTGCAGTAGATTTTTCAACTTCAACATGTGGTGGCTGTGGTACTGAAGAGAATCGATGAGGAAATGAGTACTCTGATGCAGCATGATCTTTATTCAAGTAGTTCTGGTTATTGCTAAAGGGATCCTCTGCTGAGAGCCATCCCATGTTTGAGTTTGAGAACGTTGAAGTGGATGCAAGCATGTTATGGGGATTTCTTCTTATTGGAATTTGCTTAGATAACTAATGAGATGGTGATAACTTTGTATATATATACACATACAGAAATCATCCTTTATGTCAGCACTGAGGTTTATACATATGATGTACAAATATAGGTACCGTCATGCAGTGACGGATCCAGAAATTTTATATAGTGAGGGCAATATATATATAAATTTGTAATAAAAAAACTAATATATACTATTAGAAGTGAAGACATTTTTTTACCAAAGGAGACACAAGTAAAGACATTTTTTACCAAAAAGGCCACTAAAATCCACATACTTTTACTACTTAAGTGAGAGCATTTAGCAATGTGGGACACAAGTGAGGGCATTTAGCAACGTGAGACATAAGTGAGGGCAATTTTTATCAAAAAAATCATTAAAATTCACATAATTTTACTACTCAAATTTTTTTCTAATGTAATTTTCCATATTCAAGTGAGGGCAAGTGCCCTCATAGTTGTCTACTTGCATCCGTCACTGCCGTCATGCATATATATAAATTAAATGAGGAAAATGATTTGTAAACATTCACATGTGCAGACATCAACAGACATCTCAAGTGAGGAAGAAAAAAAGAAAGAGAAAGAAATAATTTGTGTGATATATAATAAAAGAAAGAGTAAAAGAAAAAAAATGAGATTTATGTTGAATGTATGCACCATTTATATGTCCATGTATTATTACTATATTAATGAAATTTAATCACATCAATTTATTTTTCTGAATCTATATCGGCAATGATTGTCAATCTCCAGTGGTGGTGTACGACTTTAGAAGTTCTTAAATCACGGTGTAGCTGAATTGACATAATGGGAAAGTACTTGTAAAGGCACTCTGACGCTCGAGCATGTGAAAAAGTATAGAGAGAATCTCAAAGTCATAGAAGAATGATGAGTTAAAGAAATGAGTAATACTTATGTAAATGAACAACCAAACTTGTATTTTTAGACATTGTGCATATGTGATTATGGGTCTCTTTGAAGTCTTAATGAAAGACTTTTGAGATGATAGTTATCTCTAAATAACCTTGTGATGTTTCACTAATCAAGTCAGTTGTGTTCGCTAGGCTTACGCTTACATATGGACGACATATATGTTTCTTATCTAAGTCATTTTTGTCGGCCAACATGGTGCTCACTTGATTGTGAGACATTTTGGCTAGCCAGGATGCTATTGGGCAGTCCATACACAACTAAAAAAATAAAAATAAATAAAATGGCAAAGTATGCATTGACGGGACATGAAAATGAGGCACTATTTAGGGATATGATAAATATATTAAAAAATAACATTATAATTTTGAGATGATAAATAATTTGAACGAAATTAAATATTTGAAGTGGTAATGATATTAAGATTTAATATTTTATAGGCATTTATGTGTAAATAAATGTAAAAAGAATATACAAGATGTCATTTTACAATTTCAATTTGTTCAACAGTTAGTTTTAGTAAACTTTTTTTTTTCTATCCTTTCAGTCTAATAGGCTTTCAGTTAGCTTTTAAGCTTTTAACTAGTACGTTATTAGTGGTTATAGATAGGTGTTGCACGACATAAAATTGTTTTCTCACAAGAGAATGTTTGTATCATGATTCATGAGCTGTCCATTTTATTAGCCACGTGAGACATTAAAATACTCAAAAAATTACACTAGGATGATTACATGGCCAAAAAAAATTGTTTTATTACACTAGAATGAGTTAGGTGCGCGTGCCATGCTCGAGACCAAGAAGGAGTGAGACGTGGATGAAAATGAAACCCTTGATACACTTATTTATTTGGGCTTTTGATCATTGGTGCCGCATATTCTCACTATGAAATTAAGCATAAGAATATATTAAGGGCATCTTATGGAATATTCCATGATTAATCTTGAGCATGCTTGATGGTCCTGCATGAAATTGAAAGGTCATTTGTTATTAGAAGGTCATAGAGAAGAGAAGAACCAAATTGTAGCCTTTAATTAAGATAACAAATACTATATTAGACCGACACGTGCAAGCAACGCGTTCTTACATTAATTATAAAATCATAGGTACGTAGTCATCTGATTGTTAATCTTTTTCTCGAGGTCTTTCTCCTTACTTGTTTTAAGTACATAATTAGTCCCTGCCGTTGATTGGAATTTCTATATGTTAAATGGAACATTACAACTGCTGCGTATTATCATTTAACTGATGTGACCCAAGTGACCATGTCAGTATCAACCTATAGGAGTGCACGCGTGAAGGACTTCCACGGTAGGAAATCATCATTTTATAGTCAAGAATTAGGGTAGCATCGGCTAATCCGATACAAAGTGTCAAAAACAAATTTACTTAATGATAGCGTCTGCTTATTGACATTGTCGGCTTACCTGCTATTAGTGTGTATCACGGCGGATGCTAAAATCACCGATCAACTTAGTGTCTATATCCATCGTCAATTAGCGTTAGTTATGACAGACATTAATTTGAACTGCGTCTAGCCTATTTCGTAGACCTAGCATTTATTGGGGGAGACAAGGGAGCCAATGGACCGAGGAGCAAGACACCAAGAGATCTCGACGCTACATCTTAACCCAAAACCTTAAGGCATTAGGTTTATGAGTCACATCTCTTATAAAGTTTTCTCCTCACCCAAACTTAACCAATGTGGGACTTCAACTCCGCACTTGAATTCTCAACAATCTCCCTCTCAAGTGCGAGTAACCACCACATTGTCATGGCCCCCTCCGCGGAAGCTTATCCACTCTTGCACCGCCGTTCGCTTCACTGCGTCAACGGAACCCGCCGCCTAGCCACACTGCTAGGAAGACTTTCAACACAAGGAGTCGTAACCATGGCTACACCAACCATCGGCTCTGATACCACTTATTGGGGGAGACAGGGGAGTCCATGGGCCTAGGAGCAAGACACCAAAAGATCTCGACGCCACATCTTAACCCAAAACCTTAAGGCATTAGGTTTATGAGTCACATCTCTTATAAAGTCTTCTCCTCACCCAAACTTAACCAATGTGGGACTCCAACTCCGCACTTGAATTCTCAACAGCATTGGCCTCGATAATGGTTTCTCCGCTCCATCGTCCTTATGAGCTCTCTCAAACCCAGGCTCCCTCAAACCTTAAACCCTCAACCTTCACTGCCCTCCTCCCCCCTTTGCCACCAGTTTCGCTGTGATGCCCCAAAGAGTGAAAATTATGTTGTTGTAGTTGCGGGGCCTGTTTGAGCTCGCTAAGCTTCTATGGAATGAGCCCCTTTATCTGCAAAGGTTGCTGATTTAATCATCCATGATTAATCTAAATCTAACCATGCGCGCGTATTAGTATAATGTTTTCATATTTCACTGTATTCTTCTTAATTTGCACTTAAATTGTGATGCTACATGCTTGAAATCAAAGGCTTAAGAAAATGTAAGCATGATCCTCTCATTGTTACACTATATGGCGCGTCATGAAAAAAAAATGTTTTTGTTTCTGTACAGTTGTTCACTATTTAAGTCTATTGAATTAGTATGTGGACTTCATTTACTTCAACAAAAAGCTAATTTTAATAAGGCTTAATTGCACTTTTGGTCCCCAACTTTGGCCTTCCTGAGAAAATCGTCCTCAAACTTCAAAATTAGCAAAAAAACGTCCCTAACGTTTACACCCGGTTGCAAAATTGGTTTTCCGTCTAACTTCCGTCAAAAATCTAACAGATTGCTGACGTGGTATTATTTAATAATATTTTAATTGAAAAATATTAATAATTTAATTAAGAAATATAATTTTTTATTTTTGGGACTAGTGACGGAGATAATCCGTCACAATTCAACCTCAACCCCCCCTACCGCTCCCTCTCATCCAACTCCAACCACAACCTAACATTCATCTTCTTGGTTTGGTGCATAAATGTTTTCTGCAATTCTCCTTCCATTGCAGAATGTTGCTTTCTGCAATCATTAAAAAAAAAATACAAGAAGTCAAGAACAGAGGAGGATGGAGATAAGCTAGGGCAGGTTCATGAACAGCAGGTAGGTCCTGGGAAAAAAAGACAAGAAATAATTTCCTTCTTACCCAGCTCTCTCTCTCTCTCTCTCATCTTCTAACTTTGGGGTTTAGATCCGATTTTTTCTTGTCCCTCACAACACCTAAACCAGAACAGATAAGGATGAAGGAGGCAAGGCAAGCCATCCAAATCCAATCCCATCAACACCACCATCTCCCATCGGACCAGATCTTCCTCTGGGTTTCTTCATCTCAGAATCAGACCATGTTTCTTCATCTGGTTTCTTCTCCATTGTGGCCTCATCCTCCACTACCAAGCCAAGGGGCCGCCGTCACCACCCACTCCATATCCTCCTTCCCGACCTGAATCACGCGTTACCATCATCGTTTCCCTTGATCTGTGCGCCGCCGCCACCTCCTCTAGGTCTGCGTCATCTCTCTCTCTCTCTCTCTCTCTCTCTCTCTCTCTCTCTCTCTCTCTGGAGCTTCGCAATCACATGCGCCGCCCCTCGCGATCCTTTCTCGGACCACCGCGGTCAGCGCCACTGTTATCGCAGTGGTAAGAGTGGTTGGGGAGGGAGCCAGAGGTGGCGGCGTTCCTCAGATTGGTTCTGGTCTGTTAGGGTTTTGGGAGAGGATGGAGAGAGAGGATTATGGCTTAATATTTTAATTTTTTGGTACATGGCTAAATATTTTAATTAAAGAATATTAATAAATTATTTTTTCAGTTAAAATTAATTTAGAAATGCCATGTCACCATTTTCAGTTAGATTTTGGACGGAAAACCAATTTTGCAACCGGGTGTAAACGTTAGGGACGTTTTTTGCTAATTTTAAAATTTGGGGACGATTTTCGCAGAAAGGCCAAAGTTGGGGGACCAAAAGTGCAATTAAGCCTAATTAGTTCAAGATCCTGGACCTCCTTAACAATTTTTGCCCCAATAATAATTAGTATGCTTCAGCCAAAACAAAGAACTAATTTTAATAAATAGATCGCGATCCTGGGCCTTAAGAACTTTTGTCCCAATATACCTTTCTGGGAGATTCAGATTACATGGTGGTGGTGGTTATTTGACCTTTGGTTATTTGAAATTTTGTCCAAATATATCGTGTTTGGTCCTTTTTGTCCAGCTTCGTCTGAACCTACAAACTTATCTGTATCTTTGTTTTTCTGTTTTTGCTTTGTTGCTAGTTATCTTTACCTCTGTTTTTGCCTTGTTGCCTTTAATTGTCGAGTTTTTTTGGCTTCTTTGTTGGGGTCGCTTACTTGTTTCAGTTAAAGTTGCTCACTTGGGAGAGTTTTATTCCCAAGATCTCTTTATCTTAAATTCTTAATAAATCTTATCTTATCTTTTTTGTAAAAAATACATAATTAGTATGCTTCATGTTTGAAATATGAAAACTGAATTAGAGGAAATTGGCTCCAATCATTACTTTAATAGGTTGGGGATGTAAATAAAAAAATTTGCAGTGAAACTTATTCCAAGAATTAATTTAAAGTGTCATGGAAGATGTCGAAGCTCTTGTTGGGGAAGAGATAATGAGAGACAAACAGTATACTTTGCACAGGTTTATGCATCTAACCATTCAAAGCAGATTTTAAAGCTTGAAAGAGTGATTGATAAGCTTAAAGTTGCAAAAAATTATGAAAGTGTTGGACCCAGTGGCGGACCTTCAGAAAAATCTTTAAAAGGGTCAAACTAATATATGTAATAAGACAAGTTAATTATATGATATTATATATGTTATAAAGTTTTTAAATGTGTTCTTTTTTTAGCTGCAAATAGTTTATTCATGTGTTTTTTTATCAGGGTTGTCTAAATGACCCTTGATAAAAATTGGGTTAAATCACCCTTTGATGAGGTGTTCCACTAATATTGTAACATGGGTTTTTAAAATTCCAACTCATTTTTTATTTTATATTACCATAATATTCATTTTATTAAATAAATTATTTACATAATAAACCAATCAATTAGAATAATAACACATAACTCATTTTCCCAAAAGAATCAATTGAGAACCCTAATACCCCATTCTTCCACATTTTCTCAACCTGTTTTATTCGTTCTTGTTCTTGGCCTCTTGCTGAAGCATTCGCGAGATCTGGCGAAGACAATCTATGAGGTCTTGTCGGGATTAATCTCGTATGCAAAACTTAAGCAACAAGGATTGATACCAGATTCAATTATTGATGGAGTGCCTGAACAATTGCAAGGCCGTGATCATGGTCAGATGAGAATTTACAGGCATAACCAAATTGAAGTATATTATTTTATCAAACTTAAAAAAATTGATTTAATTGTTGTTCCAATGTTCCATCCATGACAATTATTCTTATATTCTTAAACCATTTAGTGTTGCGGCTATGGCAGGTTGGAAAAAAATGACAGAGCTTGGATAGCTTCCAAAATGTCGTAAGGGTTATGAGGGTTTTTTTTAGAAGGAGTTATATGTTATTATGTTAATTCATTGGTTTATTTTGCAAATAGATTATTTAACTAAATGAATGTTATGAAAACATAAAATAAAAAAATAATGAAATGAGTTGGAATTTATAAAAACACATGTTATAATATTATTGGGACAACTCATCAAGGGTGATTTAACCCAAATTTTATCAAGGATCATTTAGACAACCCTTTTTTTATCCCGCTATAATATAAGAACATACATAACTAATTTTAGTACTATAAATTTAACATGTCAATAAAAATTTGGTAATGACTTGGAAGATTTGCTCACAATTTCAGGGTCTTTAAGTTGACGTTCTTGTGTAGGTAAAACAGTACTCCTAATTTGGAGATACTAAATACATATAGTAACTTCAAGTTACGGGTATTGTCTAACCTAGTCAAGAGCGGCCAATTTATGGACTCGTATACTGTGAGCAAATGGTGTAACCTATCATTAGTTTAGTATTGACAGCTAATATTAGCGTCAGACTCTACAACAAACACCATTTTATTTTATGAATTTGCATTGGTCAACGCCCAGGGTGAGTTACTTAGACTTAGAGTCCACTAAACTGACACTAAAATGAAGCGGTCACAGAGCCAATGCTCTAAGTTAGCTTCAGGCCAAGAAGCTTTAAGCCTTTTTTGAATTGGACCTTTCTTTTTATTCTCTTCTAAATTAAAAATAAGCTTTAAGCCTTTTTTATGTGTGGAAGCTTTAAGCTTTTTGGAAAAAAACTGAAGGAAAGATGAAGGGATATGGATCCTCTGCAGCCTCCTGCCTCTACAATACATATTATTCAGTTAAATTAATCAATTAATCAACTATTTTTACCAATCACTTTTCATTAGCAATTTTAATCATTGGATTCAAAAATCAATGGCCGTGATGCTGCAAGAGAGGGGTTGCTTATAAAAGTGCAGGAGGGGATCCATTTTCAAGAAGCTCCAACCTACACCACCTTCCATTTCTGGTTTTCATTTGTTACATGCTCACATCTCTTCCATACATACACAACCTAATAAACAAAGCCTAAAGCACACTATGCATAGCATTCTCCCACTTATTGCAAAGAGAAGCCCTATTTCAGACCTGAACACCAATCCTTTCTGCTACCTGCATTAGCAAAATATTTAAGTCATATATGTATTACCTAGAGTGACCTCACCAAAACTCAAGAATTAAAAGTTTAATTTTCAAAATCATGAATAAGACAATCATTTTAATATAACTTCAAAACAGCAGAAGATTTACTCAATTATAGCTCTTAGAACTCAGGTTAGGTTAGGCCTAACTCTATTCAGAAGCTACTGAGTGGTGATGATTGCTCTAAGGCTATACCCGATATAAGGACTATTTTAGTCATATCTCTAGTTAATGTGAGACCTTAACACCCACCTCACGCCCAGAGCTGAACATCATATGTGGGTGGCCCATTATGGGTGGCTCGATAAACAGATCTAGGATGGTCTCTAATACTATCTTAGAATTCAGGTTAGGCCTAAATCTACCCAAAAGTCTAAGGGGTCGGGATCGTTCTACCCTATAAGGACTATTTTAACCATATCTCTACTCAACATGGAACTTAGCAATAGTTATTAATGTTTCCATAATGTCACAACCTACGTAAGGATAGAGGATATACCTGAATTAAACAGTTTTTGGTTCACTATTTGTATTTTATTCTCACTAGTATCCAACAATTTCTTTATGTATCTAAAATTGATTATGTTAAGATATATACCTCCTTAAAGGAGTGAACATCGCTTCCCCAAAGCCAAGCATCACAGCCAGCATCTCTGGCACCCCATATATCATTTCTACGATCATCGCCAACATGAACAGCATCCTCAGGTTTTACGCCCAATAGTTCACATGCTTTAAGAAATATAGTTGGATTTGGCTTCTCGGCTGCAACCTATTTGAAAATGGCATAAAGAAACATTGACATACACATTGTAAGTTTGAATGCGAGAGAAGTTCATAAATTAACTATGGTATAAAAAGGAAAGTTATATGATTGTGAAACCTTAGATTAGAAGCATGCACGGTGTACGCAGCATGTAAATGCATGGATTCTCAAAAGTATATGAGATCCTATGGCACATAAACGCTTATTCATAAGCTAATTTCAGAAATTTATTGAAATAAACTTCAAATAGCTTATATGTGAGTATAAACACTTATACATAAGCTAATTTGAGTAATTTATGAAAATAAGCTCAAAACAGCTCATAGGTAAGTCATGGGCTATTTTCATAAGCATACCCAAACACTTGTATAAGAGTTTATGCTATAAGATAAGCTCAAATAAGCTCAAACAAACGTGGCCATAAACAAGAACTTGACAACCCAAATAATTGTCAAGAGTCTTACAACAGATCTGTTAATTCCCGAAAGTTAATATAGGCAACAATAACAAGTGCCACATGATCTATTATACAATGCTCAAGTATTGGTGAATAGAAGAATTTATTTTAGCAATCAACTTTCCATTTGGATATTTTCACAAAATTATTTAACGTTGCCAAATCTGCATGCAGTACTAGATAAAATCTCGAATTAAGGTCATGCGTTTCTTATGTGAATTCATTATGTAAGCATCTTTGGTTAAATGGTGGGAGAGCTCAACAGCATGATCCTGAAGTCCAGAATCATGATGAGTCCAATGCAATTCTGATGTGAGCCCCCAGCTACAATATCAACTTCCAGAATTGGCATGTTTTAGATCCACCAGAAAGATAAATATTAGTCATAGTTTATGATATGAATAAAGATTTCTGTGCTTTCAGTATCTGATTTTCTTTCTTCTCTTCCTTAATAAATATTTTTCACTTCAATGATCCTTCTCCATTGTCATATGTGAATGAAATCAATACTAGTTTCATGCATATATTGGTGAGAAAGGGATGAAAGCTGAAATTTAATAGCACAAACTGACAAAAAGAGCAATTTGCTTACCTCAGCTGAAACAGCAACTGCATCAAACCAGTTATCACATTTCAATGCCCTCAGAAGAGGTCTTAACCGAGTATCAAAATTTGACACAACAGCCAATTTTACACCTGATTTTCTAAGAGCTTTGAAAACTTCTTCTGCATCAGGATCACAGAGGTGCCATGCCTATGGATGATAGCCAGCAAAAAATATCAAACGCTACCCAAAGTTTCCTTTTTAATAAAAGAGGAAAGAAAAGAAAACAGGTGTTATACATTTTAGAAAAAGGAAACTGAAGCAGTCTTTACCTTGTCTGTCATATAGTAGTTATAAAGTTCTTCAAAGTATTGAGAATCTGAACACCCGGTAGAATAACTAACTATGTATTGCCAGAAGGGCCTGCCGTCATTAACATATCTGCAAGTAAGAGAAAAGAAACTCTCAATTATACAAAAGATGATACTAATTAAGGGTCTCAATAGATACGACAGAGGATTGTTTTTTTATTCCCCGACTGAAGTTATTAAAATGTTATCTAGAGCTTCTTTATTTGTTATACCTATAGACACTGTGCTCATTTAAGAATTACTCAAATCATCCAGAAGTAGGAATAGCTCAGTGCCTGTTTAAAACTCTTTCTACAATTGATTCTAAAGTCTGAATCAATTCTGATGAGAAGCTTCTATGACTAACTTCTGGATGCTAGAATTGATTCAGGAAAAATAGAGCTTGATCCAAACAATGGACCCATGGTTTACCAAACTAAACCACTGCATTGAAGGTACTTTCAGCAAAAGGGGAAATCAGCTGTTTTTGTAGAAATATTTAAAATGACAAAATCAGGAAATTTCCCATCCCATGAAACTCAGCCATGATAATTTGACATATACCGAGTACCGACTGATGAAAGCAACAGTTAACATTAATACCAATAATCAGATAAGCCTAAACATTTATATATATCAATTGATGGCCATATATAAAACCAAATTTCAGATAGTTCTAATTAATATGAGCATATGTTCAGGATTATAAGCAAAAAGAACAAATGAGTTTGTAGAAGGATACCCACCTGAGACGAGATTTACCCCATGGCTGGCCATAAGCTCTTCTGTATCTGTTCAATATCTCATCCTCTGAGTAGTTTACCCCATACTTCTCCCCAATCTTCCTATATATCTATAACACAACAAACCACACACCCAAAAGTTAAAAATTGAAGAAAAAAAACACTGAAAATTCATAGAAAATTGTAGAATTTAATAACTTATTTAATGTTGAGACATCTAAAAAACACTTTGGTGACCAAAAAAAAATTCTATGTTCTATGACAAGAGTGTTCATTCATTGCAAAAAAAAGCAGAAAGACCCAAATGTTGAAATAGACATGCATTGACCCAGAAACTAAGAAAGCATGTTCCTTTGCAGCAATTGGTGAAATCTAGATGTGGGTTTAGAGAGAGAGAGAGAGAGAGTGAACCTCGGCCATGGGTTGAGAAGGAAGAACAAGGGTGCCAACAGCATCAACGAGAAGGGCCTTGTGAGTGATTTGGCCATAAAGGGATCTTCTGTAATCGGCATAATCCTTCAGAGCCACGTTCTCTGCTGGTTTAGCAGCTGCCACAGCCACAGAGGAGTAAGAAAACCGCCACAATTTGTTACACACCGCCAGTGAACTCGACTTCGAACCCAGAATCCTAGAAGCCATCTTCACTGCTCTTTCTCACAAACACTCTCTTCACATTGGAAATTGGGAAGAAGAAGAAGAAGGATTGTTGGTCAGCTTGGTGCTGATGCAGAGGAGAAGGAAAGGGTCCTCACTCTCAGACAACACGGACAAGGGAACCAACGGAAAAGGAAAGGCTTGTAATTTGTTGCATTACATGTAACTATGATTTCTAGAAATGCCCCTGGACTTTTTTCTTATTACCTCTGTGTTTTTCAGTATAAGACCGGTGTCCTTCTTTAAACTCAATCATGTTTGAGTCGGGAACATCCAATCATGGTGGGGCTAGCTCTTTCAACGGACGTTTTTTCATTCACAAAACTCGAACTCGAGACATTATTTAAAAGAATCAAACATAAACCGCTTGAACCAACCACTCATTCAGATTACCTATGTGTTTTAATGTTTGGTTTTTCTTATTTTCAGATTTTAAAAACATCTAATTTTCCCCCTTTCTATACTACATTACTACTAACAATTTATTTCTTGATTTGTGTGTCTTTATTATTATTTTTAAGTTTTAGTATAATCTGATGTATTTGTGGATAATTATAATGAACAGCTGTATAGATAAGTAGTACTCCATCCGTTCCTATTTATAAGTTCATTTTACCCAATTTTCTTAGATTAAGAAAAGTAGTTACAAGCAATAAATTTGTAAAAGAATTTATTCACTTTCATAGATTACCCTTATTTAATTTCTTATAAATTTCTCTCTCCAAGTTATTATTTCAAAATCTCATTGTCTCTTGCATATTAAATATGAGGATAGTTTCGGGAAAAAATAACCATTGATATTGTAAATGGACTTATATTTAGGAACAAGAAAAACACTCAAAAATTACCTTATAATAAGGAACAGATGGAGTATCTCTTTATCTCTTATATATGTCTTGTTTGAATAAGTTTATTTAAATTTATCTTATAGCAGAAATGCTTATATTAATATTTGGAAAAATATATTTACATACTTATGACTTGTTTCGAAGAACTTGTTTAATTGACTAAAAAATATTTTGTCCATGTATTTTATAGTATTTTTTGGCACATGTTTTGGAAATTGAATTAATGTTAATTGTTGGTGTTAATTAAGGTACGGCAGCATACTTGTTTTTGGAATAAGTACATAATTTAAACAAATTTCACTAGCACTAAATTGTTTTTTTAGATAGAAATAGTATTGATATCTCATCTCGCGTCATGCACGGATGGAATAAGAGTACATTGTCGATAATTATCATCAAATATTTCATATTTTCTCTCTTGTTTTTCTTTTTTAAATACATATATCGCATATTTGAGTTTTTGTTTCTAATCCTAGTTACATTCTAATTCCTTTTGTTTTCTAATTTGTTATGTTTTGAACCAATATATCAAAATCATATTAATCTTCCAGATATTTATACGAAAACATAAAATACAATTTTTTTGAGTCAATTTCCAAATCAATCCTTTAAAACTATTTGATTTCAATTTTTTGATGACATATTTGATATCATTTTGAACGTAAGATATTAAATTTAATTTTTTTTATTTTGTAATATAAAAACAATCATAATCATTAAAAAAAGACTTGTCTGCATACATCTTAATGTTAGAAAAGTCAGAATTGACTTTTATTAGTTATTTTAATGTCTTTAAAACTATTAAATGTCAAATTAATACACTAGTTGTTTCGAAAAAATCACAATTGATTTTTGTTAATTGTTTTAATGTCATTAATAAATATTAAATGCAATATTAATACATTAACTGTTTTCAAAAATATGACATTAATAAATATTTAAATTACTTAAAAATCAGAAAATATAAAAAGACATCATCTACCTACTTATCATAGTATGAGAGAGAAAACTTATGAAAAAGACATAGAATAATGGGTGACACTTATCGGAGTTGCCACTTTTTTGTTTTGAAATAGTATTGGAATATAGAATATGATTATACTAATAACCTAATGTTTTCATAATTATATATATATATATATATGTGGGAAAGTAATTTTTGTCAAGTTATTATGTGGACCGGAATGAAGCGAACTGTGCATGTCCTTCGCATGTGGATTGAAATGAGCCGACTTAATGGGGCAAAGGGGGTGAAGGATATGGGGCAAATTCACTTTAGGGGACTTGGTTATTTTTTAGGCTAAGAGACGATCTCATCAAAACAAACTTTAGGACTTTGACAACTTATGTACCTCAATAATTTTGGTTCATCTTAGTTGTTTCCGAAGTATGTTAGTTAGGGATGTAGATATTTTCTTCTTAACTCGTTGCTCATGTCCCCCGAATGACAACACTTGTTAGCCATGTGAAACGGGAGTCGGTTAATTACAGGAGGCCATATATGTTTAAGCAGTAGAGGCCTTTGAAATATTCATGTGGAGGCCTTTGAAATATTCATGTTCACTTAATATACGAGACTGAGTTTGGAGTTTTTCTTTAAGGTTTCCTAGCTTGGTCTTCGTGTTCATGACGTGAACATTACATATGCTTAGTGATAATTCTTTTATACAAAAAAAAATTAAGGTGTGGAAATGGTACCTCAATCAAAGGGATGTTGAGTTTAATGAGCATTTACTTACATACTTACACTTACTTATAGACAAATGGGGTTTGAAACTGCAATATATCATATACAAAATTCTACTCATACTTCACTCAATCGTTGCATAAATATTATCTGTGCTGTCAAAATCTTTCTTGGAAAAATATGCATAGCTTCAAGAGCATCAGATTCGTAAGTCACATTTCTAAAGCCCATGTTCCAAATATATGCTTCTGATTTGCAAATCGCATATATGCTTTACTGTCATCCAAACATAATTTTAGGAGTCAAAACTACATTTGCAACTAAGCCAACTACCAAAATGAGGTTAGACAATAGTAAGCGTTTAGCTAAATTTTCAGTCATTTATTATAGTTGAGAAAAAAAATCATTCTAGGTTTAAAACTAATAGGATGCATCTTAACTTATTCCTCATGAATTCACTCTTAATATAAAATTTAAACATAAAATTTCATTTATAATAAAAGACTCTGTGCTAGATAAAACCACATCAAACCAAATTTATTATCAAATTCACGTCAGCACACTTATGTCCCAGGTAAGCAACACTCATCAAATTCATCTAAGCACATGTACATGGGACCAATCAAATTAAAGCGGGTCCATCCCCAAGGCTCATCATTTTCCCGCATCAAATTGACTCTCCTTTTGAATTATTCACACAACTTTTTTTTCTTTTCTTTTATTTTCACTACTCATTTTCTTTTGATATTAATCATATATTTCTCTTGTTTTTCTTTGATTTTCTCTTTTGGATGTGAGTGAGATTATAGTATAAATCCAAACTTATTGAATTGCCAAACCTTTTGGATTTGTGTGACCAAATTCTAGTGCAAAGCCACGTTAGAGCATGAGGATACACGTTACATGTTTATTATTTTTATCTCCAACCTCGGATGTTGTTTGCGGATTATACTCTTCTGCAATAAATTTAGTAAGGATTAATGGTTACATGTTGTAATTCTCTTCTTCAAGTCACTATTCATAGCAATGATTGATTGATGAGTGAAAGCAACGCTTCGTGTAGAGACGGGTGAGAAATTTAGAATCTGTCTGATGACTTAGTAAAGATAACAACAAAAGTGTTATATATGCCGATACAGATGTTTGATTGAGAGGGCATCAAAGCCTTATTTAATTTATATATCAACAAAAATAACATCAATTGGTATAATTCATCTAATGTAATGAAAAAGTTTAGTTATCTTAGTTTGGACGAGTAATTTTCTTTCGAAATAATTGTGTCCGATACTTACCAAAAAAAATATTGTGTGTTTAATTCTTGTTGTTAATATGAGAATTGTGTTAATGGGACAATCTATAAGTACTTTTAGTAAGCGAATCATGACCATGCCCTAATTCATAAGGGTTATTACAGTTGAACTTACTCAAACTTTTATTCACCAAAATGTAATGAAAAAATTAGATTTGTAAGAATTTTAGACCTTCTATATACTACTATATGTTAACTTTCTGCAAATTAAGGTGTTTTTGCTTACAATTTTGAGATAGCAACATTTTTATTTTTTTCAATAATAATTTTAAGAAATATTTTGTATGTCATATTGTCTCGTATGAAGGATATTTGTAAGCACAAAAAGTATAAAAATTGACAAAGTAAAATTTAAATACTACACATATTTTTAAAACTAGTATTCATAAAGTCCACATGCAACATAAGCAATTATAACTGAAAATATGTAAGTATTTTATTTTTGAACGTAAGTATATATTTGACTTTTTGAAATAAGCCATATCTATTTCAAGATATGGTGAATTTGTTTTGATCCACAATTTATTTGGTCAAGACCTGAAATGTTGTGGTTATTCTATTTTCATCCACAAGAATTGTATGGCGGGCCTATTGAGGTAAACCCCAAACGTCTCATAGTCATGATAAGAGGGCCCAAAATAATCTAAACCACAATGTAATGGCTCCTCTCCTCCCTCTTCTTCATTGCAGAATCCGTTTCAATCTTCAAAAATGACCAAGGGTCCTTTAGCCTCAGCCATCATGTACGTACTTGACAAATACTTACATATTTTCAGTTATAATTGCTTATGTTGCATGTGGACTTTATGAATACTAGTTTTAAAAATATGTGTAGTATTTAAATTTTACTTTGTCAATTTTTATACTTTTTGTGCTTACAAATATCATTCATACGAGACAATATGACATACAAAATATTTCTTAAAATTAGGAGAGGAGCCATTACATTGTGGTTTAGATTACTTTGGGCCCTCTTATCATGACTATGAGACGTTTGGGGTTTACCTCAATAGGCCCGCCATACAATTCTTGTGGATGAAAATAGAATAACCACAACATTTCAGGTCTTGACCAAATAAATTGTGGATCAAAACAAATTCACCATAGAGGGAGAGAGAGAGTGAGAGAGGGAGGAGGAGGTATGATGGCTTTGAACGTGGACTGCATGGGCATGGAGAGATCCGTAGGGCAGCTACGGACCTTACCCATTTCTTTTTCACAAACTTCCCGGAGACGTGGGGTGAAAAGCAACTACGGCAGGTGTTTCAGAGGTATGAACGGGTATGGGAGGTCTTCGTTTCTCCGAGGAGGGACAAGTGGGGCAAGCGTTTCGGGTTCGTTCGATTCGTTGGCGTGAAAAACCCGAGGAAGCTGGAGCAGGAACTTGATACAATTGTGATAGGAAGCACCAAGATGCACGTGAATTTTCCCAGGTTCAGGAAACACCAAATGGCACCTGCCAAACATCCGCAACGCCATACGAAGGGGAGCAATCACGAGTCCGGTGTGGGTAGAGGGAAAATGCATGGGTCGAGAGTGACCATTGCTGGTGCAGAAAGCAGGGTTAGCAGAACTGGGTTTGTCAAGAAATCTTATGCACAGGCGGTCTTGGGAACAGGGCAAACCAACTTACGGAACCAGGCGGTTTTCGAACCAAAAACGTGTGCGAGGCAGGACACAGCTGAAGAGTGGGGTGGTCCGGTTGTCCCGGATGGGGAGATGTGGATGAAGCGGAGCCTTGTTGGGGTCCTCAGGAACTTGGATGTCATTCCGTTACTACAGGATGCAGCAATGCTTACTGGTTTTACTCATATTCAAGTCAGATATTTAGAGGATGATTTGGTGTTACTAACGGGGCCTGCAGGTTTCGACTTGCAAGAGGCTCTTTATGTAGGAGGAGGAATGAATGAGGTCTTCCATGTTGTTTATCCTTGGTCACCCTCGGTGACTTCTGTCTCTAGGGTGGTCCGGGTGCGATGCACATGGTTTCCAATTAATATGTGGACTAAGGAATGCTTTGCGGAATTGGTGAGACCAGTGGGGGAGCTGATAGCTGTGGATAAAGATACTGAATCTTTTTCTTCTCTGGCGTTTGCTAGGCTGCAGATTAGGACGGCTTTCCAGAGGGTGGTTTCAGAGTTCCGGAGGTTAAGAGTGGGTGGCATTGAGTATTGCATCAGTATCTGTGAGGAGTTGGGCGTTTCGTCCAGTTGTTGCTCGCGTGGTGTCGCAGAATTGCCGGGGGAAGACGAGGAGGACAATGATTCTTCATGGTCTTCTGGTGGCTCCTCCCGCGACTTTTTTCATTCGGAGGATTGCAGTGGTGTGGCTGACACCGTCGACGACGATGGGTTCCGATCCTTGCCTCTCTCTCCGTCGATTCGAATTTTGAATTCGACACCTGTAACTGCCGCTAACGTCGCACAGGGAGTTTCCGGAAATTACGTGGAAGACGTTGCCGAAGGGAACGTTTTGGCGGTGCAGTCTTTAGTGGCACAAGTCAACAAGAATTTTATGGAGGACGTGGTAGCGGAAAATCTTCACCCTGATATCGAGTTTGATTGTGTGCACGTGGGAAGCAGTGTGCAGAGGGGACCCACGACATCTTTTTTGTCACCTACAGGGGACACTGTTATAAAAATAACTTCTCCCATTGACCCAAGGTTGGAATTTGGGCCTTTGAAAAACTGCCCAACCCGTATGGCCTCGGGTACCTGCACTTTTGGCCCAATTTCAGGACAGGAAAACTCTAGTGGTTTCGACAATGACGTGAACGCAGAAGAAGGAGGTGGAATTGGGGGTTTGGGGCGTGAGGATGATGACATACCAGAGAGGCCTTTGCCTAATACAAACCAAAACGAGTTGCATACTGGCGGGGTCGAGGGTGCGCGCAGCACTAGTCGTGAATCTTTTATCCCGGGTGAAGGGGTGGCTACGACCAATGGATTTGAGGCTCTAATCCGTAGGGCGACTACGTCGGCAGCTATGGCGGGTTTTTCGTCGAGTTCCAGTGTTGAACAAAGCAGCTTGACGGCGGCAGAGCGGAGAAGGATGAAACGACAACAGCTTCGTGGTTCCTTCTCTCAAGGTTCCGATTTACCCAGGTTAGACAGTATTTTCTGGTTGGGTAATTCTAATGCTGCAGCGCAGTCACTTTGGGATATTGGGAAAGAGCTGGGTGTGACTAGTCAAGGGGCAGAGGATGAAGTTGTTAGGAGGATTGCAGGCCTTGAACAGAGAGATGTTGGTGTTGTCGTTGGTTCTGGGAATCATAACGGTGGTGTGGGGACTAGTGGTTTGTGATGAAGATTCTTTCTTTCAATATTAGAGGGCTGGGTATGCCAGCAAAACGGAGGGTGGTTCGAGGGGTGGTGTGTAAATATCAGGCGGAGTTGCTGTGTCTCCAGGAAACAAAAATTACCAATCTGAATCGCAGGTTGTGTGCTCAGGTGTGGGGGGATAGTGATTTTGATTGGAAGGGCATTCCTGCAGCAAATAGAGGTGGGGGTATTTTGTGTGTCTGGAGGAAGGATCGTTTTGTCTTGGAGTCTTCTGTGGAAGGGGATGGCTTCTTAGGTTTGGTGGGTTGCTGGGATGGTCCTCAGAACAGGTGCGTAATTGTTAATGTTTATGCGCCCTGTTCTTCGGCTGCGAAGAGAGCTTTGTGGATGGCCTTGGTTTCCTGGCGTCAGACGTGTTCGGTGGATGTGTGGTGTGTGGCTGGCGATTTCAACGTTGTTCGGTATGTGGGGGAGAGGCGTGGTCGTTCGGGGGATTTGGGAATACACAGGCGGGAGATGGATGATTTCAATTATTTCATTAATTCTATGGAGGTTTGTGATATTCCCCTGGCAGGTAGGAAATTTACTTGGCATAGACCTAATAACCAAGCTAAAAGCAGGTTAGATAGGTTCTTGGTTTCTGCAAACTGGTTGGACAGGTGGCCTAATTGTTCCCAGTTGGTGTTGAATAGAGATGTGTCTGATCATTGCCCGCTTCTTTTGCAACGTACCTTCCATGATTGGGGGCCGAAGCCTTTTCGGACTCTCAATTGCTGGTTTCAAGACCCTAGATTGACTGGTTTTGTGTTGTCTTCATGGAAGGAGATTGCTGTTAATGGGCGGGGTATGTTTGTGCTGAAAGAAAAATTAAATCAGCTAAAGGGCTCTTTAAAGAAGTGGTTTAGGGAGGTGTTCGGGGATTTAAAACAGAAGAGGGATGTTGCTGTTAGCAAAATGAATGAGTTGGATTTGAAAGAGGAAAGGGAGGGGTTGTCCGTTCAGGAGGTGGCTGAGAGGAAAAATCTGCTCAGTGAATTTTGGAATACTTTGAAATTCCATGAGTCTTTGTTGTGTCAGAAGGCAAGGTCGAGATGGATTGCGGAAGGAGATCAAAATACCAAATTCTTTCATTCAACAATTAACTGGAAGAGGCGAGCTAACTCAATTATTGGCTTAGTGGTGGATGGCTCTTGGGAGAAGGATCCAACCAAGGTCAAGGCGGAGGTGCATCATTTCTTTGAAAATAAGTTTAAGTCTGCTTGGTGGTTAAGACCCAGGTTGGACGGTGTTCAGTTTCGTTCTTTGTCCGATAAGGATAATTCAGTTCTGATTGCACCCTTTGATGATGAAGAAATTAAAGTTGCAGTATGGGATTGTGGTGGTGACAAAAGCCCAGGTCCTGATGGGTTTAATTTCAAATTTATTCAAGAATTTTGGGCAGTTTTGAAGGATGATTTTGTGACAGCTGTGAAAGGTTTTTGGGAGAGCGGAACTTAGCCTAGGGGAAGCAATGCCTCTTTTATTGCTTTAATTCCCAAGGTCAAGTCTCCACAAGCTTTGAGTGAGTTTCGTCCCATTTCTCTGATTGGTTGTATTTACAAAGTGGTGTCTAAGTTGCTTGCAGGCAGACTTAAACTGGTGCTTGGAAAGATAATTGATAGTCGTCAGTTTGCTTTTCTTGGGGGGGGGAGGAATATGCTGGATAGTGTGGTGGTTGTTAATGAAGCTGTCCATGAAGCGAAGATTCTCAAAAAACCGACGGTAATTTTCAAGGTAGATTATGAGAAGGCTAATGATTCTGTGGAGTGGGATTTCCTGTATTATATGATGCGGAGATTGGGGTTTCATGAGCAGTGGATTGGGTGGATTAAAAATTGTTTACAGTCTGCTTCAGTTTCAGTTTTGGTGAACGGGAGTCCTTGCGATGAATTTAAAATGGAAAAGGGCCTTAGACAGGGAGATCCTCTTGCACCTTTCATCTTTTTAATTGTAGTGGAAGGTTTGAATGGCTTGTTTTTGAATGCTGTGAGGTTGCAGAAGTTTGTAGGTTGCAAAGTGGGTAGGGAGGGAGCTGTGGATGTTTCTCTTCTTCAATTTGCTGATGATACTATTTTTTGGGAGAGGCTTGCTTGCAAAATATAATTGTTCTCAAAAGTGTCTTGCGTTGTTTTGAGTTGGTTTCTGGTTTGAAAGTAAATTTCACAAAGAGCAAATTGGCCACCATTGCAGTGGAGCACAATGACTCTCTCATGTTTGCTTCTCTTCTTCATTGTAAGGAGATGAGGATTCCGTTTATTTATTTGGGTATTCCGGTGGGGGGAAATCATCGCTTGAAGTGCACTTGGGATCCGGTTATTCAGAAGCTTAAGTCAAAGCTTGCGGTCTGGAAGGCGAAATCCATTTCATTTGGGGGGCGTATCTGTTTGATTCAGAGTGTTCTAACAGCGCTTCCTCTGTTTTTTCTGACTTTCTTTAGGATCCCAGTGGGTGTGGAGAGGACTTGTGTTAGTATTATGAGGGATTTCCTTTGGGGTGGGGAGGAGGGGGCGCGAAAGGTGGCTTGGGTTAGTTGGGCGGATGTGTGCAAACCAAAGGAGGCTGGAGGACTCGGGATTAAAGATTTGATGTTGTTTAATAAGTCTTTGTTAGGCAAGTGGAAGTGGAGATATCTGGTGGAGCCAGATTGCTTGTGGTGTCAAGTGATTACTGCCAAGTATTCTGGTTTAAATCCTATTGGGGAGTCGCCGTGGTGGCGTGATGTCAAGGCGTCGTCTTGTGATGCGAATGGTGATTGGTTTGAGCTTGGGGTTCAGAAGTTTATCCGGGAGGGAAATGTCACGAAATTCTGGCATGATTATTGGGTTGACTCAGGGGTGTGCTTAGCTGCCAAGTATCCTCGCCTTTATAATTTGTCGAAGCTCAAGCATGCAATGGTCCAGGCTTGTGGTGTTTGGGTGGGTGGTGTTTGGCAGTGGGATTTGGGGTGGCGAAGAGGCCTGTTGGGGAGGGAATTGGGATGGCTACATGCTATGTTGGAGGATATTAACCGCTGTCATCTAGTGGAAGGAGTCCATGACGTTTGGAGGTGGCTTCCAAGCCAAGATGGAGTTTTTTCGGTTAACAGTTTTTATTTGTTTTTGCAGGTCCCTGAAGGTTTTAGTGCTGATCCAATTTTTGATCTTATTGGGCATTCCTATGTTCCTTCAAATGTCAAAGCTTTCTATTGGAGATTGGTGTTGGGAAGAATTCCTAGTAAAGACAATTTGCGGAAGAGGGGAATCTTACATGCTGAGGAGGAATTGATTTGTAGCTTTTGCACGAGGGAGATTGAGACGGCTTCACATCTGTTGTTTACTTGCTCGGTTGCAATGCAAGTTTGGGACTTATGTTATGCTTGGCTCGGTGTGTCAACTGTGCTTCCCAGAGATTCACGTGCCCATCTTCTTCAATTTTCTTTTGGGTGGAATAGAGTCCAGCAACGGGTGGCCTACTCCATTTGGTTGTCAGTGGTTTGGAGCTTATGATTATGGTGGAATGAAGTTGTTTTTAGGAGCAGGGAGATGGATGTTTACTCTATTTTTGAGCTGGTCAAGTGGCGAACTTGGAGCTGGGTAAAGTCGAAGCTTAGAGGGTTTGATAATTCATTCTTTGAGTGGACTTCACAACCTCTCATGTGTCTTCAATCGGTTTAATTGTTAAGAGGAGGTTGCTGTATTTTGTGTTGTTGTGTTCTGCTTTGCCTGCTGTATTTCGTGGCTGGTATTTTAGTCTCGTTTTTGTCTTCTTTTGCTGTTGGGTTTTTTGTACTTCTAGTATCTTAGTTTTTTCCTTGTTTTGGTTCTTTTGTATTGGGATTGAAGTACCACTTGTACTTCTATTTTAATGCAATGTCTGGCTTATCTAAAAAAAAAACTTTATTTTATTTTTTTAAATGGGGAACACATTCTCACGTCCTCAAGTTACTCCCTCCGTTCCAAAAAATTTGTAGTTTTTGGTATGATTTCAATATTCCAAATAGTTTGCAAGATCAAACACTACAACAAAAATTACATTTAGCGACAATCTTGTAGTGGCAAAAGCCCTATTGCCGGCATTTTATGTAAAAAAAATACACTTTTTCTACGTATTATGAATTTGCCATTAATAAGTTACGTATAGTGGCAATTGGTGAAAAAAGACAAAAATTCACCAGAAAGTCTTTGTTCCCTCTTCCTCTTCGACCTCCTCGCTCTCTTCTTCCCCATCGGAACCCTAGCTTCAAATCTCTCATCTTCTGGTTCTCCGTCGCCTGCAACGTCTGATTCGGCGGCGGCCACATAGTCCCCTTGCCCCCACTGCCGATGTGATCTGAAGCCTCCCCTGTAGCGGTGGTCCAGTCCTCGCATATCGGAGGAACTCACCGTTTCCCTGTCACCGTCGCCGATGTGTGCGAAATTCGAGCACAGCAAAACCGAGGGGACGACGTTGCAGCCGTGGCGAATGAGGAGCCAGAAGGAGTGGAGTGAAGAGGACGTTGAGGTTCAGAACAAGCAGATGGCGAAGCCAATTGGAACAGAGCCAATTCGCATACTTAGCTCTCCATTCTCGTTCAGTCGTGCTCACTCTCCTGCTCTGGATCTCTGTTTGCTCCAGATCTTTCAAGATCTCCAATGGTAAGTTTCCATTTCTACACACTTTCTTTTTCTCTTTGATCTATAATCTATAATTTACCTTTCAAATTGCATTCTGTTTGAATAAGGTTGCAGTCACAGTTTCATCGATTTGAAATTTTCTGCACAGTTTGGTGTATTTGCGATTTTAGGGATTTTTGTTTGGGTTAATTTGAGCTTAAAATCTGAATAGGAACGTGATTCTTATGAGAGGATGCAGAAAGTGATGGATTATGTGAAGAAGAGAATTCTAAACCACATGAAGTGAAGCTTATGGAGCTACCTTCAACTTTCATTGATGATTATTCCTATTCTTCTAATTCCCTAGCTACCTTCAACTTCTCTCTCAGATGGAACCTTCTTTTTGTGGATTTCTTGCAATTGGGGGTGCTTTCTATGCTAGTATACTTACCATTTAGGTTAAAATTGCTCCTGTATATTTATAGTTGTTTCATAGTTTCAGTTTCTTGAATTTTTGTCTCCTGCCATGATTATATTCTTTTGCATGTTATACTAGACAGTTAGGCCAACTTAGCAATGAACAGTTCTTGATTGATGATTGATGATTGATGAATTTGAAATTGAATGTCACCAGCAACTACAAAAGTTATACACTTCTACAAAGACGACTAAGGTCTATTAGTGTAATCAGTCCATTGCATTTATTATCTGGTGACTGACCTTTAATAAGTTCAGAGAGTTTTTTGTTTGCTCAAGTTTAACCATGGTGATGTTTATATCATTTTCAGCGGCATATTGTTCACGGTATTGAAGTATCGTTGCTGTTAGTTCTTAGCAGATGAAGATAGGTGACTTTGCTTTTTGACTATTTCCTATGCTATTAATTTGGTTTGTGCCTCAGGGCTGATAATTGATGTTTTATGTTTATGTACTTCAGTAAGAAAGTTGGCTAAGGACTTCTATAAATATGCAACTGAGCATCAAGACAGTACTTACCCCCTTGCAAAGGCTGTATGTGATGGATTTAAGTAAAGTGTTGAACCTTCAGTTTATTTAAGTGGAGGTATGTATGCTTAATATTTCATTAAATGAACTGCACTTTTGATATAGTCTTTGTGTTCTAAAAATCTTTTGCAAGAGTGGTATACTGAACTTTACATACTGACTTTAACAGATATTAAGACTAACGAGTTCAATGAAAGAAATGAAGGCTGTTGGGAAGATAAAAATGCTAATGTAACCGCTTTCCTACCACTAATTGTTCTCCTAATTATAACTGCTATGTGGTTAGCTGCAAGTTAAACCTTTAACTTTGGCAGGATACTTTCAGAGGGAAATTTGTGGTTGGCTGCAAGTTTGTGAGGGCCCTGTGATGCTACATCATATATTTTCTAGTCACTTTTCTAAGTTCTAACTACATACTCTTGTTATGTAGGTCCTTAATGAGGTCACTGCATACTTGTGGTCTTGTAGGGTGATTCTCTTTATATTAGTTGCAGGTTAGTTGTCTAATCTTATGGACCTTTATGGAGAATTAATTTTAGATAAAATATGTAAAGTTAATTAAAAGCTTTTTAATATGAGATAATTTTGTTAATTTGTTTCATAAGTGCTTTATTTTGTTGGTTAAAGCATTGCAACTCATGCTATCCTTTCTCTTTTGGTAGGTTTTGGACCTCATTTTTTGGCTTGTTGAATGCTATAATGATTTTTAGAGTTAAAGTTGAAGATATGCATTTTGATTTTTATATTTAACTTTAAGTTCACATTATCTTTCAATCAGTTCAACAAGGATTCTTTAGTTTAGCCCCCTCCCCCTAAATGTGGTGCTTTGTTCCTTGATGTTTATGTTGTTATTGAATTCTAGAAAAAAAGTATTGTCTAAGGTAAGTGGCCTATGTGTCAAATTTTGGGTCTGAAGATATCTAAAAATAGTCAATTTGAATTGGTGAATAGCATCATCCTACTAAATTCTATTGCTTAAGATTCTGTCACACAGCTCAAAAGGGAAGTACTTGATTACCTTGTATTTGACAAGGACAATACAGGTTATTTGCCTATGCTGCTCCAAGAGATGTGGTTATGTGTATGATTGAGAAGGAAATTGAGTTTGAAGCAGTGCATGTTGACCTCTCCAAAAGGGAGCATAAGGGACCTGAGTTCCTCAAGGTTTCAGGTTCAAATTTTCACTTCTTTTTTGTTGAAAAAGTTCATTTTAATCTTATACTTTATCACCTTGTTTGCCACATTGGGTTTCCTTTACCTGTTTGTCATAATTTGTTTTCAGATAATCTTGTTGTTTCTCACTTCTTAGGGACGTAAAGGTTAAGGTATGTTTTCAGGATCATATTTATTGTAAAATGATTGCTGTTAATTCAGTTTCCATATGTTATAAACTTATAATGACATGATCATGATGGATATTAACTGTGAGTATGACATCTTCATGGACTGACTTTTAAATTGTAAAACTGTGATGTTTTGCCGCTGTTTAGCATTTATGTTTCCTAGCTTGTTTGGTGTTGTTAAATGATGAAGTTTAAAATCTGATTTGTATAGTAGTTTTAGTGTTTATACTTCCATGGTTTTCTGCTACTCTAGTTCTGAAACTATACAAGGTATGAATTGAGTGGTAAGAGCATCAGTGCTCGTGTAAATTTTATGCAAGTAGGTATTCGAGTTGCAAGTTCTATTTTTTGGCAGCTATGAAACCAATTTCTGGCGGTTTGAAACCGCCAAAATTGGTTAAACAAAGCCAATGCAAACGATGACATGTAGCGGCAATAGTAAACGCCGCTAATTATGGCCGCTAAACGATGACGGCTTTTGCCGACCGTTTTTTCCATCTTTACTGGCGCCCGGTATAAGCGCCGGCAAAGCCTTTGCCGACCCCCGATGCACCGGCGAAGTAGCGTTTGCCGATAAACGCAATTACGGCCATTTTTATTGCCGCTAAAGGCAGTATTTATTGCCGGCAAAAATCCTTTTTGTTGTAGTGAAAGATAAGTTTCCTTGAGGGTTGTTTCCTCAGAGAAGAAGAATTAAGTCATTTGCTTTTGTTTGTTAATAGAATTTCATGATTTGAATGTCCAAAAACACAATGAGGCTTATAAATTGCCTATAATTCATCCCGCAGATACATTTATTTTGTTTGATTCATGCATAGCCATAATACACTCATTTTATTTTTTAAACTTTGTGTTAGGTGTCGGAATTAACTACAGGATTCGAGTATTCAGAAATATGCTTGAGCTTTCAATTGATTGGTCTAGTTCCCCAGGATAATGCGTGTATGTCGTTGCTAAATTTCTTGATATTTATTATACTCATTTGATTGTTATTTTCTGCTTGGTTATATTTACTTGGTCTATCTATAGAGAAATTGGAAATGGAATATTGAATTCTTAGACCAATTCCCTATTGTGCTTTAATAAGGATGTGATACAAGAATTCAATCTTCCATTCTCAATCTACCTACAGATATACCATGTTAATATAACCAAACAAGAAGTAACAATCAAATGAGTGTAAAAAATATCAAGAAAGTTAGCAACGACAAACAATCATTATCTTGGGGAACTAGACTAATCAACTAAAAGCTCAAGCATGTATATTATCGCTATGCATGATGCAAACAAAATGAGTGTATCCTCGGGATGAATTATACTCAATTTACAAGTCGCAGTGCGTTATTAGACATTCAGAACATGAAATTCTATTAACAAACAAAAGCAAATGGCATAATTCTTCTTGGAAGAGGATATAGCCCTCAAGGCAACCCATATTTGATCTTGTAAACCAAAAAGAAATTGGAGAAAGATAGAACCTTAAGTTCACAAAATGCAAATATCACTAATACAAACATAAATAAGAAGAATTAAATCATGAATAGTGAATAAAGTGTTTTATACTTTAGAAAAAAAAGAATATACTTTGAGTTGATCAAACAAGAAGTCAATGATTAATTTGAGCAAAAAGAAAAAGAATTGAAACAATGAGGGGAGGAAAGAAAATATCACCCACCGTGTATGAGAATGAAGGGAATAGAATGAGTCATCGTGATGAATGAGAGAAAGAAAAACATCATAAGCACCTTGGAGTTAACCATTTTCAATGTATTTGTGACTAGGAACAACAATATAGTAGAGTAGTGTTTCTAGTGTTTGTTTTTAAACTTCAGAGTTTATATAGCATCAAAAGGTTCAATGGAAATTAAACTACAAGGAAGCTTTAATCACGTGTACCAAGTTGTTTAAAAAAATAATTTATAAAACAAGAAAAAGAAGAAAAATGAGTTTTATATTTGAGAAAAAAAAAAGAAAAATTTCGGAAGTGACTATATTATAAAACACGCGACATCGTGATGGAATTGAGACAACGAGGGAGAATAAGGAAAATGCAACCACCATGTATGAGAATAAATGGAACTAAATTAGCCATTGTGATGCATAAGAGAAAGAAAAGCAATAGACACTTTGTACCCATTTTTAAACCAAGTCAGACACCATAAACAACTACAACAACAAGGTTTGATGTAAAATTTAATGCACAGTAAGAGAAACTTTTATCACATTTACCTGAATGTTTTCAACAAACAGATCTCTAGCTTATACGGTAAGTTCAGATTTGGAGTTTATTATTACCATCATCAGAAGGTTAAGTTTAGTGCATGTAACTGGATATGCGGTAAATTTTGGAAGAAGGATTAATTCTAGGAGAATATACTAGTAGAAGTTCTTGTGGGGGCTTTTCCCAACCAAGATCATGACGAGAATAAGCGGCAGTGGTACTAGAATCATAGAGATCGAACGAAGGTAATGTTGGAACCCAAAAAGGAGAATGTGATGGTGACGATGCAAGGTTGCAAGAGGCAAAGGAAGCGCGATCTCGAACAAAGAAAGGCAGCGACAGTGACGTTATCTGGAAAGAAAAGGAGTGGAGAATGAGTGGTGCTTGGGGTTTTGGGATGGGAAGGAGAAACATGATGATTTTTTAGGGCCGGCTCCTCTCATTTTTCCAATTCTTTGGCACAAATGTAGCTTAAATAGGGCTAGGGTTTCCTAGGGTCAAATTTACTATTTTGCACTCACCTTGGTCGAAATTACTACTTTGCCCCTGCCTTTCCGTTCTTATCCGGCCACATGTGCACCCTCTAGAAGCTCCTAGCTTCTTCCTCTCTTGGGTCTTCTTTCTCCCTTTTTTGTTTGTTTTGGCCACTGGGCCTTTTCTTCTTTTTGCATTCTTTGTAATTTTTTTGGGATTTTTAATAATAAAGAGAAAAATAAAAGGTGAATAAAACTAAAAACAAAGTAAAAAGCCGAATAAAATTAGGTGTTGATAATAGCCTCCATTTGCTTGACCTTTTAATGAAAAATGTCAAGCAAATCTGAAAAGGCACATGATTTTAATCCAAGACAAAAAATGAAGAGTATATAGAAACAAATGTCAATGAATCATAATACTTAATGATGGAACTAAGCATCAAAATACCTAACGAGCGTCACAATACCCTAAAATTAAAAGAATGAGGCATCCCAATACCTGACGAACGTCACAAAGTGTTCCTTTCATAATTTCAATTCGAGTGTGGTGAAGGCAAAAACTCTCTATAAAAGTGCGACTTCTAAACATTCAACCAAGGGGATCAAAAGCCATGTTTAACCCGCACTCATTGGCTATTATTTATTAATTATAGTTTCCACACTCATTGGTTATCATCTATTAGTGTAGTTGTCAACTATTGAAAAGTGTCTTAAATCCTTTTACCTTACCTTTGTGCGACCGTCTGAACTATGATATCTTATGTCATGTGATAATATACACTATGTTTATTTCTCTTTTTATAAATATTTAATGCGTTTTAGTCTCACACATATTCAATATATATGAAGAGAGAGATAAACACAAATTTCAACATGAGCAAACATGAGAAAATTTTCACCCAAGAGGATCGTGATCCACAACACTTGCAACAGTTTTATACTTAGCAGCAAAGGGCCCATTTATGGATCCCACCCACAACACTCCATCTCTTTCCTCCACTTCACTAATAGACCTCCCTCTATTCCTACTTCTATCTTCAAAAATTTCCAAAACATCACCCTGCTCACTGAGCCTAATTGCCAATCCAGTACTCCCTTTCACCTTAGCCAAATAAGAATAAGCTTTTGTGATGTCCAAAGGAAGCCATAGCAGAGCTTTCCCAACCCATGGATAAGATAGAATCCATTGTATAAGTTTTTCCCTTCTTGAGTAAATTCCCACCCAAAATCCCCCTCTTAGACTTCTTTTTATGTTGTCTGGGAAACCTGGTAGATCAGCAAAGACTTCTAATGTTCCTGCTTTTGGTGTTTCAAGCCAATACTTAAGTACTCTGCAGTTGGTGGTTTCTACTATTAGAATGTAGTCACCATCTTTGCTGAGTGCTACCCCATTTGCAAATGTGAGATTGCTTAGAAGAACACTAACTTGTTGGCTTTGTGGTTCATATTTCATTAACTTCCCTGTTTTCTCTCCGCTTAGGATCAGAGACACGTAGTTCCTGCATTTTCAGGTGACAGACATTATTGTATATCGGAAATAAATGCATCAATCTTGATGATCATGGAAGACCAAAAGAAAAAGAAAAAGAATATTGGAATCAGTTGCTTTGACCCATTTTTTATGTAAAATTCAAGAGGTCCTTGATTGAAAATTCCCTTTAACATGGAAAAAAGTGATTCTGATATTGAAAAGCAGAATAAAGTTATTTGCTCTCATGCTCATGTGCACATTTGCATTATAATAGGTCGCACATGGATAATAACTAATGCACAGTCGTTTGAATGTTCATGTAATGATCAAGATTGGGCAAACACTGTTTGGTACAGAGCACAAATTGAACAAATAAATATGATTAAGGTTATGTTTGGTTTTATCCCTTATCACATTCAATCACATTTTCTTTCTTAAAAAGTTACCATGATGCCTTGTGGCTTTTCACACTTACCTTTGTAACACAATGTAGAACATCTACAATCATATTCTTTGCAGTTGTTTGTGTCTTAATTCTAATATTAAATAGCTTACATTTATAAAAAAATTAAATTGATCAAAACTTTTATACACTTGTTATTTCACTGCTGTAGAAGCTGAAAGTGCAGCTTAGGAATTCTCTGTAACAACGTCTTCAAACAAAATAGTAATGCTTTTAAATTTGTCTACAGGATCGGTCTTGAAACATTGTAACTACAATTTTATTGATTTTGGATAGAATTTGATTTTGGCAAAGTTGATGATGATAAAAGTGAGTTCTGTTGCACCTTTGCTATTGTAATGGTGTTTCTTGGACATCTTGTACTTCCTCTAGTCTTGGGTCACAATTTTGGCTCAGGCATCATTCTCAATAATATACATTTCATTTTCAAAAAAAAAAAGTGAGTTCTATTAGGATATGTTATGGAAAAAAGTTATTGATTTGATATTTGAAATTTAGTTATGAAATCTCACAATTGGTTATGTCCACTGAGAAAAACTACTCTTGAGTTTTTCCGCAGAATTAATTTTAAGACTAAAATAATATTGCTTATGTCCATTGTGAATTTGGCACAATCGATTGTCAAACATCTATTTCACCACCTAAAAGTAATTCTTATCAATGAGAATCAATTCAAGATTCCAAACATGAAACCAAACACACTATATTTACACTATATTTGAGGCTCAAATTGGGACTAAGGATTGTAAAAGATGCTTAAAATGAGTGGATGTTATGTTACCTCCTTTCATATTTTGAACTGCTGCTGGTGAAGTAAACAACTCCAGTTCGTTGATCAATATCCAAACTGTTTGTGAATGCCAAGGGCTCACCATCTACATGTGATGTAATTTTTGTAGCAGTGCCCCCATTGGGCTCAACAACAACAAGGCCCATGTAAGCATCAGCAACGTAAAGCTCGCCAGATTGCATGTTGAAGCACAGTCCAAGTGGACGGCCACAGATGTGTTCTCTCTTGGGATGCTCTTCATATGGTCCCCCACACTTGTCATCTCTGCCAAAACATTAAACAACCTTATCATCTTTCTATCACATTAAGATATGCCATTGGTAAGGTAACGTGATAACGTCTATGTTTTGCAGAAATGTCTAATATTTTCAAATTTGATTCCCTAAAAGTCCAATAACAACAATCCATAACAATAGTGAGTCTATATGAATCCCCTGACATTATTGTATATAAAACAATAGTGAAGATGCCCCACCTTTTTTGTTTCCTCTGCTTAATGATGATGTAATGGGGACATCTGTCCCCAGGCTAGTCTAGCTTTCCTTCTGTTTTCCTGGGCCTAGGCCCTCCACTTTATCAAAAAAAAAAAAAAAAAAACAATCCAGACCATATAAAACAATTCAAATTATACTTGGCTATTTGAGTTCAATAATTTATTTGGCTTGCTATTATGTACCAAAAATTAATATATGCATATGCATTATGCAATTAAGGTTAGTGACTATCTATAGAGTAAAAACGAGAGCAACACTGAATCAGGTGAAAAAAAAACCACTGAATCCAATGTATCTGAGAAGCTTGCAGAGTTGGTACTTGATGCTTGCCCAGGTATTTATGACTCTGTCGTCACTTTCAGCAACAGATGTTACTTCTGGCTTTATTTCGCTTACATAGAACCAATATATTGCATGTCAGATGATCAGGTCCATTAAAGGAGGAAAACCATATACCAATTCAAGTTGACCCAACCGTGTGTCTTCCCTTCCCCATCCAGTGTTTCTATATACTTTCGAATAGTTTCAACTAGGCCTGTCCACCGATCGGGTTCGGTCGGTTTCGGGCCCAAAAAGCTCCACCGACCGAACCCGCATGATATAAAATTGGGCCCGTAACCGACCATGAGATGTGTCGGTTTGGATCGGTTTCGGGTTGGTCGGGTAACGGGCGGGGCGGGTCGGTTCCACCGGGTTTTGCAGAGAATAGAAAGATGAAGAGCAAAGAACCCTAATTTGAGTAATTTCATTCAATTTCATCAAAAAAATTAACCAAAAACAACATAGATCAGATCTGGATATACCATTACCAACTTACCAAGAAGTCAAGAACAATTTTTCAATTGCTTATCTCATGCGAAATAGCATGTTCACTTCATCTTGCGATATCAGAATCGATTGAGGCAAAATGAAGATGAACAAGCTATCTCGGACCAGAGAAGAAGGCAAGAAGCTATGCAAATGCAGTGGTGGAGTGGCTAGGGTGGTGGCGGCACAGAGGATGTCGGCGCAGGTCATGAGGAGAAGAGTGGAGGCGGTGGTGAGGAGCTAGGGTTTGGAGAGAAGAAGAAGAAGAGGAGAAGGGTGGTGGCAACAGTGAGGAGCTAGGGTTTGGAGAGAAGAAGAAAAGGAGAAGAGAAGAGGAGAAGGGTGGTGGCGGCGTTGAGGATGAAGAGAACTGGAGAAGGGTGGTGGCGGCAAGAAGGATGAGGTCATGAGGAGAAGGGTGTGGCGGAGCAGAGGATGAGAAAAACTGGAGAAGGGTGGTGGCTGGCGGCGGCGAGGAGTTAGGGTTTGGAGAGAAGAAGAAGAGGAGAAGGGTGGTGGCGGCGAGAGAAGAGGAGTTAGGGTTGAGAGAAGAAGAAGAAGTGAAGACTGAAGAGAGAGAGGAGCTAGGGTTAAATTTTTGGGTTTGGGTCTTTGGGCCATTGCTTCACTTGGGCCGTTTGTAATTTTTTTTTTATATTAGGTTCGGTCGGTTCAGTCGGACTGGGCTCCAAACCGTAACCGACCGATCCAACTCATATGGAGCCGGTTTTTTCCCTCCCTCAACCCGCCATCTGACCCTCCCGAACCGAGTGGGCCTGTTTTTGGTCGCGGGCCGGTCGGTTTCGGTCGGGCCAAACATTTCTGGACAACCCTAGTTTCAACCTAAATTAGCACACATTTTAATGTACAAAAACTATTTTTTTAACCGAACAAAAGAGTTAGATTTGGATGAAATGATTTTCACATCCAACTCAACTCTTATACAAACATACTTAGAGTAATACAATAACTGGTATTCTATAAAATTTTACATTTTGACATGATTCTATAAAAAGTTACTATACAAAAAGAACTCTTTTAAGGGAACTAAGTATTAATTTAGAAATTCTTACATAATTGATTCTAAAATCAGAGTCATTTCTCAAAAGACCTTCTTTAAGCAGAAATGCTATACATTAAGACAATTATAAGCAGAGGCGGAACTACCACCTGGCGTGCTAGGGCCTTTGCCTGGGCTCCGCCAAAAAAAAAAATTCTTTGGACCAGGTAGGTTTTTGGGCCTAAAAAAATGTGAAATTAGGCAAAATCTGAAAGAAGGAAAAAATACAAGGACCTAATCCTAAACTAGTACACTTCAGAAAAAGAAAGGGGGAAAAGAACCCTAAATCCCTAATCATCGATGATTGCTGCTGCTCTTCACTCTTCATGGCTCTGTAAACTCTGTTGATCGATTGCTGCTCTTCACTCCATTGATTGCTTCATTGCTTGCTCTCTTTCTCTCTGAGAGGTAAAAAATCTTTGACTCTGTGAATCTGTGATTTGTAAGGGAAGAGGGTTGGGTTGTGTTTGTGTGTCGCTGAAGTTGTGGCTGTGGTTGAGGTGTGGGAGTGAGGCGGTGGGTGGGTGAGAAGTGAGAACCGTGGGTGAGTCATGAGTGGGTGAAGCGGTGGGACGGTGGGTGAGGTGAGGGACAGAGGGAGTGAAGCGGTGGAAATTAAATTGAGAACAGGGGCAGAAATTGGATAGAGACATAGAGTAGTAGAAGGTGGAGAGAAATCGGAATTGATATAGTAGAGACATAGAGACATAGAGTGAGTTGGAGATTAAATTGAGAACAGGGGCAGAAATTGGGAATAGTCGAATGGATAGAGTAGAAGGTGGAGAGAAATTGGAATGGATAGAAACATAGAGACTAGAGTAGAACTGTAGAAGGTGGAGAGAAATTGGGAATGGATAGAGACATAGAGTAAAAGGGTTGGGAATGGATAGAGTAGAAAAGGAAAATTGTTTATAAGATTGAGAAATTGGGAATGAGAAGAGTGAGAAGTGAATTGGAAAAATGTAGCTATCAGCCTTTGGAGATTGAATTATTGGAATGTGGATAGCCTTTATGGGTGAGAGACTCAAGACTTGAATTGGAATGTGGGCTACTAGCTATGAAAATTGGAATGTGACTACTTTTAATTGCTCTTTATTGTGAGTGGGTCTGTGGGTGCAGGTAGAGGTGGTTCTCTTCCCCGTTAAAAACATGTGTGCATTATTGATCATTTGATCTTATTGTATTTATTTATTAGTGCTGTCTTTTAGTGCTTTTAATTTGATTCTAAAACTAAAAGCATGAGGCAACTGCCAACTATGATCTAAAACTAATTTGATTTCATTATATTTGTTTTTTCTTGTCTTGTATTGTATTTTTGAACGTGTCTTTTTTTTATCTTGTATTGTCTAATGAAATGGAACCAAAATTAGCTATATTTTTTTTTTAGTAAAATGACGAGTCTTTTTTATTTGGGTTTATAACTATTTATATATTGTGGCGTGTGAATTTGCGGTTTAAAAATTTGCCTAGACTTCCTAAAATTTCTGGTTCCGCCACTGATTATAAGTATTGAGTCCTTAACTCGATGACCGTCTTTTCAAGTCTAAATTGTATGTTTGGAAACTCATTAGAAAACGACAATAACACATAGTGGGAGGGAAGCAATTTTTAAACATGCAGTAAAAACCAAACCAAGTGTTCTCAACCAATTAACAATCCCCATCAACATAAGGATGCCAACAAAGGAAATTAAGGACTGGTATAACTGTTTTGCTTCTAAATCTAAAAATTGCCCAAATCGCTTGCAACCAACCATTTCCTTTTCTTACTTCCTGCGGCTGGAATGATTTGGACCAGAAAAAGCTAATCTCACTCATCCTCTATTCTCCTTTGCACTCCAACAGTACAACTCAAATGCAGATATATATCACATATAGAAAGTAAACGATCGAGGAAACAGATTATTCCTGTACTTGAAAAAGTAACTGCATGCAGAGAGTGCACTGCGGTTAAGTCATTCATCAAAGTCCAGATGTTTTTTTGGTATTACCAAGAGGTCACATTATACACCACTTACGAAACGAAACCTCAACTAAATGTTTAAGGAATTCGGTTACCTATGCTAGCTGTTGAAACTTGTTCAGCAATTCAGAGTATTTTTAAAACTCTAATTTTACAGGTATTTTATACTAAAATGAGGTGTTTATGTGGTTGAGATTTGTGCAATTGAATGAATACATAATGATTAATCTAAGTGTAATTTACATGAAGAGTTTGTGAAAACTGCATTTATCAAGAAAAAAAGATGAACGTGTTAACCTGTTTGAAGAAGTGACAGCGAAGCTAAGCCACCGTTTCTGGGGATGGTGCCACTTGATGATTTGGCCGTCAGAAACGCCGGTGTAAGGGCCTTCACCGCCGGGACCGAAGGCGAAGCTCTCTGGTCCGACGGCGCCGCTTTCAATCGGAACAGCTTCGTATTGCCAAACCTCGGTAGCCCCGAAGGATGCTGCTGAGTCATTATCGGATGATTCAAAGCTGCGGTTGCATGCAAACCAAGCAGTCACAAGAACCGTCACGAAAGCGGTGAGGTGCAGCTGTGAGTGTGACCTCATCGTGTATGGAAGACGGTGAAAGGGAAGAGTGGTGAGAATTCTCAAACGACTACTTGTACCAAAATTTGTCTTGTTTCGTACCTACCAAACAAATTAATATTTGGGATTCTTTCTAGGCTTTAACTTGTAACCTACCTAGTCAATACTAACTTTATGGCCCACCAATATTGTAACTTGCAAAATTAGAAATTTTTTAGCCCACCAACACTATATTAAGCTATTAAAGTGTGGAGAAAAAAATAGAAGATAAAAAATTCTATAGATTCACCTAAATTAAACAACTAAAAATAGGTGTGCTTTTTAAAAAAACGTAAAATTGGGTGTAATTCTGAAGCATCAATTTCATGATGCATTTAGTCTAGGGTTCGATATTTAGGCGTTGTGTATAGAGAAAAATTTGCTGAAAAAAGTCCATCAACTTAATGTAATCTCTAAACGTCGAGGAGATTAGTCTCACGACACGACTATGGCTGGCTAGTGGGATACCTTAGGAAACTAAAATCTTACATGCTATAGTAAGTTAGTTAGTCATCACCTCTATCTTTCAACCCCCTTCCTTCTCGTTGAATCTGCCACCAACCTGCACTTTTTCCTTCCACCAAAGCCGCCACCACCATTAGGTTGTGCCTATTAGCGCGCTTAGGTGACCGCCCCCACCTCGTCCCTCGTCTCCTTTTTTTCTATCACCCTTCCCTTCTTCTCAGACCCCCAAAATCTTCACCTCAAAAACACTAATTCCAAGCAAAAGAGAGAGGCACGAGCTAGCTCCATGGTTGCACCGATGTAGGAATCTTCTTTTACCAAAAATAATCTCCTCCATGGTTGCTAGAGTTGCCATCGACGATGTCATCGACTTGTTACCTACAAGAAGAAACACAACAATGGTGGTGATCACATTTCCAACGGCAACACATACATTTATCCTCATCCAACCCTTTGTTGCCGCCTTGTCTCCCTCGCCCCCATCGTGCTGAGATCCCAAATCCTCCTCCTCCCCCTTGCCTACGCCGCCAAGATACATCACCATCTTCTGTCGTACCCAGGACTCAACAATGTTTTTCTCCTGGTAGTGGGGTTTTGGAAGGAAAACATGTCTTGAAGTTGTGCTCTCCTACGCTATAGTGGTCTCTGTCACCGCTGGGCTCGCTGCTGCTCTTCGATAGGTCACCTTTCACCTTCAACCAAAAATAGCAGGTTAAAATAAGTGGTCCGAAATTGCACCAATTTTAAAATTGTGCACATTAGATGGGCCCCATAAAATTCATATAAGTAACATCCCGAGTTCGAGTCTTGTTAATAGAAAAACTACCACTACAAGAAAAATAGTGATTACCGACGATATCAGGGAAAACTATTAGTAATGCTAATTTATCAAAGGCCAAAAAACTAGAGGAACTGGCCTTGTCAGTAATTGTTTCCGATTGCTTATAAAAACCACTGGTAATTACCAATGGATTAGGCGGTTGGTATTACCGACGCTTCAAACCATCGTTAACATACCCACAACACAACTATTTCCTCGTTAATTAATTTGGTATACACGAAAAAAAACTCTTAATGCTACAAATGAAAATATCATCTTCATGAAAGTTTCATCCATAAAGGTGACAATGTTATCAGCAACAAAAGGAGTATTTTTGTGACCAAACTATCGTTATTCATAATTTATACAAACATTAGGAAAAGAAGAAGTTGAAGGAAGCGTGAGTAAAAGGTTCAGTAGTAGTCAAGACCTCTTTAGAGGTTACCGACGAGTTTTTTTCAAAATAATTATAGTCTACCAACGGTCAAAGCCTTCTATAACACACGACAAATTTCAAAAGACCACCAAGTTGCCGACTGTACCGCCAGAAACGGATGGCCAAAGTTTTTTATGCCCGCCAAGTTACCCTCAGCCTTGGTCGTCAGTGGTAATTAATCCCGCTAAAAAAATTACTTCCCAGCAAATAACCAACAACATTGACCATCGGTAGCACTTTCTTTTTTTTTTCAAAACATGTTTTGACAGCCAACGAGATTTTGCAACAGCCTAGTAAAGTTTTGCAGGTAATTAAGCATTTTCTTGTTATGTACTCCTGGGAGAGCTAGCTACCATGATATAGATGTTCTCGACTTGAACAACACAAGTGGAATGGTATAGATTTTTGAATAGAAATGAATATTTTAAGGATGTTTTTCAGAAAAAGGTTGAAGATCCTACTCCTACTTTAGGTGATAAACTGATAATTAATCTGCAATAGTAATGTCCAAGAACCCAGTTTTTTCTTGGAAAGTCAAAGCACATTGAGTTGCATCACACATATGGTGGTGCACAAGAAGGAAATTTACTAGGAATACGTCAATACATTCGTGATATTAAAATGTAATTCGATACATATAATAACCCTGCCCATGGACTAATTAAAAAGGTTCTTGCTGTTGTTTTACCAATCCTGCACACACTATGAATAGTTCTGCCTGACAAAATATTTTATGAGAATGAACAGAGTCCATGTAAATGAGCAACTAGCCTCATCAGTCACTCAATGCAATTCATAATCTACATAATCGGCATATATAAATGACTACATCTTATTTAATTTGAAAAGGTAACTCAAATACACACTCTCATACCTTATAAATGCCAATAAAAGGCATTAACACTGATGCAATCCAAAGTTTCCCATCTCTTTCTTCCACTTCACTGATGAACTTTAAGGTCTTTCCTTCACAATCTTCCAAGACTTCTAATATCTCTCCTTTATCACTTAGCTTTATAGCAGTGGCATGAGGCTTCCACCCAGCAAATGATGTGTGCAACTGCTTGAAGTTAAATCCAACCTTCGGCAATGCATTACCCAGCCATGGAAATGAAGAAATCCATTTCGCGAAAGGAGTTGCTTTCGCATGCAAAGCTACCCAGAACTGCCCTTTGGAATTTCTTCTTACATTGTCTGGAAAACCTGGAAGAACAGCAAAAGTATCCACTTGGCCAGCATTAGGTCCACCAAGCCAAAGCCTCAGGATCTTGCAAGTAGTGGTTTCTGCTACCAGAAGAAATGAACCATCTCTGCTTAAAGCAACACCATTGGGAAAAGCAAGGTCGCGTAATAGGACAGTTACTTCTTTCGTTAGCTTGTTATATTTCATTAACCGGCCAGTCTTATCTTTGCTAAGGAGTACGAGCATAAACTGCCTGCAATCAAAAGTGACCGACTTTTAGATTAAAAATTCTCTGCAAATAGAAAATCTTCTGATAGTACTTATGTTAGTTTTATAGGCATCTTCTAGAAGTTAGTCCTCATAGTGTTACCAGATAGTCAGATACAAATGACAAAAAGATTATCATGCAGAACAGCAAACACAGTATAAGCATGTTTGGTTCTGTGGTAGAAAGTTTCATAATCACTTCTACGGAGAAGCTACAAAATGTAGCTTCTGGAGTTACTGTGCTTTGGATTGTGTACTCGCCAACAATTCAAACAAGCTACATCTCAGTTATGATTTGACTTGAACAAGTAATTGATAATTTGTGAGAAATTTCCCTCTGCACCACATGGTTGAACCTTCCAAAATTATGATCTTAACAGGGAAATACTTGAGTTAACAAGATGCAAGAATTATTTTTCAATTTCATTTTATACACTGAAGGACAATGTATTCTTAGGGTAAACAGCTTAATTAAACCCTAAACCCTTATGGAAATAAGGGCTTATTCATAAGGTAGTTTGAGAAAATTATATAAAATAAGCTCAAAATATAAGCACTTTTTCATAAGTTTATCTGAGCAGCCTATAGGTAGGTAATAAACTACTTACAAAAGCTCTCCCAAAGACTTGTGTAAGTGCTTATGCTATAAGATAAACTCAAATAAGCTATTCCAAACAAGACATAGTCTGTTATAAGGACAATTTATTAACAAGATGCAGACACGCTTGACAACATAAGGAAGGTATCCTTTTGTAATGAACTAACCTTCTCTGAAAGATTGTGCTAGAATCAGTGAAGTAAATCACATCTTCATCTTCACTGATGTCCATGTCATTGGTGAAGTGAAAGGGCTGACCTTCAGCTTCTGTCACCACTTGGGTGGCCAAACCCCCGGCAGGTCCTACTACTTTTAGGCCAAGGTAGGCATCAGCAATGTATAGATCTCCGCTTTTCTTATCAAACTTCAGTCCTAATGGCCTCCCACAAACATGCTCCAGCTCTGGCGCAAATGGACGCACGCAGTCTGTCCTAGAAAATCATGCAACTAAACTAATTAGATTCATGAGATAATCATAACAGCTATCAGTATGAGTTGGGTCTTATGATATGAGATTTAATAAAAAATCGTCTGCATATGCCCTTGCTGTACACTTCCCCTGAATAAAAACACCCATTTAAACTAAAATTCAAATGGGAAAAAAACTATAAACTGTTCACTATCATTCATCAGAACTGGCCCAAACATTTGCAAAATCTGCAAGTGTACTGATATGTGAACAGATACAGAAAGTTAGACATCCATGCTTGCATGCTCAAAAATTGTTGTGGCCATTTGGAACTAAATACAGAGAATACATGGGCAAATGTTTACCTTATACTATTTTTTTAACCTTTCCACATGCCAAATAGAATAAGCCCTTACACCCACCATGATCCAAAAGCCACAGGAGTGGATCCTCTTATTTTAAGTTTCATATAACCTCTGCCATGTTAAAATTTTGCATCTATTTCGCTTTTTACAGATGAAGTGGACGAGACCCAATCAAAATTTGTGAAAATTTATAGAAAGACAAACACAAATTTTAACATGGTAAGGTTTAGTCTTTAGAAAATCCATTCTCGTGAAATTGAGGATCAGAAGGTTTAGAAATTAAATAATGCTGCTTAAATAAGAATCCTAATCCCTGTGCCCCATTTGGTTGGAATTAGGGTATGTTTGAACTTTGAATACCCATTAGCACTTAGCACTGGTGCAAACGAATGTTAAAACTTACTTCTAGACAAAAAGTGAACAAAACTCTTTCTATGAATTGAGGAAAAAGTACTTTCACTTTAGGTTTAACCTGTATCCAAACACACACTTAGTTGGCAAAATCATGTTGTTGCTACAACACATTGTGCAGCCCTTTCTACTTCATAAACTGCATATTTCTGAGTTAATCACACAATAACAGTTACTGGTGTGAATGATCTTTTTCAAGGGAACAATTGCCCCTGACTCTTGCATCCATCACCGCAGTAATGTGCCAGCAATCTCTATCTCTACTCGGAAATGCTAAAGATTAAAAAATCTACAACCACGAAACTGCAAGAATCTAGGTGGCAATACATGATCGATAGCAATTTCAGCCACCGCCCACATGATTCCGTCAAACCTATTTCTGATTGGTCATTAATCCACATGAATCTTACACTTCTTACTGGTACTATACAGCATCATTCATCTCTACTCTACATTGTCTCAAAAGGCATGTGAAACAAACTAAGCAACTATACATTAATGACTCCTTAAGCTCAAGAAATCCCTACAATAACCAAAAAGAGTAAAGACAACTCATTTTCAATGATTTAAATCCAACCATGCTCAAAATCCTCATCCAATTCAAAATGATAAGAACACAACCCCACCCACCCCACAGAAACTCATGCATCCAAATAAAATCTCTACCAACCAATGATCCATTTGAAGCCTCACTGATACAATAACATGGACCTAATCTCCCAATTAATCTCTAACATTCATAAAAATCTTATCTATAAGTCCATTTTTGAAGTGTCACATTAATCATTCATTGTCAAAAAGTAAAAACACCAACTGGGTAGTTTGTTACTAGTTAGTTACCTGTTGGAACTGGTGACAGCAAATTCAGTCCAACCTCGCTCCTCCCCTTCCCACTTCAGAATCCGTCCATCGGCGACGCCGGTATACGGCCCTTCACCGCGGCTGTCAAAAACAAGGCTCTCCGGCCCGACGGCTCCGGTGACATGGAGCACCTGAGCAGCGTGGAGGTGGTCCTTGGAGCCAGGAACAGGTGGCGGCGCGAACAGGGTTTGAGGGTTGAAGAAGGTGAAGAGGATGGCCAAGAGAGCAAGTACCGCTGCAACAACGATGAGCCTTGAGCTCATAGCTAAGCTAAGCCAAAAGTGGAACTGGGAATGATGATGATGATGATGATGATGATGCCACTAGTGCAAGTTTGTGTGCTATGGTTCTTGTGCTTTACTTGTGAAACATGTGTTGTCTTTTTCTTAATGGGTGTTTGGTTTGCGCATGAGAAGAGACAACAACTCATATACGGTTTGATGGAGAGGTAGAGAAGAATTTTCCCCCTTCCATTTGAGAGAAGAAAGAGTTTTTTTTTTCTCTCTCAAAAAGTATATTTTATGTGTTAGTTTTGACCATGTGAGGTGTTGACGTGGAGATGTGTTTTGGATGATGAAAATGTCAAAAGTCTCGACCCAAATCGGCTTAAAAGTCTTGTAATAATTGTTGGAAATTTGTGTGGATTTCAAAAGTTAATAAACATATTACATGTCAACATGTGGTTGGTTCAAGTGATACATGTTTGATTCCCCTTAAGTAAGGTTTTGGGTTCGAGTCTTGTGGATAGAAAAAGCGTCCGCTGAGAGAGCTAGTCCCACCATGATATGGATGTTCCATGTTACATGTGTTCACCGTCCACAATAAATTTCACTGTCTAATCTAAAGTATCTCACATTTATTCATGACTGTTTGTAGGGGTGAACATGGGCCGGGTAAATTCAATGAACCCGCCCAACCCAATCCAATCCAATAGAAAAAATGCGGGTTGGATCGGGCAATCGGGTTAGTCGGATGGATTTTACTACAACCCAACCAAGTTCGGATCGGATTTCGGATTCAGTTCAAATTCATCAAACTCAACCCAAAATCCATACATATAATAATAATTTTTATAATTTTACTCATACTTGGAGTCTAGTGTCGGAGTAATGACTTTTTAAAACTTTGAGACTTAAGTATTTGTAGTTATTTGTCATATTTGAACTTAAAGTATTTGTTCGTAGTTATTTGTTACATGTTTATATATAGTTATTTGGCATGTTGGAGACATCTAAGTTCTAAGTGTCATGGCATGACATTTAGTGTTGTTTTTCACTTTTTAGATACTATTTATATTAGATTGTTTCATGTCATTCGGTAATGAAGTTTTATATTTTCATGATATTTGGCTATATGTCATTTATGTGGTATTATTTCTATAACATTTTGTGTCTTTTTCATGCTATTTAGTATTATAACATATTTAGTATTTTTTATAACTTTTTTTGAATTTATAATAATTTTTGCAAGATTTTTTAATATTTCAGATATATTATTACTTTAATATAGTGACCCAATAAATCCATCCAACCCAATCCAAACTTCATCGGGTTGGTTCGGATCGGGTCCGAATAAGAAATTCGTGAAATCCAACCCAACCCAACCCAGACAATTTTGATCGGTTCGGATTTTATTTTGACCAAAATCCATCCAACTCAACCCATGTGTACCCCTAACTGTTTGTCACCCTTTCATAAAGTGTTGTCGCTCATTATTTAATTCTATCACCCCACATTTATCTTCTTATTATCTTGTTATTCACAAAGTCTTTGTCTATGTAAGTATGTATGCTAAGCCTATATCTCTCATGAGAAGACACACATAGCAGCAATTTAGTTCTTCCTTTCTCATTTAAATTGTATCCTAGGCAGCGGGCATATTGATTAAGTTAGCTCTTCCCCCTTCATTTAATATAGGTTTTTAAATCTTTATTTATGCAGGTAATGCAAGAAAATTAGTGGCCCAAATATTATAAACTTGTGCACAAAAAAAGTATAAAAAAAGTGAAACAGTACAATTGTAAAAAGTGGTCTTTCAGTTAAAACCCTAAAACCTAAATGACTAAATTTCATTTTGTAGCGCCACACAACATCCTCAAGCCATGTCTTTACTGTTTTTTTTCTTTTCTATTTGGCTTGCTAAATGCAACGGTTGACTAAGAGCATCTTCAATGGTGAGATCTTATTTTGGGACTTAACTCACTTTTTGTGGGCCCAAATTGCCACATAGAATTTAAGACACTCATAAGGTCCATATGCACATTTCACTCTGGTGGTTGAGATCATATTATACTTTTGACTGGACCAACAGTACCCAATATATTTATATTATTTATTTCCCTCCCTATTTTTTACTTTGGTTCTTGTATTGAAGGAGAGAGAAAAATATTATTTTATTTAAGATCCTACATTTAAGAGTACCTGAGCTAAGGCACGGATCTTAGCAAAAACTAAGATCGCATGCCACGTAAGATAGCTTCAATGGTGGGATCTAATAAGATCCGGATCTTATTTTAAGATCCCAAAATAAGGACTCCATTAGAGATGCTCTAAGAAAGTAGTTGCCCGTGCTATTAAGAAGCCAAGAGCTCTCTAAAAAGAAAATCATTAGTATTTCACCAGCCCCGTTCGTTTGCATTCGGAAGATCACTCCATGCTCTTTTTCTCACTCTTTTCTCTTTATTTATCTTCTTTCCCTCGTGGATCAAACAAAGCATACACGGATGATATACTCCACTTCCATTTCACTTTTCCAACATACTAAAATTTCAGACAAATAAATAAATAATTTTTTACGAAGACTCATCTTTTTTTTTTCAAACACCATTCTTTAATTTTCTTTCAGCCAGAGCTTGGTTGTTTGTTAGTAGTTGTTTCATTACTTCCGGCGGCGGAACTATGAAGGGACATAGGGGGGCCATGGCCCCCTCAAAATTGTAGAAATTTTCATAATATATCATATATAAATTTTTTCATATAAAGATTGATATATATAAATATTGCTGCAAGGAAAACGTGAAATGTTGCACAGTTTAACTGGTGGCTGCTCTTTCTTTTTACCGGGACGATGGGCGTTCGAATCCCACTCCTTACTTTTTTAGCAATAATTCTACATTTTTGGGCTGATCCTCAATTTTTCTCATATAGACCTTTTTGGTAATGGAATATAAACTTTGATATACAAATTAGTATATAGATTGACAAAAAAAATAGTATATAGGAAATTCTACACAGTTAAAACTTCTCACTCTCACCCTACTTCTCTTTAAATATTAATTTGGGATTTATATCTTTTATTTTACATATATTTAACGTTAACTTGTAGAGTATTTAATAATTACTAGTACGTTTACCATATAAGCTCAAAATGAACTACATCGACATTTTTCTTTCATAGAGAAATGAAAGTTGAAAAGTAAATCAATTTTAGCCCCCTCAATTTTTCTTTTCTAGTTCCGCCACTGATTACTTCCAATTCCACCTACCAAATAACCTTCTGGTTTGTCAATGCAAGACCTTTATATCAACGCAGTGCACTGTATCCGTAACCTGTAATAAGTCCTAGTCCAACTTTAAAGTTTTTCTTCGATCAATAGTCCAATGTTGATTTTGCTTTGATATAAATCATATAATAATGTCCACAGATTTCAGAGAAAACAAAAAACCCATTGTTAAGCCCATTAGATGCAAATTCTTTTCTTGTCAATCATGGCGATAACTTTTGGATCTAGGTTTACTTATCTTTTAACCCACTTTGTAATAGTTTGGGCCTAGTTGATGGGCTGCATTTATCAAATTGATATTCTTTTTCTTTGAAATATGAAATAGATATTCAATCTCGACCAAAAAAAAAAAAGATATTCAATCAAAGCATATTACTAATTGTAACAAAAAAAAAGCATATTACTAATTTTTTATCAACATTTATTTTATTTAAATCGATCCAAATTATTCTTAAGTACATTTACAGAAAACTATTCGATCAATTTAATATTTAAATTCTTTCCATTAATTAGCATTAACAAAATTGAGATGATCATTAATAGATTAAATGTCGATCGGTAATATTATTTTGACAAGAAATATCAAATAAAATGTCAAATTATTTGTACATTGAATCCAATTTTCTATCTCAAAAATTTGAACACGTACATGTTCATTGTAGGAGTTTTTTTTATATATATAATCGTTCCAACAGGTTTCAGAACAGCCATTGGAAAAAATAGCACACAACCAACTTTGTGGCAGTTTTTTTACTAATTAACCTCCAAATTTTTTTTTCCTTTCCATTTGGATGTCTAAAGGTGTTGCTAGTGTTGATGGTGGTCTTTGAAACATTAATGAAATTTTTTCCCACCCCACATTTTGGTGGAAAGAAAGTTTAGTGAGAAGACAGGAAAAAAAAAACTGATAAATATAACGAAATGAAAAGGGGACATAAAATATATCAAAATTAATAAATAAATTACCATTCAACCATCCCCAACCTACAAAAAGTTCAAATTAATATCATTTCTTAAAAAAAAAGGTGTAATTGAATAATTTTTTCAAAAGCTAAAGAAAAAATATACTTGTCTCACAGCTTGTCCCTATGGCATTCCAGAGGGCAACCCAAACGCCCACATTGCCTCCCACTTTGTAGTTAAGGACAGGGTTTGTTTTGGCCATGGGGAGTATGGTTGGGTGGGTGCATATATGTATTGGAGTGGGTTTATCTTTTTTATTATATTGCATCACATCAACATATATTTAAATAAATTAATCTCACACATGGATCCTAAATTACTTCTCAAATCCCTAAAACAAATGTAAAGGTAAAGCAGACATGGTACATGTGCATGAACCAAAAGCTGATGAGAATAATTTTAGGTGTAAGAAAAATCAATAACATTATAATATGAACTTCCGCATATCAAGCAAGCAAAAAGGAAATATTTTGTTTTATTGTTTGTGTCTTGTAATGAAGTTTTTAGTCTAGGCGAAGGAATCAAGTGATCTAGCAGGCGAATGAAGTTACTTAAATTTGAGTCATATATGCGTGTTAAAGTTTAAAACATATAAATATACATAAAATACAGATGATCATTAGTAATAGAAAGGTAAGAGTTGCCCACGTTTATAAATTTACTTTTGCATATATTATATAATTGTCTTATCAGTTTATTTTGCAATTTTATTTTTCAAGTTCATCATCCGTATATATACTATTTTGTTCTGTGTTGGGTTCCGGCTTAGCACATAAAATGGTAGGAGTAATCACTAAGAATTTTCTCCATTCACAAGAGTTAAGAATTAAACCTTTTAGCGCGTGTTGAGTTTATTTGTCATTCATCATTAGTTTCTTGACTATAAAAAAAACTATTGATCAATATAATTTGCGATATTTTCTCGGCAAATAGCAAGGGTTTATATGAAGACCCCGTTTGGAAGAGCTTATTTGAGCTTATCTGATAACATAAACACTTATGTCAGTGTTTGAGAGAGCTTATGCAAACAACTTATGACCTACTATAAGCTGTTTTGAGCTTATTTTTATAAGCTATTCAGAATAGCTTATGTAAAAGAGCTTATGCTTATATATAGCTTATTTTCAATTTATTTCAATAAACTTTTTAAAATAGCTTATGAATAAGCATTTATGTCATAAGTGCTTATGACCATATATAAGTGTTTAATTAAACTATTTTCCCAAACGGGGTCAAAATGTATCTCAACCAATAGGATCGAGACTTAAGAGATTGTTTATCGAAACAAGACTTAGAGAGATTTTTTTTTTTTTTTTTTGACGGGGACTTTAATTTGAGAGATGTTGAAATGAGCTTTATTTTTATTTTTTTTAAAAGTCCATACACGCAAATAATAATTAAATTTTTTCAGTATAATTAAGGATTCATTCATATAATAACTATGTGGCTAATCCTTTTGTTTATTCTTCTAATCACATACGCCACAAACAAAACTAGCAAATGGAAGGAAGAAAATTAAAGAAAGTGGCACTTAAAACAAAAATGAACTTTAAGCCACGAATAAAGAAAAAAAGAACTTTTATGCTCATCACACTTTGTAACAATATTTTTATGCATTTGGCCTTGTGGTCCAAATTTGATTAATTACTCGCAACCATATATAGGAAAGTTAATAACACATCTATGCTATCTACCTAACAGTGATGTTAACTAACTGCATTAAATTTGAGATTTCACAATTAGCATTTGGCTTTACGCTTAAAATGTATTTTAGATACTTTGGGGTTTGGAGTTATACATATGCGCATGGCATGATGATATGCTCATGACATGATACACACTTTAACCTAATTTTATGGGGCATAATAATTAAATTAAATACAACAAGGTCTAACACAACTGATAAATAGTTTGACTTCTTAAAGATCTAGTTCAGATTCAATCCTTGAACCGTGTGTGAAAAAATAATTTGTTAAAATATAAATGTATACTTACTTAATGTGATCTCAAAATCTCTATAAGATTAATCTCATAAATGTTAGATGTGAAATACTTGCTAAACAAAATTAATAAATTAAATGAGTTCATGTGTTCCAATCTTTGGAACGATCATTATTATACACTCTCTTTAAAATAGATCTCAAAGTGCAATCGTATCTTTTAAACTAATCAATTACATGGCTGGAACATTCAATGTATCCGGCTTTTAAACAAAATTAATTATTCCATTAAAATCATTAACTTAATGATACCATGATCGGTTACACCTGCTCATATCTCATTATTGAGTATTACTTAATCTTTTTCATATATTTAATTTTGAAGATGTTCAGGTCTTTAATATTTTTAAATTGATCTTTATAAAGTAAACTCCTCTAATATTCCCCCACATGAAAACAATCATAAATTCAAACCTAAAATGCGTTGTAAATATTTTTTTATACGGCAAGGTCCATAAAAATTAGGTGCTGTTTGATTAACATAAAATCGTGACAGTGATATAACAAGCACGAGTACAGTATTATTAATCAGATGCATGTATGTATGCATATACATGCGTGTGCATATGTTTGATAAGTTATTTGTTATTAGAGCTAATTGGGACTACACATCGCTTATTCTAGTTATCAATTAGTTGTTTTATATAATTTCGATTTCATAGATATATTGTGTATCTATGTGATAGGTCCACTATGTCTAGTCTCACGTCAAATAAAAATTCTTAAGCACGTCGCAGAAATTAATTTTCATTGTTTCTTGATATTGACCAAAAGAGTTAATACTTTTGCGCTACAAGTCAATTCATATAATATGAATTCTATGCATTAGGATTCTTTTAGTAAAATGATTGCAGTTGAATATTTTCATGATCTTTGAGTTGTATAAAAATTAATTTCGATTTTTAAAATCGGCTATATAATATAACACCTGTAAAAATCTTACCATAAATATTTTTTTAAAAGTAAAAATTTATTCAAAAGATGAAAACTTGAGAAACAAATCTTTGTCCATTGATAACGAAACACGGTGAGCAGTAGAAACCAAGGATGCAAGAGGTAGCTTCGATGGATTAGAATTGTGAGCTTCGCCTATCACCACCAGACTCAGCGTTGACTCGAAACTACATTGTTCCACCTGAACAGAAGCGAAAGGAGCAGAAAGGAGCGCCGCCAAAACCGACCCTCAAACCCATCAACACTGACCCATTCAACCACAAACCCTGCCTCACCAAGGCTTCGGCCATTACAAGCTTGAGGTGGAGAGAGCCCCATCCACACCCAACAACACCTAGCCAGGAAAGGCCCAAAGGAGGAGGAAACATACCACTAAACACGACCAAGGGCGCCGAAAAAACAATGGAACAAACCTCTAACACCAGAGCAAAAGCCACACGCACCCCACCCACATCCAAGCTACCAACCTCAACCATGTAAGACCCAAGTTTTTAGCTTGGAATAAATTGGTGAAAGGACAAGATTCGAACCGACGGAACTTATGACGCAAGCAGTATTCGCTTAAACCTAGGACAAGAACCTTAGGAAAAGAATAAATTTCAAAGATGTTCCACCCTTGGAACACTATAGGAATAAAATTTCCAAAAAGTTCCACCCTTGGAACACTATGGGAAAAGTTCCAAAAAAATTTCAGAGAAATGTTAGAACTTCTCTTTTTCCATATATCACAACCGTTTCGAGGCGAAACTCTAGGATCTACGAACGTCCGATTCCAATCATCGGAAGTTTGCCGAAACCGAAACCCTGGTATTTCAAAACCCTAGAATCAACCGACGATGAAGACTTTTTCTATTCAGAGCTTCAAATGAAGATTCCACACGCGTACGCCCACTCTAATCGACGTTCCAAATCTTTCTTCAGAAGGAAGTTTCTGCATCCGAGGTCAAAATCATAAAGTGCATAAAGTGCATTTTAAGCCGGTAAACATTAAAAACAAGCCTCGAAAACCAAAAATCATACTGATATTTCTTCGAAGAATTAGAAGATTCAGCGGGAAGAATATCGTGTCTAAAATACGTTGGAATCAGTAGGAAGAAATCGGGATCGCTCTTATATTTTTATCTTAACTCTATGAGTTAAATCCTCCGATATCTAAACTAATCTGTACCGGTTTACAAAATATCTATTCAACCTTATCCAATCTTTGATAAATATCTATTCATACTTATCCAATCTTTGATAAATATCTATTCATACTTATCCAATCTTGATAAATATCTATTCATACTTATCCGATCTTTGATAAATATCTTCCATTTCATTCCCTATAAATATGTGAAGCTTGAAACAAAAACCTCACAAAACACACACACACAAACCACGGCCACAAGAGGAGAAGGAGGAGAAGAGTTTTTCGCCGATTCTTGCCTGATCGTTCCATAGTTCGTTGCTACGCGTAGGTCTCAAGGTACTGATGCTAATCCTCACTTCTGATCGTAAATTCTGCCGCTTTTCTCTATGCTTTTCTGTGCTCTAAGTTTTGAGGTTTTTACAAAACTATCTAGATAACTTCATCTTTCTATCTAAACTTATTCCCTGCGTGCCCCTGAGCATGTTTAGCGGATTTCATTTCGCCGATTCTCGCCGAATTGCCGCCGAATTTCAATTCTGCTCATAATACCCATGTTTGGCTAAAGTTCCAACCTTTGGGCTTAAAACCCTCGACTGAGTTTAGCGTTAGTAAGATTAGTCGTCATAATCGTCGTTGGTATCAACCCCATCTAATTTATTTTTTGAAATTCTGATTTTGAGTTTCCGAGCTAAAAATATTGACCAAAATACCCCTGCGACAGTTTTCGATTCGATAATTTTTCTGAGAGTTTCCCTGGCCTAGATATCGCCTAAGAATACCTAGGAATCGATTTAGATCGAAGAAAAAGTTCGGGAACCCTATTTTTTAGAGTGGCCGAAACCTATTGCTTAGGATACCGTGTCCAAAAATAATTTTTGGGTCTCTATGACCTGAACCATTGAGTAGCTCTTTCGATTGTCGAAATTTTGGCGCTGGTTTCGTGTCATTCCGAGTTCTGTAGCTCGAGTTATGCTCGTTTTAGCGAACGAAGTTCTGTTGTCAATTCATGCCTTAAGAGGAACTCTGAAGCTTTAAAAGCTTTCTTTCCGGTTTCGATTAGCGTTATTAGATAGTGTTACTTCTAGTAGGGCTTGTGTTGATGATTGTGTTTCCTTGTTCTAGGTTCACAACTTCCATGCCCAACTTCTACTCACGAAGGTAAGGGTAACTCAGTTTTAGAGTGTCTTTGAGTCTTGCCTGCTTTTATCGCACTGCCTGTGTTTGAGATGAAGATGTTTATATTGATTGGCAGATGATTATGATTATTATGCTTGCTTATGTTGACTGTTTCTGAGGCTTGTGCCAAATGTTTTCTGAAGGCTTCGGCCGAGTAAACTTATTGAGACGTGTGTCTCCGTTTTCTGAGAGGCTTCGGCCGTTTACTGGTTTCTGTCATTACTGCTTTCTAGTGGATATGGCATGGTTATTGTTGATACTTGACTTGGTTATTGGATTTGGGAGTTGTTGATTGACTTGGCATTTAGGGCTTGAACTTGAAGTGGCAATGTGGTGGTGATTGTCCCACGTGATTGTCCCGTCTTTTAAGGCGTTATAAAGTGGCGGTGTGGTGGTGATTGTCCTACGTGATCGTCCCATCTTTCGAGATGTCCTAAAGTGGCAGTGTGGTGGTGATTGTCCCACGTGATTGTCCCGTCTTTTAAGGCGTTATAAAGTGGCGGTGTGGTGGTGATTGTCCCACGTGATCGTCCCATCTTTCGAGATGTCCTAAAGTGGCAGTGTGGTGGTGATTGTCCCACGTGATTGTCCCGTCCGTAGTGGCGTTAAGTGGCGGTGTGGTGGTGATTGTCCCACGTGATCGTCCCGTCTTGAGAGACGTTGCTGATCGATCCATTTTGGTAGAAGCATATAGTTGCATTATAGGGAACTAACACCTAACCCTATGTTGTTGGATTTTAGTTATTGTTTTATTGATATCTGAATTGATGTTATATGTTAGGTTGTTGATATATGAGTTTAGTTATGTTGTTGGTTTATTTACCATGATAGGTAGTTAAATTTGAATAGCATGATTTTCTCTTTCATACATGGTAATTGTATGGAGTTAACCCTTTCTATTTGCTACTTGTTGTTTGGGCGCCTAACGCTATTAGGCGATGGAGAGCCTTCCGCTGAAGCTTAGCTGTTCAAGTTGGAGACCGTGATCGTGGGCGGTCGAGTAGAGGTGGATGAAGCAGTTGTTTCTTCCTTTTGCTGGACTATGTCTGAGTTTCTTTCCCCATCTGAAAACTCTGTTGTTTAAACTTTATCTCCGCCACTGTTCCAGTGAGCGTACTTATTTTGGAAACTTGCTTACGATATTGTATGACACTATTATTATATGTCGGGAACGGGTTGTTGAATAAAGTCTATGTTAAGTATTCAATTATGTTCAGTTGTTTCGAAAAGGAAAAAAAAATATATTGTGTTTTCTCAGGATTACGAAATAGTCCTTAGACTTATTAGGTTACTAATGTGACTCCTCAGTTGAGAAATTGGGGCGTTACAAACCACAACCACCCTAAATCCCTCGATGCAGCTCTGAGAAAAAAACTAACAAAACCCCACCATCAAAACCCCCCAACCACCATAGATCTGGGCAGAAACACACTTGATCAGGAAACGCCGAGGAGAAGAGCAAGTGCGACTCTGGAGAACCGAAGATCGTTGAGTGGAGGAGCAAGGTGGGAACAACGTCGAACCGAAGAGAAACAACCTCTGACCCTATGCAATTGCTACTACCGAACACTCAACCGAGATATGGGAAAGGGCTAGAGCCCCAACGCCACCACGAAAGCACCGCCGAAATGGGAGAAGCGCAGAAGGCGCCTCAACCAGAAGGAGGAGAACATAAATGAGAAAGGGGAAAACGAAGGAGAAAAGGGAGGGGGTAGCCACTGCGCAAGGAGGTGGCGCGGCGGCCGCCCCAGTAAAGCCCTAGATCTGGATGGAGGGAGATTGGGAGAGAAAAGGTTAGAGAGAGGCTAGAGAGATACGAGAGGTTGTATGAGAGTTTTAGTTTAATTTACAATTATGCCATGTTAACTCTTTTTTTTCCCAAACTCTTGAAAATGCTTTGTTCAACTTACATTTCCCTCTCATTTTCATCGCTTCGCTCCTCAACCAGTCCAAGTTTCTCTCACGAATTGAAGCTCCTCGCCAACATCATCGATACCGGAGAATTTTTACTCGTTGTCGTTTCTTAAGGTCTCGTGGTGGAACTACTCGGCCTTGGCAGGGTTGGACTTTTATGGCTTGGCGATGGCCATGAGGTCGTTGAGCTTCTTGGAAAGGTGGAAGGCGTGAACAGAGTGTTGGACGAACTCAGTGATACGTGGAGGTTGTGAAATGTCTTTGTAGCCTTGAGCGATGAGGATCGAAGAGCTCGAATCGAAGGCAGCAAAGGGAGGATCAAAGGGTTGAAAGAGCATGGTTGAGAGAGGATAACTGGGAGATGAGAGAGAGCACCTCCAAGCAAAGCTGGGTTTTTTTTTTTTGAAATTAAACTCATAGATATAAATTAAGTAGAACGGGGTTTATCTGGATAGAGAAAGCCCCGACTGAGTAATTAAATTTATGATTTTATTTTAGTGGTTGTTTTGGAATTATCGAATACAATACAAAAAACATTATTGTTTTGATTCATTATTTTATGTTCTGTTTCATTATTTATGTTTTGTCTTGTTCAGTTCTGTTACCAACACTACCTAAAAGAAAACTTGCGAACACTAAAGTGTTATTGCCGTTGAAAAATTTGTTTGTTATTGACTATTATACACTTTTCATTTTTAATAAAGTTAAATGTATATTCCTCATTGTCGACAGACTTGCTTGACACTCACCCCACTCAAATACGGATCACGTTGATCGTAAGTAACTTGCTCACATTAATGATATTGTTACTGATATGCTAGTCATCAGTAATTTAGATTTTTTTTCACAATTACCTACATCATTTTTTACGGCCTTTGTTGTCGATAACGTGTAAATATACTCTTGCTCAAGTTTAGTACTCCCGATCCAGGGTCGTGGCTACCTTCAGACAAAAAAGGCCACGGCCTAAGGCCCCCAAAAAATTCTTAGGCCTCAAAAACAAAATTAGTTGCTTTTTCTTTTAAATAATAACATTTGGAAGATTGAAAATCGTGGAACCTATGAGAAATGACAAAAATTAGTTGATAATGAGAACTGAGCCGGTTCAAAGGAGAACCTATTGATAATGCGACTTTTCGTATTCTCTATTTCAAATGTATATATTTCTTCTAGAATATTATTGACAATTTCTGTAACAGTTGCTATTGCTAAAAGATGTTTCTCAAAATTAAAATCGCTTAAATCATATCTAAGGTCAACAATGTTATATGATAAATTGAATGAATTAGTTATTTAAGTTATTAAAAGAGAAATGTTAGAATTGTTTAATTATAAAACTCTAACAAATGATTTAGCAGCTTAAAAATCTATAACTTTAATATGAAAATTCAAATACAATATAATATAAATTAAGTCTCTTAAATATTCTTGTAAAAATAGTCACTTTAACACATTCGCCTTAGGCCCTTAAATGTCTGTATACGGCCTTGTCCCGATCCAAGATTAGATTTTTTTTTTTTGACTAATTTAAAAGACACAAGTATTCTTTCTATAACCTCTTTGGTTTCACCAAAAAAAAAAAAAATTCAACATTGACTTTACGGGCCTTGAGTAGCTTTGTATAGCACTAGTCTATCCAAGATATAAGCACATCACAACCAACACTCAGGACCACTCACTTCCTAATTTGATTTGAGTTACAAGAAAGGTAAAAAAAAAATAAGCTGAATGGTTTTGATCGGGTGCACTAACACACTGAAGTGTTGATAGGCAATATCACATTCGCACTATTCACTCTAAACAATTACATATATTGTGTATCAAGGAGTGGGTACAGTAGAAATGATGGTAAATAAAAACTTGTTTACTTGAATAGGAATTACATGATGGGGGAGGGGCTTTCCACATTCTTTTGTCAGCTTCTTGCGTGGATGAAAGAGCTTGAAAAGAAAGGTAGTGAAAATCAACAACATATATTGCACATATGGTCCCCTCTCCCACTTTCCTCCCTATTGTAAGGCTTTTTATTGTTTCATGGACCCCTCCATTAATTCAATTCTATCATCCTAATTCCCAGGACACTAGACATTACCTATTTTTCCTCAAGTGGCCATTCTCCATTATTTATATTGTTTTAATATAAAAAAATTCTTGCTTCCTTTGATTGTATTGTTACTTTTTTTTTCCAATATTGCTTTAAAATTGGGAAAATTCTATGGTGACTATGTTAAAAATTGGGATTTGCTTAGGGTCTACCATTTATTGGGGTTATATATCAATACATTGTTTGTAACTTTTAAATATATATATATATATATGATTTATAACTATGTAAAATAAGGTCTGTAATTTAAAAAAAAAAATAACAGCAAAATAGTTGTCTGAAAATTAATTGTAATTTTCTATCTCATAGCTACTTTACACCAATTTTATAGCAGTATTTACATCCACAACCCGAACATGTGGTAGGCGCTAGACAATTCCTAAAAATAAATTCACTCATAAGCAATATTTTTATTACTAACATTTATATTATTTACAATATGCTCTTTATGTTTTTTATAGGCATATATACTCTTTATGTGATTAACTTAATTAGCAGATGGAAGTTTATCTTTCAACTTGTAAATTAATTTTTTATTGATCCACAACAAGCTAAACCATAAAATTGAATGGATAATGCATTAGAACATTTAAGTTGGAAGATGGTAGAAGTTAAAAATACAAAATAAAAGAAATCCTACTCCTTACGTTTCTATTTAACTGTTCACTTTGAAGAAATTTTTTTGTTCATATTTAACTGTCCACTTAGAATTTCCAGAGAGCATTAAATGATGTTTTTACAACAAATGCCCTTATAAGTACAATAAATGTGGAGAGATAACACATACTTTAAATGGTAAAATAGTAAAATAATCTCCACTTTTTCTAAAATCAACAAAATTAATCACACTCTTAATATGTGTGTCTCCCCTCAAAGTGGACAATTAAATAGAAACAGAGGGAGTAATTAATAACGTGGGGTTCACAATAAAAAAAAGTCATCTTGCTTCCAAGAAAACCAGCTTTGCATATTTGCCTCTGCGTCCACAAGCGGTAAGACCTCATCATGTTTAATATTTGTTTATATATATGATTAATTTTTAAAATAGTGATTAATATCTAAATTTATAAAAAAAACGCTTAATTTTTTAAAACGTACATAAATTTAATTGTTAATATAGATAAAAAGACACAGTAATTTTAATATTTTTTTTGTATAATTTATTTTTATTATAAATTATTATGTATCTAAAAAGTTTCAAAGATAAATTAGGAGTACTTTCCCCGGTGTAAACTTTTACAAGAGTATTATGTTTTATTCTCCATGCATGCACAGGATGATTCTCGCACAATGCTAAATATCTTATTTTAATTGATTAAGAATAATTGGTTCTCAAATATTAACCACCAGATATTTGAATTGCTCCAATCATGAATGGAAATTAGTTGCTCCTATCATCTATTAGTCGTGTCAAATAACACTATTACTGTAAAATTAAATTACAAAACACAACTATAAAACTCTGTAGAGTCCTTTAATTTGACACAAATATCTGTTCGACCTTGATAGGAGACAACACAAATTACCATTTCAAAAACACTTCCCATATTGTCAGAGGTGCTAATTAACAAGATTTTAAAATGGGATGTGGGTTACTAATTTTGAAGGAGTGTCCTTTAATTATGGTAAAAGGGTTAAAAAAACTCCAAGAATATAGAATATGAATATCTGTCATGATCTTACATGCTGTGGTAGAACTCAACAGGTTCAACAATAGCCGTGTAATGTATCTATCAAGAACAAAAAGGGATCCATAAATAACAATGGTAACGTTTCAATGGACAGGATCCCGATAGTGATATGGTCTGGGACTCTCTGCAGGCATGTGAAAAATTGCACAGAAATTACCTTAGAAGCAGTGGTAGGGTCCAAGTGATTATACAATTGAAAGAGGAAAGGAAGGTAAACCAATTGGTTGTTGCAGGTTTCAATCCCTTGTCTTGCGCTGCAAATGGACTAGGACACTACACATCATGACTCTTGATTCCCCAAAGTGATGATCAATTTTAACATGTGTGGTTTTCAACTTCAAAATTTCTATCTGGATTAAGGGTTCATAATGTTTTTGTCTGATATTACATGATCCGCAAAGAATTAAAGATCGATAAATGTATCAGACATCTTTTGGACATTTGAGGCGGTTTTTAACTGCCCCATAAGTTTGCAACGATTAAAAACATCCGCTAATCGATCAGTATTCCCAAATGATGTCTAACACAAATATCTAGCTATAAGCACTCTTATATGATATGAGACTTTTTTTGAAACAATAATGATTGTCGAGCCCCATAATTCATGACACTCAATCAACATGTGTTTAGCGGATGGAAAGTGTATAAAAAAATATAACACGTTTTTTTTGCAGTATTAAACTGCTACAAAAATTACGTTTGAAAACACACATAAATTTTGAGACGGTTTAACCTTATTAGAAACGTGTTTTAATTGTAGTGTCTTTGTTCTGTTTGCTTCTAGCTGCTGTTGAAAACCACTCCTAAACATGCACATATGTGGATTGAATATCACAAATCATTAGCGTGCAAATATAAACATTGTTTTTTGAAACTGAAATCTAATAACAACGCTATGCGTGAACATAAGGTTTTGCGTCGACATACAATCGACATATGTAATTAGCGGTTTTAGATCATCATTTGTTGCGGTAAAATCCTATCACTAACTCAATGTCAATTGTGAGAAACCGTATTTTCACTTATCATTTTCAAATCTAATATATATGCATGGTCATTTGTCATCCATCAATTCAAATGTGAGCCTTTGGTTAAATTGATCAAATTTAGTTTATAATTATTCCTTTCCTCGTGAGGATATGCAATGTTGGTATGTAAGCGAAACACGCCAATGTTTTGGATGTAATGAAAGGAATAATAAAACATGTATCATGAACTGTGCAAGCTAGAATCCATCAATCTTATGAATAAATTAAATAGGTTGTGTCCTTTTTACTTTTTCCGCATAAAATTAGGTTGTTATATATATATGTTTAATTTATACAATAAAAATGGGATTGCAGGTGAATGTGCTTCGCTGGAGAATGGATAGGTCGGGTCTAATAAGGATGTAGTTTGGAAAGTGAGAATTGCGTGTGACAGATTGTACAGTGTGGATCAAACACCAGAGCTTGTCGGGGAATCAAAGCATATGAAAGCGACCAAAAATACAGTAAAATCAAAGGCACTGGATTTGGATTAGTATTTTTCCTATGATTTAATGTGTGAGTTCGGCTTCGATTACTATAACAGGCCAAATTAAGACATATCTTTAGGTCGCTTATAAATGTACTATAACGAATTGTCCAACCAAGAGAATTGAACACACATAACCTTTTAATGGAAAGTGATCGATCGTTACTAATTAAGCTAACATGTATTGATAGTGAATATTGAGATTAATTACATTGACCTAATTACAACTTCATTTTACAGTGTGCTATGTTATGGTGTGCTTTAGGAACAGAACCTTCTTCTCTACCTACTCCTAGAACATTTATAGAATTTACATACATAAAAGAGTAAAGGTTTATATTTGGTTGAGAGAAAAAATAAATAAAAGGAGGATGCCAACTTTTATTTATTTTTTCTGTTTGCTTAATTACTAAAGAATATAGGAATGCTGAAAAAACTTACATAAATCAAAATCTCTTTTTTGCTTTTGATTTTGGATGAAAGTATAGTGATAAAGATATGCAAGTGTTGATTTATTTAGAATGCCTATCATTTCTCAAAAAAATGAAAAATAATTTTAATTATTATTCATAATTTTTAATTTTATTATAATTTTACCAACATATTTTTTCTTTTTAATCTCATTTTTACTTTCAACTTCTTTCATACTCAATGATCTAAAAAAAATCATCTCAATTTTTTTCACTTTTTGTCATAACAAAATAAAGTATAAGTTTGAGTTGGGTTGGTGGAGGAAGAGAATCAAATTAAGATTGGACAGTTGGTTTGTTTGATATACCATGCATTATATTACATGACATGTGATTCCCAAGATTTTTGTCTTGGAAGTTTTCATACCTCTATGTCCCACCAGGCATTCCATATATATCTGCATCACTCTAGTTTATGTTCTTTTTTAGTTCTAAAATAAAAATTTAAAAATAATTTACATATATATTTTAAAAAATAATATTTCCTATCATATTGTTGAAAATATTTTAGTTTCTAAATAATTATTTCATTATCTCTATGTGGAAGGATCCATAGAGATGGAAATAGATCAAGTCATTCATAGAAGTATATATATGACCTAGGTTGTAATCATGACATCCCTCAACTAAATAAATAACTTAATATTTTTAAAAGTCTATTTAAATAACAGGGTCAAGTTTCATACCAAGTAAAAAGCATTTTAGGCCAATCAGGTTGGCTAATTTAGAAAAATATAAATCAATGATATATATTAGTATTATTATATTTTATATTGGTTTTTCCAAAATAAAAAACAACCACATCATTGATGATTTATACCATCAGTATATGACACAGATGATTTCAGTTATTGGTGATTTAGCAACAACCTAGACCAATGATAGTCTATCAACTATCAATAAATATTACAATGAGCTTAATACCGACGGACGATGGTCCAAGAGTTGGGGAAGAAAAAGTATTATCGGTAACTTTTTTTATCTTTACCAACGATTTTAAGTACTATTTTTCTTTACTAGGTTTTCTCAATAGGATTTTATCCTAGTATGGTTTTAACGAGGTCTTTCACTAAGATCTTTCTTCCTTGGAGGGGTTGGAGGGGGGGTTAGAAATGGTGCTATACTACCTTATATAGGCTTATGTCATTTATTTTTTTCTTTTATCTATCTCTTTATATTGGGTTGAAGTACCCCTTGTACTTCGATTTAATATAAATTTTCTATTGTCTATAAAAAAAAAAAAACCAACGATTTTAGGTTGTTGGTTAAGGCACATTTTCTTATAGGGGCTGATGGGTTACCAATTGCTTGGCTCAACTTATATATTATATACACCAAAAAATATCTAAATTATTTCGAATTAATTTCTGGTCAATTCCTGCATGCATAATATGGTTTTTTAATCATATTTGACTTTGATGTATATTCATGATATAAAATGCTTTTTAGTTATTAATTACTAAGATGGAAAATTGCTTTGCTCTGTTTTTCACACTTATATACTCTGTTTTCTTTTTATGCCCGGTACAAGAACTACTAACTATAGCACCCCTCTTAATTCAGCTTAGGCATTAAGTTAAAGTAATTTGTATAACATTCACATACATTCACAACAATAAAATAATAAAGTAAATAGATTCTTCAACTTATAAAATCCAACCCTTTTATTTTATCCGCTAGTACTTTTTACCCGTTCTTTATTATTTTGTATTGTGTTTTTTATGTTTTTTTAAAATTATTTATTCATATGAAAAGAAAAAAAAACAATATTTTTTTGTGATAATTAGGTTTTTTTTCGAAGTATTAATTTATGTTTTTAAAATTGTTTTTTTTTGTCGTAGATTTTCTTATGAGTGTACTTGTCTTTTTTATTTGTGTTATTTGTCCTTGTTTATCTAATTGATGTTTTGGATTTATTCTTTTGATATAACAATTGGCTTAATTGCAACTTTGGTACCTGACGTTTACCAATTCCACAATTTTAGTCCCCCACCTAATTTAATTACACGGATGGTCCCTGACTTTGCTGCCCGTCTGCAACGTTGGTCCTGTCGTTTATTTGTTAACGGAAGAGGCTTACGTGGATGTCCAATTGGAGAGAGAAAGAAGGACTGAAGAGAGAGGGAAGCACGTGAGTTGCACGTGAGACCTGCAATGGTCATCTTCTACCCTCTTCCTCCTTAAAAAACAGAGCACCGTGAGGAAGATGTTTCGAAGCTTGAGATTTAGCGAAAAGGGAAGAGATAAAGAACGAACGAGTCTCTAGAGGCGAGGAAGAAGGTTAAATCAGTTGCTGGTCTCTTTCTCTCTCCAATTCAACTTCCACATTAGCTAAGTAAACCTCCTCAATTAACAAACAAACGGTAGGACCAACGTTGCAGACTGCCAGCAAAGTCAGGGACCATCTGTATAATTAAATTAGGTGGGGGACTAAAATCGTGGAATTGGTAAACGTCAAGGACCGAAGTTGCAATGAATTAAATAATAATAAATTCATTTAAAATAATTTTGAGATTAATAGTAGAAATTTATAAGACTAACATTGATGAAGGAAGTAAAGAGATAGAGATGGTTTTCCTTTTCTTTTTGCATCACATGCTATGATATCAAATTATCAACTATATTAAATTGTACAAAATTATATTTTACTTTAGGAATAGTGTCACTTGTAGCCTCTTCAATTCTTGAGATGCTCATTCAAGTAATCATGTATTTGTGCTTTGTGACTCTATATTTTCTAGCAAGTGCTTGAACCATAAAATTCTGAATCGCATAAACTTGTCTTGCACATAGTGTGTCACTAAACTGTGGCATTTGAAAAACTACAATTTTAAAAATTCACTTTGCTATGGTAACAACAAATAGTTTGAATTAGGTTCCATGAAAGTAAGGATAACAAAGAAATTGAATACATTTTCAACGATTAAGAGCACTTCTATACTATTAACAATTCCAGGTGTTTTGTGGCATTTGAAAAACTACAATTTTAAAAATTCACTTTGCTATAGTAACAACAAATAGTTTGAATTCTGTACCATGAAAGTGGGGATAACAAAGACATTGAATACATTTTCAACGATTAAGAGTACTTCTATACTATTAACAATTCCAGATGTTTTGAAATCTCTTGTTTCCCACACATGGAACATATGAACTGTTTGAGCCATCATACATAACAAAAAGTTGAGCAAATCAATGAGAAAATAATTCTTTAGGTGTTTCAATTTTAGATGATGAAATCAAGTTGAAGATCATCATGAAATAAAAAGCATGTTATAACACATGTTAACATTCTAGGTTAGCACATCAATAGTTGGTCGTTGGATATATGTACCTGGAAAAATGTCTTGAAGCTTGAGCTTTTGAAAAAACAAAAGCAAATGCTTCGACAAAACTTTTGTGACGTGCACATGTTGAATGAGTATTAACACTTATTAATTTATATAGTTGTAGAGAAAATGGTTAGTGATAGTTTTTTTTTTTTGATAAGATCTTATTTAGTATTAAGCATACTTTTTTGAATTTCATAACTCACATAAAATAAATAATAATAAATTGATTTAAAGTAATTTTCAATTAATAGTAGATGTTCAGAATGACATTGATGAAGGAAGTTCAAGAGGAAGTAATAGTGGAGTTTTTTTTATTGAGTGGCATTTAACTTTTAAGGTTTATTATTAATATTAATTATTAGTTGATTAATACTTCAACAAACCTAAACTCTTCAACAAACCTAAACTAATATTATGTGTCTGATAGAATTCATAAATAATATCATATTTAATATTAATTTTAACCTATGACATTCCATAACTCATAAATTAAATAATGATAAATTCATTTAAAATAATTTTGAGCTTAATAGTAGAAACTTATATACTAGCATTGATGGAGGAAATTGAAGGGGAATATCGAACAACTGAGATTAAAAGTCTGTTGTATATTGAACGGTTCTGAAAAATCACATATGAAATAATAAGCATAACTACTTAAATGCTCATAGATAAAAATAAATATATGAAACATTGTTTATTGATTGACTATTTTACCCTCGAGGTTACTAAACTTCTCAATATATAAATAAATATAAATATGTTTTTGAATTTCATAACTCATATGAAATAAATAATAATAAATTTATTTATTTCAATTCATAGTAGAAGTCTATAGAATGACATTGATGAAGGAAGTTCAAGAGGAAGGGATATGAGAGTTTTTTTTATTTAGTGACCTTTAACTTTTAAGGTTTATTATTAATATTAAATATTAATTGATTAATACTTAAACAAACCTAAACTAATGATATGCGTCTTATGGAATTCATAACTAATATCATATTTGATATTAATGTTGACCTAAGACATTCTATAACTCATATAAATTAAATAATAATAAATTCATTTAAAATAATTTTGATCTTAATAGTAGAAAATTATATACTAACATTGATGTAGAATGTTCAAAGGAAATATCGAACGACTGAGATTTAAAGTCTGCTGAATATCGAACGGGTTCAAAGTAATTATATATAAAATAATATTTATAATTAATTACTCAAAACCTCATAGGTAAAAACAACTATATGAAACATTTTTTTTAATTCAAGGATTTACTTTCAATAGGAAAAAAAACAAAAAAACAAAACTCTCCATATAGAGTTGATAGATAAAAGGAATAAGAAGGAAAAACAAAAACGAAAACTGAAAAAATAGTGTAAAATTAGTGACCACATTCATAGTGTAAATATCACCTAAAAATGACATAAATTGAATGAAACTTAAGGTAGACGATGAAGATGACAACACCACACCAAGTTGTAAAATAAAATAAAGGTGACTTTCATTTAGTCGACTAAATTCATAATGAAACAATAAAAATTACGAAAAATGCAAGAAACTTACATGTTTTCAAGATGTAACATTGGAAGAATGAAAAACAACAATGGGAAAATCTGAAAAAAGAAACAAATTGAAACTAAATCAATGAAATATAAAAGAGAAAAAGAGGCTTCATTATACCTGATTAGAAGAAAAGATTATCATTTGGTCAACTAAGTTGATAATAAATTAATCAAAATAAAAAAAGCAAGAAACTTACATTGGTTGAAGATTAAACTGTCAAAGAAATGGAATCAAACATCATAAAATTGTGGAAGAAAAATAATGAAACACAAGTAGAGAAATAATCAAGGAGATAACCTTAATAGTTTATGAAGAAAAAATATTTTTGAAATGAAATAGAAGTTACAAACAGATCATAATAATATTGATAATCAAGAACAAAGAACAAAACATGCATAAATTACAAAAGTAAAATAAAATTTTTAACTTTCATCTATTGAATAAAAAAAAGATCGTTTGGGAAGAACGTAGCATGAGAACAAAATCTGAAGAAGAAGAAATGGAGAAATCAGAACAAATAAATCAAAAGGATAAATAAGGCGAAAAAAGAAGAGCTCTTACCGGATGGAAGATGATGATGGAGAAAAACGTCAATGCTTGAGAATGAAAAGTGATGAAGAAGAAGTGTCTGTTGGAGAAGAAAAGACGCAAAAGAAAATTTTCTAACCTGATGGAAGATCTTCTTGTGCTGAAATGATGCTGTTGGAGAATTCAAATCGAAGTGATATAACCTGCACATGTGTGACACCCGGGGCTGACGAGGGCGGGGAGTGATCGCCGGTGCAGTGAGGCACGGACAAGGAGCGGCTCCTGGCAGGCTTCTAGGCGGAGGGTCACAGGAATGAGCCGATCTCACACCCGAACAAGAGGTATTCCGAGACTGTATAGGGATGGACTATACAGTTGAGGAGGGCATAAAAGATTTGATTGGTACTACTCATGAAAACAAGTTGCAACTTCTTTTCGGGAGCCCAACTGATAAGAACTCCATGGTTAAGTGTGCTTGCCTTGGAGCAATATCGTGATGGGTGACCTCCTGGGAAGTTTTCCCGGGAAGTGCGCGAGTGAGGACAAAGCGCACTGAAAAGACTCGTGTTGTTACCGTGAGGCCAGTCGTCAGATCGGGATGTTACAAGTGGTATCAGAGCCAACCTCTCCCAGTACGGTGTGGTTCGAGGACGAACCAAGCGGAAGCTGGTGGGCCTGTGACACCCGGGGCTGACGAGGGCGGGGAGTGATCGCCGGTGCAGTGAGGCACGGACGAGCGGCTCCTGGCAGGCTTCTAGGCGGAGGGTCACAGGAATGAGCCGATCTCACACCCGAACAAGAGGTATTCCGAGACTGTATAGGGATGAACTATACAGTTGAGGAGGGCATAAAAGATTTGATTGGTACTACTCATGACAACAAGTTGCAACTTCTTTTCGGGAGCCCAACTGATAAGAACTCCATGGTTAAGTGTGCTTGCCTTGGAGCAATATCGTGATGGGTGACCTCCTGGGAAGTTTTCCCGGGAAGTGCGCGAGTGAGGACAAAGCGCACTGAAAAGACTCGTGTTGTTACCGTGATGCCAGTCGTCAGATCGGGATGTTACAACATGAATGGAGATGCTGAAGGTCAAAATGAGAGAGATGAAAATAAGTTGAAAGGGAAATGGAAAAATGTTTTATATATAGGAGAAGAAGGAAGAAACTCTTGGTGATTTTGTAACCATAATCCATAATCAAGAGTTACAAAAGCAACAAATAAAACAGCTAAGAATATGAAAATAATCAACGGTTAGGATTAGAAGCAATGAATGACCAGGATTGATTTCATATTGAATTACTCACAATTTTACGTATATGACCATGGAAAAATTTCCACCCATGTGTATTAAAGTATTAAATTACAGTTTTACCCCAAAGATTGCAAAAACTCTCCCTTTATATATAGTATAGATAGATAGATATATATGTCTGATCTATTTCATTCAAACTTGTAACTTCAACACTTATTATATCAAAAGTTACTCACCAATAGCTCATATTGAAGTGGATTGTAGCCATGTTAGCAAAAGAAAAGAAAAAACTTATCAAAATTAAATTCTCAATGTTTCTCTCTATTAAATCAGATATGAAAGCATAACATCCAAAAAGCAATATCTATAGAGTCAAAAGAAAGAAGAAAAAGAAAAGGTCGAAGTTAATTGGCTGTGGGAGTTATTGGATTTGAAATCTAATAATTATGATATGGGATCCGCTCTCCCACTAAATCTTCTCATTAATTAGTGAAACCAAAACACACTGTTTATGAAGTCGTCCATCAAGTGGATTTGATAACTTTTAATTGTTGGGCCCCAAAAATGATAAAATTGGGAGATCATTCATATTGGGCTAACATGAGCAAATTATAAGTGGATTGAACACCACATCTTTTACTCAAAACCTTAAGGCAATAAATATATGCGTCATCTCACTTATAAAGTATATATCACTCCTTTAATCTTCCAATATGAGACTTCTTTACTCACACTTAACATCCCAACATTAATGACATTATTTTTAAACATGGAAAATAATCTTGTAGACATATGCATAATACATACATCAAACAGGCATTAAAGTGATAAAGAAAAATGATAAGAAATCAATTGTAAACACTAAACATACATGTAGTGCATATATACACATAGTGTATACATTCAATAAACACTTGAAGTGATAAAGAAAATGAGATGTTTATTACATGTTTGTATTATTTAGTAGTCTATGATATGATTGAGTTTGATTATACTACGTATGTTTAAGCATTGGTAATGCTGAACAAAAACTTGAAACGTTTGGTCCCCCATTGCGTGGAATGAGGCATGTGAAGATGTTTTTATGGCTCTAGGATTAACGCAAATGAGGACCCCTCATCCAACCCCCCGATGGAGAGGGTTAAGGGTGACGTGATTATTTGAGAAAATAAGGTATCATAGGCATTATGGATTTCTAATTATCTTGAAAAGAAAAAGAGAAAATAACTTGCAATTTTGAGCTCATGTACCAAAATAATATGCAATTTATGACTAAATATGACGATGTGCAATCATGACCATGAGTTCACCATATGTCAGCTTTAAGTTATAGTAAACGAATCATTTGACGTGATTATTAATCTTTACCATATTGGATTTCATGGAATATTCAAAAGAAGTGAAATTTATTTTAATGAAAAGAAAAATCTTTCTTCCTACTTTCGGTAAAACCAAACGGCGTAAGAGAGATTATGTCGTGTGAAAATGTCTTTTAAAAAATTAATTTATAGCTTAATTAAGTTTTTGATCCCTATATTTATGTGAGTTTTTACTTATTAGTCCTATAATTTTTCCTTTTATAATTTATTAGTGTTCTTTACCCGTGCGTTGCACGGCGATTGAATTTATTGTAAAGATGAATCAGTAGTAATGTGTTTTAACTTAGTTTATGCTCTTTTCAGTAAGTATAAAAGATATGGAACTAAACATATGTTACAAACATGTAGATAAATGGACCACAATAAATATATTAATTTGATGAGGTTGTAGATACCTCACAGTGTCAACACTTGAATAGTAATAAAAGCCAAGTTTTTAAGTAATGCATTACATTGAAATTGAAATAAGATAAACATAACAATGACAGCAACATGAACCCTTATTCGAAATTGTAGTCCATGATTAATGATAAAGACTTCATAACCGAGCTTGTTGTCAATCAAGCATATTTGAGCTATAGAACCTAGAAAGGAAAAAAAATTATCAGTGCCAATATAAACATAAACTGTGTATAATTTGAAAGTGTTAAACATACTTATAGAAACGTCAATACACCTTCAAATTAGATTATCAATAAACTGCTTGTTATCTTTTTTATGCTGTCAACAATAAAGAGAATAACCAACGACTTCAGCAACATACTTTCCAAAAAAGGCGCATTCAACCCGAACCCTACTAAGAAAATTGAGAAATTATAAAACCTTACTAATAATAATCAAAGATGGAAAAAATATGAATAAGCATTAAACATTGTGTGTACCCATCTTGGTCAAGTTCAACTTAATGTTCTTTTCTGCTCTGTTCCATCTTTCTCAAAATCAGTTTCAGCACTTGCACTAGTGAGAATTCCAATCACATCTGCAAAATCATAGAAACATTAATCCAGAACAGTAATTTAAAAATCAAAAGACTAAAAAATAGTATATACCTATAAGAAAAGATGTAACGCCCCAATTTCTCACTGAGGAGTCACATTAGTTACCTAACAAAATCTAAGGACTATTTCGTAATCCTAAGAAAACACAATATATTTTTTTCCTTTTCGAAACAACTGAACATAATTGAATACATAACATAGACTTTATTCAACAACCCGTTCCCGACATATAATAATAGTGTCATACAATATCGTAAGCAGGTTTCCAAAATAAGTACGCTCACTGGAACAATGGCGGAGATAAAGTTTAAACAACAGAGTTTTCAGATGGGGAAAGAAACTCAGACATAGTCCACTAAAAGGAAGAAGCAACTGCTTCATCCACCTTTACACGACCGCCCACGGTCACGGTCTCCAACTCGAACGACTAAGCTTCAGCGGAAGACTCTCCATCGCCTAATAGCGTTAAGCGCCCAAGCAACAAATAACAAACAGAAAGGGTTAACTCCATGCAAATACCATGTATGAAAGAGAAAAATCATGTTATTCAAATTTAATTACCTATCATGGTAAATGAACTAGCAACATAACTAAACTCGTATATCAACAACTTAACACATGACATCAAATCAAATATCAAAAACCTCAACAATATAATACCAATAAACCAATAACCAAAATCCAACAACATAGGGTCAAGTGTTAGTTCCCTATAATGCAACTATATGCTGCTACCAAAATGGATCGATCAATAGTGTCTCTCAAGACGGGACAGAGCGGGAAACGGACTCCCCTGAACTATCACCAAATAGCGCCCATGAAAGACGGGACAGACGGAGAACGAACTCCCCTGAATGCCACTTAATAACGCCCATGAAAGACGGGACAGTCCTGTGAAAATATCCACTCCACTACCACTTAATAACGCCCATGAAAGACGGGACAATCACGTGGGACAATCACCACCACACTGCCACTTTAGGACATCTCGAAAGATGGGACGATCACGTGGGACAATCACCACCACACCGCCACTTTATAACGCCTTAAAAGACGGGACAATCACGTGGGACAATCACCACCACATTGCCACTTCAAGTTCAAGCCCTAAATGTCGAGTTAGTCAACAACAATCCTCAACCTAAGTAATCACTCGAACAACAGTCTCAAATCCAACAATCAATTCAAGGTAATCACATATTATTCATAACCTCAACGAACATAAATCAATTCAATTTAATGACTGAAACCAGTAAACGGCCGAAGCCTCTCAGAAAACAGAGACACACGTCTCAATAAGTTTACTCGGCCGAAGCATTCAGAAAACTTTTGGCACAAGCCTCAGAAACAGTCAACATAAGCAAGCATACAACATTGCAAGCATAATAATCATAATCCAATGCCAATCAATATAAACATCTTCATCTCAAACGCATGCAGTGCGATAAAAGCAGGCAAGACTCAAAGACGCTCTAAAACTGAGTTACCCTTACTTTCGGGAGTAGAAGTTGTGCATGGAAGTTGTGAACCTAGAACAAGGAAACACAATCATCAACACAAGCTTCACTAAGAGCAACACGATCTACTAATACCAATCGAAATCGTAAAGAAAGCCTCTAAAGCTTCAGAGTTCCTATTTAGGCACAAATTGACAACGGAGACTTCGTTCGCTAAAACGAGCATAACTCGAGCTACAGAACTCGGAATGACACGAAACCAGCGCCAAAATTTCGACAATCGAAAGAGCTACGCAATGGCTCAGGTCATAGAGACCCAAAAATTATTTTTGGACACGGTACCCTAAGCAATAGGTTTCGGCCACTATGTAAAATAGGGTTTCCGAACTTTTTCTTCGATCTAAATCGATTCCTAGGTATTCTTAGGCGATATCTAGGTCAGGGAAACTCTCAGAAAAATTATCGAATCGAAAACTATCGCAGGGGTATTTTGGTCAATATTTTTAGCTCGGAAACTCAAAAATCAGAATTTCGAAAAACAAATTAGATGGGGTTGATACCAACGACGATTATGACGACTAATCTTACTAACGCTAAGCTCAGTCGAGGGTTTTAAGCCCAAAGGTTGGAACTTTAGCCAAAAATGGGTATTATGAGCAGAATTGAAACTCTGCGGCAATTCGGCGAGAATCGGCGAAATGTAAACCGTTAAACATGCTCAGGGGCACGCAGGGAATAAGTTTAGATAGAAAGATGAAGTTATTTGGATAGTTTTGCAAAAAACTCAAAACTTAGAGCACAGAAAAGCATAGAGAAAAGCGCCAGAATTTACGATCAGAAGTAAGGATTAACATCAGTACCTTGAGGCCTACGCGTAGCAATGAACTGTGGGACGATCAGGCAAGAATTGGCGAAAAACTCTTCTCCTTTCCTCTCCTCTTGAAGCCGCGGGTTTGGGTGGGTTTTGGGGATCTTTTTTTTTGTTTTTTTTTTCATTTTTCAAGCTACAACATATATATAGTGAATGAAATGGAAAGATATTTTGTAAATATCAGATAAGGATGAATTGATGGAGGGATAAGGATGGATAGATATTTTGAGAAGATATTTTATAAAGATATTTTGAGAAGATATTTTGTAAACCGGTACAGATTTGTTTAGATATCGGGGGATTTAACTCATAGAGTTAAGATAAAAATATAAGAGTAATATATTATATCAAAAATTATGGGGAACTCTATGAAATGATAAAATATAAATTTGAATCACTTAGAGCAAAATAAAATGATCTATGAACCAAGAAATGAGTAGAAACTGAGCTAAGTACAATTTATAGGAAATGGAAAACGCGGAAAAATGAAAATTTCGCGATTCCGATTTTTCCTGCACATTCCTCCGTGAATCCTAAGATAGGTTCTGGCGACAGAATTCCAAAACTCAACAGAGGTTTCTTGGAATTAAGACAAACGATTTAAAGTCGGTGTAAATCTATTTTACCCGAAAAACTACTTTTTGCAGTGAATGTCGGATGAGAAAACTTCTTTCTGAAGAAAGATTGGAAACATCAAGAGAAATAGGTGTACGCGTGTGGAATCTTCGTTTGAAGCTCCGAATAGAAAAAGTCTTCATCAACCGTTTATTCTAGGTTTCTTGAGCTATCAGAGTTTTGGTTTCGGCAAACCTCCGAGAATTAGAATCGGACGTTCGTACATCTCAGGGTTTCATGTCGAAACACTTGTCAAGGAAAGGAATAAGAGAAATTCTTATATTCCTCTGATTATTTTTGAATATCGTTTCTACGGTGCTTTAAGAGCAGATTAGTCATTTACTAACGTTTTTGCCCTAAGGCGGAAGTGAATAAGACTCGTGCTATAACCTATAGCGACTATATAACTATTCTTAACCATTTCCTGAACCTTCTTCTTCATAACGCTAATCCCAACATTAAACGAAAGTCAAGTTCCTCTCACGCTTACACTGAATCCTACGCGGGAGCTGGAAATTATTTATCTATTTAATTCTAAAATCCTGGGTCTTACAAAAGACGTATAAAGGTCCTTAAACATTATATCAGATATTAACACAAATTTGTAAGGGCTTAAGTTGATGGCCTTGTTAGGAACCAAGCGCACAAATGGATGAATATCAAAGTTGATCTTGAATGGGTGCGAGGTTGGACGGAAATCACGACCGCTTTCACCAACACCAAAAAACAAAATCTGATATACACGTCCTTCACTCAACAAAGATTGGAATCGGTATATAAGAGTCTTCCTAACCGTAGCATGAATCTTACAACCCTAAAATTCAATAAAATGAGGAAATTTGAGATTTATAGTTTAAAAAAAAAGAACGTAATACATGGTTATTATGTGAAAAAGTGATTTACCCTGTCATCCATAAGAATCATATCCATGGAAAATGGAAGCTTGGAGTCATATAAGCTCGGACTAAGCCACAACCGGTTCACCTTTGCAACAACAGACCAGTTCTCCTTTGAGGCATCGATGGTGGCGAGATCGTCGATAGCCATTAGAACAAAGTACTCCCTCCGTTTTTTATCTTTTGAAGTTTTAGCACTTGTGATTTAACTCAAATCTTTTGAAGTTTTAGGAATTCAAAGTTAAATTAATATTTTTTTTTCACATATACCCTTATTGGAAACCACACTAAAATTTGTGATTTTTAATTTTTCAAAACTGAATTAAATCAGTATACCATTACCTATGCTCTCATGTACAAATATCAATGTCATATCATTAAATCAGTATGTCTATCAAGTATCAACGTGGACTATACTATCAATGTTATACAGATAACTGTGCTATATTTATAGTGTTGAAATTGTAACCTAAATTCATGAGGTTTTATTTAGGGTCATTTTTATCTAAGAGAAAAATCTTTGTATACAATTACTTCTCCTTAATCTAAGAGCCAAAGGCTAAAACTTCAAAAGATAAAAAACGGAGGGAGTACATTACAAAGCTAATAGTTGGTGGGAAGGGATGATGAAGTTAAAGAATAGCATGAGATGATTTATATAGGAATTTGAGAATTAGGGTTAGTGGTCAATGAATGTTAAAAAATGAAAGAAAAAAAAGTTGGACGGTAATACAAATCTGATTGCAAGGAGGTAAATTTTTTTTTCAGGTCAATTTTCACTATTGAAATTAATTATTATGGACCAAATACCATGCGTTCCACGTAAATTACTCATTCTGATGAGTAATTAAAGGAAAATAGAAATTAAGATTAACATGGTGTTATTACAGTATTTAAGGTTTGACTTTTATTGCAAATCATATGAATTTCTTTCAAGAATTAATTTCTTTATTTTCGCACAAAAAAAAAAACAGTGCGTATTTCTTTCAAGAACGGGTCATTAATATGGTTCTCAAAATTAAGTTTTTAAGGTATGACTTGTAAAGCAGCATTAACATGGTGTGAATGCTTGAAAGAAATTAACCCGTGTCTTGCTCAGCAGAATTAACACCCTTTTAATTCTTGACTTCTTTTCCTTAACATAATTAACACCATTAATTCTTCATTCAGTGCAGGTGCTGAATCTCAAATTCAAGACTGTGAATATCTGTTTTAAAAATAATTTGAAGATTCAGATTCAAACAAAAAAGCTTATGCAGCCTAAACGTTGAATTTGAGAATGTTTTCACCTTACTAAATTACCTTTTTCATGCCTATCAAAAATTCAATTTTTTTTTGAAAAATGATAATCAATGATATAATGACATATGTATACAACTTTTATGTTAACAATTAATTAGGGGGTTATAAAACAATAAAAACAAAATCATCATTCAAATGACTTTGAATAATGGGCCTCCATAGAAAAACTGAAATTAAAATGGGCTTCTACTATTTTGATCCAAAACAATCAGAAGGTGACTTTTGTCATGCAAAGAGGCGGGGTGGGCGAGAATCATTCTTGGAGTGCCAAACCATGGAGGTAGGGCTCACAACCTTCCTCTTTTCTAAAGTATATAGATGTCTCTATTTTTAGAAAAGTAGTTATTTTAATCTTGGCGGTTAACAAGACATCACTTAAATGCTGAAGGTATTAACGAAGAAACAAATCACAATTGCCACATGTTCACGAGTATACGGGTGACCTGGTTTTGAATGGCACGCATGGCTAATGTGCTGGAAGAATACAAAGGACATTATTGTTTTGCCGGTTTCAAAAGAGTCACTCATTAGACTAAAATAGTCGTTTGAGCTTCAAAGAAGAGCACCTAACTTGAACGACATCCAACTTTGAGTTTGACTGTCAACTGCATATCTGACAGCTCCTACGCGAGAAGAAAGATAGCAAGAAAGCATAAGATACTTTAAATTTTCTTCGAATCCTTTTTCGTTTTCTTTGTTCACTACCTTTCCTTTATGTTTCTTCAAATCTTTTTATATTTTACTGGAACAAACACCCTTCGAGTTGCATAGCGTAGATTGAACTATTGTGACTACCATGATGGTCATGAGCAAGACTAATGAGTGTGTGGACTTGATGGACAAGGACAAGGTTTAACAACTCGTCCAAGACGACCGGCTCAAGCGTTACTTGGACCACAAGGCCGGCGGCATGCACAAACAGAAACGTCGCAGGTTGCTAAGTCCCCCTCGAAGCAGAGCTAGAACTAGAACTAGGTCACCTATCACAAACCCTCCAAAAGGACAAGCCCTCAAAACTAACCCTGCAGGGATAAGCGCGCTAAAAGCCCATGATTGAGAACCCTGCAAGCAGATAGTTGATTCAATATGTGAAGGGTTTGCTGGAGGAAGAACGTCAGAAATGCTCGCAAAAAAGGTGTTTTTGCACGTAGACAACCATATTCCAAGGCAAAGGAGGCCATGCAATAAGAAATACCCCCATCATGTTTAATGATGACGATTCCAGTGTTGAAAATGGAGAAAAGGATGACCCCATTGTCGTTGAAGCAACCATCAACAACGATAATGTCAAACAGGAAATCATCGACCAAGAAAGCTGAACAATCATCTTATTTTATGTTGGATTTAAAGGCATTGCATTTACTAGAAAAGAATCATATATCCCATACAATAACGATTTATTCGGCTTCACTAGGGATGATATTACGACACTCAACTATATAGACTCCTAATTGTCTATATGAAGCAAAGGACTTTAACGATCACATCAAGATTCCTCGTGGTTGACTATCCCACTGGATATAATGCCATAATGGGAGGTCGAGTATGAACACTTGCAAGGTAATCATCTCCACTATGCATCTACTCCACAAATACTCACGACACAACAAGGGTGTACTCGCCAGATGAAACTTACAGATGGCCAAAAGCTGCTATAATATGAGCCTTTGACTAGTCGCAGAAGAACACATAAGAAAGAGGTCCAGAGACTGAGGAGTAGTCAACCATCCCGTTTTCCTCCCTGACCTAGATCCATGGGTCGATTCAAGTTTTGATGGGAACTTTGGCCCATGCCTCCATCGAAAAGCCCAAAATAAAGCAGCAAAATAAAAAAGTGGAAAGGAAAGTACTTTGGAAGTGAAAGAAAAAATGACAACCACAAGAAAAACTTGGGAAGCCACCACGTCAGAGAGAAATTCACGCACCCAAGAATTGAGCATCGTTGCAATAAGAAGCAGAAAGAAAAAAGAAGAGAGAAAATGGCCCAAAAGGAAAATACTTCCTTTATTTATAAGATTATCGCGAAAGAGTACCAAATGCCACCATCATTGAGAACTCAATTTGCATGGTTCGCGAAGCGTCATAGCTAACCACGACGGGGAACGCGTCCTCGCCAAGCGTGACCACTTAACACGCACAACTCTTCCCACCAAACCCTAAATTTTCAGATTCAGAACCCATGTGCACGATGAAATTGGGGGTCAATATCTGAAATCTCAGGTACCCATTGTCAAAATTCCAATTGCTTGGATCAATCTGTAACTCTTGACATCCCAATATATGCATATTCAAAGCTTGAAGACTACAGTTCTGTTATCCGGTAAATGGTCAATTCTCCAACGGCGAACACGGTAGCTAGAAGGCCACTGTTTCGATACCCGATAAACGACCCATTCGAGCACACACAACTACTTGGGTCTGCCGCTCTTCTCGGTACACACCCGGAACGAGACCCCGCCGAGCGGTTGGCGTTGCACTCAAACATATCTCCACTTGTTTGATTGAGCGGTGTGTTAGAAGTTCTAAGGGCTCTCCTCCTTAGTTGTACTACATACTCATCATGATTCCCAGTCTCCAACATCCCAACTCATAACCTTCAAAACTGAACCTTATAACAGGCAGGTCTCATGTTATGCGAGGTACACATTCTTAACCAATTTCTTCATATTCCCCCAAATTATGACTTGATCTAGTCAGAGTGTCATTTTAGGTTCTCCCACCAATGTAACTCAACTAGGAAGTTGATATCTACCTCACGAAACACTGTATTTACAAGAAGCACCATATATTTGTTGCAATTTTTTGTTAGATAAAATTATACCCAAAGTGGAAACCCTTTTTACATAACCAACTAAAAAATTATAGAGATGTGAGAGAGAAGTAGTTATTTCATCTAAATTAACAAAATTATTATATAATTTTAAATAGTGATGTGTTATGTATATAAATTCTTATTTATCAATGGTGTAAAGATGTTTCACGGTGTGTCATGCGTATAAATAGATTATTCACTTTTTCTAAGAAAAATTGTAAAACAGAGAGAAAACATTTCTAAACTATTGAGCATGATGTCAATGTCAAGCTGGGGAGGCCAGCAAAAGTCCAATCCTAGGTAAGAACATTGGGGGATCTTCTCGAGGCAGGTTGTCCACCAACTGAGATTTTACTAATCTCATGGGGATTCGAACTCTCAATCTATGGAAGATGAGAGTTAAACCGGAAGTGTGTTAACCCATCAATGTAAATCATTCTCGTAGTTGATACACATCTCATCTTTCGATTAAGGATTAAATAACCATCATGGTCGATTAACCGTGATTTTAGAGCCAGCAGAAAGATAATTGATGAACATTCCATCACACTTTCATGTCAATTTTTAAAAATTGTTATGAACATTTGACCCTTAGATTGAAAAAACGACACGTTTGAGGAAAAGAAAAACAAAATAGCAGAGTCTTGGTCTTGGTCGTGAAGCGTGGCCATAATGGATGTGAGAAAAGAAGAGGGAAAAGACATTAGAAGATTTATGTAAAATTGGCCCACTAATTAGTGCCTTTTCACTTTATCGTTTCCTCGCATGTGCCTCGTTTTTTCTCCCTTGAACATCAAATATAGGTCCATGTCAAAGCTGAAAAAATAACTCATTTTGTGTAAACGTTGAAAACCAGCATATAATTAAATATACTATAGATGATAGATCGATACAATAGGTACAATATATATCCATAGTATATATACCACATGAAATTTTCTAATTTTTCACTTTTAGAGAGTCATACTAATTCTGGTAGTTTCTAATGCCATGGCTTTCTTGACCCTTTCAATCATGACCATTTTTAAGGGTAGACTTTAATTTGTTTAAGTTTTTCGCAAGCCAGAACCTTAAAATAGAATATGTACAACATCATGTATTTTATATAAGTGATAGTAGTAACCACAAAAATGATAATTAAAAATATTGGTTTTGAGTCAACTATCAACCTACATACGGAAGTTGACGGTGAAATACTGCCACAATCTATAAAGTATATAAAAACGAAAGAAAAAAACATTTTCTAGCAACTTGAGAGCAGCGGTTCAAGTTGCTAGAAACAATGCAAACATTGCAGCGGATTGGCTTGCTCGTCATGCCTCGAGTGAAGGTTCTTTGTGCCGAATATGGCGGCATCCTCCATCGTTCATCATATCTTCTTTGTGTTTGGACGTGGCGGCGTAGTTTCTAGTTCCTTTTAGCATTTCTCTTGTAACAAAAAAAAACTTGAGCCGCTACTCAAACTACTATTTTGCACAAATTTTTTTACTCTTTGCATTTAGCAGCAATTTTTTTTATGTCAGATGCGGAGGTCCAAATATAAGGACTAAATGATAATTTTTAAAAACTTTGCAAATCCATACATACATACTATAGGTGTTGTCTACATACAGTTGGGTTATTTTTTAAGGGTCCTTAATTAGTTCGTATCCCCATATCATTTGACCTACTAACAAAAATTAACCCCTTTTTCACTATATCACTCATATAAATTAGGCCAAATATTATACTCATGAAGTGTATTCTAAATCCATTTCTACCGAATTCAACCGAAATGAAAGATCCTTTCCTTGTAATAAGCGATGATTGCATTATGGAAAATTAATTTAAAAGAATTGCAAGTAAATCATTGTGGAAAAAAAATTCTAAGTGGTCCTTTAATTTAGTGTTAAAATCTATGCAAATGAAAAACACACATTTTATTGCATCAATGAAAAAGTAAGATGTTACTGTATATTCTTTCATTATAGCCTCTCCCGGCCCTTTAATTAAGACCCTTTTAATCTCAAATTCTTGCTTCCGTTACTTCATAATTGACTTCATCGCCAAATCAAATGATCTAAATCACACATATATAGATTTTTTTGGTACAATACAATGATTTAGATGAATTTAACAACTATTTTCACTGGCATAAAGCATAGTTGTTACACTAGCCAGTAAATCACACATATATAGATAGATATATAAATTGTTAGTCAAACTTTTTATGAAGATTTATTTTTTCTTTCAAAAAGTAAAAGAGGTGGGAAATTGGTATCATGGTGACCATAACCACAAGTTAAAAGAGCAGGAACCCATAACCTGAAGTTTTGTTTTTCATGTTTTGACTAAAGAATATGGTTGGGTAAGTGGATCTGGATGGATGTTCATGACCATGGGCTATGGTTGCATCACACATGGATGGGCATGGGAAGCAAATCTTAAAAGGGAATCAAAAGAAATTGGCCTCTCTTTGACACCACTCTCCCCACCTGCCCAAGATATGGTAAGCGCCACATGATTTCACACCCAAAGAAAAAAAAAAGCACCATTGCTGACCTCACCTGTATCTCTTGAGAGGATTTTTATGGGTCCCACTCACACCCTTCTCTCTCCTCCCCTCGTTCTCTCACATTCCTTTTTTTTTTTTTTGGTACAAATCATTCGGTACCTATTTGATCATTCTTCAGATGTCGACTATTTTAGACTTAGAATTTAGTGACACTTAAAATTCTTCATCCCTTTTCTTAAGATTAGTGCGGAAATTAAACTCGAAAACTCTTTTTACACACTCAATTTGTGTTGCCAATTGATCTACCAAATTAGTATTCCTTTCCTCTTTTGCTTTCATCCTACTTTCTATTTTCACTGTATTTTCTCACTCACTCATGTTCATATGTACATATATAAATAAAGGTCACCTCTTCTGTCCACCCTCAAAACAATCTAAAAAAATATTCACTTAGATTTATTTTCTTTATTTTATTCATTCATTATGTGTCCCTAGTCTTTATCTTATAATTTTGCATTGCTTGCCCTGTAATTCAAGATCAACTTGGAAAATTTGCAAGATTTGGGATGAAATCTGGTCGGATCTTGCTTTGTGGGTTGGGGATTTTGGTGGGTCTTATTTCAATACTTAGCCCTTCTTCCATTCTCATCTTTCTCCCATAAAGGAAAAAACTCATAAACAAAAAGTCAGAGGAGTAACAAAGCAAAGAGAAAAAAGGGAAGAGAAAGAAGGAACACCATATTACAATCTACACACACCCTCTTTCCATTTCATTGCCTCTTCACTTCATCTTCAATAGTTCAATCCATTCACCTTCTAAAGGGTCTATTTTGCATCCTGAGCTAGAGGAAATGGGGATGGCTGCTGCAGAGTCACAGTACCATGTTCTGGCTGTTGATGACAGCATCATAGATAGAAAGCTCATTGAGAGGCTTCTTAAAACCTCTTCCTATCAAGGTACTTTCTTGCAGGCCTAACAGAAGAAAATTTGATGGAATTTTTTTTGATTTTTTCCTTTCTTACATTAGTTCTACTATGGTATCTGAACAGCATGAACTCTGTTTTCTCAATGACAGTTACTACAGTTGATTCTGGTAGCAAGGCTTTGGAGTTTCTGGGTTTGCATGAAAATGAAGAAAGTAACCCAAATACACCATCTATTTCACCTAACAACCATCAGGTATGTTGTTGATTTTTTTTTTTTGCTTAAAATGTATAAAGATGTTCAAATTTTTAATTACCTTGTTGCAATAAAAATTTCTTTTTAGAACTATATAGATCAGTTTCTTTTTCTGGGGTTCTGAAAATTCCTTGGTTTTTTGTGTCCTTGACAGGAAGTGGAGGTGAATCTTGTTATAACAGACTACTGTATGCCTGGAATGACAGGCTATGATTTGCTTAAAAAAATCAAGGTATGCTTTGGTTTCTATTCCTGTCTCATCTATCTTTTAACCAATTATATTCTCCACTTTTCTCAGTCTTTCTGGCTAAGTTTGTTTTTCCTTTTTTAAAACAATGGCCCATGTAAAAAACTTTTCCAGTTTCAAATATATGCATTGAATTTGATTCCAATTTTACTACTTCTGAATATTGTCAACTAGGACCAGTTCCATTACTTACCTGAAAATACCAAAGCATAAACTCCTGGAATAATTTCCCTGTATGCTTTTTCAATTTTCCACCCAAAACAAATCTGGTTAATTTGTTATAGAAAGATTTTCTTTCCAAAAAGGGACCTACTTTGATTCAAGTGAAAAAAAAAGTTTGAGAATCTCTGAAAATTATGTGCTCACTTATTCCACCTGGAAGTCTGGAACCAAAGACTCAAAAAATTTATAGGATTCTCTCTGATATTTCAGGAATCTTCATCTTTGAGAAACATACCAGTGGTGATTATGTCATCTGAGAATGTGCCTTCAAGGATTAACAGGTAATGGAGGAAACAATTTCAGTATTTTATTTTATCTTTTTATTTTTCAAATAAAAAAAAATTAGGTAAAATTCTGATGAATCTGTCAAAAACCAAAACTATTTCAGATGCTTGGAGGAAGGAGCAGAGGAATTTTTCTTGAAGCCTGTGAGGCAATCAGATTTGGTTAGACTCAAATCCCACATCAAGAAGACCAATTTGAAAAAAATTCAAAATCAAGATGTAGCAGATAAGCTTGAAATTCCAGAAGTTCAACAGCATCATCATCATCTTCCACAGCAAATCCAAAATGATCAGCAACAAGCACCAAAGTTCCAATATCTGCAGCCAGAGTCAGAGGTAGATCAACAGCAACAAGCACTACAACAAGCCAACAATAACAAGAGGAAGACCATGGAACAAGCCAACAGTACACCTGAGACTGACAGAACAAGACCAAGATACAGTGGCATAGCTACTGTGGTATGATGATAAATCATTGCAAAATAAAATTTCTTGAATTTCAAAATGTAATTCTGAGTTAACTTTTTTTCTTTTTTAATTTTTTAAGTAAATTAACTTCAGCAGTGGTTGATATAGGCTCTATAGTGTAATAGAGAGTTGTTTCCTGTACACATTTTGTGGAAATATTTCCTTCCAATTTTGCTTTTCCAAACAGATATGAAAAAGAAAAAAAATTGAATGAGTAAGAACTCAGGTGGTAAATTTCCGGGCTAAATGAGTTTTGCACTTTGCTACTACCCTTCTTAACCATCACTCTTGCTAACAACATCCTGAAAAACACTTTTGATTCTTTCAAATCATGATCCATGTCTGAAGTAAAAAAATTCCAGTGCATAAACCATCAAGTTTTCATAGTACTATAATGTTGTATTTCATTAACAAAATGCAATATTCCTACAGCAAATTATGTGCAAATGAAAAGAGGTACTTTTACTTCAATCAAGTGTGTAAAAGCTGTTTGTAGCTCTAAGTAGTAAGCTAACTGAATGAAAACTGATAACAGAAATGCAAATAACAGAAAGGGAAAGAGCTAACTTGCTTAACTAACTAGCTCTAGCTCTAACACTCTAACAGGATACAACTTCAACTAACTAAAGCTAAACCAACTCAATTAGTTTTTCATCCCCCTCAAGTTGAAGATGGGTGAAATATATCAATCATATTCAAGTTGGAAACCAAACTATTAAGTCTTCCCGGTAATAAAGCCTTCGTGAATATGTCTGCAGTTTGATTTTGGGAAGCAAGTGGAAGAAGTCTCATTAGCCCTTCTTGCATATTCTGCCTCACAATGTGGCTATCAATTTCCAAATGCTTTGTCCTCTCATACGGGATTTGCAGCAATATGCAAGGCACTGTTATTGTCACAATAAAGCGCCACTTGCTTCACATCAGTGAAACCAAGATCCTGCAACAAAAAGGTTAACCATTGGAGTTCATAGGTGACACTTGCTAAGGCTCTCTACTATGCTTTAGCACAAGAACAAACAACTGTGTGTTTCTTCTTGGCTCTCCAGAAATAGGTGAGGATCCTAAACAGAAGCAATGTCTGATTGATGTACGAGTATCCTTACAAGTTACATCCTCCCAAATCAGTATCAGAAAATCCCCATTAGCTGCAAAGAAGAATCATGAGAAAAGAATATAGTCAATATACCTTTGAATGGACTTCATTTGAGATACCTTTAGATCCTATGTGCTCCATGATGATGCACCATAGTTGGCTTAGCAAGAACTTGGTTTAATTGTAGTGAGGATGTAAGGAACAGAACCTCATATTTTTTTTATTCCAATAAACAATTTTTGCTTTAGAAAAAAAATTATTTGCACCAGAAATTTAGACCGGTTAAATTTCAAATTTTCATAGATTCTCCATCTTATATATGTATCAAAAAATCTTATATTCTTATATAATTTTTATGATAAAATAAATAATAAATGGTTAAAATTAATTTTTAAATTAAAATCGCAAACTATAAAAACTAATAAGTTCAATCTGATTCTCAACATCATTCCAGGTTAGTTCAGCCGATTCTAGCTAGTTTTAAAATCAATTGGTTTCTCATGTCATCGCACCCAACACAAGCTCAATTTCCGACATACTGGTTAACCAACTAGTCTAGTCCATTTTTTAAACACTGACAAAAACATAGTTAACCTTAACCCAACCTTAAATAACTAGTGAGAAAAAGAAATGAAAAAATATAAGAGAAAAAAGTAACAAATAATAAAATCAAGAATCAAAAGAGAAATGAGGCGTGGAAGAAAACATTAGAGCCGAATAACAAGCCAACCCAACTCATTTAGGCCAGCGTATTAACGTATCAGGCTTCAAAAGCCTGCATTGCAAATGACCTAGAACCTCATGTGATCTTCTCCCCCCTCACTGGCCACTTAATAAAATATCTAAAAATATATATAAAAAAAGGTTAACAATATTAAAATATTAAAATTACATAAATGTATAACAAATTAACCAATCACACATTAAATACACTTTAACATGTTTGAAATATACTAAAAAAAAACCCTTGAGCTCTAACCCGTGAGTTTTCCTGTCAGCTCGTGAGTACATATTAAAAAAGCCTAAAGATCGTAATTCACAAATAGAAAATTTACAATTTTACTTTTCCATTTAAAAAGCTCTAACCCATGAGCTTTCATGTCAGCTCGTGAGCCACAATCCATTTAACCTCGAGAGTTAAATGACTGGATCAAAATATCCACATTTTATATTTTACTAGTATTAAACTTGTGGCTTATAAAAAAAACTAGTATTGAACTCGTGTTATGCACGACTGAAATACGAATGACACTTAATCAATAATTGTAAGAATTTTCAATCCTTCTTTGCTTGTAACTCTTGACAGCGCCACATACAATTGATCATGAGTAAATACTAGTCTTTGAAGATATATGCCAACATGAGAAATAATTGTTATCGACTCTTATTTATCGTCATTGCAAAACATAATGATAATGAGAATTTCCTTGTTTATTTAAAATAATAATCCAAGTCATAAGGGATCAGAGTCATCATAGTTAATAATATTTCACGATTTACACATCTTTCTGTATGAACTGTAGCTTCAATTACATTTTTTTCAAGATCATTTATGATAAGTCTTGTCTCATTACACAAACCACGAGTTTGGTGAATGTTTCTTATTAGTATTAGTATAAGAGGAACTCACACTTTCAACCAACCAACCTATGATATGGCAAGCCAGAAATGAAATGTTGATTTCATTTAAAATTCAGAAGTTGTTGAAATTTAAGTGTTAGTTGGAGTCTCATATTAGTTAAGTATAGGTGATGAGAAGACTTTACTAGAGAAGTGACCCATAAACCTAATGCCTTAAGGTTTTGAGTTCATATGTGGTGTTGATATCTCTTGGTGTCTTGCTCCTCGGCTCATGGGCTCCCTTATCTCCCCCAACAAGTGGTATTAGAGCTGATGGTTCATAAGACCATGGTAGCGACTCCTTGTGTCGAAAGTCTTTGTAGCAGTGTGGCTAGGCGGCAGGTTCCATCGGCGCAGGCGGTACAAGGGTGGATAGCTTCCGCGAAAGGGGCATGATAATGTGGTGGTAACTCACACTTGAGGGAGAGATTGTTGAGAATTCAAGTGTGTGTTAGAGCCTCACATTGGTTAAGTTTGGGTGATGAAAAGACTTAATAAGAGATGTGACCCATCAACCTAATGCCTTAAGTTTATGGGTTAAGATGTATGTGGCGTCAATATCTCTTAGTGTCTTGCTCCTAATCCCATAAACTCCCGGTCTCTCCCAACAATAGTGAACCAATCAATTTGAACTTTTGTATCCTCATCTGATTTCCAAACTATGTCATAGTTCAAGTACTTTTTTTAAACTAAATTATTTCATCGGTAAATAAATGTTCTAAGGCTATTAGTATTGAAGGAATTAATTTTTTATGACAATTTTTTTTTGTTACATATGGAAATAAAAAGAAAAACTAAGACTAAGGCTCTACATCCTACAACAACAACGAAATCAACTCCGAAGGTGGTTGCCTCCATACGCGTCGCAACATCCCGTCCTAGTGGCTTGGCGAGCTAACAAATTTGCAGCGTTGTTGATGTCCCGTGGAATTTGTACCAAAACAACCTGTCAGTCCCTACGAAACATGTCTAGAACGCGCTCAATATTGTTCTTAGCCCAGAACTGACCACAACAACAGTAAATTGTAGAATGCCAACAACTCCAGCACAATTCGAGTAGCAAACTATATCACGCCAGCCAAGGTCCCAACCATGCTGCAAACCAAGCTCGATAGCAAGGATTTCTGCAACAAACGTTGTTCCTTCACTGTGACTAACAGATGCCCCAAAAATCCCAGTGCCACACACATCCTTTACAATCACACCACACCCCATCCTCCTTGCCGAACGAAGGGTTCCAGCTACCATCAACCATGACACGAACTGAGCTTGAAAGGAGCTGCAAACGCCCCGTTGCCGTTGGATGATGCAGGAGTCCCATCTCTGACCCGTGCCTCCAGCTGTTGACGTCGAGCAGCACCTGACGTAACACATAATCAATCTGCCATGGGGTGCCATTAAAGACGCTGTTATTACGCCAATGCCTTTGACTAGTAATAAGTTTTGACACGAATAAAATGAAACAATTTTGAAAATCAGTTTATTCAATTTTGGTTAGTAATATTTTTCGGTATTAAATATGAACTAGTTTAGGAATAAAATAAGGAAAATGCTATACGACACGAGGCGAAATTCGTCTCTGTGTCTTCCCCACTTTGATTGGTTAACATAACTTAATTATATTATTTGATAGTCTTTCAATTGTTCTTTTACAGAAATGATTGGCTGGAAATATGCAATTCGTTGAATTCGTAAAAAGAAAATATGCAATTCGTTTAAAGAATTGTGTGGAAGTCAAAATATTTTAAGGAAAAAAGTGAAATTTAAAATTCTAAAATAGCAAAAAATAAAATATGACGTATCATCTACTTATTAACAATAATATGAGAGATAAAAAAAAATTAAGAAAGATAACACATTAGAGGATGTCACTTCTATAAGTTACTATTTCTTAATTTCGAAAATAATTTATAGTATAAGATAAGATCCGCACGCCCTCTATGTATCAACTCGTTAGCGGAAACTCATATACCCTAATTCTTATCAAGTCTAGAAAATGATGTAATAAAAGGTGACCCCTAATGTGGACCACTTTTAAAGTGGTATAATTTTAAACCACTTTTTTTAACCTGCTATAATAGGTCAACACATCTTTTTTTAAAGAAATTTAATACATAACAAATTTTTACTGATATTTTTTCTTTAAAAAAATAATGTGTTGACCTGCTATACCTTATCAAAGTAAGTGGTGTAAAATTACACCACCTAAAATTGGTGCATATTAGGTTCACCCGTAATAAAAAGATCAAACTCCAGATAATTTCCACCCGTAGAAGCGCGCACAGCAGAGTTGAGCTCTGTCTGTATCTTTCGTCCTTTCCCATTCTCCAAAATCAGGTCAACTTCAAATCCCTAATCTCTCTCTCTCTCTCTCTCTGTGCCCCCAATCGTACGTTAACGTAACTGCTTTTCCCTCCAATTTTTCATTGATTTCACTTTTCTCTCGCGTTTCTTGATTCTGATCATAGGGTTTTCTGATCCCAATTTTTGATCCCACTCTCTTCACTTAGTATGATCAATCCCTCTATTCAATTTTGTTTCAATTTTTATTTTCATGCTTTGTTTCTTTCGAAGTAGGAATCTTTGAATTTGTTACGATTTGCATTTGCTACTCTGCATTTTTTTCTCACAAGTATGGTTTCTGATCATCAATTATGGTTCTGCTTTGTGAATTTTACTCTAATTGATGGAGTGAAGTACCATCACTGATCATCAATTCTGGTTCTGCAGGTAGTTGTTAACACTACAGAGTGTTTTGAAAGCTTCCGTTATGCCAAGCGGACCAGGCGAACCGGGCGGACCGGTGAGACAGGTTTCCTGTCAAGATATTCAGCTGGTAAGCTGGGAACTCTGTCCCTCTTTCTCTCTTTTATAAAAGTTTGATGTATTATGTGAATACTTGATGAGTTCTTTTATTTGTTCACATTTCTTCATTGTTGCTCTGGAATATAATTAATTTTTGTTGACTGCGTAACCAAACATTATAATTATCTTCATTTTAAAATTTGTTGTCTTTGTAAAAACTAATGGGATATCATTAAGGTGTACTGGTTTTGGATTTCGGATATATGTATAATTTGCATGGATTGATAACATAGTAGTCAATCGCGGATTGCGGCTTGTCGCGGATGACCCCCAAAAATGAAATCCCATTTAAGGGAAGGCTGCTATTGGCCGCGAATAGCGGGATTTCGGGGCCACGATCTCATCGCGGCAGGGGTCCGCTACGCGACACAAGCTATTGCTCTGACTAGGCTATTTAGGGTTTAAGTACTTTTGGATGTTGATTGAACAAGGTTTTTATTTTTAATTAATAGTTGGGAAGACCTGACTGTCTAGTTGGGTAATTAGTATGACTTGTTAGACTTTGGCTAAGGATTACTATGCTCTTTGATTTGTCAGAACATCATTTTGAATTTAAATCTTCACCGTTTAGTTGTTATGCCCCCCCACCCTAATTATCTTCACTGCTACCTCTACTGTTCATTTCGTATACACAAGAGATTGCTTACCACAATTTTTTCTGGTTTACTCGCCTCACTGCAGGTGCAAAATCTCATAGAACGATGTTTACAACTGTATATGAGTCGGCAAGAAGTTGTGGACAAATTAGTATGTCAAGCAAAAATAGAGCCCAGTTTCACTGAACTAGGTAATAATTTTTTTTTGTTATCTGACAGATTTTTTTTTCCCACTTTTATTTTAGTGCTCCTTCAATTGGCCGTGTACCCTACGTGATCTAAAATTGTTGAATTTTAGTTTATTTACATTTATAATATTTTTCATTTCATTCTAGATGTTATGTTCTGCTTTTATATCTGTGGTTGTCAAACTTACTGTTCTGAACAAGACATGGCTTCCTGAAGTATAATTAAGGTCTGAATTTGGAGCGTAATTATAGTAGAGCCTGTCAGGAATCCTTTTAGATGTGCATATTTTGACTGTATGAATGTATGATTATAGTAAAGAATTGGCGGAATGAAAATGGTTTAGTTTGTGTCCTCCTCAACCTCAACCCTTACTGAATAAAAAGAAAAAAGATAATGAGGAATTAATATCTTTTTTTCTTCTTATGGTTGGAATTGTGAGCATCACTTTTAAGGGGGCCTCTTACTCTCTTTTCCCTTACATATGTTGTGGGATGGGATCATTTTTATCATATCTCTTATTTTCTGACATGTTTACTTATTAGCATATATATATATATATATTTGTTTTGATAAGCCTACTTATTAGCATATTAGCATACTCCCATTATTGCCTTTGACATGGTTGGTTCATTTCTTACTGTAGTTAATTTATGTTTGTATTTATTCTATGGTTTAATATTTTGACTTCCCAGACAAAGAAAATAGTTCACTTTTCAATAAGATAAACCAAAACTTGAAATCTTTGTAATGGTACTTCATGTGATTACTTGTTTAGCTGCTGCTGCAACTAGCAGTTTCATTTTATGTGCCTTTGTTCATCGAACAGTGTTTTTCCATTTCTTTTCTTATAGAAACCATAGTATTTTTTATACTTACGAAGTGCGTAATCATGGTTTCTGTGGAAATTGCTACTTATTACTGCTTATTGGCATTGAAGTAAAAAACCAACAGTCCTTGCACCCATCTCTCGGTGTTCTCTATTTCTAAGTCTTTTTCCCCCTCATTTTTTCAGTTTGGCAAAAGCTTGAGGAAGAAAATGAAGAATTCTTCCGAGCTTATTATACAAGATTGATGTTAAAGCAGCAAATAGTGGAATTCAACAGATTGCTGGATCAACAGTTGCATTTAATGCACTCAAACTCACTATCTGCCTCTAATGGGTCACATAACCCTGCAGTTGCATCACTACCTGCCTCTAATGGATCACATATCTCTGCGGTTTCATCACTGTCCAACTCTAATGGGTCACATATCCCCACAAGTAAGTTTGTTACTTTGTTACCTCCATGACTATTGTTATCATCACGTTGTGCTAGATTTTTTTCAGTAGTATTAACTATCAAGTCCATGGGGGGGGGGGGGGTTTCATATCAAGGGCTGTTAATGGTCTCCTTAGGTCCTTTCTCGCACTTAGACTCACCACCCTATTATTTTTCCAATGCACGATGTCCTTGGTTGTTGTATTTAAGGCATGATAAATATCTAAATGGGTTAATAAGTTCAATTAGTGCATTCAAACTCACTACCTGCTGCTAATGGGTCACATATCCATGCAGTTTCATCACTACCTGCCTCTAATGGGTCACATATCCCTGCAGTTTCATCACTGCCCAACTCTAATGGGTCACATATCCCCACAAGTAAGTTTGTTACTTCTTTACCTCCCTGAATATTGTTAGTATCTCATTGGGCTAGATTTTATCAGTGATATCAAGTCTGTGGGAGAGGGTTTTTCTTATCAAGGGCAATTCATGGGCTCATTAGGTCCCTTTCTTACACTTTGACTCAAACCCCATTATTTTTCTAATGCACAATGTCGTAGTTGTTGTATTTAAGGCATGATAAAAATCTAATGGGTTAAAAAATTGAAATTAATGCACCCAAACTTACTACTTGCTTCTAATGAGTCACATATCCTTGCAGTTGCATCACTACCTGCTTCTAATGGTTCACAAATCCCTGCAGTTTCATCACTGCCCAACTCCAATGGGTCACATATCACTGCAGTTTCATCACTGCCCATCTCTAATGGATCACATATCCCCAGAAGTAAGTTTGTTACTTTGTTATTTCCATGAATATTGTTACTATCATGTTGGGCTAGATTTTTTTCAGTGTATTAAGTCTATGGGAGTGTTTTTCTCATCAATGTTCTGGTTGTTGTTTTCATGGCATGATAAATATCTAATGGGATGAAAAATTGCATTTAGTGCACTCAAATTCACTACGTGCCTCTAATGGGTCATATATTCCTGCAGTTCCCTCACTGCTCAACTCTAATGGGTCACATATCACTGCAGTTTCATCACTGCCCAACTCTAATGGGTCACATATCCCCACAAGTAAGTTTCTTACTTTTTACCTCCATGAATATTGCTACCATCATGTTGTGCTAGATTCTTTTCAGTAGTATCAAGTCTATGGGAGGGTTTTTCTTATCAAGGGCAAGAATCGAACTGTTGTTGCAAGGTCTATGTTTTTCATAGATTGTCCATGAATATTGCTACCATCATGTTTTTCTTATCATAATTAGAGTATCGTGCTATGACTAATGCTATGTGTTAACTGTTGTGGTTAAAACATTTGCTTCAAGAGTTGAGTTTTGTGAGATAGGGCCTATGGAGCTTGCTTGTTATAATCAGTCAGCTTTGTATCTTCTCAAATCAATTTTCCATGAGAGGACCAAACATATTGAGGTCAATTTCCATTTCATCGGAGAGAAGATCCTCTTAGGCGTAATTAAGACTCCCTATGTGTATACTAAGGATCAGCTCGCAGATATGTTAACTAAGTCTTTACGGGTCCTAGGATAATATATATATATATATCTGTGTGTGTGTGTGTGTGTGTGTGTGTGTGTGTGTGTGTGTGTGTAACAAGCAGGATACATCTGATATATATGCTCCAGCTTTAGGGGGAGTGTTGAATATTTGTTATTTATATTAGCATAATCCTATAAAACTAAGGATTGAGTTTGTTAATTTTTTTTCTCTATTTTATATTTGTATTATCCCATCAAAATAGGGGTAGAATTAGATTTGATTTAGGAATTATCTCTTTGTTCTATCTATAAATTGTACAAATCATATTGATGATATAGAGAGAAAATATTTCTCCGGTTTCAGTAATAACAATAGTTTCTTTCAATTTTAATCCTGGGTTCCTAACATTTCTCTCCTTGAACATGGTGGGGTAGATTGAAAGGCTTCGGTTATACAAACTTTATGACCCGTTTCTGCCTATATTCTTGTAACTTCTGTGATGGCATTTTAGAGAAATCAAATGTAGATTTTTCTGTTCCAAAGACATAATAATAACAAGATTTAGTGATTGAGGAGATAAACATATGAAAAAAGTTCTCGGATTTATTATTCTAAGCTTGTTATTGAATGTTCGATTTCAATTATTTTTGTTCTTTGGCATTCAATATCACTATATTTTACAGGACATGAGAACCCCACATGCTACTCTGCTGAGCGACCCCAACCAGATTTGATGTCAGAAAATATGCAGCATAGTGTTAATTCCAGATTATCTAATACGTTTAATAATGGCGGGCCATCACTCCATACTCGTATGCATACTGTGGTTGATATGTCTTCTCATGGCATTGGGATTAATGGCTCTCCAAGCATGCTTTCTGCTCAGAACTCAAACTTGGGTATGATGCAAGGAATCAATGGGGGCATGATCAAATTAGAACCTGGATATTCAGATTGTTCCTACATGTTTAGTACTGGGGGAAATGTCCCGACTCGCCCAAACACCGCTGATGCTTCAGTTACATCATTCACTAATGTTGCGCCCAACGCACATGCTGTGAATGATGCAGTTCTGGAAACAGACTCTTCATTTGGATTTTTGGGACAGATTCCTAGAAATTTTAGCCTTTCAGATCTAACTGCTGATTTTTCTTTGAGTTCTGGTATGTTCTCTCATGTTTCTGTGGGGGTGTGTGTGTGTGCATACTTGCTCACCCATATTGTTAGTGATCAGTGCTTATTTTCTGATGTTAAATCAAATGTCGGTCAAAGTTATGGTTTGTGTTGATTGTTTGTCTATCTACATTTTAGGCTATTACATAAAAGTGTTTCTAGACTCTATTAATCATTAGCACTAATAGTTCAGTTTCTTATTTGACAGATATACTGGACAGCTATTCTAGGTCACCATTTCTACCCACTGATAATAACTTCCTTGAGAAAGTAGAGCAAGGTAGGACACAATCTTGCTACCCTATAGTCTGTTGATTTATGCTGGAATGCTGACACTCCTGTTGTCTTTGTGCTAATATAGATAACAATAGGCTGGACTCCATATCAGAAGGCCTAAGTCATGAAGACTTTGGGAGTGAATAGATGATACTCATTATTTGGTAATCATCAACCTTGAGATATGTTCTTTACTTTAATTCTTAGGGGTCAAATTAAGCTAGAACTTTCATAAATTACAAAGCTCTAAGCATGAATACTCCATTTTGGAGATGTTGTATCCTATTTTCCCTACCTAGGCCCGTCCATGCTACATATATAATCATATTCTATATATTTATAGATTACCCATGCCCTCGCAGTGTAGAGTTCAATTAAATAAAGATATGGTTTTTAATTTTATTGCATGCATACTTATTTACAAAAAAATAACCGTTTTAATTGTTTATGTTACTTGCAGGTTGAACAAAGTGCTTATCATGGAAACTCTGTACATAAGAATTTTAGAGGTTTTGAAATCTTAATGCTAGGATGAACGTATACTTCGGTGTGTAGAGTTCACACACCTCCTGCAATGGTGGATAATAAAATTTGGGATGCTTGTGTAGAAGGGAAAAGAACCTTGCAAATAAATAGTTAACCTTTTCTCTCTTGGCCTTTTGGAATTTTGCCCTGTAGACTGATTTCACTTATTCTGCATTGTGTTGATGCTAGAATTGTGTGTTTAGTTGCTTTTCTTGAGATTTTGGCTGCATAAAATACTGGTTTTTTAAGTACTAAGAAGAAAAACTATACTTGTTTGGCTCCAATGCCCTCATTCAACTTGCTAAGGGAAACATTTTTCTGATGCCAACTCTGTACAAGTCTACAAGTAGAGAATGTTGAGATTAAGCAGGCACAACTTGATTCAGACAGTACGATAGAGCGAGAAAGCACGAATAAACGACACATAAAACTTTGTTCACGCAGTTCGGCCAATTGTGCCTACCTCTGTGGCTATAGAGTAGCTATAGCTTCCTTTATTGATTCTCAATCATCAATTGTGTTTACAATAGCAGTTTCTATTGTTATGTGCCCTTGCACACCGCCAAATTGCGGCGCACTTGCACACCACCAAATTGTGGCGCACTCCGCACACACCTAGTGCACACTAGCACACTTTTAGGGTTAGGGGCTTTATCTATTCATAGGACACTACTAACTCTAGTATTACAAGATAAGATAATCTTAACATCTTATCTAAACCCATAAGATAATATAGAATCTTATATAAACCCATAAGATAAGATAGAATCACTCTACACCCATATCACAATCCCCTTAAATCAAATACAAATAACTGATAAGATAATGAGACAATCCCAACAGAGAACCACCTTGGTTTTGTGGTAACTCTTCTGTGGGTTGGATTGAATGGTAACAAACTCCATGCAGCGTGTAGGGGAAAAAAGTCCAGCATTAAATTCAATCTAAAAGCTTATTTGTTTTAGAACTTCAGTTAAAAATTATTGTATTGTTTGGATGTTAAAATTAATTTTGTTTAGGAGTATTGTGTGACTAATTTTTTATAGGAAAAAAAATACATTTATAGAGGTGAGAAAGTTAGGAATTTTATTTTGTGCGAGATTTACGAAATTTATTATGTATCGTTATAAAAAGTAGACATTACATGAACCCTCGGCCTCGTGGATGATTTGAGGGCCAGTCTTTTATGAGAGTAAAATAAAATAGTCGATTTATATAAAATACAAATGAGAAGCAGTTTTAGCATATGAATGCTTTTTTGTACATCGGAAAGATTAACATATGAATGCTAGTTATGATATTTTATTTAATTGCAAATTTTGGCTTTTGGCTCCCTTTCTTGTCTTGTCTTTTATTTTATTTTTCCCAATCTTGTATTTAAGTATTTTTTTGTCAAAGTCCAAGGGCATGGCCCATAAAAGGACCAAAACCCTACAAAAGCTCACCCTGCTTGTTGTTAAAGGATCTAACCTGAGTTGAGTCATTTCTCTTTAAACTCAAAATTACCTCAAGTATAATCCCTAGAGTCTCTAAAACTCAAGTACATATATTGTTGGGGGAGACAGGGGAGCCCATGAGACGAGCAGTAAGAAACCAAGAGATATCAACACCACATCTTAACACAAAACCTAGGTTTATGAGTCACATCTCTTATAAAGTCTTCTTCTCACTCATACCTAACCAACGTGGGACTCCCAACTCACACTTGAATTCTCAACAACTCCCCCTGAAGTGCGAGTCACCACCATATTATTATGGCCCCTTGCAGTCGTTACCATGGTCCAACGAACCATCGGCTCTGATACCACTTATTGGGGGAGACAGGGGAGCCCATGTGACGAGGAGCAAGACACCAAGAGATATCAACACCACATCTTAATCCAAAACCTTAAGGCATTGGGTTTATGAGTCACATCTCTTATAAAATCTTATTTTTACCTGTACTTAACCAATGTGGGACTCCAACTCACATTTGAATTCTCAACACTCATAAACTTAAACCATAGCAAGTACATGGGATAGTGCCCTTCTAGATCTTTTTTCTCCGCAGCCAGAGCCAAAAAGAGCAAAACCCTCGACCTTTCCATCCCTTCCCTTCCTGCGAGCCTGCCTAAGCTATAGATTGAACTCACCTAGGTGAGGTTCTCAAAGGAGAAAGAACTTTCTGCATTCAGACAAGGAGTAATTGATCTCCGACATGAAAGTAGTGGAGGTGGTTCTCCAAAAAGACATTATAGGTCATGTATGTATATTATCTCAAGGTGCTCCAAAATTTTAACAGATCAAAACTACTTGTCTTGCGAAATATCATTTAATTTAATTAAAATTTGTGAAGCAAGAGCGGATGGGTATTAATTTATGTTTTGGGTGTGATTACATTCAACATTGTTCACAAAGTGAACCCTAGAAGACCGAGAAAGAATCAAAGCAGTTTAAGGAAGACCTTCAGAGCTAGTACTCAAATAGAAAATTCAAATGCTCTGAAGAAGTTAAAAGGAAGTTCAACTATGTGTGTGCACATGATGAAAATATGCACCAAGCCAAGAGAAATGTTGGACAAACCCAGGACGGAGACTTCAACATGCTCACACCAGAAAAAGTTGCTCGTGATGACATGAAGATCAATTGATAGAGCACTTTCAAAAGAAGCTTGTTTTAAAGAGAAACAATCTTAAGAAAACTTGAAGCAGATCAGAGCTGAAGAAGAACATAATAAAGCAATCAATCATGGATCCGTGCTTCATATGATTAAGTGAATCTGCTGAAGAAGTTTTGCAACAACTATGCCATCGTGAAGATCAAAAGAGTCATTTAGAAGATGTTGCTGATGGAAGCAGCTAATTAAGTAAGAAATTTCCAAAGAAGCACAAAGACTAATCAACCTGAAGATCAGATGTCTTGTGCTGAAGATGACCAAGTCTAGCAAGTGTGTCTTGGAATGATCAAATCAAATACCAGCTGAAAGAACGGAGCATTCACAATCCAACTGAAAGAATGAGGACCACCTTGTACATATCCCCTCAAAATCAGTGATTTCAGTGATTGGGAACACTTCAAGGTACATGCAGAGTATATACCTTAGAGAAAAGATTCCAGAATGGACTAATTCTCGCAAAGTATGTCCCAGTTGCTTCAAAAAAAAGCATGTGTTACATATTAGAATTAGGGAGGCCTAACCCAACCCAAAAGATAGTTCAAGAGTTAAGGTTTGCACTATCATTTATAAGCACTTGATTGGTCACATCTCTAGCCAATGTGAGACACTAACACACCTCATCACGCCCAGGGTTGGACATCTGGAGTGTGGAGTGAAATGGGTGACCCAAATATGGGGAGTCAACAAATGGATCTAGGATAAGCTCTGATACCATATTAGAATTAGAGAGGCCTAACCCAACCCAAAAGTTAGCTCAAGAGTTAAGGTTTGCACTATCATTTATAAGCACTTAATTGGTCATATCTCTAGACAATGTAGGACTCTAACAGTACATCCCATAGATAGTTTAGAATAAAGCACATTAACTAAGTAAAAAAACATAAAAGCTAAAGGAATTCAAAGGCCAAGTCACCAAAGCATATGTACTACCGGTATGAAATAAAACAATGTGCAAAGATTCATAATAAAATGTTGCGAACATGAGCTAAAGGGAAAAAAAATGACTGACCTTTTGTTGAAGATAACTTCCTCAGTAAGATCTTTGATAGAGAAAGGTTTTTCTACGGGTTCACAACACTAATGCATTACTGAAAATGCAACATTAAATTTGTTGTAACTCTCTGATTGGAAGTCATTCTCAAGTTTTTCCCACTTCACAAACCTCCAATTTATAGTTTTTCACCCACTAAAATTGGCTTCCCTAATAGATTATGGAGGCCTGCATTTAACTGTTGAAAATGTACACAAGTAAGTTTTTTTCGATAAAAGAAGCAAAAGAAAAAAATAAAACAGAAGAAGAAACTACTACCTTAAGAAGGCAACACCAAGGGCATCAGCGTGCAACAGGGACATGACACCAGCCAAAGAAGAATCCCAAAACCAGCTCGAGCTTGTATTAGACGGTCCAAGCTTGGCTAAGTAATCAACAACATCATTTCCTTCGTGAAGCAAATAGTGGCAGTGAAATACCTAATTCCGATGAATAAGGCTCTTAATGCTACTAATGATATAAGCATATTGATGAAACAGATGATGATCAGAAATCAAAAGCCCCAAAGTAAGCATAGAATCCGTGAATAATTCCACGCTTCTATAGCCATGATCCTAACACAGATTCAAGCCTCGAAGGACTGCCAAAAGTTCAACACGAAGGCTATCACCAATACTCGCAAATCCAACAAAACAAAAAATCCAAGTACCTTGAGATGAGCGCACAACACCACCAAACCCAGAGGGACCCAGATTAAATGAAAATCATAAGAAGAACAAGCATGAGCATGATTTGTTGTAACTCTCTGATTGTAAGTCATTCTTAAGTTTTTCCCACTTCACAAACTTTCAATTTATAGTTTTTCACCCACTAAAATTGGCTTCCCTAATAGATTATGGAGGCCTGCATTTAACTGTGTAAAATGTACAAGTAAGGTTTTTTTTTTTCCGATAAAAGAAGCAAAAGAAAAAAACAAAACAAAAGAAGAAGCTACTACCTCAAGAAGGCAACACCAAGGGCATCAATGTGCAGCAGGGACATGACACCAGCCAAAGGAGAATCCCAAAACCAGGTCGAGCTTGTATTAGACGGTCCAAGCTTGGCTAAGTAATTAGCAACATCATTTCCTTCGTGAAGCAAATAGTGGTAGTGAAATACCTAACTCCGATGAATAAGACTCTTAATGCTACTAATTATATAAGCATATTGATGAAACAGAGGATGATCAATAAATCAAAAGCCCCAAAGTAAGCATAGAATCCGTGAATAAGTCCACGCTTCTATAGCCATGCTCCTAACACAGATTCAAGCCTCGAAGGACTGCCAAAATCTCAACACGAAGGCTATCACCAATATTCGCAAACCCAGCAAGACAAAAAATCCAAGTACCTTGAGATGAGCGCACAACACCAGCAAACCCAGAGAGACCCATATTAAATGAAAATCATAAGAAGAACAAGCATGAGCATGATTTGAATAAAAAGATCATTAATAAATTTTATGTGGAGTAATTAACTAGAATCGCATAATGGGAAGTAGTAGACAATAACTTTTGTTTAAGTTAGCGTTTTACCGATTTGAATTGGGGTGGTTTTTGTGCTCCCTTCCAATTGTTGCACATGTATCTTCAACCTTGCGCAAGACCATCATGGCTATTATATTCCTCTTGAGGTTGTAAGGCGTGATGACCTCCATGCGATTGTGCACCCACACAATGTTCGATCAATTTTGCAATATATTTTATTAGAGTTAGGGTGAAGGAAAGAACAAGGATGGAAGGAGATGAAGAGAAAGGTAAAGAGAAGTATTGTGATGAGGGAGAGAAAACTAATGTGACGGCTGCCATCGAGAGAACGTGAAGTTATTAGCTTATTAGGGTTTTCACTTATGGTTTTAAGGTTTTGGGCTTCTTATAGTTGGGCTGAGAAAGGTAAAAACTTTTTTTAAAAAGATACATTCATAATATGATTCCCTTTTAAGAAAAAAAAACAATGCTTTTGGTTTAGCGTGACAACATTCATCAAGTTTTTTGAGATTTTACCCTTAAATTAAAGTAACAGGAAGACACAACACCCAAAGGTTTTGATTGCCAAACACCCAGAAGGATGTTCGACCCTAAATCCCATTTTTTGAGATTTTACCCTTAAATTAAAGTATCTGGAAGACACAACACACGTTTTGACTGCCAAACAGTGAGAAAAGACAAGCAAAGGACGATGAGAAACGCTTGAGGGAGAAGGGAAAGAGAGAGAGATTATGAGGGAGAAGTGATGCATTGTTAGAATTTAATACAACAGTCTCAATATTTGGACCCGCGTGTCGTACATACAATGACATACGCGCTTAAGGGTGGTAATCCCGTGGCTAAACGCGAAGAGTAAAGAAATTTTTTTGTGGGGATTTTGAACCCCCCGCAAAATAAATGTGCAATTTTGTGGAAGTTAGGGTAGCGGTTCAAAACTGCCAGATTTTTCTTCCGTTTTTATATACTTTGCAAATTGTGGCGGTTTTTTACCGTCACAATCTGCGCATGTTGATTGGTGGTTGACATTGTGGTAGGGTCTAAAAATCATTTCCATTTAATATAAGTGACTAGAAATCATCTGCATAGTTTCACTACAAAACCTTAAAGTTCGTGATCCGAAAAACCTGGAAAAAATTTGGGAAAAAAAGAGGAAAAAAGGAGAAAGTTATATAGGTCTTTGAGATTCAAATTAAACCAAAATGAAGCATGTGTACAAGTCCAAACAAAAAGCAAACTGTAAAGCCTCTGAGACAGAGATGAAGGATCACAAGTCCAATGACCTCTAATGTTCCTGATGGAGTAGAAGTCTAGGCAAAGCAAGTCGTAAGGCATTTAAGACTCGAACTAAGCAATATAAGCCTAGATAAGAAGAAGAAAAAATGGAGACTCACTTAAAGGGGGTGTTAGAGTAACAAGCGTGACTGCAGAAGTACCACATTATATAAATATGCAAGTGCATAATACAGTAGAAACTCTTTAAATTAATACTCGGTAAATTAATAAAATCTCTAAAATAATAAATTTGTCCGGTCCCGACTTGGGCCAATGTAAAAAAATTGAAAAACTCGATAAAATAATAAGATAATAATTTTCCAGGAGATCCCTTTATAATTTTCAGTCCCAAGAAAATCATAAATTAATAATTTATAGAAACTGAAAAAAATATATTACACTCTATTGAAATATGATTCAATAGTTGTCTGTTTTCCTTTAAAGTTCAAGTCTATTTGACTCATTTCTAACTTTTCTTATTGCATATAATAGCTCAGATGTTGTATTTTTTGTATTATATCATAAAGTTGCCTTTTTGTTTGGTATGTACAGTGTAATTACTTAAAAAAATTTAAATTAATAATTATTAGTTTATTGATAAATTAATAACTCTCTAAATTAATAAATTTCTCCGGTCCTGACATTATTAATTTAAAGAGTTTCTACTGTAGTATATAAGTTAAAGGATTCACTCACCCATTACCTTAAGGTTTTGTGGTGAAAGTATGTTGATGATGTCCTAATCATTTATATTAAATTCTAACATGGTATCAAAGTTGAAAATGTATAACGACTCATGACTTTAGACTCAAGTCATATAGGCCTCTTGTAACACCCCGATTTCGGTGGCGTCACTTTAGTAACCAAAAATAAACTTAATGCGGAAAACGTGAATATTTTTTTTTCGATAACAACTAAGACAAGACTGAATTAAATAAAACCCAACAGTAACGATAAACAGAACTAATATACAATATATATAACAGCCCCCGCTGTAAGTAGCTAGCCACGTCACGAGTAAACCTCCAGTGACGGGTAATAAGAAAAGTAGCGCCCGTAGGCAAAATGTACAAACCAAATCTAAAGGTAAGTGTCCCCAACACCATCCCTCAAATCTGAGAATAAGCTGGCCCATCGGCCTGAAACAAGATCTCCTAAGTCCAACCAACTCTCTGTGATTCCCGTAAAGAAACCACACAAAAAGCTATAGGTGGGAAACTACCCTGTGCCAAATGAAACAAATGATGTTCAGAGCTAAGACTCTACTCCTACACTAATCCCATCTCGAGGAGCTCACACTAACACTAAAACCTACATGCTAGCATGATCGTCGTCCGAATCTGAATCCAGAACGACCTAGTCTATGTTCATCATCCGTCCTCCTCTCGCTACCGCGATGCGCTCCTGTTCCAGCATCTCAATCCCTAGTTTCCCCCGAAGGGTGAACCATCGTGAACCAGCCCGCCAAAGACATCTGACAAAGGGGCGTTTGTCCGCCAAAGCACACACAGAAGACGCGAGGGTCAACTCCAAAGAATTATGTAAATAATACTACCAATAGATATAGATAAGAGAATAGCCACTTAGGCTTATAGCTAGGGATAACATCCTAGGGTTGCATATTCCATAATGAACTTAACAGCAATAATAACAATTAACATGTTCCAAATAGGATTAACAAATAACAATCACATTCGACAACTAAATTAGTATGCATGTTGCATGATATGCAATGCAGGTTAACCCAGTCAACCAATATGCATTCCAGAACGGATGGACATCAAACGGATCAATCCTAGCACCAGCAACGGTGGGACCATTCTGCCCGCGTGCCTCTTACACCAAACATAGGTGTGGACATCCACCGAGTCAATCCTAGCACCAGCAACGGTGGGACCATTCTGCTCGCGTGCCTCTGGGATGGACATCAACCGGATCAATCCTAGCACCAGCAACGGTGGGACCATTCTGCCCGCGTGTCTCTTACACCAAACCAAAGTAGCCAGATCAGCCGTAACCCGTAGGTCTGCCATTTCGGTCTGCTACTAAGAGTCACCTAGCAGCGCTCTTACGCGGAAATCCTGGTCTTATAACCAATTTTGGAATCCGCCGTGGTCCGGTATCTCGCCGTGTTTAAACCACTTAATGAGTGCATGCAATGCAGTGATTAGCCAAACAACGTCTCCGACCTCACTCGACACGTCGCCACGTGTTCTAGCTAGATTAATGTCTCTAAAAGCTTACCCTAAGGTAAAGTCGATTCTGCGACAAAAGACACTTCTTCACAACAACATAGTAACTCATGATGATTTCCAAATCGTCCGACTCATCTCAATCCGATGGTCACAACTGCTCAACGAGCACAGAGTATCACACTCTCGGAAACTAACGGTTTCCCGGACTTATCCCCAGGATAGCCCCACAACACAACTGCTCCCAGAGCACAAGAGCATCAACATACTCAAAACTTATCAATATCCTCAACACTTGGATCCGACGACACTTCTCGTTTTCCAAACTAAGATTTGCATCCAAAGCTTCCTTTCGAGATTAATACCATTACTTAAAGATTTAGAGGTTGTTTAATGTCTTATGAGTTTTCTTTACAAAATAATATCCTTTTAGTTTTATCGCAAATCCTATAAGTTCTCGGGATCTCCTAATCCCCAAATGACACCAGAGAATGTCTGGATCCATAAACATCATAACAAGGCCCGAATCTCATTCGTCCTATCAAACTTTCTCAAAACTCTCAAAATAAAATCGGCATGACCTGCCCGCTATTCTCACCATTCAGAAACTCAGATTTCATTGCAAAAGCATAAATAACTCAGCACAATCAATCAACATGTCATATAACATCATATTAAGCAATAACCACATAACACTTAGCATATAAGGCATGCACCACACATCCTAGATTACCCACATAGCACGTAGCATGTAAGTCAATCTCAAAAAACATTCAGTAGATGAATCATCTACATTGTCAGCCGAAGCCTCAGAAAACATTTTCCAATCACACACAATCCAGTGCATAAACAGTAAACAATGTCGAAAGCATCGACCCTAAGCATTAACTAGAGATTCAGTGAGATGCCCTCACCTGCAGATTCTCCAGGATGAACTTCCAACTCTTCCTCACAATCAAAGTGTTGTTCCTCAGGAAATTCCTCAAAAGTTCCTTTAAAACAAAATCACAGAAATACTATCAGAATCTATCGAAAACTAAGCTATCGATACTCACTAAGGTTACTCGAAGTAATCTATACTCTAAGGTACGATAATCTAGCGCGAAAGACAAGTTTTCGGAAAAGGAAATTTTCCTCCTCCCCCCTAATAGGTTCGGCCACTTTTCACAATTAGGAGACTCGATTTTTCTTCGATCAAACTTGGTTCCTATGCCATCATTAGCCGTAACTAAGGGTATTCTGAACTCGGAAAAATTATCGGATCAAAAACTGTCGCAGGGGTATTTTGGTCATGATTTTTAACTTAGGATTTTCAAAACTGAAATCCCAAAAACCAAATTTTGCAGGGACGTCACCAACGACGTTTATGACAACTAATCCTACTAGCACTAAGCTAAGGCGATAGTTTTCAGCCTAAAGGTTGAAGCTTTACTCCAAAAACTCCAAAAATGGGTATTTTAGGCTAAAATTGATTCCGGCGGAATTCCGGCGACATAACGGAAAATCTAATCCGGCAGAAGTGATCTTGGGCACATAAAGAAGAGGTTTAGAATCAGAAATGAAAGATTCGGGATAGTTTTGCAAAAACCCATAAACTATCAGCTCAGAAAAGTCTACAGAAAAGCTATGGAAAAAGCGATCAGAGGTAAGGATTAGCGACTATACCTCGAAACCTTGAAGCAGCAACTAACGGATCAACGATCAAGCAAGTAATGAAGAAAATTCTTCTTCCTTCTTCCTTGGTGAAGCTCGCGGCCTTGAGGAGAGAAAATGGAGGAGTTTTGTGTTTTTTTCTCACTTGTTTGCTATATATAGAAGATGGAAATTCGCGGGAAAATGAAAGTTTCGTGAATCTGATTTTTCCGGCGTCATTCTCCGTGAATTAATAGATATGTTTTGGCAAAAGAATTCCAAAACTATAAAGAAGTCTCCTTGTATTTTTGGCAACTAATGCATAGTCGGTGTAAAACTATTTTACCCGATAAGTTGCTTTTTGCATCGAATGTCGGAATAGAAAACTTCCTTCTGAAGAAAGATTGAAATCATCAAGAGAAATGGGTGTACGCGTGTGGAATCTTCATTTGATGTTCCGAATAGAAAAAGTCTTCATTGTCGGTTGATTCTAGGGTTTTGAAATACCAGGGTTTCGGTTTCGGCAAACTTCCGATGATTGGAATCGGACGTTCGTAGATCCTAGAGTTTCGCCTCGAAACGATTGTGATATATGGAAAAAGAGAAGTTCTAACATTTCTCTGAAGATTTTTGGAATTAACTTCCATCGTGCCTAAAAGTGAAAATTAGCTATATACTAGGGTTTCTGACCTAGGTTAAGCGTATAACGATCGTGCTATAACTTTTATCGATCATAATGCAATCCTTGAACTTTTCCTGAACTTCCTCCTTCATAAATATATTTCATTTAATGAACTTTTGTTCAGGTTTCCCTTCACATTACATCAACCCTAATCGTGAATAAGAAATTTATTCACTTAGCATAAGCTTAAAAACTTGGGTCTTACACCTCTTAGACTCAAGTTAAGACAAAAGAGCACATCTCCAATGAAATATGAGGTTTCGCTTGAGTACAAGTCCAGATAAAAAGCAAGACGCTTCTGAGACTCAGATGAAGGATCACAAATGCAATGACCTCTGATGTTAGAGTAATCTCTTATCGCAAGACTAAAATTAGATTATTTCCTAAAATATAGGTGTAATTCAGGTTCCCTCTGATACGATTGTCCTGCACGATGCTGGGACAAGAGGTTCGACAACCGCTTAACAATAAAACAAAACTTAACAACAGAAACAATAACACACAGTAATTGTTAACCCAGTTCAGTGAAAACTTTCACCTACGTCTGGAGGGTTTGCACCCAAAGAAAGGAAATCCACTATCTCAAGATTCAGGAATTACAGACACTCATGAACAACTCAGTTCATAGTTCACTTCCTAATCTACCCAGTGTATTTCTACTTAGAATCTCAACCTAAGTATGAGAGCCCCTCTCACTCTCTCTCAATCACTGCCACAGTGATTGGTGAACACAATGAACAATCAGAGTTTGAACGCAATCAAACAACACAGAACCCTTCTTTGCTTTATAGAATCAGTGAGCAAAAAGGATTCACAACTAACAAAGGACAAAGCACAAATAACAAATCCTAAAACACTTGATCTCTCTCTATCAGCTTCGACACCTTCATGTTTTAGGTCTTCATCCTTTTATAGACTTCAGCAGCGGTAGCATGGGCTTTAGGGTTGGCACGGGCCGAAGATACAGATTGCAGTAACAGCAATTCAAAACGCAATCTTGAGAGATTCGGTTTCTTATTGCACAAGTAAAGATAGAAACCAATCTTTTAACAAAGATTGTTTCAACAAATAACAACCCAACAAATAAACCCTTCTCGATAGCTACTTGTTCCTCAAGTAACTAAAAAAACATATCTTCAATAAATCTTCAGAGGGCCCACAAACAGAAACACAAGCTGAGGACTGATGCTCTAGCTACACGAGATCAGATGCCACGACATCTGCTTCGACAATCGGTTGTTTTGACAAAATGCATGGCAACATGTTCCAACAATCTCCCCCTTTGTCAAATTTTATCTAAAACAACTCACAATCAGAGAGGATAAAAACAAGAGAAACAATTCTCCCCCTTAGTCAGAGCTCCCCCTCAACTAACGCAACTCCACAACCAACTATCATACTTCAGAAGGCATAGTCGGAACAAAAATACTTACAAACACAAAACCAGAAGTACAAACAGCCTCAGCACATGATGACACCAAAATAGAACAGCTTGAACATCATAGTATCAGAAATACTACCATCAGAAGCTGGCAGCACATGATCAGAAGTACTACTATCAGAAGTAACGTTTCAGAAGTACTGCCTTCAGAAGTTGGCAACACATAAGCTGTCAGAAATACTGCTAATCAGATGCATCGTTTCAGAACTACTGCTATCAGAAGTTAGCAACACATAAGCTATCAGAAATACTGCTAACAGAAAATGCCTCTTGAAACAAACATAGCCAACACTATCAGAGCTAACACAATCAGAAGCAACTTCACAGCAAAACTTCACAGTAGAAACATAGGTCTTCACAAACTTCTGAAAACTTCTGAAAACTCAACCATCTGAACACTATACACAAACTTCTGAAATCACAGACTTCTGACCTACTCCCCCTTTTTAGCACAAATTTGCAAAGGGTGCACCAAAAAACAAAAGACAATAGCAAAAGAACAAAGCAAACTAGGCTTCAGAACCGGACTCCTCCCCAGACTCGTCTGCACTTTCTTCAGATCCTTCCTCCTCTTCATTACCCGCTTTCTGAGCAGCTGTAGCAGCAGCACTTTGTTCACCACCTTGGCGTTCATCTTCCTACAGCTTGAGTAGCAAAGCATCAACTTTGAGCTTCCTGGCAGTGCTCACCCTGATTGTCTCCTGCAAAGCCTTGGAAACTTCCTGTAATTCAGCAATTATGGCCTGAGTGCCAGATTCAGTCACTGGAGGAGCAGATGTTCTGCTGGTTGGTAAAGCAATGTCTAGCACATGTGGCTCCAGAAACAAACGTTGATCCAAAGTGATTGGAACTCCACGAGACATAGCCACATCATCAGCCCTGAGAATCTGAGGATGTTGCTTCAGAATGATCTCAGAGATAAGGGAAGGAAATGAAACAGGCAGCTTCACAGCACAAGTATCAGCATGCTTCAATGTTTGCTCAAACACGAAAGTTCCAAAGTCAAATGCAATAGACTTGCCAATCCTGTAGATCAACTTGGCAAGCGTTGTAGAAACACCAGAGGTATGCTGAGTAGGAACCCAATTCACAGCACCAATCCTGTTAAGAATAGCATACTTCACACTGAGATTTCCAATAGACAACAACTTCTTGCTGGGCCACTTCTTCACATGACCTGCAGTAAGCTCCTTGGCAACATCATCCATGGACACTTCTTCATCAACAAATTCAATAGCACTTCTGCCAAGTGCTTGATTGATAACAGCCGGTGAAAACATCACACATTCAGCCCTCACATAGACTTTCCTGAATTCTGCACTGTCAGGAAGTCCTACATCAACAGAGAGATTCACCAAGAACTCTCTCACAAGCTTCTCATAGCACCTTCCAACATTCTGAATAGTCTTCATCAGACCTGCGTTCTCAATTAGAGCAATTACATCTCTGCATTCAAGAACATCAGAACCAACTTCCCTTTCCTTGGCCATTCTCCTCTTGCAAACAAACTTCCACTTCTGAACATTCTCTTCTAAGTGGAAAGACACTCTATCAATAGGAACAGCAGGAACATTCTGAGGAATACGCTTACCAGAAAACTTCTTTTTCTCAGAAGATTGAACGTCCTGGATACCAACTTCAACATCTGACTCAGAGTCTTCAACTTCAACTGAAATCTTCCTCTTCCTCTTCTCAGTGGAGGTCTTTTCTTCCTTTTTCTTTCCCTTACTCTTCACACTGGCCTGTCTGGATTTCTTTGATGGAGTAGGAGTGATTTCAGGAGAAGAAATCCTTCTTTTCTTCTTCATCCTCGCAGCAACACTATCAGCAAAGGTCTCAGTCAGAGGAACATCATCAGAAGCATCATCAGAGATGTTCTGAACAGAGGCGGGATCCTGGATTGGTTCTTCAGAATTGACACCCGCAGAGTTATCATTCTTTGGATCAGCATCCTTTGAAGAGGATGATACAGAGATATCAGGCTGGGTAGCACCACCTGAATCTTCATGAGAAGTGGAATCCTTTCCCAAATTTTCTTGAGTAGACCTTTCCAAAGACCCAGATGTCTCAACATCTGGCACAACATCAGGGGGTGATTTCACAGGAGAATCTTCATCATTGATTTCCTCTTCGTCAGGAACATCCTCAAGGATAGGAACATTTGGGGCTTTGCTATTCTTGACCTGTGATTTGTAGACCTTACACGTTGGGTTTCTTGATCTCATCTTCTTGAGAGCTTTCTTGGGCACAGAAGATGGTTGAGAAGAATCACTCTTCAAACCCATACACTTGACTCCTTTAGCAGTTCTTTCAATCTTGGCCTTGACAGATTCCTTCTTTCCTGAACTTTGAGACATGATGAATCGAAAGCAATTACAAACAGAGTACAGAACAACGAAATAGAATTGCAAATGAGAGATGATATGACTGGAAGAAGATAGATGCACAAGCGGTTGAGAGAACACAATTTGCCCGTTGGAGATAGTTATAGGATAAGTGAACCATGAAGTAACTTTCTCTCTGCTGATGTCACAACGGCAGTTAGTGATGACCAAGAATAAACTAGCCGTTAACACACTGGGGCATGCTAATTGCTATGCATCAGAAAGACAAATCCCTAGACTTCCTCTTAATTTTTCAAAAGTGATTGCATCAAGGGGTTTTGTGAAAATATCAGCCAATTGCTTGTCAGTTGTAACATGATCCAAATTAACAATTTTATCTTCCACCAAGTCTCTAATAAAATGATGTCTAATGTCAATATGCTTGGTCCTGCTATGTTGTATGAGATTCTTAGAAATATTAATTGCACTGAGATTGTCGCAGTACAATGTCATGACATCCTGTTCAACATCATACTCCTTTAGCATTTGCTTCATCCACATGAGTTGTGTACAACTACTTCCTGCTGCAATATATTCTGCTTCAGCTGTAGACAATGAGACACAATTCTGCTTCTTGCTAAACCATGAAATCAAATTATTCCCTAGGAAGAAACATCCACCGGATGTGCTCTTTCGATCATCTGCACTACCTGCCCAATCTGCATCACAGAATCCAACTAAAGAGGAATTTGTATCATGAGTATAGAGAATACCATAGTCACTTGTGCCATTGATGTACTTGATAATTCTCTTGACTTGTAGCAGATGACTGGCTTTAGGAGCTGCCTGATACCTAGCACAAACTCCGACAGCAAATGTGATGTCTGGTCTGCTAGCAGTGAGATACAACAAGCTACCAATCATGCTTCTATAGAGACTTTGATCAACATCTTCCCCCTGTTCATCCTTGGAAAGTTTGATGTGTGTAGCAGCAGGAGTTCTCTTGTGACCAGCCTTCTCAAGGCCAAACTTCTTGACTAGCCCTTTAGCATACTTACTCTGTGATATGAACATAGAATCCTCCATTTGTTTCACTTGTAGTCCTAGAAAATAGTTCAATTCACCAACTAGGCTCATCTCAAATTCAGATTTCATTTGTCGGACGAAATGCTCCACCATTGAGTTCGACATTCCTCCAAAGACAATGTCGTCCACATAAATCTGTGCTATCATGAGCTTACCTTTGTCATTCTTCACAAACAGAGTTTTATCAATTCCACCCTTACTGTAACCATTGCTTACAAGGAATTCAGTTAACATTTCATACCAAGCCCTAGGTGCTTGCTTCAAGCCATACAATGCTTTCCTCAGTTTGTACACATGATCTGGATGACGTGGATCTATAAACCCTTTAGGTTGTTCAACATATACTTCTTCACTCAAATAGCCATTCAGAAAAGCACTCTTCACATCCATCTGATAAAGTCTGAACTTCAAGAGACAAGCAACACCTAACAAGAGTCTTATAGATTCCAGTCTAGCTACTGGAGCAAAGGTTTCATCAAAATCAACTCCTTCTATCTGAGTATATCCTTGAGCCACTAGCCTTGCTTTATTCCTTGTGACTGTTCCAGTTTCATCTGATTTGTTCTTGAATATCCACTTAGTGCCAATGATGTTTACTTCTTCAGGCCTAGGCACTAACTCCCATACTTCATTTCTCCTGAACTGCTCTAGCTCCTCTTGCATAGCATTTATCCAGTATTCATCAGTGAGAGCTTCATTTACATTCTTGGGTTCTATCTTAGAGATGAAACAACTGTGAGCAATCATACTTCTGGATCTGGTAGTCACCCCTTCTTGAAGATTCCCAATAATGTTTTCTTGAGGATGATTCTTCTGAACCCTGATTGATGGAGCTTTGTTTGATGTGATATCTTTGTCTTCCTTTTCATCAGCACTTGTTTCTGACTCATTGTCGAGGGCGGTTGCTGAAGCATCGGCTGGAACATCAGCACCATCATCATCTTCATTCAAAACTGTTTCTTCCTTCTTGCTTGATTCATCATCCACAGTCACATTCACAGATTCCATCATGGTCCTTGTGCGAGAGTTAAAAACTCTATAAGCTTTGCTGTTCATAGAATACCCCATGAAAATTCCTTCATCACTTCTAGGATCAAGTTTCCTCTTAGGATCACGGTCTGCAAGGATATAACATTTACTTCCAAATATGTGAAAGTATTTTACAGACGGCTTTCTACCTTTCCATAGCTCATACTGTGTAGAGGATGTCCCTGCCCTGATGGTGACTCTATTATGTATGTAACAGGCAGTACTCATAGCTTCAGCCCAGAACTGGTGCGGAATCTTCTTAGCATGTAACATTACTCTAGCTGATTCCTGGAGAGTTCTATTTTTCCTTTCAACTATTCCATTCTGCTGTGGAGTGATGGGGGCAGAAAATTCATGACTAATACCTTCTGTTCCACAGAACTCCAAGAATTTTGAATTCTCAAACTCCCTTCCATGATCACTTCTGATTCTCACAATCACACAGTCCTTCTCATTCTGAAGTCTCATACATAGATTCTTGAATATTTCAAAAGTCTCTGATTTTTCTCTCATAAATTCAACCCATGTATACCTTGAAAAATCATCCAAACACATACCTTTTTCCTCCCAAGCTTTCAACCTACATGGGACCCATGAGATCCATGTGAAGCAATTCCAGAACCTTTGTCATGGTCTGATGCTGGAGCATCTTGTGTGGCACCTTGGTTTGCTTACCAATATGACATTCTCCACATAGCTTTCCTTCTCCCAAGCTCAAATTGGGCAGTCCCCTTATTGCTTCATCTGCAAGAATCTTTTGCATGCTCCTGTAGTTGAGATGTCCTAGTCTTTGATGCCATACATTCACCTCATCTCCTTTAGTTAACAAACATCTGGAAACATGAGCTTTTTCTTCTGATGTCCACATATAACAATTGTCTTTTGATCTGACTCCTCTCATCACAACTCTCTCATCATCAGTGGTCACAACACATTCTATCTTATTGAACTTCACATCATATCCTTGATCACACAGTTGACTTATGCTGATTAGGTTGGCTGTTAAACCACTCACAAGTAACACATTGTTCAAGTTAGGAGATTCTGTGCTAACAAGTTTTCCTACTCCCTTGATCTTTCCTTTAGCTCCATCTCCAAAAGTAACATAGTTGGTGGAGTGACTTCTATGTCTTGCAAGAAGCTCTTGTTTCCTGTCATGTGTTTTGAGCAGCCACTATCAAAATACCAATCTTCCTTTGATGATGCTCTGAAGGACGTGTAGGCTACCTGACATCTGACTTCACCCTTGGGCTTCCATTGCTTCCTCATCTGAACAGGCTTTTTCTCGTGCATCTGAGGATAACCATATAACCTGTAACAGTAGGGCTTTATATGACCATTCTTACCACAGTAGTGACACTTCCAAGGTACAGTTTTGTCAAGCTTAAGCTGGGGTTTCACATGCAGAGGTACATGTCGAGGCAATGAATCTGACAACTGATAATTTCTGGGCTTCTTGAATTCAGTTTGTTTTGCAGCAGACACAAATTTCTTTGAACCTTTCTGATTTCCTTTGTTTGCTGTTTTATAGTCAAAGTCAATTCCCTTCAGACTCCCTCCTTGCTTGCTAGTTTCTTTCAGAATTTCGTCAAGCATATCAGAACCATTGTTCAACATTCTAACAGATTTGTGAGTAGCTTCAAGCTTTCTTGTCAGAGTTGCCACTTCCTCTTGAAGTCCTGCATTAATCAACACTAGATTAGCCTTTTCAATAACATCAGCATTATTAAACTTACTTTGTCATTCCTCCAGATCTTCCTTCAGCTTTGTGCTGAGCTCTTTCAGCCTTTCATTCTGAGAGACAAGTTGATCTATCTCACTTTGCTTTTCTCTCACAAGTTTACATGCTTCTTCCCACTTGATGTGTAGCAGCTTGTAAGTCTCAGCCAATTCCTCATCTGTAATGTCCTCATCACTTGTATCAGACTCATAGATGGTTCCAGAGAAAGCATTGACTTTGTTTGCAGATATCTCCTCCTCATCTTCTGTGTCTTCATCTGACCAAGTTACCATCATACCTTTCTTCTGCTTCTTTAGATAGGTGGCGCATTCAGACCTGATATGACCATATCCTTCACATTCATGACACTGCACTCCTTTATTCTGACCAGATCTTTCTTCTTCTTTGGTCTTCCTCTGTGAATTAGAGAGCTTGGGTTTGTTATCGAACTTCATGTCCTGGACATTAGGCCTGGTTCTTTTGTCAATCTTTCTCAATGCTCTGTTGAATTTTCTTGCTAGCATGGCCAGAGCCTCAGAAAGATTTTCACCCTCACAATCTTCATCATCACCTTCATCAGTGTTTGACACAAAAGCAATACTCTTATTCTTCTTCTCAGATTTTCCACTAAGTTTCAACTCAAATGTCTGCAAAGAGCCAATAAGTTCATCAACCTTCATGTTCTCGATGTCTTGAGCCTCCTCAATTGCAGTGACTTTCATAGCAAACTTCTGAGGAAGAGATCTCAAGATCTTCCTTACAAGCTTCTCATCTGACATAGGTTCTCCCAAAGCAAATGAAGCATTAGACAAGTCACGGACACGCATGTGGAATTCTGAAATTGTCTCTTCTTCAGTCATCATCAAATTTTCAAATTGAGTAGTGAGCATCTGAAGCCTTGACATCCTTACTCGAGTAGTTCCTTCATGTGCAGTTTTCAGAATTTCCCAAGCATCCTTTGCCACAATACACGTATTGATCAACCTAAACATATTATTGTCAACTCCATTAAAGATAGCATTTAGAGCCTTTGAATTTCCAAGAGCAGCTTCATCTTCAACACTGGTCCATTCTTCTTCAGGTTTTTCCACAACAGTAGTAGAGGTGCCTTCAACCTCAGCCTTAGTGGGGTGCTTCCACTTTCCAAGTCTTGTTGTCAATTGATTTGAGAAAGGCTGTCATGCAAACCTTCCAGTAGTCATAGTTAGTACCATCCAGAATGGGTGGCCTATTGACTGATCCTCCCTCCTTGTTATCCATGAGAACTTGAATAAAACTCCCTGGAGCTCACCCAACCAGAACAGGGTGCCCGCTCTGATACCAATTGTAATTCAGGTTCCCTCTGATACGATTGTCCTGCACGATGCTGGGACAAGAGGTTCGACAACCGCTTAACAGTAAAACAAAACTTAACAACAGAAACAATAACACATAGTAATTGTTAACCCAGTTCAGTGAAAACTTTCACCTACGTCTGGAGGGTTTGCACCCAAAGAAAGGAAATCCACTATCTCAAGATTCAGGAATTACAGACACTCATGAACAACTCAGTTCATAGTTCACTTCCTAATCTACCCAGTGTATTTCTACTTAGAATCTCAACCTAAGTATGAGAGCCCCTCTCACTTTCTCTCAATCACTGCCACAGTGATTGGTGAACACAATGAACAATCAGAGTTTGAACGCAATCAAACAACACAGAACCCTTCTTTGCTTTATAGAATCAGTGAGAAAAAAGGATTCACAACTAACAAAGGACAAAGCACAAATAACAAATCCTAAAACACTTGATCTCTCTCTATCAGCTTCGACACCTTCATGTTTTAGGTCTTCATCCTTTTATAGACTTCAGCAGCGGTAGCATGGGCTTTAGGGTTGGCACAGGCCGAAGATACAGATTGCAGTAACAGCAATTCAAAACGCAATCTTGAGAGATTCGGTTTCTTATTGCACAAGTAAAGATAGAAACCAATCTTTTAACAAAGATTGTTTCAACAAATAACAACCCAACAAATAAACCCTTCTCGATAGCTACTTGTTCCTCAAGTAACTAAAAAAACATATCTTCAATAAATCTTCAGAGGGCCCACAAACAGAAACACAAGCTGAGGACTGATGCCCTAGCTACACGAGATCAGATGCCACGACATCTGCTTCGACAATCGGTTGTTTTGACAAAATGCATGGCAACATGTTCCAACAATAGGCATGTCTTTTTGGAAAAGAACATAGTTAACCCAAAAGTATTTCTTATTTTTTTATAGGCAAACATTAGTTGTTAGTGATGTTAGTAAATTAGTTTTTCTCAGATTTCGAACCGGTGACTTTTCACCCTCTCAACTCTTATGTCTCATAACTCTTAACAAACTGAAGAAAAAAAGGCTCACTGTTCCAAAGGTATTTCTTTCTCAAGGTCGTTGAGAGTCGAATCAAGAGGAATAAATTGGTAATAATCCACACAACCACCCTTTTTGGGGAAGACCTTGTTGATGTTAAATGGGTTTCTTTGAAGCTCAACAACCCCTTTGCCACTCACCACTTGTTCCATAAAACCACTTGTTCTCCATGGCAATGGCACTCAACTCTGCTCTGTGGATCGCAAAGATGGCGTGGATTGCTCTAACTGGCTGGATTACTTCGTGTTTGACCATTGCTGACGAGTTCGCATCCTCTCTCCGTTCTGGTGATATTGGACCCTTCCATGTTGGCTGACCCAATTTGGCTTTTTGATCACCCTTTCTGATTCCTTCTTCCAAGTTAGATATTGGGTATGCAAAAAGTTCTGATCTTTACAAGTGCCCTTCAAATTAGACTTGTTTTCATGTCCTGGGTGTGTTGTGTATATGACAAATTGACAATCTTTTTTGAGTTTGAATTGGTGGTCTTTTTTAAGTTTGACTGTTTGTTATGTGGGTTTTGCTTAAATTGAGGGAATTAGTAGGATAACTTGTTTAAGGCTATTTGTGATAGCTTGTTGATTGGTTGCTAGCATATGTTGTTAAGGGTTTATTGATCAATACAAATACAATCACAATCAATTGGTTCTCAGCTCTGACCATCATATATGTAGTTCTTATTTGATTAAGTGATGGACTTATATAAGTCAAATTGGCTGTTCAGAATCTCCAGATTCATCCATAGTTACCAGCAGAGTGGTGATTTACTAAGTTTGATTCATTTTTGTGGCAGCCTGGCAGGGGTTTGACTTTATGCAGAATGAGGATAGCAGAGCCTTGACAGAGTTTTGGGGAAGGGGAGGGGGTGTTATAAACTTTTTTTCTTTTCTTTTGGGGTTTAGAATGGAATGAATCTTTGATCAATGTGCCGGTGACCTTTTATTGCTGAGTCCCTAATAGGATTATGAGATGAATATTGTAGTGTGGTTGTTGTGGCTGAAGTAAGTTAGACCTTAAGCTATCTTAGAAATGGTTCACTGTGAATCATGCTGATCTTAAGGTAATTTCTGCAGTTTGGATACATGATGAAAAATCACGGTGGACAGAAGTAACTTCCCTTGGCTGTTCACCGTGATTTTAGCCTCACAGTGATTTTTCACCGTTGATCCAAACGTGAACTTAATTGTTCTTGTGTAAAAGAGAACAACACAAAGTGAGTTAATTGAAATTTGAAGGATGCTACTTTTGATCATGTGTGAAGCTATGTGAACTCATCAAATTCTGATATCCTTTAGATTTAGTTGATCCGTAGAAAATTCCATGTATATGATTGTCCTTCTGCATAATTTATTGCCATTGCTGCATTTTTTGCTGTCACCATATGACTACAATAATTGTTCACTGGTTATCAAGTTTTCTGCTAGACTCCATAGCTGTCCAAGAGCTGGAAATTCATTACATATAGTCCATTTTTGGAAACCATAATCAATTCTATAGATTAATTCTACTTAATTCTGACAAGAATCTATTTTGGTGAAGCTGATCCAAAGACACACGTAGTCAAGTTTGCTTCCATATATTGCAAGAGAAAGATTACCAACATATGTTCTTTCTTGTCAGGTACTTTCCTAGATTGCATGACATAAAACTCATCACCCCTTAAGCTTACCACTTGAGCTATGAGCTATGTTAAGGGATCAAAACATTTTCTGTAATTAATTCACATTTTATTCTGACACTACTAAATGACATGGTCTACTCTACTCTCTATTTTAGACCCAGTGTAAAATTGTATCCAATAATCAAACTATAACAGTTATGTTGAGAAAAAAAGTATCATAGAGAATGTAGCTGGTTTTTTCCTATTTTATATTTTTGTGTTAGAAATGGGATTTTGGTAGGTAAATGCGAATTTCTTTGTTAATTAGTAAAACTTGAATTTGCTAGTAATACAAATCACACCTTTAAAATTATTACAGAGCTCTTCTTAAAGTTTTACAGTTAATGACTTAATGGATAAAAGACTGGGAAACGAAGATGGCATGTAAGAGTTACGTAGGTTTTGCTCCTTAAAGAAACCCGAATATGTTTGGCTTAGATTATTGCGGTAATAATAATAATTAATTTGCCAAAAGGCTGAAAATTTCAGCATGTGCTTGGTGTTCATGTTATCCACGTTGTTGGACTCATTTATCATTCATTTAATACATTTATAATTTACACTCATTTTTTCTTCCATTTCATTTTTTGGTCTTAACGTTTTTTTTATGAGTTTAATGGATATACACTGACAGTGTAAAATAGTTTTACACAGACATCCACTTGAATTCCGCCAAATCAGAAAATATCTTATTCTTTTAATTAAAATTAAAGTCAAATGTAATTATCTCTCCTATGTGGCATGCTTTGATTTGATGACTGTGTAAAAGTATTTTACAATGTAATTATCTCTTTTTTTATTTCTCTATCTTCTTATTTCTATTTCTGTGAGGATATATAGAGATGAAAATGGGTCAGACTGCCGACAAAAACCTATGACCTAACCTACATCATACCTAGGTCAGGTTAGGTTAGGCAAAATTATAAATAGACAAGGCCAATGTGTTTATAAAAGTCTATTTAGTTAAATATGTTAGACTTACAAAGTCTATTTGATTCATCTTGTATAGTTGATGACTTAAAAATTTATGTACTCCTTACCATTGAGTACTATAACTTCTTAGAGTTTCCCTTATTACTCTTACTTTCTATGTATATATTTCATTTTGGACTTGTATTTCCGTCTCACTTAGGATTTAGGAAGTTTAGGGCTTGTATTTCTACTCGATTTGGACCAGTACCTATGTAGGGTTTACCTGAGAGGGATTAGTACCTTGATTGGGCCAAGTTGGGCTTTTAGCTCTTTATCCACAGATACTAATCATATATGTGCTTAGTAATGTAAACTTAACTTCAAAAAAAAAAAGTAATGTAAACTTGGAAATGTTGGTTTGATATTATAGTGAGAAATGAAGAGAAGAGAGATAACTAATAAATGTAATATATAATGTGATGTGATAAAAAATAAAGAAAAAAATAATATGCATATGGTTGTCTATTTTGTGTTCATACATCATAACCCTATAAACTCTTACCCTGTGCTGCTGAGTGCTGAGCCTTTCGAATGTGGGACAATCTCATTTCGAACTTTGAGATTAATATAAGAAGTTTAGAACTCTTGTAGGCATTCCAGACATACGACGATGCTCAAAAGATACATTTTAGGTTTTTTAAGGGTCCATATTGATCCCAAATCTTGATCTTTCTAAAGAAAAAAAAGAATTGGAGACACACTTTGAAAGTCCCTTATTATGCTTGAATCCATTTTATGACCAAAACACCCTTCACCAAATACTGGGTGCTTGAAGAGGATCAACAATGGTGGTGCTACCCATGTTACCTTTTTTTTATATAGGCAAATGTTAGTTGTTAGAAATGTTAGTAAATTAATTCCTCCTCCGGGTTCGAACCCGGGACCCTTCACCCCACCCAACCCTTATGTCCCTAGCTCTTACCACTTGATATATCCTTCGGGGACGTGCTACCCATGTTACCTGATTATACATTGCTTAGATGCATTCATCAGTTGATTTCCTCAGTAATTTTAATTGAAGGTCTAATATTGGAAATAACATATATAGTCTCTCTCTCTAATTTTGTTCTTAGAACATCTCTAATGGTGAGATCTTATTTTAGGATTTAACTCACTTTTTGTGGGCCCAGATTAGCACATAGGATTTAAGACACTCATAAGATCCCTATGCACATTTCACTCTAGTGGTTGAGATCTTATTTTACTTTTGATTGGACCCACAGTACCAAATATATTTATATTATTTATTTCCCTCCCTATTTTTCACTTTTGTTTTTATATTGAAGGAGAAAGAGAAAAAATATTATTTTATTTAAGATCCCACATTTGAGAGTACATAAGCTAAGGCACGGATCTTAGCAAAAACTAAGATCTCATGCCACCTAGGATAGTTCCAATTGTGGGATCTAATAAGATCCGGATCTTATTTTAAGATCCCAAAATAAGGACTCCATTGGAGATGCTCTTAGAGTTTAAAATTGGATTTGTATTTTCTAAATGGAAAGTTTAATTGTTCTTCACACTAGGTATCAAATGCTGACAGTCTTTTTTCCTTCTTTTTCCTCTTGTACCAAAAAATTGCTGACAATCTCAGAAAAAGTGGACCTGGACTCTGTATTTGCTCCTTTATAAGACATTTTCATTGTAAGCTTTTGATGGTGTTTTCAGTTAGCATAGACACAATCATTCAAATCCCATTTTCTCTGTCCCTTTAATTTTATCTGTCATGTGTGTGCTCGTGTGAAGACGAAGTCCCTCATACGCATGCCTTATAGAACAACAGATGAATTGATGCCTATTTATAATTTACTTGAATTTTTCGAATTCAACCATATTGTTATTACAGTATTTTTAGGTTCATGTGAAATAATATATTCTAGCTTCAATTGGAATATTATTTCATTGAGTCCCCTATACACGAACTCTGAATAATCAATCGACATACGTGTTTAGTAAGAGATTTTCAACCGTAACTAAACACAAAATATAAAACGTTTAGCGGGATTTCCGACCTTCACTAACAAAACATGAAATTTGTGACGAAAGCTTTAGCTCATAGAAACGGTCATGATGATTATTATTTTTTAAACTCTGCAAATTGTAGCAATCAGAAACCGTCACAATTTTCGTATGTCCATTGTATATCGCAAGGGTATGTAAGTCCGAGAATCATTATTGTATTTTATTTGTACAAGATAAGATGAGGTGAATATGTGGAATCAAACTGGTCCCGTTTACAAAAGTGCATGTGGGGGCAGGTCCATGAAAAGCTCTTGTTGTAGCTTGTAGGATGTGGATGTGTTTGTTACAAGCATTTGTGCAGCATGTTGCTGCCACATGGGGTTTAGATTTTCAAATTTCCTAGGAGAACTAAGATGAATTGGTTCTTATTTTCTGTTTGTTTCTGTACAAAGAGGAATAAAATGCATAAGACGATGAAGCATTTCAGGGGTATAATTAAGTGAAGTGCATGAAAGCCGCCATTGCAAAATACAGAAAACTGATTGTGAATTTTGCTAGTGTTCTCATAGCATTCATTTTCATCATTTCTTTTGTCAGATTAACTTTCATTGCCGCATTTTCACAGCCAACAGAAATCCAAACATGTCCAAATAATTTGAATTTTTCAAGAGAAAGACAGAAGAGCTTTGAGGTATATTGTCTTTATAAGTTGAAAACAAGTTTTCAAGTTCTAGGAGTGTAGTTTTATTGTTTTAAAGTACTAAATAAGTTCAACACTTAAATAATGCAATTTTATATGTCCAATATTGAAGAAGCATCACATAGTAGTAATACAGAAGCCAACAATAAAAGAGAATCATCATCATCTTACAAAATTATACCTTCCTCAACCTTTTGGCTAAGATCAAATCAAGTATATGTTCATATCAGTTTAATATCTGATATGTAGGTCAATGGCCTGCACCATGTTAAATTATTTTTTTTAGGGAGAGGGTCTAATACAGTAGAGACTCTCAAGTGTTGCTCAAGCTTTGCACTACTACACAAACCTGGCACATCCCACCAAAAAGTTTCAAATTTTTTATTGTTCACATCATTATGTTACAGGCATGCATCTTTATGGTCTCTTCCTTTTCATTGTTTCTATCAAAGTGGTTAACTTGTGGCTGTTTACTTGTCAATTTACCTTTCTTCATGAACTACTATTGTATTTGCAAGTTTTGCATTGGTTATGAAGATTGAAACATTGTGTAAGATGTTGAACTTTATAGGTTGTGTGCAACGAGTACCTTAATTAACCAGAGACTTTATGATCTAAATTTAATTACTTTAGAATTGGATCTCCCATCAGCAATTTTTTTTTTGATAGTATCCCATTAGCATTTTGCAACCATATATTGTAATAATCTTGCATTTTCCTCTGACAGTAAACAATGCCCTCTGAAGACTGCATATCCACAACTGTAACAAACTGAATTATTTGCCAAGAAGTATGTCTAAGAAACTGCACTGATAAACCAAACAGAACATTCAATGCTCATAAAAGAGTTAATACCTGTACCAGATTGGCTCTTTAACATCAATGATCTCATCAAATTTAATAGCTTTAGACCAAATTGACTGGAATTCTATGCTAGAAACTTCAATATCAAGGAACATTGGCTAGGACTTGCTCAATTAGATCATTTGATGTACTAGGAATTTATGTTCTCAGGTCATGCAGTGAAATTTCATCAGGAAAAAAGCATAGTGTATACATATAATGTCATTGTCAAATGCGATTATATCCAAGCACATTATTTAATATAAGGACTCTTCAAGATATTTTCTCTGTTCTGGCTTTTATTATCAAAGACTAACAAGTGGTTTGCATCAAGAGTGGTCAATTTGTAGGATTTCATTATTTCACAACCAAAATCAGGATATATAAATGTAACCTTGAAAGCAACAATCACCATGACAATTTCACCCTCACCTAGAGACAGAAAAGCTTGGTACAAAGAAAACTTTTCTAGAGCATGTAAAGATTGTAGTTACAATATTTCACTTTTGTTTTGAAATTTGAAAAGGGTAATGAGTAAAGCAACAAAGTGGATGAGACAGCTATGCTTTAGCAGCTCAGACCCGCATAGCAACAATGGAGTTGTGGCCTGAGTTTGATGCTTTTTTGGTGGTCCTTAACAATTATGAAATGTCCGTTTCAATCTATTTTAAGGGTACAAATGATGGCAATTTCGTTAGAAGTATTTAGTTTGTTCCTATCATTTCTTAACAGGCCACATTGCAATTCTGTGATTGGCCAAGACTTCACTTCCCTCTTAGTCCTGTGTACTTCATATTATTCAAGACTTCTCTATTAACTTTAACCTTAGAATTAAGTGTCATTAGATTTAAAATTACCTGTTAATTGCTAGATTCACTTCCTGAAATTTCCATAATATGGCATATGATTTCCCGGCAATAAAATACTAATTTGACAGGAAAAAAAAATACTAATTTGACTCAAAATGACATGAGAATAACATCCTTCACAATTTAACATGTTTGAATGTGTGTTAGACACTCTAAAACATGGTAATGTATAAGCTACATATTGTAGTTTATGTATTAACTGATTATGATGTTTACCATATATTTGAAACCTACATTAAAAAAATGTGAAAATTAGTTATGGCTAGTCACATCATAATCATAATCTTATCTGGACTTTCCATAATCCCATTTTATCTGGTTTAGATTAGGGGTAACACAATTCAGAACAAGAGTCCATAAACTAAATTCTGTGAGTTCTTATTAGAAATGATTTGTAACTTCCAACTGCCGAACCAAATATACTTTTAATCAATATGAAAATTCTGTTAAAATCAATACTGCTGGAAGTAAACGAAGTATAGCATTCTTGATAAAAATGAAAATAAGATATTTAAATTAGGTTACTCATAGGCACTTGTTATAAATATCATTTTATAATTTCAATTCTTTATGTTAGATTATGATTGATGTATCTTGTTTTCTGTACATTTATGTTTTGATTGATGTATCTTGATAGTGTTAATATCAAGTGATGTTCAACTTATAATTGTGCATCAATCATTATTTTATTCTTTTTCATCCATATTTACCTGCTGAAATGCAATGAGGCGTGATTGGTCCATCTCCATATAAAACCATGAGTACTCAGGACGAGTTTGGATGGGTTCGAGTTAGAATGGCTGACTTCGTTACTTATCTAATCCTAAATATGGATCAGTTAAATTTTTAAACTCAAACCTATTTTTTAGAAACAAAAAAAATTTAATAAGGTGCGAGTTTAGTTAAGACGGATCATAAAAGAACGAGTATGGATTTACCCGAAAAATGAATTGAATATCAATTTCTAATATTCTCACTTTCTTTCTATTTTATAAAATCTAATTTATAATCCTATAAGGGAACTATAAAAGAAATTGCACAATCATTAGAATATTTGTACTAAATTTTGCATGACACAAGGTTCTAATGTAGTTATACATTGAGATGCATTTCTATTATAAGATTTCATTATAGATACATATTGGATTGTTGGAGGCTTGAAGCTATTATTACATGAAATCGTCTAAGTGTGATATTAATTTAGGGAATTGTAGTCCTATGTGCGCAGTTCCAATTAAACCATATTTTAAAGCTAGTGGGTAAAAGTGGTTCTGAGGATAGATTGTACTCATCTCTCAACCGACCTTAAATATTGAACGAGTCCAATTTTAAACTCAAACCCGTCCAAGACCCTATAAAAGCTAAACCGATGAAATGCAGGTTTGATAGGCTTAGTCCATGATAGGTTAAAGGACCAAAATCATGAAAAACCCTAATGAAAACCCCTAATCATCATAAAGGGAGATAAATCAAGAAATAAATAAGACACCCATCACCTACTCTTATAATTTATATATGGTTTTAGTAGTTTTTGAAATCAATAAATCATACGAGAATCATATATATCTTCCAAATGGGCCTACCTCTTGGATGCTTATGTTGGCTAGTGAACATAAATTGGCTTAAAAGGTGAGTTGCTAACTGCCTGCACAATATGCTGATAATATATGTTACTATGTTTTTCTCTTCCTTTTTCTTTTGAGAAGTAACCACCTAAATGAAAATCAATGGTAGAGACTAGAGAGCTTCTAGACTAACCGACGGATGACTATTTTATAATTTCTTTCACTTGAAGAAAAAATTTAACAACTTCACATGGGTGTATAGAGGATAGCTCTACTAATTTCTATTTAGACATAGGAGTGTACAAAAAGCCAAAAGAAAAAATATAAAGGAGGGATTTGTAGTTGCAGTTACTAAAAACGAGGAAAGTGTAGAATGAATCCAAATAATGACTGGATGAAATTCAATTTTGTAATGGGAACATTTTCTGGAAGCAGGTGGCCTGCAAATAAATATGGATATTACTAAAATATCTAACTTAACAAAAAACCGTATGAGATTTAACATTTAAAAAGAAGGCGGAATTTTTTTTCTAAATAATGCAAAAAAGTTTTTTAATTAGCAAAAAGGGGCACGAAAAAATTTATTTAGCAAGATGGGGTACTTTTAGTGGGATTCGCGAGTTTTGTTGCGTTTCCATCTATTATTCTGAAAAATGTCTGACTGCGTTGGGAGGTGCAGGGTGATTGGGGAAATCATTGCTTTATGATGGTGGGATTCGCAAGTTTTCTTGCGTTTTCCATGTCAGGGTGGCAGGTTGCACGTTATTGGATTCGCAAGTTTTCTTGCGTTTTCCATGTAGTTGGAATGATGGTCAATGATGGTGGCAGGGTGGCAGGGTGGCAGGTTGCACGTTATTAGTGTCGCGACTTTACCTGCGAATTCAAGTGCTTTTCAGGTGCTTTTCAGGTGGCAGTACTGACATGGAGGGAAAGGAATGGCTAAGATTGAATGCTCAATTTTTTTTGCGAATCCAGGATATACAAAATGACAAAATAAGCGAGATTGACTGGATTCTCAATTATTTTTGCGAATTCAAAACACTATAAGTTAACTCCTGAGCCTCATAACTTTCTTCTACGAAAAATACACTTCAATATTTTCAAAACTTCAATCTCCTGCATTTCATAACGTTTCTGTAACGAAAAAAACCTTTGCAATGGATCAAGTTATTACTTTTGTGTATTACGATGGCAGGGTTGTCCATGGCGACCAAGGTGCCATATTCGAAGGTCGGAGAAGGTCCATGCATCTGAAGCGAAACATTACCTTCGACCGTTTGAAGAAGAAAATCCACAAAAGGTTGAAGCTGCAAAGGAACCAGATGATTTCTAGAGTCAGCTCTAGATTTATGACGACACCGAATCCCATTTTTTTTACGCATTTTGAGATAGTTGATAATGTTGATGTTCAAGTCATGATGGATGCATTTAGTCAGCAGTCATATATGGTTCAGCTGGAGCTGTATGTTGAAGTTACTGAAGCTGGAAGTTCATCAATGTCAGTGCCGACGTATCTGTCGTCTACTCAACCGAGACCCACTGAAGACGGTGGTAGACATGTTGTTGATGAGGAGCTTCTTGCAGAACCATATACTGTGCCTTTTAGCGTTATGAGTATTGAAGAGACCAATATCGTCGTTCCTTCGGATGTCGCAGTTAATTTGGGCGATGATTATGACTACCGCCTTGACAATGATAATGTGGACGGTGAAGTCATTCCTTCAGACGATGACCACAATGAAGATGAAAGAATGCAAGAAGGAGGTGACGAGTCTGACACAGACGATGAGGGAGACCGACACGCTAATCCTCAGCCTCGGATGGCACCTCATCCTGCTGATCAACCTGCGGCACCAGTGAACGTCAATGTTGAAACTCAAGGTATGTACAATCAACATATCTCATCAAGCGTTGTTTTTTATAAATATATGGTACTTGATATATTTCTATAATTTTATAGGCCACCCAAACACGGCCCCATTCTGGAGTGCTTCTTCGCATTATACATATATTAACTGGGATCACCCAAATGAAGAAACTGATTTTTATTCTGAAACGGATGTGAATGGATCATGGAAGCTAGGTGATGACTTATGTAAAGGGTTGATTTTTGAAAACAAGCGTGCTGTACAGGATGCCTTGTTACACTATTGTTTTAGACTAAATCAAACTTATAAGATGAGTGAATCCAAGCCAGAGTACTTTACTGCAAAGTGTCAGAAATCCGTAGATGGCTGCCCGTGGAGGATAAGGGCACATCTATCCAAGAAAATTGGTAAATGGATCATATCCAAATGGGGGGGTTCGCATACGTGCTTAAATGCGATGACTTCTCAAGACCACAAGAAGATGACGTCCACCTTCATGTCCAACTACATTCTTGGTATATATTGCTTACATATGATTATTATTTCGCTACACATTTACAAATATGAAATTGCTATTAACATACATTATTTTTCTTTTATGTCTTAGGCATGGTAAGTGCCCAACCAACTATCCCTATTTCCCTCATACAAGAGAGGATAAGTGGTCAACTCAATTATATGGTGTCATACTTTAAAGCTTGGAAGGCGAAGGATAAGCGTCAACCAACGAACGGAATACTTGTCGTACCAAATCATGTACTCATCATTTGGCCCAACAAGAGTATTAGTCTCGGGTTGGTTAGCCAACCTCTGGTGCCTCTCCGACCACAGCTGTATAAAACCACGCATGTTATGTACCCAATCCTGCTTTTCCTTCCCTTTTAGAGAAATATCATGCATTTCATTAAGTTGAGACGGTGCATCCGGTACAGGTTGAAACATCCCGAATTGTTGCATAACTCGATCCGGTTGATGCCACTCTGAAATGTGATAGAGTACCATTGGCACCACAGTTCTCCATAAATGCATGTTTTCTCGACAACGTTCCGGAAGCCCATTGAGAACACGATCAGAGTACGGCTTCCACACAAACTACATACACAAGAAGGATAAGAATTTAAATGAAAATAAAGATAAGCAAAGTCCGACAAGCTACTCACGTCATTAGAACTCAAATCGTCTAGTTTGGTGCGCCACCACTCGATTTGCTTCTTTGCCCACTTTATTGGTTTTTCCGGATCCGGGTCCCTCCATCTGTTTAATATATAAAAAATGAATGAACCGTAATGTTTGAATTTAAGGACATGAAATTAACAACGAAATTTATTATTTAAATTATGTGCATACCTTGCCGCGAGTGGGAGGCCACGGTGCAACCTCGGTGGATCCGGGCCGATTCCTGGAATCCTTAGCCATGCCCACACTTGTATCAAATAAGCACAGCCGCCAATCTCTGTACGTGAAGCACCAGTTGCATAACACAACTCATGATAGAGAAGTGCTAGTACGGCTGAACCCCAACTATACTTTGCGGTCTCCTCAAAGTCTCGTAAGAGAATGAGATATCTAAGAGGGACATGTGAACCGGTGTGGTCACAAAGTAAGAAAGTACCAATTAGTCGCAAGATGAATGCTCTTGCAGCATACATAAGTTGTATCGGGTCGGCACCGGCTAGATTATGAAAATTAAATTGCTCAGCCAGCCAAACCAACTTCAAGCCACCTCCTTTGATAGCACTGGCGGGTGGCACCACTCCGAGCAAGTCCTCTACAAGCTCAGACCAATCACACCAAGTAACTCCGGTGACAGGATTCCCATCAATGGGTAAGCCAAGATGAACAACAACATCTTGCAGAGTGATAGTACACTCTCCGAACGGCATATGAAACGTGTGTGTCTCAGGCCTCCATCGCTCCACCATAGCTGATATTAAAACTTTGTCAAGTTTCAGAGACCCAGCTAAGGCAGCTTCGTAAAATCCGGCTTGACGAAGGTGGCCTACAATTTCAGCGGGAATAAAATCTCGAAAATCCCGATATTTTCTCACTTTCAGAATTCTATTTATTTGGTTCCACGCACCAACAGACACGTGTTTGCCATCTTTTTGCAAATACAACACACTATCATTCCTCGGACCCAATTTGACCACTTCTTGGTCGGCCATTTACAATACCTATTGAACATAATGAATAAAAGATGATAGTTAATAAAATTTAATGATAATAATTCTAAAATAATTTAATAAAACTTAATGATAATAATTCTAAAATAATTTAAGTAACAAAACTTAATGATAATAATTCTAAAATAATTTAAGTAACAAAACTTAATGATAATAATTAATAAAAGTTATACAATATAATTAGTAATAATAATCAAGTCACATATGAAAACTAGTCATTTACTTATATCATTATTAACAAAACCATTAAAAAAATATTTCAAAGTAAAGGTTGAAAGAGTAGAGAAAATACCTTTATTTTGAGGGGGGAGAGTTCAAAGAAATTAACACTTTGAGAGTTGAGAGAAAATTGGTCGAGAGTTGGGAGAAAGTTGTGAGAGTTAAGAGATTTGGGAGTTGGAGTTGAGGGAGTTGGGAGAGTGGCGGTCTATTTGTAGGGGTTGGAGACCGCCACAAAACACTACAATTCGCAACATTTATTGCGGTTCCATGGTCAAATCAGAGCTGCCACGTTCCTTCCCCATGCAGCCAGACTCACGGGTCCTGTCTTGTTCCCCTGCCACCCTGCCACCCTGCCCCATATCACCTGAATCATTGTGCCATCATTCACCCTGAAAAGTTGGTCTCGCAATAAAACATGCGGCTCCCACTCCCCATCAATGTGTCCTCCTCGAGTCAATCAGTCAGCACGTGGCCCTTCCTCCTCGAGTCAGTCAGTCAGCACGTGGCCCTTCCCCATGCATCTCAAGTTGGACTCGCAAGAAAACATGCGGCTCCCACACACGGCCAAAATCATAAGGCAATTATTTTCCAATCACCCTGCAACCCATCATTCACCCATCATTTCCCAATCAGCTTTTACTTTTTCAGACTTGCAATTCGCAACATTAATTGCGGAACCCAACAAAGTACCCCATCTTGCTAAATATTGTTTTTAGTACCCCTTTTTGCTAATTAAAAATATTTTTTGCATTATTTAGAAAAAAAATTCAAGAAGGCGTTGGAAACTAGGGAGATCCAATTTAATCACATTTTGTCTCCCCAGTTCTGGAAAATTGTCTTTTACATGTTAAAATAGCTTGCAATTGTAAACAAAAAAAAATAGCTTACGATTGTAAACAAAAAAAAATAGCTTACAATACTTATAAGAAACTCTCACTTTTTTTTCTTCAATTTTTTCATTAATTGTACTCTTTAGGGAAGATAATCAAGTTTGAAAATACCAACACTTCCTCAAGTTCTTGCTTAAAGGGAATTGATCGGATGTGTCAGATCAAATCCCTTTAGAAAGTGTTGATTGAGGAGAAACGACGTACTTATGGCAGGGGAAGGCAGAGGAGAAGAGAATGATGCTAGTGCTCCATCATCTGAACCGCCCCGAAGAGACCTTTACAAAGACACTCTAATGCTTAAGTTAGGGGTTGGGTGAAGGATGATATATTGTGTACATGTGATGAGCTTTGGAGGTATCAAGGACGTAATGAATGCAAGGTGCGACGTTGTTGGACCTCTTGACGATCGTTCAATTTAGACAACTAGGTCAACATGAATGTATTGCTTGATGCCTCAAGCTTCGCGTTCGTGGATAAGGGCAGGAAGGAAAGGACATTTGATGGGACATACGTAAGTGACATAAAGTCATCGGTTTTGAATCAAGGCTTAGTCGTAGATGATAATGTCTGGGTAATGGGTGAGCAGGACATCTAATGTGATTGAGAACATCAGAGGTTATATGCGCTCAGAATGGTGACGCTCGGAGGTGGCCGTCAGAACAATAGCCCTCTAGCACTGACACACAATTGGTTGGGAGCCAAGAGGTATATGCACTCGTAGGTGGTCGTCGTAACAATAGTCTTTTAACTCTGGTGAACAAGTGGCTAAGCACCCAGAGATACAAGCACTTGGAAGTGACCGTCGAAACAATAGTTCTCTAACTCTGGGGCACAGTTGGTTGGGCCTCCAAGAGTTATATGTGTGCACGGAATGACAACACTCAAAGGTAATCGTCGAAACATGAATCAAACATGTACTATCTGAACCATTCACTCATTACTCTTCTAAAAAGACTTAGAGTGTGTTTGGTTACACATTAATTTCGATCTAAAAATCAATTCAACCAGAAGCTATAGACAACAATTTCTAGGTTTAATATAATCAATGCTTAAATGACAATGTTGGAAATGTTTACTCTCAAAAAAAATACAGAGGAATCTTCCAATGATCAGTGCCCTCTTCTATTTTACCTGTTTTTGTTGCTCTCCAGAAAGAAATGGTCCACTCCTCATCAATTCTTTCAAGTAATAATAATTTAAAAATGGTCCTAACTCCTAACCGCGATTTTTGTGCTAAGTAGCTCCCCATTCCATATGGCATTCATGTTCATCAACTTCCCCCTCCAACCTACTTGATAGCTCCCTTTCTACCACCTCAAAATCCCTTCTTTCTTTTTCTCATTCTTTTCATCAAAGCCTTCTATCTCAAAACATTGTACCCCATGGAAACCTCTTCATTTGAAGAACAAATCATTATTTCCAAAGAAGACATTGTTCACAAAACAAGTTAAAGAGTGAGAAGAAGAAGAAAAAGGGTTCTTTTTAGGAGAGGAGAAACAACAAATCATGGGTTGCTCAGCTTCCAAAACCACCACCATTGTTGCCAACAGAAATCCAGAAAATCCCTCTCCTTCTGCTTCTCTTGCATCTTCTTCTTCTTCCTCATCTTTTTCTGCATCATCATCATCCTCTTCTTCTAAATCACAATGCTCCAATTCTTCACCAAAACCTCCAAGAGCTCTGTCTCTCCCAATGCCTCTAGTCCACCACCCTCCCACCAAAAAGGGTGACACCCATCACCTTGTTTCCCTCACCTCCACTACCTATGGTTCTCTTCTTATGATTGACCAAAAAGTTCCCAAATTTAGCCACAAGGACCCTCATCTTGAACCTCTTCTCACCAAAAGCTTCCAAAAGGGGTCAAACCCAAAAGAGTCAGAGCATGCTCTGTCTCCAGACTCTGTTATCAACACATGGGAACTCATGGATGGTTTGGATGAAGATTCACATGAAACCAGTGCAAAGCTTCAACCTTTTATCATCTCAGAGAAACCCAGTTCATGCAGGTACACAATGTTTGATGGGTCTGCAAAAAGGAGGCTCCTTGATACCTTTGAATCACTGAAAGCTTCAGAAACATCCATGGAAAAAGAAAAACCATCTTCCCCTACCAAGAAGCCTCTTTGGCAGCATTTATCAGAGGAAGCTTTGCTTGCTAAGCTGGATCCAAGTGTGGCATGGAGTTACCGGAGAGCATTGTCATCTAGGCAACTTGGTAGGAACAACCTAAGCAGAGGTGTGAGGTCAATGGGGTCTAGTCCTTTGAGAACTTCCACTGCATTTGTTGAAAAGTTGTTCCTTTTACCTGGTTCTGAAGACAGGGTAGTGGTTTACTGCACTAGTTTGAGAGGGATTAGGAAGACCTATGAAGATTGCTGTTCAGTGAGGATGATTTTGAGAGGGTTCAGAGTTGCTGTTGATGAGAGGGACATTTCAATGGACTCATCTTACAGGAAGGAGTTGGAGAATGTGCTTGGTGGGAAAGCAGTGACTTTGCCTCAGGTGTTTATCAGAGGGAAACATGTTGGAAATGCAGAGGAGTTGAAGCAGATGAATGAGTCTGGGGAATTGGCAAAGCTTTTGGAAGGTTTTCCCACTCAGGATCCTGGGTTTGTGTGTGAGAATTGTGGAGATGTCAGGTTTATGCCATGTCCTAATTGCAATGGGAGCAAGAAGGTGTTTGAGGAGGAAGATGGAGTGTTGAGAAGGTGCCCTGATTGTAATGAGAATGGCTTGATTAGATGCCCCAATTGCTGCTCATGATGATTTCTGGTGGTGAAAATTATTGATTGTTTGTTATCCTTGATCTCTTTATTATCATTTTTTTGGGTTCAATTTGTCATGATAAATTGTGACTGTTAGTAGTAACTATGAACTATGAATGCATATTTCAATTTCCTTCTTTGTGTTTTATTGTTATTGTTTATTTCATACTTTGTTTTATTATGGCTCATTACTAGTTTAGCACTATGAAATTGATCAATTTATAGCAGGTTTGGCTCATTACCAGTTTAGCACTATGAAACTGATAAGTTTATAGCAGGTTTTGATGAGGTTGTTTTGTCTTGAATTAATTCTAATATCCAGAAGCTACTCACATAAGCTTTTTCTCATAATTGATTTTGATTTTTCAATCAATTGTAGTGAGTGTTTGGATTAGCGTCGACTAAAACTGATTTTGATAGAATTGATTTTAGTTAAATTGATCATTGATAAACCTGTGTTGAAATTGATGTGATTTATGTTTATGTACTTTTACGAGAAAAGTGAATTTTGTAGGATAATGACCTCAAATTGAGTAGGAAAATTTCTTATTTATCTTGAACGTAAAAGCTATTTTAGAGAAGAAATCAAATCAAACACAAAGATTTCTAAAGATGGTACATGCTTAATTTCTAATTTCAAGTGTCTGAACTTGAAACTGTGACTATTTAATGTATCTCTTTTATGACATAATATGCAATTGTCAATGAGCCTAGAAGCTCAGTCACCATTAAAAACTGAAACCCATACGGGTTGAACAATAGCACTTTCATATCATGATTTTTGGCAGATACAACCAGAAGTTGCAATGTGGGGGTCACTGCCATTGCTTGTGTTTCCGGATTTATGTTTTGTCAGTTTCAGCTAAAATTGGCTATTCATTGGGAGGGTCAATGTCCTAAAAGTGACGCATCATACTGAAATATAGTACTCTTCACGTTCAGCACATTGTGTGTGTGTGGGTGTTTGGTACTGCCTCATGAAATTGGTGAATTTAAGAAAATAATTTACAGCATGCTAGGCTAGGTGAACCGGATCATTTGCATGATCCTTATCTTTGATTTGTTGTAATGATGCTTCCATATTTTCACATGGCACGTACAGGGTTCTTTATTATAGGACCATCCTAATAATGTGACATTGGAACCATGTTCCCTAGTGAGGTTGATATTGTTAGCATAGGTAAGATAATAAATGTTCTTGAAAATGGGTAGAGGGTCTCCTGCATCTGTGATAGATTTACAATTACAAGTAAAGTATGTGGAAAAGAAAATGTGCTGGCGTCTGCTATAAGTAAAACAGTTTTTTTTATGAGAAATTAAGAGGAAAAGATCTTGATTTTCTAATTTTATTTCATGTATTTGGAGCGCTCGTAGAAACATGTCATCGGAAAACCTTATTCTTCTGCCTCCCTTGCTAGGAGTCCTTCGGCTCTTTGGGCTCCATCTCATTAAGGTGGTCATCCCGGCTGATGAATTTTAGGGACTATTCCTTAGACTTTTTGAGTGATTGAGGTAGGCTATGGTTAGACAAAGAAGGAATTAAAGTGGCTTCGTAATCAAGGCTGCTCATTTCACTTTCAAAAGTGTTGATGTGTTCTCGATGGTCGATTATACCTGTGTAAGATTTAACTACAGGCGGTTTCCAGAAGTTGGGTGCAAGTTGTATAGCCGCCAAAATCATGAATAGTGAGTGAGAAAAGGAAGAGACTCCTCGTCTTCATTAAGATATGGTATATCCATCATATCTCTCATATGCACAACTGTTATAGCCCGACTGATGTTATTCCTGATGGCGGCACCCTTCTAATAATTCCCTTAATTATGGGGTATCGTTATTTGTGTTATCCCTTCGATACGCAGGTTACATTTGCGCAGCCACATGAGAATTTTGAGGCATCAAAGGTTGCACAAGGAGATTGTTGGCCGGTTGAGTTACCACCGACATTCGATTATGTTCCCTCTCGCGTTGGAGAGGTGATAAGGTCATTGTGGAAGGTTATTGCCACAGGAATGGCGCTATGCACTTGGAGTAGTTGCGACAACAATTATTGTTGAGGTATTGACTATCCACCCGACCACACAATCGTCGTTTTCATGGACTTCTTTGTCGTGGATCGTGGCTAGAATGCCTAGCGGGTCTTTGGGAAAAAGTGTGGTTTCGTTGTTGCCTTCTTGTGTTCGCCATGACACAAATGAACATGAATATGATTTAATGTTTTCCGCATACAACACCAATGTTATGGTAATAGATCACCTACCAAAGTAAGGATGAATGACTAAGTGAAATGATGCTTCGTTCGACTGCTCCTCTCAAGAAAGCTTGTCTCCGTCTCCTGGATCAGGGCATCGGAGGTGGGATATCTGCAACGCACTCTGACGCTCAAGTCAGCAAAGCTGAGAGAGAAATAATGATTATGGTTAAATGGAAGCGTATACCTTAAGTGTCCCTTATAGCGTGTATTTATATACATAGGGAATACCAAACTTTGAAGAAATCGTTCATGATATGGGTAATATGATATAGATATATCAAGATATTAACAACTTCTTTCTAAAATGATATAAGATAGGAGTATTACTTTAATTTGGAGTCCTTATTCTCATATGTCCGAAACGTTATTGATATTGAGTCAAAGTACATTAGATCTATCATTTTATTCCGCTCTAGTAGAACGACTAGGTTTTGGAGCTTTTAGAACTCAGTACTAGCTAGACATTCCTTCCACAGTGCCAATATTTTTGATCTACTAGCCAACTCACTCAAAATCACAAAGACCCTCATCTGTTATTGTGTGATGATTTTTGTTTTGTTCGAAGTTATTGTGTGATGTTTGAGAGTGAGCTAAGAATATTGGGCTTGTTGGGCCCAGCCCACAACATCATAGAAATCAAGCGAGCGTGTTTTACGAGGGTTAAAATGTCGATGCTATTTACTGTTCGGCTGTCGGAAGGTGTCAGTAAATTAAATTGCCTATGCTCAGTGCTCTGTGCTCACTCACTCTGTCATTCTCTTTAGATTTATTAAAGTCACCCACTCAATTTTACTTTTCCATGCTAGCAATAACCGGTAGCTCAGACACGTGGGGTGAGTGAAACAGTTTCCAACTTCCCCAATTTTCACGGGTAAATAGCCAAGTTGGTCCCTGAATGTGTCAGCCGCCTTCAAGTTAGTCCCTAAACTTCTAAAATGTCTCCCGCGGTCCCTGAATGTGGCAAAAGTCATTCAAGTTAGTCCCAGCGTTAAAAAAAAGAGACGGACGTTAACAGAAGACTGAGTTGGAACGTTGGAAAAGTTTGAAATGCTTCAATTTAATCCTTGATCTAGATTTTCCCCCAAATTTAATTAATAAAAAAAATAAAAACTAGAAAGTCAGCAACAATGATGAATTTTCATCATCTTCATCATGAAATAATGAAACTTCTGAAAATCCCAGAACCTCTCACATCTAAAATAAACCAAAAACATCTTCAACACCTTAAAAAAAAGAGAAAACAAACACTCACTCACACATAGAAACACTAACACAAAGATTTGAAACCATTTAACCCCTAGATCTCTACATGCCCTTCCTCTTCTTCGACACAAAAACACACCAAAGCCACGCATAAAGATAAGAACTTTGACCCATCCACCAAGAGAGAGTGAAATCCAAGCCCCAAAGCCTCTACCTTGACAGAGAAACGAATGTGCAGGGTTCTCTTTCTCTCTGTTGCTGATTGTTGTTGTTGCGACGAGGGGTCTGGGTTTCGCAGCGTGGTTTCAGCGAGGACTCAAAGGAGAAGCGCAGCATCTCAATAAATTCGAGGTTTACGATGGGGGTGGTTTTGGGCGTTTGGGATTTCTAACTCTTTACTGTGAATCTGGCTGGAGTTTTGAGATATTTCGCTCTGTACAGTACGTCATTTTGGTTGTGGCTTGGTGGTGGTGGATGAACCAGGGTTACGGTGATGAACGGTTCTAGCTTGGCTGTGCATAAATCTCCCATCTTAATCTGCCTGCAGCATAACCTAATTTGTGGTTTCCATAGAAGGACCCATCAGAAGACCCAGAACCTTCGAGCTCCACCCACAATGGTGAAATCCCAAACCCACAACCTTCGAATTGTTGGCTCTCTTGCTGGATCTGAAAGAAGAAGAAGATGATGAAGAGCCAAAGACAGAAGTTTAATTGAATCCCTTGAACCCTAATCAAATCAATATTAATTAGAAATTTGAAGGTTAACATTTTTTTTACCCAGATCTGCAACCCTGCGGCCTGCACCATAAAACACAAGTACAACTTTGAGTTGATTTGTTGGCGTTTGTCAACGTGGATCCTGTTGATTTTGTATTTGTGATTAGAGAACAAAATACTTCTTGTTTTTCATCACAAGGTTTTACGAAAAAAGATTTGAATAAGAAATATATTAGAAACTTTGAAAAGCTATGAGATTTACATATGTTTCTTAAAACTCTTTTTTTCGTCAATTTTGGTGTTTGAGTTCTGGGTGTTGAAGATGTTTTGTTTAGTTTAGGTGAAAGAGGTTTCGTCAGTTTTGGTGTTTTTTTCCCAGAGGTTTCATTATTTTATGATAAAGGAGATGAAGATGATGAAAATTCATCATTGTTGCTGGGTTTCTGGTTTTTATTATTTTATTAATTAAATTTGGGGGGAAATTGAGATCAAGGACTAAATTGAAGCATTTTAAACTTTCCCAACGTTCCAACTCAGCATTCCGTTAACGTCCGTCTCTTTTTTTTAACGCTGGGACTAACTTGAATGACTTTTGCCACATTCAGGGACCGCGGGATACATTTTAAAAGTTGAGGGACCAACTTGAAGGCGGCTAACACATTCAGGGACCAACTTGGCTATTTACCCCAATTTTCACACTAACTCAACTCAACTAACCTCAAGAAACCAAGCTTTATTGGTAACAGTTACTACTGTCAATCTGTCATTCATACTTGTCCTTCTTCATGCGACCACTTAAATTGTTTCAATAATTTTAATTAATCATAGTTAAATTATAAAATTATTAGTTATTGGTGTATTATCATATACAATAATTATCATGATAAGATACATCCTTTATAATGAAAAAAAATTAATATTCAATCATCTTAATTATTCAAATTGATTTTCCAAGTGTAAAAAAAACTTATTCAAATTGAAAATGTGCTTAAATATAATATTTATCTCTTTAAAATTAAAATTTGAATTAATTTGTATGTTTAAAGAGTTTTACATATATACAGCCAATCAAATCCCTATATTTTCATATAACGACCCGCCCGGCCCATGCACCAAGTCTAATTAAATGAATGTGTAAAATTTGTTTACACCGAAAATGCTTAGTTTTAACACTCTATAAATTTTAAATATTTCATTCTCTATAAAATACAAAAGTTACATGGTAAAACCATGTTTTTTTATTTATTAAAAAAAATCAATTTGGTAAAAAACATTAATACAAGAGAAAAGAAACTCCACTATTAATTTACCTGCTTTGGACTTTGAAGCAGGGTTTGACTTCAGAGTGACCAAAGAGAAACAGAGGAAAAAGAGACAGCAGAACCATGGAAGAGAACGGAGGAGGACAACAACTGGTAGCGGCCGAGAACGGTGGTGGTCACGACGGAGCAAGAGAAGCCACATGTCTAAGCATGAAGATGGACGATGGTAGCAGAGAGAGTCACAGGTACTACCTCTCTCGCAGAACCGCATTGGAAATGCTCAAAGACAGAGGCTACACCATTCCCTCCTCCGAAATCCAACTCTCCCTCTCTGAATTCCGTGAAACTCACGGCCAGAAGCCCGACGTCGACCGCCTCCGCTTCTCCGCCACCCACTCCGCCGACCCCTCCAAACGGGTACGGGTACCCTTCTCTTTTTCTGCTCCTGAAATTGAACTGAATTTGAATTTGATTTGATTGAGTTTCCCTTGCAGGTTCTGGTGATTTTCTGTGGTCCTGGTGTGGTTAAGGTCACTTCCATCAGGAACATTGCTGGACAGATTGTTAACAAAGATACCTTGTCTGGGGTCTTGTTGATTGTGGAAAATAATATCACTGGTCAGGCCTTGAAAGCTATCAATCTTTTCTCATTTAAGGTTGAGATTTTTCAGGTTTGTAAACTTGATCTGGAGGTTGTTTTTGTTTTGTTTGATTTGCTGCTGGGGATTTTTTGTTTGCATGTTGTGTTTCTAGGTTCTAAAAGGTTTAGTTGGACCAATATTTTGATTTTGAAGGATGCCTAGGGTAGGAGAAAACAAGTTCAGAGAGAAAAGTGAAGAAGAATTATCATTTCATCAATTTTAGTGTCAATGTACATCAGAACAACTCTTTTATACAAATTGTGAGAGTTGTGAGTGTTAAGCATTGCTATATAACTGACAGAAAGGAAAAGGAAAAACTGAAAAACTAAGTACAACTTTCCTATTTTTGGTCAGTAGCAGAGTGGCTTACTTTCTTTCCAGATTTAGTTAGTAATCAACTAACTAATTTCAACTCTCTGACTCACTATCTCAAGACAGGGTGTACAGTTTGATAAGTAAGAGTTCTGGTGGTGTCTGTGCCTGTAGTTGCATGAAAATACAAGTTGAAATATACAATTTAATTGCTGTTGAATTAAACTAGGCAAATAATAACATATTTTTATGTTCAGAACGGTTCATGCTACTTAAGGTATTAATTCTCCATTTGATTTGAAATTTGTTCTTTTACATTAATTTTGTCCATTGTCTTATAGTCGTGTCCTTTGGTATCCATGTCACTGTCATGTGGTATCCCTGAATCTGTGTCATGTGTCGTGTTTGTGCTTCTTGGTAAAGTTATTGTGCCAACTAAGGGTATGTTCGGATGCCCGTTGGTGTGAGTGCTAACGGGTCTTAGCACTCATTTTGAGGCAAAACGTGGACGGAACCCTTATGGATTGAGATGAATGTGCTTTCACATTAATTCGACTGGTAGTCTTACAAGTTTTAAATCCCTCTTGTTCAATCGTCAAGTATGCTTGACCTTCTTTCTATGTGGAAACCGGGAGCTTTGTCAAGGAAGAAAAATTTGGCATGCAATTGTTGGTAAAGAGTAAAGACAGTAGCTTGACTTCTGATCCAACTTTTCTTCAATAGTGATCCATTAATTACTTATGATTCTTACTACATCCCTATTTGGTTTGTAACTTGATCTCTACAACATGAATTGTGATACTCTGTAATTTTTGTTCTCTTCAACATGAAACTTGTTGCTAGTTTTCTTATCTGTGCTGACAACAGTTACCAGTTTCATGCCCAAAACTCATTGAAACATTTTTTCCTTACTGTTCAGATCACAGATTTGCTTGTTAATATTACAAAGCATGTATTGAAGCCAAAGCATCAGGTGCTGACTGATCGGCAAAAGAAAAATCTTCTGAAGAAGTTCAATATAGAAGAAAAACAGGTCAGTTGATAGAACTTGGGAAAAGCCTATCTCGGGCATGGATAAAGTTTTTTGATTTGCTTATACTCTGATGGTGGGTTACACTATCACTTGTATGCAAGATACTAAATTTTCTATGGAGCATCTGCAATGAACTCCTGAAGATTGTTTGTTTAAGAATTTGGGTCTTGGGTAAATAACTAAATAAAAGGAATTTCAGTTTGAAGCTACTCAAAGGAAATTATCTCTGTTGGTATCAGCAAGAACAAGTTGTCTAGTTATTTATTTACTATAGGCGTGGTACGTAAATAGCATGATAGGATGATACACACTTAATCTTTATAGTTAACCAGTTGGTTTGGATTCTCTCATTTTGAGTTAAAATATGATGTCTACTTCTGTCTTCCTGCATATTTAATAAGCAGGACCCAATAAATTATATGAAGAAAGAAGTAGTGAAACTCTGAATATTTATGAACACCATTCACAATTTTTTGATCCGGAAACCTGACATAATTTCATCATATATTTATGTCACGTGAACAAGTTAGTTTTACACATGAAACATGTTAGTTAGAATTGTGTGCTTTAGACCATTTAAGTTTTGCATTGATTTATCTCTGGTTGGTACTGAATCAGACTTCATAAATCTAATATTTCAGCACTTTATTGTTCCTAATCCAACACTAGTATTCTTATATCATGTTTTGTTGTTATCAGCTTCCCCGTATGCTGCAGTCAGATGCAATCGCTCGATATTATGGACTTCAGAGGGGGCAAGTAGTTAAAGTTACCTTCAGTAGTGGTGAAATCACCCAGCTGCATGTCACATATCGATGCGTTTGGTGATATTTTCTTGTTCTGTTGTGTTTTATCATGTTCTATCTTGTATTATCATGTTCTGTCTTGTATTTTGGTGGTTGAACTCGCAGAACTTGGCTGTTGTATTGTATGATATCATGCATAAGAAGTTTATTTATAACTCAGGTGATAACAACAAAACTTATTGTTACTAATTGCAATTGTAACCTTTTTTTTGTTACTAACCAAACTGTAAACTTGCTGAGTAGCTATATCTCTTTAAAAAGAATCTCTCCTTTCACAACAAAAACTCTCAAATTGTAAAATGAATGTCTCTTCTGATTTCCTCTATTTATCTATTAATATCTTGTAAATAACTAATCTAACTAATGGACTAATTGCTATCCTTAATTTTCCCTCGAGCGTGAGAAATGAGAATTCCTACTGTATGAGTTCCCACAGATTATTCCTCCACAAAATTTCTTTCCTTTTAACCACCCAATTCCTAGCCACTTGTTCATCTTTAGCTAATTTTTGTTTTCTTTATTTTCACTTTTCAATGCACATTCAATCAATGGGTAAGCATGGTTTTTGTCCATCAGAAACCCAGACGTACACTTTTTTTTTTGATATTGTTCGGGGTTAAAAAACCCTCAGACGTACTCTTTATGTATCCCAAATCATGACCCTTACATTTTTCACTAAGAACTTTTACATAGGCCTAAATGATCGGCCATAAGAAAATACCTCCTCCTTACCCTTCATAGCAATCAGGTGAACTCTTGTGTTTCTCATTAGAATGATGTTTGCAGTGTTGGATTTTGATTCTATCACCCATTCTTCCCATTGCACACCTCTAAGAATTAGGGGTATCAGCGGGTCTGATCCAACCCGTGAACCCGACAGATCCAACCCAGCCTAAGGTGTTTTGAATGGTTTGGTTTGGATCAATGGTTCAGATTGGATTTATTTTATTGAACCCGGCCTAGTTCGGTTAGGGTCTCAAGGAGCTTGTAAAAACTGAACCAGATTGAACTATTGAGAAAAATGAAGAGAAAAAAATATGACATACATTTCTTTTGAACCCTTGCAACTATCAAACTCTTACTTTTCTTTCATTGCCATACATTTTTCCTTCCTCCACAGCCCATAATAGAACGCAAATCCCTTCTATCAGCAGGCATCTCCTCCCATAACAAACTGTTGCCGCATCTCCCCTTGTGCCAGCTTCTACATCTCTCACGACCACGAAATTATGTTGCTGCTTGCATCACCCCTGCCACATCATGAAGCTTGGCTAGTCATTGTGACCACGAGGGAGGGTTGGCGTTTGATCCTGATGATAAAACAGCCCAAACATTTGATTAGGTTGGACTTCAAAACACCCAAAACACCCACCCGGTTACACCCCCAACTAAGAATAAGGGGATTACTTTTTTACGTCCTTCTTTTGTTTTTCGCACACCGTGACATCTTTATTTTCTTTTAATTTTTTTAAACAAATGGGTGCGTAAATAATAAAAATGGGTCTGCCAAAAGTAAACCTAAGAATAAAGGGTTGAGGTCCAAGTAGTCTTGCATGGCCTGGAGGATTATTGCTGTTGAGTTGGGCTAGGTGAACTCACTAGATTGGTGCCAACTTGAGAAACATGGCTTTCCCCTCACTGATGAAAAGTCCGTGTTTAGAGTTTGAACTTGGTGGGATCTCCCATCCACATGCAAATCACATTAACTCTCGTCTAATTAATGTACATGCCAAATCCATGGCTCTCATTATGTCCTTAAGATGATGGGGTTTGATTCTGCATTTTGCTTCTTGACGTAGACCACCATAGAAGTAACCTCCAACACATCAATTCTTGACTCCATACTAGTAGGAAAAATCTCCCCCAAGGATTTTCCTCCATAAAGATGTTTCTATCCACAGCAAAAGCTACCAATTTATAGGAAGAAGTACCTCTATTTTGATATCCCCTTATTTATCTACTAGCATCTTCAAACCAATAGACTAATTGCTTTCCTTATTCTATCCTAACAATACACAACACAAGCACAATAGTTACAATAGCAGTTCCATGGAGAGAAGGGAAAGAAAATAAACAATAAAGATCATGAGATATTGATCTCAGGAACAAGTGAATATTCTCTGATTGATTGATGATGGTGTCAGCGATTGTTTTGTTTCTCTGGTCAAAGAGTATCACAAATTGACTAAATGCTTCCAATGCACCACAACAAAACAAAGGCCAAGAACATGTCTGATCCAGAAAATTCAAAAGGAAAATAAAGAGCTGCATTTGAACTGGGAATTTTTAATTCAGCTCTTCTGTAAAAATGCTCCTTTCAATAAATTAAAAATGTTCGAAAGATGTAATTGTCAATAGAGGATTATTTCCATTTGACGTTAACATGTTTCCCCGAAGAAAAGAAAATAGCAGGGGCAATATGCAAGCATGTTATTAAGAAGATTCTCAATTCTTCCGGGCCAATGCTGCAGCAATGCCGCCAACTATTAGTCCCACTGCTGTTGCAGTGATGCCAATTCCTATAACACCATCTGCATTGATACACATGACATTTGCAACCCTTTAGTTACTGTTATGATGATGTGATAAGAGCTCAAGAAATAAGTTATTACCTTTAGCAATCCGATCTTCAACTGCTTTCTTGAGGGACCGTGCCTGCCTCCAATCAGGTGCAATCTGCAAAGGGCAAAAGATCCAGACGATATTTAGAGAGAAAGAAAAGCAGAGTAACTCAGTCATGCTAGACCAAGAATGCGTATACACTATCCAAAATAGGTCATTGTGGTCAAATTTTTATATGATTACGATAAGGTTTAAATATGACCCAATCTTAATTTTAAGATGCTTCAAGCTATCAGTATTTCAAGAAAGCGTTCATGAAGACTTTCAACAGATAGTATGATGTCATTAATCGTGGATCAAAATCAAAGATTAATCAAGGACTCATATAACCCCACTAATTTGCAAACAATAGAATAAAACTTCCATATTAGAGAACAAAAAACATAGATAACTATTGACTAAATGAAAAGAAATTAACTTGAAAAAAAGAGAATCTCCTAGCTTAGAATCAGAACAGTGTATACTGGATAATTTATAAGGATAAAATGGATCTAAATATTTCTAGGCTACCAGCAGACAACACAAACCAAAATTCAAACATAGAGCTTTTGAGCATAAGTATCAACAAACAAGAGAATATCATATGAAGTGACAATCCGGCAACGGACAAAGCAAGAAAAATAGAGTTTCAAGCTACAATCAATAAGTGAGAAAGCAAGACCTCTAAACATTGCTCCAGAAGCTCCCGACTCCTACCATAATCATTACTCCTGTAGTATCCAACAGCCAGAAGATAAAGCTTCTCACGTTGTTGCAAAGGACTTTTATCATTGCCCAGTGAAGCTGTGAATAATAATTAAAAATGTACAAGGTTAACCACACCTTTAAAGGTAAGAATACTTCCATATCGAACATCTCTACTTAAGGTTATATACCAAAAACAATAGAAAGAAAGGAAGGAGCTGTGATTGTAGTGGCAGTGGCCTAAATTCAGTGACACAGGAAGCTCATGCTACCTTGCGGAAAAGGAAGTTAAAATGCTTAAATATGCAGCTTTTTCATAGAAGAAATCCAACTTGCATTGCTCAAGGAAGGATTAACCACGGAACAATATTTTCAGTGATATTCATATGCAGCAAATGAAAATAGCCACAGGAAATTTGAGAGACCTTAAAGCCACAATTAAATAGATTTGCCTCCTAAAAGCAAGTTTAATAAATTTACCGTCTTGCATTGAAGTTTGTATGATAATCACATAAAAGTCACAATGTCCCCATGGCAACTCTAGAGAGATTTTGAAGGCCAATCTAGCCATGCCTATGCTATTATGGTGAATTTCCAATTCTTCACTCAGGCTAGCAGAGTAATCAAACAACTCACATTGGATTGTTTATGTTCTGAGCAAATTACATTACTTTTAGGATAATGGGCATAGAAATCTGAGTTAGCAGTCATATGTGAGTGAATATTAGGATTTCATAAAAATACAATTATCTGATTTCATAAAAACAGAATATAACTGTTTCTCAAATGCTTATAAAAGCTAGTTTCAAAAGGCTAAACCATAACTAACTCTACATAAAGCAACTGTTAGCATATCCCAATTCCATTTCAACCTAAAGCACTGAAACTTATTCTGTAAGGTAAAGTATAGCAATAGTACTCTCAAGCATGGCGATCCCGCGCTGAACATCTTCCTTTTCCCTTGAATGAACAAGTGCCCATGACAACCTCATTATGCTCTCATGCTTCCGCTCCTCAGACTCACCATTAGAAGCCTCTGCAACTTCTCTCTCACATCCCTTCAAAACATGCAAAACACTTCAGATTGAAGGAACCAATGCAGATAGCAGGAAAAACAAAATACCCTATACAACCATGTTCTTACAGCAAGCACAAACCCTAACCATTACCATCATGAAATTTCTTCCATTTTACCGTAAAAATACAATCATTTTCACGAAATTTCTTCCATTTTGCGACAATATTTGGATTCCCTATCAATTAGGGTTAACAATTCCGAGAAATTCGAAGTTCTGAGTACAAAATTAGGGTTTTGAAATACCAAAAACAAAGAATAAAACATGGATTTGAGATTGATAGGAGAAAGAACAGGGAAATGAAGAGAGGGGTTTTACAGCGATGACATCGCGGTCGCACCAAGGGATCTGATCGCCGCCGGAGAAGAAGTTTCCGATGGACTCGAAGAGACTTCCGATCTTGGCATCCATTGGTGGCGGTTAGAGTGGTTATTCGACGGTAGCGCAAATTGAGTTACTTTGGTATTTATTTATAGGTTTTGGGTTTTCTGAAAATTCAGAGTGTTCTCTGTTTATATATATATTTTTTTCATTATATATTCTCTCTTTTCTAGCATTTTATTTTATTTTTTTGAGGCTTATTATCTAATTAAAATTCAGACAATTGGTCATGTCATAATTAAATATGACATGACCAATTAAATTGTTACTACATATAAACAAAAATTAAATTAAATTATTGGTAATAATTGGATATCACAACCCTAGTTCTTTTCTCTCCTCTGTTCGTTCTCAACTTTGCTCCCTTGCAGGGACGGATCCAGAAATTTAATGTTATGGAGGTATTATATACATGTAAATTTGTAATAAGAAAAATTAAAATATACTATTAAAAGTGAGGACATTTTTTACCAAATGGAACACAAGTGATGACATTTTTTACTAAATAAGCCATAAAAAACTACATACTTTTACTACTCAAGTTAGAACATTTAGTAATGTGAGACACATGTGAGAGCATTTAGCAATGTAGGACACAAGTGAAGACATTTTTTTACTAAAGAGGTCATCTAAAACCACATACTTTTAACTATTACTTTCTTCATTCCACAAAGATTGTTGTTTAAGGTTGTGGTACAAAAAGTAAGATGACAATTATTTATATTATAATGTTACTCCCTCTGTTCCTAAATAACTGACACTATTTCTAACTAAATTTTGTTCATAATTATCTGCAACTTTACAAAGTTCAAGAGAGCATTAATTATACTTTACCAATTGTACCCTTCATTTACTGGTGGTAGAAAAGTTGAAAAGTTAGAATTAATATGAGAGATAAAGGGTATAGTAGGAAGTTAAATTGTAATTTTAATAAAACAAGAACATTAATTATTATTTCTTAATACTTGTGCAACAACCTTAGAGCATCTCCAATGGTAGTATCTAATGTTAAATACATATTCATATGAGTATCTTTTACTATTGGAGTACATATTCAATTCCAACATGGCAAAGATGAGTATGTGGGAATGAATACTCCACATTAGACTTGAAATTAAAAGTGAGCTTGTATTTATTACAAGCACTTACCATTAAGAGCATCTACCTCCATCATATTTAAGTTGCAAATATAATTAATTAAAATGGATATAAATAATAAAATATATAAATGTGAAGTTGATGGTGAGATCCACTATAGAAACTTTTAAGAGTTGTTGGGTTGAAGTAAAAAGTTAGTAAAATATTGTAGATGATGTGGCTTATGGGGAATTGTAAAAAATGAAGTGTAGATATTTTAGTGAGTATGATGGATGTAGATGCTCTTAAAATGTCAGTTATGTAGGAACGGACATGTGCAACCATTAAATTCTACTTGGATAGAGAATAATGTAGTTGATAGAGAAGAGTTGTGGTTGGTTAATATGAAAGGTGATAAGTGAGAGAAATTTATTAAATGAGGGTATATGTGGAAAAAATTAGCAAAAATGCATTAAATTTAAGTCTTTTAAATAACAAACATTTTAGAATATTATAAGAGTGTCCAAAACAATCGTTCGGGAACGGAGGGAATATGACAATAAGATTTCGTAATGTTTTATTACTTTGTGTTCACGTAAGGTGAACTAAGTCCAAATCCGTAAGAGAGGAGTTGTAAGAATCTTGAAGGTTAATTGGGATTTTATGAAATGATTTATAATTTCATATAAATCCCCATCCAAATAACAAATACATACACACATAAGTAAAATTAATTGAGATACTATACTATTTAACCAAACAACTCTCAACTAGATCGAGGTATTTAAATATTAAATCGTTGTTTAATACCTATGGGGTGAGAGGTTAGATATTACAATAAATATGTGTGTGTGCGCGAACATGCATAGAACATATATTTCAAACATCCTAAGTAACAACATATTGACCCAAACACTCAATAAATTCGACATATATATATATCTCAAACAATCTAAGTATCAAAATATTGACCCAAACACTCAATAAATCTGAACATTGAAGAATAAGTAAATAGAAAACATCCTGTGTTTTGTTATGCATGAAAATCGCATTGTAGAATATGAGTTCAAGAAGAAAATTTAAAACATGATTCCTATAATCTAATTCTTCTCCTATTTTCTTGTCCTTTTGGCATCAATAAAATAATTGAGAAAGATAGGAGGTAGCAGGAAACAAGATCTTTATGGTCCTGGATTTGAAGGTTGGTTATATGACTTCAAACGGGATAGGAAATTCTCGAGCACTTGATCTAAATCCCTTACTGCTTTAGATATCTTAGCATAATCAGAGTCTCTTAGCTCCCTTTCTTCCTGTTGCATCGGCGGAACAGAATGATCAAGTCTCTCAACCATGACTTCCTCAAAGAAATCCTCTGCCACTTCTTCTGGTATAATTACTTCTAGAGCTTCTAGAGCATCACCAATATCAATGACTTCTTCAAAGATATCCTCCACATATTCTTCTGATATATCTCCTTCTAGAGTTTCTGGAGCATCACGAGTATCAAAGAAGTCTAGAAGTGAGGATTTCACATAGAACTTGGCAGGAACTTGAACAGTTTCAATTGAAGAAGCTGGTTCACTTGGTTGATAAGGCACAATTGCTTTGTGAAGATTCATCACATAATCATCTGGTACAATGGAAAAACATTAAGTGAGACTCTTATATCCAAAATGAAAAAAATAGCTATCACTAATTACATTTATTCAAAGCAAATAATTATTGATCATCCAAAACAAGTAGTTTTCAATGACATTCTAGATGTAATAATTATTGCGTTTAGATTTTGAGACCGGAATTTTAAAAATAATATTATGTATAATCCAGTGGTAGAAAATATGATTTCTTAATATTGAATATTTAAAAGTCCAATGTCTACTAATATCGTGAACAAATAACCATTATAGTGATAACATTGAGACCTTTACCTCCTGGTTGTTTTTTACCACCACAACGTCGGTAATAAGCAGAATCAGCTAGAAACTTTTCAACAACGGTCATCCTCTTTTCTGCTTCTCTCTTTCTTTTCTTAATCTTACTATCATCCATGTTCTGAAAATGCTTATTAATAACGATTAAAATATCATACTAAATGGAAATACAAAATAATAAACTTTTACATTGTAAATTCATAAACTCACTTTAACAACTTTTTCAGTTCTTTCCTTCTTTTTTTCTTTCCCTTTGTGCCCATCGACACTGCCGGTCATCTCATATCTCTCAACTTCTTTCAATGACCGACACATAACTCGTCCATCTGTCTTGAGATAATAAGACTACAAAAAAATCATTGAGTTAGTGCATGGAGAAATCAATAAAGTAAGTGTTTGTGATAAACATGAAGAAAGGGGAGAGTTGTTTTCTTTCACCATATTTTGTGTTTGTTTCCATTTCTAAATTATGTCATGTTTTTTAAAAGTTACACATGAAAGGTTATAATTGTCCTATCCTTGCCTATATAACATAATTTCATTGATAAGACATGGAATGAGACACCAAACTGAAACATTAGAAAAAAAAGATATGTGATAACATTAAACATTCTTCTTAGTTCAAGGGGAAATAAGCTATAAATAATTTTTTTTCATTACACGGAGGTCAAAAGTCCAAATGAACTTTTTAAATAATTAAAAAGAGATTATAATATTTAAAAGGTACAAAACTAATATTAGATGCATTTCTAAATTTCCTTGCATCACTAAAAACATAAAATTAGGATTTTTTATGCTATAACATGAAATCAAAATATATATATATATATATATATATATATATATGTGTGTGTGTGTGTGTGTAACGATTTTTCTTTTGGCATGTTTTTGGAAATAAATTCAAAGTATTTATTTACTAACAATATATTAACTTTGCCATGAACATAAAAATAACAACAGTGTTCTATATCTGTAAAAATATATTTTCGTTATAATTCTTGTGGATGCTTTAATCATAACCAGAATGTTTAATAATAGTGTTTTTTATTGTATTGATAAAAATGAAGATGAATATGAAATGCTCATATAATTTAATTTTCAAACCACATACATAGTCCACTCTTCGTCCAGACTTTCGCAGGTTTGGTCTAATATCCCAATCAGCACTGTATTTTTCTTCTAGAGCCAGAGACCTTTTTCTTCTCTTAGGAATTGACTTTCCACTTCGACTTTCATTCTAAATCCACAATTCAAAGTAAATAAACACGTGAAATATATGAAGAGAAAAAATTATTTTGATAAAAAATAACTATATTTAAGAGGGAAAATATGATAAAATACAATCAAAGTTTAATTAATATTGGAACCTCCATAAATTTGAATTGTCCATACATACCTTCTTATTTAAGGTGTCAGTTTCATTAATCCAAGCCTTGTCTTTTGGAGTAATAGTTTCTTGTAGATCTGTCAATATTTGCTCTTTTAGAAAGCTCATCTTGGGTTCATAAACTCGTATCTTTTCTTCATTGGGCAATTTATACGATATAGGATCTGCATCAATCACTTCTTCTTCTGACGCACTTGTATTTATAGGCTTTAAAGGATTTATTTGTGGTTCTTTAACCTGAACAAAACATAAACAATAAACTAGATTGTTTATTGAAAACAAAATATACACAAAAGGAAATTCAAAAATAAATGTCACTTTAATCTAGATATATATAGTTCTTGAATCTTGTAAATGACAAGTTAAATGGAGGATTCAACTTGATCCTTAGAAATATACACAGAGTTTGCCATGTAGGTTATAATAAGATATAATAAAACATATCATCTATTTCTTATGATAAAAATAAATTGGAACATGAATAAAATGTCAAAGTGAATCTTTCTTAATTAAATTCATTCAAGCCATTGAATTTATATTCATCCAACGTAACTGAAAATTTCCTATATATAAATCATGCTTATAGTACCATTAGTCACAGGAGAAAGATATCAATCACTCTTGAGTGTATAATATATAATGGAACAAGTACTTATTCACAGATTCACACAATTCAAGATCCATTGGAATATGATGTTATATTTTTGAATTTAGAAGTGTACATGAAAATCCCAATGACCAAATATATATCAACATAACTCTAAAGAAAAAAAAGTTATGAGAATAAGGTCTTCAAGGCACCAAGTTCTAAAAACACAAAAGTTTTGAAGACTATGTTTTGAATTTCAATTAGGGCATAAAGAAAACAGTTTAGAAGAATGATTCAATGTTTTGTCACTAATGTTCTTAGCGAGCGAGCATTTTGAAAGAGAGCAAAGCCAATGTTTTAAACATTGTGACTTATGAGGTGGACCAAAGCTCTATGGAGTGGTTGCATCATCATATCCCCACTTGAAAGAGAGCAAAGCCAATGCTCCCAAATTTTAATGAAGTTCTACCACTAACACAAAGCACATACAACAACACAAAAATAAATTCAAAAAGGAAAAAATTATTATAGCGTTTAAAAACGAAATTACAAATATATAGGATTAGTTACCCATTCACTTTCAATCAATGGTGATGTTGAAGACGCCTCTTTATTTTTCGGTGAATCTTCTTCCTTACTTTGAGCGGAGAGCAAATCATCTGTAGTTTCCTTAGCTTCGATGAATACCCATGATGATGAACCTGGATCCATATCTTCAATGGATTGTAAGCATATGATCACAAGAAATTAAACATAATTAGATAATTGAGAAGATAAATCAAAGGTCCTATTCACATATAATGCAGAGGGTGTGGGCTCCTTAAACAAATATAGTCCAAACACCAACTATAACATGAGATATGTGGTTTAAATATTAAAAACTCCTAAGTCATCATTCTCATTCTCTTCTTTGTCCCATGGTCCTTTTTCATAGGTAAATAATGATTTATAGGATGAGATGGTCAAACAATCAACTACCTCATGTATTGATGTTTAAGGTATTTGACATCTCACTCTCATATGATGACCCTAAGGCCTGACCTTTTAGGTGGACAGTCCTCTAAGAAATTGAGAGGTCTCATAATCAAAGGATTAGACCCATCAAAATAAGGAGAGTGAGGAGAAACATGAAGATGAGGTGATAATACATGTAAATATTATCTCAACAACATCAATTAAGTCAATATTTTTGGATTTGCAATTTCACACAATCAAGATCAGTCAGTCAAACTTAATTTTACATATACAGATGGAACAACGCAAAATACATGAATACATGTAAATATTATATTTCAATAAAACTCAAAATAGAACTCAAAATATTCGGTTAAATCATTAAAGAAAAAATAAAACACACTACCATAAACTAAAAACTCATAGGGTTGTGCTTATATACCCTATAAGGTTTCGACCTCCAGAAGCACTCTGAACGCGATCTAGCGCACACTAGCATATAAACCTGCAGAGATCCAAAAACACTATGAATATGTTTTCATGAATGAAAAATAAATGATCAAGGATTTTATTCATGGTGGATCCATAAGTCAAAGAGAGTAAGATCACATAGTGGTGATTTTTTACCTCAGACCACAGGAAAGTGTAATGAATGATGTTGGGAGAGAGAATAGGTCAACCACAAAAATGGCTTTGCATGGTGGACATAGAATGATCGTTTGGGGAAAAATAAACCGTAGGGACGATCGGTGTATTATAAGGATTCGATCGGTAGGTTTGGATCGTTGAACAGGTAAATGATGGTGCAGAACAGCGGTGGACTGTGGTGACTATCACGGTGGTTGGGAAAGACTTTGAAGTTGGTAAAAGAAAGAAGGGTAAAGAATGAGGATGGAGAGAGATTAGATCAACCACAATAAGGGCTTTGCGTGGTGGACATATGTATATATAAGTATGATCGACTCAAGTTTTGCGGATAAGAAAATTGACTTGACTTATACATTAATAACAATATTAATTAGTTACTAATATAATTTTATATGATTCATTATATTAATTTATAATTGTATTTTTTCCATATTTTCATATATAAAAACTATTAGTATTATCATTATTAATTTTCTTTTATTAATCACAACTTGAGAAAAAATTTAAAAATACTAATGATGATAATTAGTAAAGATAAAATTGACTTGACCTTCACACTAATAACAATATTTATTAGCTATTAATGATATTTTATTTTTATAACTAATTGTAATTTTTTTCAATCTCATATATTTAAGTTAAGATTAATATTATTTTGATTTTGATTATTGTCGCGTTAAAATAAGACATGCTTTTTAAGAGTAAGGACACCCTATCATATATGAAATATAAGATTGTGTGTCCAATTATGGCTTAATAGCAATTTTGGTCCCTCACTTATCACTATTTGACAGTTCAAGTCCATTTTGGAATTTATTAGCATACAACGTCCCTCACGTTTACTAATTGTTGCAGTTTTGGTTTTCCTTCAACTTCCATCCAATATTTAACGAATTTTTAATTTATTCAAAAAATCAATTAAAAAAACCAGAAATCATAAAATTGTTAATCAAAAAACATAAAATGGTTATTCAAGCCTTATTTTTAATTGGTTTTTTAATTAAAAACTGTTAAATATTAGATAAAAGTTGACGAAAAACCAAAACTGCAACAGTTAGTAAACGTGAGGGACGTAGTATGCTAATAAATTCTTTAAGGGATCAGAACTGTCAAATCGTGATAAGTGAGGGACCAAAATTGCTATTAAACCTTCAATTATCGAACACAATGGACTAGGTGGCCTAACTATATTTAGGTGAAGATTTATAATTTAGGCAGTCAAATCGAATCGTAGGATATCTTGTGTTATGAGCTTGCAAACAAAACAATTATTTGAGAGAGGATTATGTACTGAAGAGCCTCATAATTACAATGATGCTAGATCATCTCCCCTAACTACTATTTGTGTTATCCTAATTATTTTTTTGTGTACACTAAACCCTCTTAAAACATTAGGTCATTGCTAAGTTGTTGCTTATCGTCCACCAGACCGCACTAACACAAGAAATTGGTAACCCAGTTCGGTGCAACGTCACCTACGTTTGAAGGTTTTTCACCCAAGAAAGAAAATCCACTATTAGTAGTTTAGGAACACCCGGTCTTACAAGAACACTCCTTGCTCACAGTCTTACAACCTAAACACTACCTAGTGAATTTCTACTTAGTACTCCCCCTAAGTATGAGAGCCTCTCTCACTTTCTCTCAATCAATCACCATAGTGATTGAATCACGATAATACAATAAAGATGAGATCACAACTCAACTAAATAACAATAACTCAGTGCTTAGGTTTAGAACGACAACACATGAGTTGATTACAAAACTCACAAGATAACGCTAATAGCACAAGCAGCACAACTAACAATCCACACAGCAGCTAGGGTTTCTTGATCTTCTTATGTAGACGTTCTTCTTAGGACCTTGTCTTCAATGGGCTGAACGTCACAAAGTCCATGCGACAATCTTGGAAAGAATCTTGAAAAGCTCGTTTTCCAATCACAACAAAACAGAATCAAATCTTCATACTTTAATTGGTCCATCGAATTAATCTTATTACTCTAATTAGATTAATTATTCCAAATACTCAGAAGATTTTCACAGCTTGTAACACGCATCATCACAATAAATCTTATGAACAACTATTACAAAAACACACAGCAAACAGTAGCGTAATGTTCCTCCAAATGCTAGAACATATGGTTGCACATCAGTCAAAACATGTTGTTTAACACATCACATTTACACATCCGGCCATACTTGAACACATTGTTTAAGCAAAATGTAGCCAATCACCAATCATAATACTCAACAGTACTAATTAAAATTTTGATTTTTTTTTATCGTAGTAATGCAGTGTTCCATTCTCAGAGACGTAAGATTTGCGAGTTCTGTTTTCTGATCTTTGTTCATCCATCAACCATGGTCATTTTATGCGCATCTCCATCACCATCATTCGTTTCCACCACCCGCCCATTTTTATTGAAAAATGAATTTCATGAGATAAAGTTAATTGACAAGTAAAGTAAAATCTAAAGATGTAGTATTTACCTTGAATAACATAAAATAATCTATTAAATTACTCAATGCAGGTACCACACCCAAAAAAATTCAAAGTACCACCGAATTTGCCATAATTAAATTACAAACTATTCAATTCTAATAGCTATCTTATAAAAACAAAGAATGATCTTTAATGCTCCTAACTTCTTTGATTGTTTTCCCTCTAGATCTCTCTCACACTCACTCTCTTTGTTGTTATCTCACTCTACTCTCTCACTTACGCTCTCGAGGCTTCTGACAACGCAGGGTGACATGGTCGTGCCCTAGGAAATACGACTGTGTTGTCTTAAAAACATGTTAACACTGTCAAGAATAGCAGTTTTGACAAAAAAACTCATTGTTGACCTAGGAATATAAGATTAATTTTGTGTGTTTTTATCTTGTTTTTATTTTATTTATTGAGTGTTCGTGTCTTTAAGTATTTTAAATCATATAATTTGCATTATTAGAATTTTTAGGATTCTATTTGTTTTTATTAGAATTTGTTAGGATTTTGTAATCTATTATTCTATTTCAGTGTTACATAGGTAAATCTTAATCTTGTTAGCTTGAAATTAGAAGAACTTCATCTTTGATTAAATAAGATTAGGCACTAAAACATTATCTATCACTATTTAATCAAAATATTTGCTTAGTTGTTTTCCGATGTATAAAAAAAATATTTGCTTAGTTAAGACCTTAGTAAGTAGAAACTTAGGAAAGACATCATAGAGAGAATGAGCGAGTTCATCAATATAATGAACTTATCAAAAGCATATCACAAATTGATGAAGTTATACACCAGACACTTTCTTTTCGCTTAATTATAGCTTTTGGATATCGAACAAACAACCAACCTTTTGAATCGTCATTTCAATATTTAAATTAGTGGAAACTGGTACAAGATAACCATAATCCTCATGTTCTATCTTTAATCACTTCGTAACGAATAAACACACTTGCCTACGAGTTATCAAGCATGGTCGTGGCTTAGGAGGAAGGACCGTGGCTCTTCGTCGGCATATTTGAATCCAAGTTCAGTGTCCATTTAATTCACCTTTTTTCCATTATTTTCTACTTTTTGCTTCTTTTACATGCATTATGCTAATACAGTTGATGGAACGTGAATTATGTATAAGAAGTGCATAAATTAGGTGTAAAATGTTAGTGAAATAAATACAATTATCATGCAATTTTGACACTCATCAACTTCCCACTTAAACTCAGCTTGTCCTCAAGCAGACTCTCTCTTAGACTATCAGAAAATGATGTGTGTCACCACACATGTTTTCAGTCCCCCATTAGAGCATACAAATCACTTAGTCCAAACAATAGCATATATGAATTACACAATTCACCATCACACAATAGGTGCATAGGAAGAATTCACTCAATCTGATGATACAAACACAATGCAATGGATCTATAGATCAATAAACTCTATACTAAATGATGAAGCAATGTGTTTTCAAGATAGGATATAGAACAACAGAATAAGCAGAGGGCTACAATATTTTCCCTGTCCAAGCTGGGGAAAGTGGAGAAATTGGAGTTGGAAACACATCATTCTAAAGAGGAAATCTAGGATGTGCTTAGATCTTGTGATGGTAACCGTGCACCAGGTCCGTATAACTTTAATCTGAATTTTCAAACAGTTTTGGCTTGTCATTAAGTATGATGTTCCCAAATTCTTCGCAGAGTTCCACGCCTCGGGGAAGCTAGTCAATAGCCTAAATGCAACTTTTATCTCTTTTATTCTAAAGCAGAATTTCCCTCAATCTGTATCAGACTACAAGCCTACTAGCTTGATTGAAAGTGTTTACAGACTAACGTATTTTTATATGAGAATGAAAGAATTTTTTTCGAAAGCAAAATGATATATAAGATTATATAGTCAAGAATACACAAGCCAACAACAAAAAAAGGGGACATAACAACTAAATAAAGCCAACGCAGCAAAAACGCCCAAACATGCCCCAAGACCAAACTTTATAACTATCCCTAAAAAGGAAAACGACCCGACACCTTACCCCAAAGCAAACACTAAAAAAAAGACCAATGAGGGAAGATCAACGCAACTAACAAGAGAGCCTCCAAAGAATCAACCGAAAAACCCCCTACACCCGACCAAAAGAGACCAACCAATCACCATCATATCTCTAAAATAATCATGACCCTTAGATCTAATCATAAATGAACAAGATATAATTATTAATATATATAGGGGATGTATCATATGAGAAAGTTGATCTTTTATATATATTTTAATAATTCAAATCTTTTAAAATGTATAGAGTCCACACAAAAATTTATTTAGAATAAATTGTCTACTAAAATATCTAAAGAAAATTAAATTTTATTAAGAATAACTTAATAACATTTTTGGTCCCTCACTTATTACGATTTGCTACTGGAAAAAATGAAAACCACAAAATGTTTGATAGATGACTGAATGTTCATTAAGGACAAAACCAAGCTTAAAAAAAAGGAACAGAACCAATTCTAATGATATCATTTAATAATTTAATTTCATTACATATTAGTGATATTAGCATGAGACTTCACTAAAATAAAGTGTTTAGAGATAATATCAGAAAATGAATTTCTAGCATTTTTTAGGCTTAAATGGTTAATTGACCCTGTAATTGTAAAGGGAATAAGTTCTGATCCCTGTAAAATTTTTGCATTAAATTGGGTCCCTAAAAATGTTTTTTTAATCCAATTAAGTCATTTTGCTCATTTTTGATCGGTCAACGGTCCAGTGGCAAGCCTAGTCAGCTGAGGATGCCCACGTGGACTTTTTAACATCAATTTTAGTCCCTTAAAAATACTTTAATCAATTTCACTTCCAATTTTATTGATTTTATGAAGGCTTAAATGGTTAATTGGCCCCTGTAATTGTAAAGGGAATCAGTTCTGATCCCTGTAAAATTTTTGCATCAAATTGGATCCCTAAAAATGTTTTTTTAATCCAATTAAGTCATTTTGCTCAATTTTGACCGGTCAACGGTCCAGTGACAAGCCTAGTCAGCTGAGGATGCCCACGTGGACTTTTTAACATCAATTTTAGTCCCTTAAAAAATACTTTAATCAATTTCACTTCCAATTTTATTGATTTTATGAATAATAAAATTAATGCTTTCTTAGTTATGACCCAAATTTATCTTAAAATACATTAGAACATAAAGATATTTAGTTAATTATGTTAGGACCCCAAATCATATTATCCTCAACCTCTCATCCTTCATCGTCCTCTTCTCCTCAACCCAGTAGATAAATACGCAGGAGAAACAAGAAACAAAAACCAAAGGGAAGAAAAGAAAGGAAAGCCTAAGGAGAATAACAAGCCTACATCAGATACCCAATCTACGCCACCAATTCCTTAGTCAAACTTCTCTATATCTTCTCAGTTAACCAAGCTCCAGAAACAAATGGAAAGCTTCAAACCAGCAGAAAACACCAACACCACCTTTGAACTGCAATCCAACTTACCCTGAAGCATTAACCAGCAACCACCGTCTGTGAACCGCTCCACCATCTCTCTTTCACCGCCGCGACGACGTCATACTGCCTACATTCGCAAGGAATCTGGGCAAGAACCACACCAACCCTGAGCAATCAAAAAGCGCATGGATCTGTGCCATATCCGCACGGATATGGTGTTGGACAAGATGGGAGGACCTGGCGTGGCGGCGCGAGGATGGAGGAGGACCTGGCGTGGTGATGCGAGGACAGAGGATGTTCAAATCGAATTCAATTCAATCAATGAATCAGTGAAATTGCAGCAAGCGCTCACCACTCAGCAACAAGCCATACATAATTTGTATGTTAAATTGGAGGAGGAGAGTGATGTTGCATCCTCTGCTGCCAATGACATTGAAGTTGCAGAGCGAGAAGGCTGAACTTCAGATGGATTTTGGGAAATTGAGGCTTAATTGGGGTGAAATTAGTTAATTAGGACTTATTTAAGGTTTTATTTTGATTTTCAATTAATCATGAGTTGGAATTAGTTTTTATTAAAAAAAAAAAGATAAAAGCCACGTGAAAATGTTGACAATGTAAAAATTAAGACACATCAGACCAAAGCACACTTTGTCCTTAATTGGATTAAAAAAAATATTTTTAGGGACCCAATTTGATGTGAAAATTTTACAAGGATCAAGACTGATTCCCTTTATAATTACAGGGGCCAATTGACCATTTAAGCCCATTTTTTATTTAAAATTTGGGTTGGCAGACTGATGCATAAAACACCAAATTTGGATACACGAGAACTATTTTACCCCAGGAATTTAAGCTTTCTACTTCCACCTTTTGATTCACATAAATGGTGGAGCCAAATTATTTAATCAACAAGTAGAAAATGTTTCTTGTGCTACCTTCCACCAAGTAACTAACAAGAACATATATATTTTCAGGCATCACTTACTCTACCAATTCTCAGATAAATTGGAAACTTGGCAATCTTCTGGCCATCTTCACCCCAAGCAAGTTTGAACTTTTCAACCACATCCTCCCTAAGAAGCTCCACTCCCTTCTCCTTTGCTGTCTGATATGCTGACCATGATCTTATATAAGTAAAGAAATCATCCAAATCCATCACAACCTCTGTCACAAACTCAAAAGGTCCTGTGTGATCAACTTCATCCACAGACTCAAATGGAATTTCAATGGTTCTATACTTTTTTTCCAATCAATCTACAAGCTGGATCCCAATAAGATTTCATATAAAAGAAATAACATTGATGAAGGACAGAGTCTACCACATCACAAACTCTGGGCAAATCATAATACCAAGCAGCAATGACTCCATGAGGTTTCTTGAGAACCCAATTAACTTGTTCATAGAAGTTTGGGAGGTCAAACGGTCAAACCAGTGTAGACCTTGAGCAATGGTCACAAGGTCTATGGTTCCTTGAAGTGCTACCTTTTGGGAGGGGTATGCTGGTACATCACATTGGGGAGCTTGGTTGCAAATTCAAGCTGTTTCTCACTAACATCCGTGGCTATGACATTCTGGTATAGTGCAGCTAACTGAAATTACCAATTCTATTTTGTCAGAACAAAATCAATTCTTATAGATTGTACATTGTATTATTCCCTTCATTAGTATATATGTGTGGAAATTTATTAGACTGGACAAAGGCTTCCAATTTGGAATGCTCGCCCAAGAAACATCCAAGTCGGGTAACCCTCCTCTAAACGACTCCTTGGGTTGTGGCGAACAAATGATCTTAGCAAAGAGATCTCGAGGCGGGCTATACACACTCTTAGAGTGGTCAGCCCGATTTCAAGGACTTTTGGGTGGTTCACTCAGATCAGACAAGTCTTCGCATTTTATGGCGACCTTTCTTCCAATATGGCGAGCCATCCTCTCATTTTAAGAATGACTCGCCCTTACCGTCTCATTTTAGGAATGATCAGCTGATGTACAGGGTCAGCTAATGTATATCATTCGCCAATATATTACTTAAAGCGTATATGGACTCTTGAGTTGTATTTATGTAAGGTCTAAGGGTCTAATTAGAAATCAGAGTTTATACTTTTCCTACTATAAAAAGGAAAATGTCCACTTGTAACCAAGGAAAATGAGTTGTTTGGATAAGAAATGGGACTTTCTCAAGTTACAACTCATCCATCACCATCATCCCCTTCATCAAAATTTCTTAATCATCATGTTCCACTTCAACCTTAAACCACCAGTGTTTCCCTTAACCAGAAACCACCACAACAAGCCCATGTCCAACACAATTAATTCCAAAGCCCCCTTCTCCTTCTCCTTCTCCTACATTCTACATAGTTCATACATCCAAAGTTTCACCAAGTACACAATTCACTTCACAATCTCTAAGCTTCTTGGTTCGATGCTCATTCATGTTGGTTCAAGTAATCACCTAAGTATGGTGATATCTTATTCTTTACCATGTTATATTTTTGGCAGAATGAACCAAGACATATAAGTGCATTTATAATTGATGGTTTTTGAAAGTGGAAGAAAGTCAATGAAAGAGTAAATTGTCTTTTACTAGGAAAGACATGTGGGGGAAAATCCTAACTCATGAAATAGAATGAATGTAAAACCTTGTATCTCAATATATCTAAAGGTTATATGGAAAATAAGCATCAAGAGGAAGTGTTCTTGGCAGAACAGCAGAAAATGGATTTCTAGCAATTTGAAATTTGGTTGGCCATGGAAGCATAAAACAAAATTGGATACACGAGGACTGTTTTACCCTTGGAATTTAAGCTTTCTACTTCACCTCTTCCTTAACAATCAGCTCAATAAATGATTCAAATAGTATCAATAGAGCTAAACTATTTAATCAACAAACAGAAAATGTTTCTTGAGCTAACTATCAAGTAAGAACATATTTTCAGGCATCACTTACTTTTCCAATTCTAAGATAAATTGGATACTTGGCAACCTTCTGGCCATCTTCACCCCAAGCAAGTTTGAACTTTTCAACCACATCCTCGCCTAGAAGCTCCACTCCCTTCTCCTTTGCTGTCTGATATGCTGACCATGATTTTATATAAGTTAAGAAATCATCGAAATCCATCACAGTCTCTGTCACAAACTCAAACGGTCCTGTGTGATCAGCTCCATCCACAGGCTCAAATGGAAAATCAATGGTTCTGTAATTGTTTTCAACCAATCTGCGTGCTTGGTCCCAATAAGGTTTAGTATCAGAGCCATAAAATTGATCAAGGACAGAGTCTACTGCATCACTAAGTCTAGGCAAATTGTAAGACCACGCTGCAATGACTCCATGTGGTTTCTTGAGAACCCAATTGACTTGTGCATAGAAGTTTGGGAGGTCAAACCAGTGGAGACCTTGGGCAATGGTCACAAGGTCTATGGTTCCTTGAGGTGCCACCTTTTGTTCAACCTCTGCAATGGACATGGTTGAAGGGGTATGCTGGTATCGCACATTGGGGAGCTTTGTTGCAAATTCAAGCTGTTTCTCACTAGCATCCGTGGCTATGACATTCTGGTATAGTTCAGCTAACTGAAAATACCAATTAGTTTTGGTCAGAGAATAAGCAATCCTGAAAATTGACAAATTAAGAAGAACTCCTTATACCAATATAGAAGACAGCATACACATGTAAATTCAATGTTCCAATTCATCACTTGACTCAGATTGAGCTGAATTAGCTGTACCTAAAGTTCTAGTTTCAAATTCAGTTATCTAGTGGTCATTGAGTCTATATCCAGGTACATACATCATTACATGATGATGTGATTGAGATATATATTAGAATTTTGGAGGTTTAACTCAAGCACAAAAGTCAACTAAGAGATGAGAGTTGTTTTACTATTTATAAGGGAAATTTTGGTCATATCTAGTCAATGTAAGATTTCCGACACACCTCTCGTACTCAGGACTTGACATTAGAAACGTGAAATTTGAATGATTGAACATACACTGAATGACCCATATGAGAGGTTTCTAACAAGAAGATCTATGACTATGATAGACTCTATAACCATATGTAATTTTAGCATATAACAAACATATTATAAATAGCAAACATATTATAAATAGCATGTACTAAATGTCAATTATAAAAATATGATTTATGGGTGAACCGGGACTGCCTGCCCTAATAGTAAACATATATTATATAGCTTTTCTGAATTTTTATTTTATTTCGAGTTTCATATATAGTTTATAATTATAAAAATACCTATATAAAGCAGCATAAAAACAGCAGATATTTACTAATTATAAATTGCAATGAAATAAATGAAAAGAGAGAAGATAAAGAGATATGTGCAGGGAGGTGATAAAAGTAAAGAGTTTTAAAGGAAGGAGGAGTCACCGATTTGGCAGCTTGGCCGCTTCCGGTGGCAACATCCCAAGCAAGGTTGTGAGAGGGGGTTTTTGAAGCAATGAATTGGAAGAGCTGCGGTGGATAACTTGGCCTTGCACCTGCATATTGTTTTGCCTGTTTCACAAACAGATTTGACATCTCTCTCTTAATTTTCTCTGATTTCTTGATGAGAATGTTAGGAACAATCAAATTTGCATCTATCTACCTCTCTTCTTCCACCTCATCATTTATAGAAAATAATTTCTTCAAAAGTTAATTTCACATCCAATAAAGAGCCATGTGTCACGAAAAGAATTCAGTTTCACTAATAAAAAAATTGACACCTCAATTAAAAATTATCACTAGTTCACACGTGTTTTTATCGACAATGATTTGGGATGAAAATTATTTTAAGAGTAATAAAATAGATGATGTGATCAAAGAATAATAAGAAAAACTAAATTAAAAAAACTGGTTTAAGTTTGTAAAATTAGTATAAGTCAGAAGAAGAATCAAAACTTTCTTCTATTTTAAGTGACATATACCATGACATATTTGTACTCGGAGTCCAAACGTCATGTGTGGTCAGTGGTCACTGATTGCATTAAGATTCCCCAAGTCATGTGGCATGGACGGACCCATATTGGGGCTAGGTGTGGCTTTAGCCCAGTTTTTTTTTTTTTTTTTTAATTTATATGCTCTCACAATTGTGTGGTGCTTTCATTATATTCCCTTCTTGAATGTATTTGATACTGCGTCTGTTGTTCATATCTATCATGAAATTAGTGTTCACTCAAATTATTGTGCTCATCATGTCATCCAATACAATACATATATAAAGAAGAATATATTCAAACATATAAATTATAATAAACGGCAAAACCTTCACTCAGCACTTTGCAAGCTACTCAAAAAATTCATTAGAAGAAATTTTGTTGTAACTTGCTATGTGTTGCTGTGGATTTCTCATGCACCTCCTATTTCTCGGCCTCCGCTATTAGTGTAGTATAGATTGTTGTCTTCCTATTGTATTTTCCCTGTTTTATTGTTCTTGTTTCTTTATTGTATTGTTGTTTTCACTTTGTTTCTTTTGTTATATTTCGTTGTAAGCCTAGTCCTTCTTGGACTGTAAACTCTTCTATTTCCATGAGAAACTTTCTCTCATGGTTTTATCTATAATATTTCTCTTGTTCAAAAAAAAATATTTTCAATATATTTAGCCTATAATTTCTTTATGTTTAGCCACACTGATATATTAGGTCTGGATTCGCCCCTGTCATGTGGTCATGCCATGGATTGATCACTTTAGTTCTGTATTTTTCTTTGAATCACTTTTATGAATCTTTTAGACAATCTCATCATAGATAAAGTATGAGACAATATTCGAAAAAGTGTGCTTTTAGCACTTCACATACAAGCAAAGTTAATTATATGCAGTGGCGGAGTTTGACATAAATATTTGAAGGGCCAAAATGATATGCAAGTTTGAGGGTTGCGCCTACCGTGTGTCAGTTTGAAACTGACACACGGTGCTTCAGTTTTACTATATGAGTGATAAGACAAAAATAACCTTCCTTGCTCAAATTTTTCCATCTTTCTCCTTCCATCATCACCAACTCACACTGGGTTTTCTGCTTTGGATGGTGGTTACTGTGGTTAGGCTTTGCAATAATGGGGATGGGTCGACCCGTTTCCTGCAAGCGAACCAGATCTGGTTGTGTTGAGTGGTGGTGGCGGCGTTGCGGTACGCAAAGGAAGTGGTGGCGGCGCTGCCAGGGGAGAGGGTTACCCATTTGTTTGCACAATTTCTTTTTGCCATGCAGTTATGGGAAACAATGGCAACCACTGAAGCTTTAAAAATCAATCAATTTCTTTCATCATCACCAAACAACAGAAAGAAACAGTGGCAATGGCATGGGTTTTGGAGTTTTTGTTTTGAGTGGAGTGGATTTTTTCATGTTTTTTTATTTATTTATTTTCTGGTTCACCTATGCGTTATCTGGGTTCCTTTACATCATCTAGGTTCTTGAAGATGCATGTTTTATTTTCTGGAAAAAATTCAGCGAACTTGATCCAGAGTTGTAAAAGGGTAACCTTTTCTTTTCTTGCTTTGCCTAAATTAGGTTTGAGAAGATCTGAAAGTTGAAACAGTGGGCATTGAGAAACAATAAGAAAACAAAAACATGCAATTCCCAGATATGAAAGTTTTGATGGTTAATGATAAGTGCCAAATTTACCTGATTTTCTATATTAATTTCGGCACTTATCTGTTCTAAATGTGTACGTTATCTTTCAAATTATCCCTCAATAAGGTTAATTTAGTAAGTAGATAGTTTTTATATAGATAAATGTAAGATATGCTAGTTTTATCATTTAGACTCTTTGGTTTTTATTGTAGGAGAAAAGTCAAGAAGATCCAACCATTTGAAGATCAAAAGGGCTAAAAATATTGAAGTCCGCTTAAGCCAAATGTTTCCTCGCTTAAGCCAAATTACATGACAGTAGCAGTGGTTCTGGAAGACAATTCGGCTTAAGCGAGAATTGGTCTCGCTTAAGCCAAAGAACTTACCTGAAGGTGAAGAAACCTGCTCGCTTAAGCGACACCTTTATCACCTTAAGCGAAACTGTTGCCCTGTTTTATAAAAGGCTCGACCAGATCAGAATTGAGGTATCTCTTGACCTATTTTGGACTTTTGAGAGAGAAAACTTCAGAGAGAAGAAGGGAGGAACTTTGGGAGCTTTGATTCACCATCCATCAAGCTGGAATCATCACCGAGGACGGCACGGATCATAACTTTCGTCTTAGTTCTTCTTGTAAGCATAGCATCCATGTCTATGGATAGCTAAACTTCTCTTTGTTGGGTTTGGGTGTAATACTTGACTTAAATGTATCCATCTTAGTTCTCTTTCATATGAATCTATTTTATCTCTTGATTTCAATGATATGATCTTGATTTTAATGCTTGTTTTAGCTTGATCAACTAGAACATGATTTGAGATTTGATATGTGAGTGAAAGCTACATATTTGAATTAGATTTAGGTTGTATCATCTAATTTACCTGATTGCTAGACATAGGGTTAGGTTTATTAGTCGCTTGACATCTGAACTCATTACGTTTTGCTTCGTTAGTTATGCAAGACATCGATAATTAGAGAAGTGAATCGTTAATCTGCTCATGTAAGAAATTAATGAGATAGATAAGAACTGATGTGATGAAGTCAAGAATAGAATAGGTTGTATGTGTTGAATTATAGGATATATGAGAGTTGATGTGTGAACCCCAATCCCAACAGCTTTCTCAATCTGTTTTTAAACACGTTTTTATTACTGTTTTATGTCCACAACATTTCTCAAAACAATCAACCAAACGCTTCTTGAACTCTTTGCTTAAGTAATTTAGCTAAAGAACGGCGTTGTATTTCCAATTCCCTGAGGACGATAAAAACCCTTTACTATACTACAATTGAATCTTGAAAGGGATTTGAAAGTAGTTGTGGTAAATACCTTTCAACAAAATGGCGCCGTTGCCATGAATTTCCTTTCAAGTTCATTCCAATCAGATAAAATGGTCTGTGGCTGATCCAAAAACCAGTCTTTAGCTTGCCCAATCAAAGTCAAGGGAAAGAGCCTCAGGAACACAGCTTCTTCCTCAGTTTGTGTAAGGCCAGCAGTGCCACAAAGTTCATAGAACTTTGTCAAATGCGTGTACGGATTCTCATGGTCCAAACCAGCAAATGGGTTGGCATACATTAGCTGCACCAATCCGGACTTCATCTCAGGTGGCTTCTCATTACCTGCAGGTCTTCCGATTCTTGTCATATTCCTCGGTGTGAAGTTCACAAAACCTGCATTGTCATCTCCATTTTCACGACCTGGAGTAGCTGCCATGATGTTTTGTTCTTGATTTCTTGAAGAGATTAAAGAAGATGATGCTTCTTGTTCCTTTCTTTCCTTAGCTAATTGTTTTCTCCTCTTTGTCTTGCTATTGTTCCTTCTAGCTGTAGCTTCGATCTCGGGATCGAACAACAGTTGACCAACTGAAGTTTTACCTTGCATACACAAAGTGAAAATACAACCTAACCAAGAAAGTCAGTAAACAAGATAATTAAAGATAACAAAAGAAAGAAAATTATCTACTATATCAACCATTGCTCAAGATAAGAAACTAAAGCAATGTTTTTGTATTGACGCAATTCCCCGGCAACGGCGCCATTTTGTTGAAAGATTTTTCTACACTGATACTACTTTCAAAATCCTCAAGATTCAATTGTAGTATAGCATAGGGTTTTTGTCGTATCCGCAGGGAATTGCTAATACAAATGTCGTTCTCTAGTGAAATTACTCAAGCAATGGATTTCCAAAAGGGTTGATGATTTTAGTGATCAAATGCTAATGTAAATTAAATAAAGCGAGAATAAAAGTTGATTGATATCAAGAGAGAAAGCTGTTGGAATTGGAGTTCACCGTTTAACTATTAGTGTCCTATGATTCTACATGAATATTCATTCCTATCCATGATTCATCTACACCATTTCTACCCTACTTCATTGATTCCTCACATGAGTGGATATCTATAACTTACTTTCCTAAACATTGATTCCTCACATGCATAGAAAAGCTAAGTTATCTTTAAGCTCGGATGTTTAAGGGACTAACAAACCTAACTCTATTCCTAGCAATTAGATTTATTAGATGGTTAACTCTAGGTCGGACTCTAGACGTTGTAGCTTCCGTTCTTACGCCGAATCAAGCGATATGTTCTAGGTGCGCAAACTAAAACATAAGATTAAGAACAAGAGAAAACTATTGAATCATGTAATAGAAACGATATTTTCATATAGAAATCAAGAAGAACAAGTCATAGTTAATGGCTACATCCAAATCCAACAAAGAAACTTAGCAACCCATATCCATGAATTGCTTACAAATCTTACAAGATGAAACTAAGGTGAAAGCGGCGACCCGTACCATCCATCGTGCTGGAGACACATCGAGGACGGCACGGGTCGCCGCTTTCACCTTAGTTTCATCTTGTAAGATTTGTAAGCAATTCATGGATATGGGTTGCTAAGTTTCTTTGTTGGATTTGGATGTAGCCATTAACTATGACTTGTTCTTCTTGATTTCTATATGAAAATATCGTTTCTATTACATGATTCAATAGTTTTCTCTTGTTCTTAATCTTATGTTTTAGTTTGCGCACCTAAAACATATCGCTTGATTCGGCGTAAGAGCGGAAGCTACAACGTCTAGAGTCCGACCTAGAGTTAACCATCTAATAAATCTAATTGCTAGGAATAGAGTTAGGTTTGTTAGTCCCTTAAACATCCGAGCTTAAAGATAACTTAGCTTTTCTATGCATGTGAGGAATCAATGTTTAGGAAAGTAAGTTATAGATATCCACTCATGTGAGGAATCAATGAAGTAGGGTAGAAATGGTGTAGATGAATCATGGATAGGAATGAATATTCATGTAGAATCATAGGAAACTAATAGTTAAACGGTGAACTCCAATTCCAACAGCTTTCTCTCTTGATATCAATCATCTTTTATTCTCGCTTTATTTAATTTACATTAGCATTTGATCACTAAAATCATCAACCCTTTTGGAAATCCATTGCTTGAGTAATTTCACTAGAGAACGACATTTGTATTAGCAATTCCCTGCGGATACGACAAAAACCCTATGCTATACTACAATTGAATCTTGAGGATTTTGAAAGTAGTATCAGTGTAGAAAAATCTTTCAACAGTTAAGGATCTACAATGGAGGAGATCTGGTTTTGTTGTTCGAACGGTGGTGGTGGCCAGGGAGGGAGAGGGAGGTGGTGGCGGTGCTGCCATGGGAGTGAGAGGGGTGGTGGCAGCTATGGGTTCTCAGATCTGGTTTGTGTTGAGTGGTGGTGGTGGCTTTGGGTGGAGATGCGAACCAGATTTGGTTATGTTGAGTGATGGTGGCGGCGTTGCGGTACGCAAAGGAAGCGGTGGCGGCGCTGCCATGGGAGGGAGAGGGAGGTGGTGGCGCCGCTGCCATGGGAGTGAGAGGGGTGGTGGCGACTAAGCATTGGAAGAGACAAGGGTATTTTAGTAAAGTTATATATATTTAATTAATGAATTATTTTTATTGTTAGTTGATCTGGACAGTTCAAATAAATAACATTAAATCTAATGGTGAAAAGACAAACTGAAGCACCGTGTGTCAGTTTGAAACTGACACACGGTAGATGAAACCAAGTTTGAGGTAAAGCATATAATTGACATGAAATTTAGCAGGTTTTTATAGATTCTACAACAATACAACTTAGGCTAAAAAGTATGTTATTTCTTGTAATGAACTAAAAATGCAACGTCCTAATATCCATTGTAATTTTCATTTTCATGATGTAATTTTGAAATTTTACATTTCATTGTAATTCTCAAGGCAATTGTAGTGATGGAAATAGAATGTGATAAAAGTAATAAAAACAACATTGACAAAACTCATTACAAAACATCTTTGTCTTTGTCTTGGGGGCGCCTACCGTGTGTCAGTCTGAAACTGACACACGGTGCTTCAGTTTTACTATATGAGTAATAAGACAAAAATAACCTTCCTTGCTCAAATTATTCCATCTTTCTCCTTCCATCATCACCAACTCACACTGGGTTTTCTGCTTTGGATGGTGGTTACTGTGGTTAGGCTTTGCAATAATGGGAATGGGTCGACCCGTTTCCTGCAAGCGAACCAGATCTGGTTGTGTTGAGTGGTGGTGGCGGCGTTGCGGTACGCAAAGGAAGTGGTGGCGGCGCTGCCAGGGGAGAGGGTTACCCATTTGTTTGCACAATTTCTTTTTGCCATGCAGTTATGGGAAACAATGGCAACCACTGAAGCTTTAAAAATCAATCAATTTCTTTCATCATCACCAAACAACAAAAAGAAACAGTGGCAATTGCATGGGTTTTGGAGTTTTTGTTTTGAGTGGAGTGGATTTTTTTCATGTTTTTTTATTTATTTATTTTCTGGTTCACCTATGCATTATCTGGGTTCCTTTACATCATCTAGGTTCTTGAAGATGCATGTTTTATTTTCTGGAAAAAATTCAGCGAAGTTGATCTAGAGTTGTAAAAGGGTAACCTTTTCTTTTCTTGCTTTGCCTAAATTAGGTTTGAGAAGATCTGAAAGTTGAAACAGTGGGCATTGAGAAACAATAAGAAAACAAAAACATGCAATTCCCAGATATGAAAGTTTTGATGGTTAAGGATCTACAATGGAGGAGATCTGGTTTTGTTGTTCGAACGGTGGTGGTGGCCAGGGAGGGAGAGGGAGGTGGTGGCGGCGCTGCCATGGGAGTGAGAGGGGTGGTGGCAGCTATGGGTTCTCAGATCTGGTTTGTGTTGAGTGGTGGTGGTGGCTTTGGGTGGAGATGCGAACCAGATCTGATTGTGTTGAGTGATGGTGGCGGCGTTGCGGTACGCAAAGGAAGCGGTGGCGGCGCTGCCATGGGAGGAGAGGGAGGTGGTGACGCCGCTGCCATGGGAGTGAGAGGGGTGGTGGCGGCTAAGCATTGGAAGAGACAAGGGTATTTTAGTAAAGTTATATATATTTAATTAATGAATTATTTTTATTGTTAGTTGATCTGGACCGTTCAAATAAATAACATTAAATCCAATGGTGAAAAGACAAACTGAAGCACCTGACAAACTGACACACGGTAGATGAAACCCTTTGTCTTGCGTTGTATAACCCGTACAAAATATTTGATATTTTCAAATAAGGAAGCAGAATAAACTAAATGTTGGCTATGACACTACTACAAAAAGGCCGTTGGGCAGCGCCTTCGGGGTAGTGGTTCTTGTTAACCGCTACCTAAGTGTTGTAAAAATGAAAAAAATAGGAAAAGAAGAGGATCTCATAATAGAAACGCTACCCAAATAATATTTTATCGGTGTTGGGTACTGGTTATTGGAACCGCCACCCAAAGTCTTTGTTTTTTATTTATTGGAACCCTAACTTGCGCCAATCTTTTCCCCTTTCCCCCTCTCTGTCTCTACTCTACCGTTCTTCTAGTCTCGCCCACCGAACCCTCACCGTTCACGATCGAACATCTCATCTGATCTCGCACCCCAAACCCTCACCGTTCTCCATCGTGATGGTAGCTCTTGTTCTTCACGAAGTGCTTTCTCAGGGTAGCTCTGGTTCTAGATCGACGAAGTTGCGGACTCTTACGGTAGCACTTGCTTAGGACATTCGAGAGCTTCATCAGCTTTTCAGGTTTCACTCTCCCTTTCTTGCGAAACCCTTACTCTCTCACTTTGTCTTCAACTAATTTTTGAAGTGTATATCTCCCTCTGATTTCGATTTCGTTTGGTTTTAGCTTCTGTTTCTGTTCACCGGCACTGAATAGAAGGTAAGATTTTGCTTTTGGCTAGTTTTCTTAGAGGAATCATGAGCACATTTGATGATTAGAAGATTGCCTGGCTTGATTTTGATTTTGGCTGGTTGCTTGTGCATATCTGTATTATTTGTTACTTTCATCTTATTTATAGACACTTGAAGTGATTTTGCTATTTTTTTATACTGCTATTTGATTATGTTCTCTTATAGGGAATTGTCTCATTTATGTGTTTTGTCAGAAGAGGGGCTAAAATCTGTTTTAATGTCGGCAATACATATTTATTTAGAATTAGGAGTCTAGTATTAGTTTAAATAAGGGTTAGCCTTCGACTTTTTGTGTTGAACTATAATTACAATTTACAATCTGAAGTCTTTATTGTTTCCTTTCCCTCCTTCCTTATCTAATAACCTATAACTTCAATTCCATAATTTCATCAGTTATGTAGGTACTACAATGATCTATTTGTATTTGACCTGGATCAAGTCAAGGTAAATACATTTAAATAATTGGGTGACATTCTACAATAAATATGTTAATTGCTATTTGCTACTGCAAGTTTCGTATGCTGTAATAATGTCTGATCTTGTGTTCCTTAATGCGACTAACACCAATCTGATTTTCTGCTGCTGTGGCAAGAAATAAAGCCTAAGCCTGGAGCAATGTGGCCTACTGTTCATAGTGGTTTTCAATTATTTGTCTATAAAGATGATGTGCGCAAAATACTGATCCTGTTATATGAGGCTAAGGACAGGTTAGTTGAATGAAATTGTGTTTAAATCTGCTACTGCTGTTGTGAATAAGGACAAGTCAGTTGAATTAATTAAATTGAAATCCTGGAACTGGTTGAGATGCAAGTTAAAGGGGTTCTCCTACTCATATTCTTGGGTTGCTGATATGGAGCACATCACTTTTATATGCTAGCAGGTCAGCCCTATAAGGCAGATCCAAGAAAGGAGAGTAGAAACCTGAGATCATTGCTATCCTTTGAAGAGTGATCCAAGACACTCTTCAATTACTTGGGTATGTATGTGCTTTTGCTCATAAAACAAAATTGTTCCTATTCTAAAGTTTCCACTTTTTTTTTATAATTTCTAAGTCCTATTAACATTTATCTGATTGAACTTGTTCATTTGCAGGAATGCAACAATTCCTTGCATCACCCTTTTGCTTGGTGGTAACTCACTCAAGGTATAAAAAAAACTAGCTTCTACAGATATCTTCAGCATAATTTAACCAATTGAGAGCAAAACAATGGTTATGTGAATGTGAACTTTGTCTTAAATGGCAGGGTTGAAATCATCAAGTGTAAAACCATTGACACTCATCTGCATTTTTTTAGGTGAGTTATTTCTCTTTCATGCAGTCTTCATGTCACTTTGTTCACTATATTTATTGCTCTCTGTTTCTTCAATTTCAAGTGCGTTGATTGGTTTTGTTTATTGTTGTGCATGAGTGGTTAATAATTTTATTTATGAAATGCTTGGTCATAATTTGCTCTTTTTTTTATCTCCGTCCTTTCGTCCCTTAGTTGTCTTTAGTAGTGCATTCAGTAAAAAATCTTTTTGTACGTGTTCTCATCTTTTTGCTCCATTTTTAAATCTCTTGGGTGCTTTTGAATGAAAGCAGGCCTGATCCATTGTTGATGAGATAAAATAGGTGATCACAGCAAGTTCTAGTACAAGAAAAGAGAGCGCCAAAGCTGGAGATTTTTATGCTGAAGAGTTAGAATTGGTTAAGAAGAAAAATATAGAAGGGGAAAAATAAAGAAGGGGAAGAAGTTTTTGATCAGGTTAGTTGTTTATGCTCATCTAAAATAATATAAACCTTTCAGTAACTTTGGAGGATTTTTACATCAGGTAATTGACACCCAAATTATTAATGTCGATAGCTTTTCTTTTTCTATGTGTTGCATCAGCATAATTACTTGGCTGAGTGTGAGCATTAAGAAATATAGATAAGACATCTATTAGAAGTGTGCAATGTCTATCTTCTAACTGGTTGTTTAGTGTTACTCATAGAGCTAGCTAGCTGGTTGTTTGGTCTAATGTAGGTTTATTTTGCTTCTCATGATTCTGAGCACATCATGATTCATCTAATATTCTGGATCAGTAGATTCATCATAATTAATTGTGGTTTTTTTGCATGATTTCTATGCAGTGAAGGTTGGAAGATTTGTTCAAATGTTGCATAAGTTGATATCACTGGGCGGACAAAGTCTAGCAAAGCTTTGGTGGGGAAAGATTCTTGAGAGGATGTCATTGAGTGTTCTACCTCTTTTGCTGATACAGTTTATTTATTGTTGGGATCTCAAAATTGTTGAATTTATTTTGTTTGATTTCAGCACAGTTATATAGATTGGGTATCAATATTAATTTAGTCATGTTTTGATTCATTTGGTTGCATGTTTTGATTCATTTGGTTGCGGTTAAAAAAAAGTTAAAATAAGTTGGGCAGCGGTTCTCCTTTTTTTTTTTTAAATATAGGATAGCGGTTTTTTCCTTGATGCGTAGCGGTTTTCAACCGCTGCCCATTTAATGCCATGCGTTGCGGTTCGCGGAACCGCTACCCATCTTTTAATTGGGTAGCGGTTAAAAACCGCTACCCAACTTTAGCAACGCTGATTTAAGCACCGGTCGCAAAACTGCTACCCAACTCATAACAGAACCGCTACCCAAGGCCTTTTTTGTGGTAGTGTGAGCCTATACTCACTCATTGAATACATATTTCAAAATGCAAAAGACATAATGGTCTAAAAGATGTCCATCAATATGGCACATGTTTTCTCTCCTTATGGATGACTTTTTGTAATGAGCTTCATGTAGGATAATATCTGCTGAAACCCTTGATTCATATACCTTTTTACTTCAGTAATTTCAGCATAAATGGAATCTATTAGAGCTCTTTGCTCCCGTTTCATTTGCTTAAGAGAGTGCTCTAGCCTCTCAATCCTGACTGTCTTAAAGTCATCCTCCACCACTTCTTCTAAAATAACTACGTCTGGAGCATTAACAGGAACAAAGAAGTCTAGAGGGGGGGAGTTTACATAAAACTCGGCAGGAACATGAATTGTTTCAATTTGAGATGAATTAAGATCAATGATTTCAGGTGTTGCGACACTTGGTTGGTAAGGCACAATTTCCCTGTGATGATTCAACACTACATCTGGTACAGTAAAAACATAATATTAATTAAGACTCTTATATCAAAACAAAAAATAGGGCACATGTTTAAAATTATGATGTTTAAAATAGAAAGATACACACACACACACACACACACATATATATATATATATATATATATATATATATATGTGTGTATGTATCACTAATTATCTCCATTTAAAGCAAAAGATTATTGATCATCCTAAACGAGAAATCGTTATTGACTTTCAAGGTTCCATAATTACATTAACCTTTCGAGGTTAAAATTTAAAAAGCCTAGTTTATACATAATTCAGTGATAGAAAATAAGATTTCTTAATGTAGAATTAAGTTTTAAACTATGAAGTCTAATGTCTACACATTTTATGAACAAATAAATATTTTAGTGCTAACATTGAAACCTTTACCTTCTGGTTGTTGTTTTTTACCATCAACAATTGTCACTGCTTCTCTTTTTTCCTTACCTAACAAAGTTTTCGCAACCTTGCTAACACATATTTCCTGAAAGTTTATTAATAAACATTAAAACATCATATTGAATGGTAACGGAAAAAATTAAAATAAAAAGGTACATTGCTAAGAATTCATAAACTCACTTTAACATTAAAACATCGTATTAAATAATCAGATGCTATGATATTCTTGCATCCTTCTTAGCTCAAGGAAAAATAATGCTACAATTCAAATTTTAAAATGAACGGAAAAAAAATTGATTATGTTTAAAAGGCACGCAACTAATATCAGATGCATTTCTGTGGGTATGGTGTTTCCGGGATGCGATGAGGAGGCTATTCGTGGTTTGGCGGAGGAGCATAGAGAGAATTGGCATGTTCGCTTGTAGGTGTTTTGGTGTCGGGCTCTTGGTTTTTGTTTTGGTTTTGGGGCTCTTGTGGGTGCTTGGTGGTGGGTAGGGTTTGGCTTGTTCTTGTCTTTTTTTCTCTCTGTTCGGTTTCATTGCTCTTTTGGGTAGGCTTTGCAGCTTTCTTTTCCTTTCCCCCTGTGTGGGTTTGTACCTTTCTATTGATTTTGAATAAATCCCTTTTGCTCTAAAAAAAAATATCAGATGCATTTCTAATTTTTTCTTTCATTATGAACACATAAAATTGGAATTCGTCTTTTTTTTTAACAGTGGAATTCTTCATAATATAACCTGAAATAAATAATTAGAAAGATTTATTTTTCTATGTGTGTGCAAAATAAATTCAAAGTCATTATGGATTTACAATATATCTACTTTACTACAAACTATAAAACAACTAGGTGGTTCTATACCTGTAAGAGTTTTTTTTTCCTAATTTGTTAACATAATCTATTTGAGAAAAATGAAATTTTTCTATATATTTCTTTCAAAATATAATCTAACATAAACAGTTTATTCTAACACTATCTTATGGTTGCATAGGCTAATGATTCCTATGGAAGCTTGTGGGATGAGCCGGAAATGCCTATTAGTAAGCTTTTTGTTGTATTGATCAAAATTTAAATGATTATTAAATGATCATTTCAATTTTGAAACCACATACCTTGTCTGTTGTTCCATCGCTTCGTTCAGATCGAGTCCTTTTTCTTGACTTTGAAATCGTCTTTCCACTTTGACTTCCATTCTGAATTAACAGTATGACTCAAATAACCACATGAAGTATATAAGAGATAAAAATATTTAGATAAAATATAAACCATATTTTAAGAGGAAAAACATCTAATTATGCTATTAAATTATAATTATTATTGAAACCCTTATAATCTAGAAATATTCATACATATCTTCTTGTTTACAACATACATGAAAGATTCAGGAATTATTGTCTCTTCCCTTGGTGTACTAGTTTCTGGTACATTAACCAATATTTTTTCCTTTGGTTAATAAGTCTCTTTAGTTGGTACTATTCTTGGTTCATCAAGAAATTTGTATGATATTAGATCGACGTCAATTGCCTCTTCTTATTGTGTTGGCGTTAAAAGGTTTGTTTCAGAAAATTTCTCAAGCTAAACATAACATACATGAGAAAATATATTATTTATCTATGTAAAGTATATAAAGATGAAAAAAGCATATCAATGAGAAAGTTTAATTAATATTGGAACCTTGATAATCTAGAAATGTTCATACATACCTTCTTGTTTAGGGCCTTCATGTTTGTTTCATGAATCAATGCCTCATCTTTTGGAGTACTAGTTTCTAGTACATCAGCTACTATTTGTTCTTTTGGTTCAGAAGTCTCTTTTGTTGGTATTATGATTGATTCATCAGGAAATTTATATGATATCGGATCGGAGTCAATTTCCTCTTCTGATTGTGTTTGCGTTGAAGGGCTTGTTTCAGAAAATTTCTCAAGCTAAACATAACATGTATGAGAAAAATATTGTCTATGTAAAGTATATAAAGATGAAAAAAGGATATCAACTAGAAAGTTTAGTTAATGTTGATACCTTGATAATCTAAAAATGTCCATACGTACCTTCTCATTTAGGGAATTCAAGTTAGATTCATGAATCAAAGCCTCATCTTTTGGAGTACTAGTTTCTAGTACATTAGCCAATATTTTTTCTTTTGATTCAGAAGTTTCTTTGGTTGTTAGCATTCTTGATTCATTGGGAAACTTGTATATTGGATCTGCATCAGTTGCATCTTCTGATTGTGTTGGAATTGAAGGATTTACTTGGGAAAGTTCCTCAAGCTGAACATAATATAAATGAGAAAATATATATATATATATATATATATTATTTATGTTAAGTATATATAAAGATGAAAAAAAAGATATGAACGAAAAATCAACAATAATTTAATGGAGCTAGAAAACATGAATAGATCCATTTAAGGTTTTGTAAAAATAATGTAACTTTAATAATATATCAATGTTCATACATACACTCTTTTCTAAAGAATTACTTCCAAGTTCATCAATCAATTCCTTATCTTTTAGGTACTAATTTCTGTCTATTAGTCAATATTCACTATTTTCATGTAGTAGTGTTTGGTTCCTAATCCAATACCTTGTCTTTTTTATGGCAATAATTCAGTTGACTATAACTAATATAGTAACAAATTGAATAAGTACATATGCTCATGCGTGATGCATTATGGTTAATATCATGGAGTTAGAGTTAAAAATATAGATATACATGTCGGCTATCTGTGAATTATTTCTAGACATATATGTTTGAATCATGTCAACATACTCTTATAATTCATTTCACTTACACGGTTCTCAGTGTTTTCTAGTAGTTTTTGCATCCTCTCATTAATGTGAAACTTCCATGGGAAAAAATCAATTTGAACTAAGGGATTAGCGCTCTAAACTAATTTTTTTATGAATATCCATCTATAGTATTTTCTTTATGTATTTTAAAATCCTTACTAACCACAAGAAGTAAATGAAAGGCTCATAAAAAAGAATATATGTGTACACGCGCACACATCATATTTCACAAAGTCTATTGAAGTTTATGGAAAAAGTCTAATGATCAAATTAAAGAATATTATCGAAGCATACAAATAAAATTATGAAGACCAAAGTTCTATGAATAATGCTTGGATACACCAAGGTTTTAAAGACAAGGGTATGAAGAACGAAGTTCTAGCTAATTCTAAAGAATGAATTGTTTCACCAATGTGCTAAGCGACCAAACATCATGAAGAAGTGAGAAAAACCTAGGTTTTATGTTCTAACACACTAAGAGGACCGAATCTCTCTAAAGTGATGCATCATCGTAGTACCACTTATTCTGGCCTAACGTAAAAAAGTGACAATGTCAAACATTTTAAATTAATATTTGTTTAAACCACTTTTGAGTGTGTCTATCATACTATGATTTCTCTTTCACAGGCTTAGTACTTCTATTACTATTAAAATAGAAAGAATTGTTAGAGAAATATTAAAAGAACTATGATTTAAAAGAAGAAAGATATGGCAAGTCAACTCACACACTCACTCTACTCCATCATGATATCCTCTCATTTTTAATGCATGAAATGGACAGAATGAAATAGCCATGTGATCTTATTGAAGATATAATGGATATAAAAGGATGTAAAAAAGAATGAATAATATAGAGATCTCACAAGAAGAAATTGAAAAATTCATATGCATTCAAAACTTACATTCTCTCATTCTTTATTCGTGTATAGATAAAAACATTCCTTGAGCCATCATAAACATATAATTTACAAACATTTAAGGATTATAATGAATGAGATAAAAATATATTTCTTCTAATTTATTGGGAGGCTGTTTAAACCTAAAAAGGCTAGATGTGAAAACGTTATTTGGTTAAAAAGTTTGAATAGGCTTTAGAATACTTGGTATAGTCTTTAAGCAGATGGTGAAAAATTCCAAAGAATTTTGGGGAGTGGAGGTAGTCCAAGTGGATATATAGGGTGAAGCCATATAAAAAATTAGTACATTCTTCCATATCCCTTCTCTACTATTTTTTTCACGAACCAAGGGGTTTTGAATCTAATCTCATAATGTTTCAAAGTGTTTACAAAATTTAAAGAATAATCTTTGAAAGGGATAGATTTATTAAAATTAAAAAAAAATCAAATCCCATATATTGTGTTTTCTCTTTTCAGTTTCAATATATACATATTCTCACTAATCACTATATATCTTGAATGTTATTCTAGAGTATATATGATACACAACATAAAGTTTATGCATCGATACAGTAAAATATTAAAAAGAAATTAGCACAAGTCATTTCTAAAAACAAAACCATTTTCATTTCAGATATCATTAAACTCACGAAAAACGAGAGTAAGATCTACCCCTCCCCCCAAATCAAAAAAATAATAATGATGTTCAACCACTAACAGTCACAAATCATACAACAATGAAAAAAATTAAATCATAAAGCACAAAAGTTATTCTAAGAATAGTAAAGAAAAATTGATTAGGATTAGTTACCCATTCACTATCCAATGGTGATGTAAAAGACTCCTCTTGCCTTCTTGATGAATCTACTTCCTCCATTTGAAGGGAAAGAAGATCATCCATGGTTTCCTTATCTTCGATGAAGACCAATGCAGATGAATATGGATCCATTTCTTCAGCTGATTGTAAGCTTATGATCAAAACAATTTTAAAATCCTTAGATAATTGAGAATGAGAAGTATCAAAAACCACATTCGCACACACACGCACGCGCACGCACACACACATAGGGTGTAGGGTCCCTAAATAACATTAGTTTAGAAAATCCACTAAAAGGTGAAGCCAGCTGAGTCTGATTTTGTATAAACATTCATTTAACTTATACAAAACTGGTTCTTATTCAAAGACATTACTTCATTGTGACAAGCAGTCATTCTTTTTTACACATATGTTAGGACGAACAAATCGTTATCCACACCCACATGTTGAGCATAAGTAAACATAAACAAATGCAGTTATAACATCAAGGGGTCCAAATTAAACGAAATGGCTCATCAAAAGACTGAGACAATAGCTTATTAGAAACAATTGACATAAACACACTTTACAAAACATCTACTACCTCATTACAGGATTCGTATTTAACTTCATCATTCTCATTCTATTCTTCTTCTCATGGATCCTCTTTCATAGGTGAAGTATGATTTACAAGACCAGAGTGTCCAATAGTGAACTCCCTCCATTACATCTCTTTCATAGAATGTCTTTGGGAACCTACTTTCTTACGAGGTGATACCTTGACTCTTATGTCACACCTTTCAAGTGGAGATCCATTTGAGAATTTTAGAGGTCTCATAGTAGAAGGATTAGACGCATCAAAAAAAGGATAGTGGGGAGAAACATGAGGAAAAGTTGCAAATGCACGTAAACACCATCTCAACAACATCAATTCAATTAATATTCCAGGATTTGAAATTTCACACTAAGATAATCGTTCAATCAAACACAATTTCTTATATACTTAACGACAACACAGTATACACAAATACTTATAAAGATTATATATCTAATTAGAAATTCAACTTAACTACGAATCACTTAGATAAAGCGTATATAAGCAAAACACACAAGCGAGGTTGATTTTTAATACAGATGCATACAAAGAACTCTAAACATATTCCCAATCAATAAATCTTAAATGAACCACATAAACGTAAACTAAAATCAGAGAGAGTAATGTTTATACCCGAAGTGTTTCTGACCTCTGGAAACCTCAATTTCACTCTGAAGTTATTCTCGTAGTAGCTTCTAAACCTGCAGAGCTCTAAAATCAGGATGATTCTTCTTTCATGGATGAAAAATAAATGATCAAGGATTTATTCACGATGGATCCTCAGGTCAAAGAGAGTGGGAACACAAAGAGTAGCAATTTTTACCTCAACCATATCAAAACCTAACGAGTGTTGATGGGAAAGGCTTCAAACCTGCAGAGATATGAAATCAGGATTATTCTTCTTTCATTGATGAAAAAGAAATGATCAAGGATTTATTCATGATTGATCCTTAGGTCAAAGAGAGTGGGAACACAAAGAGTGACAATTTTTACCTCAACCATATGGAAATCTAACGAGTGCTGATGGGAAAGGCTTCAAATCTTGGTGAAGGGAAGAAGGACGAAGAAAAATGTTGGAGAAAGATAAGGTTAGACACAAATATGACTTTGCATGGTGGACTTAGGATGATTTTTTGGAGAAAAGAAAACCGTAAGAACGATTGGAACGGTGTAAGGATTCAGGTGGTAGGTTCAGATTGTTGAACAGGAGAATAAAGGTGGAGGAGGGTAGTGGCTATCACGGTGGTTCGGTTGTCTCTTGAAGAAGAATGAGAGAGAGAAAAAAAACAAGGGGAGTGGTGGAGTCGTCGTTCAAATGAAAAGAAAGAAGTGAATGATTGGAAGGGGTTATATGGTATGGTCGCGAAAAAACAAGGTGAGGAAGGAGCAATTGTACAATCTTATTATGTAATAGTGTTTTCCATTTTTTATGTATTTAAACCAGATGTTCTTATCCCTTTGAGAAACTATAAGTGTCCGTCCTAACAAATAACATTGTAGGGGTTTGCATTTGTGTTCTCAACTATGAGTCAAAAGATAAATACTAAAGAAAGATATTAATTTAAATATTAATTAATGGAAATTGAGGTCAAAATACCTTTAAATACATTTAATAATATTTCATTCATTTCAAAAAAAAAATTCATTCTATGTATATATTAATTATTTTTAGGAAGAAAATATTCATCAATTATTAAAAATTGCTTATATACTTTCCAAATATTCACATGAGAAAATACTAATTATAATATTAATTATCTAAATTTTCTGTAAAAAAATTAAAATGTATATTATTAAGTAGTACATTGATTTTTTTTAAATTGTCCTGTCAAAATTCCAAATACAAAAAATTGCTCTTCATCGATACTAGTATTTAAATAAATGTTAATGATTATATTAATTAATTATTATTTAAATAAAAATGTAAGTATATTTAATGATTTTCAAATATAGTATTAATATTCAAATATATATATATATATTATTGTCTACATTAAAGTTATTATATAATCATATAAGTTTTTTTTTCGAAAACAAAAGAATATATTAATAAAGATAAACAGCTATCCTCATGAAAGAGGAAACACCAACAAACCCTCCTCTAAAATAACAGAGGGAAAAAGGAAGCCCAAAAGCAATCCCACAAACAAAAGTCAATATTAATAAATAGAGATATATATTCTAATACTATAAAAACTAAAAAGTACAAAGGTCAATATTAATAAACTAAATTTTTATTCAAAATACCTTCAATAGTATTTTATTCTATTATATGTATATATTAATTATTAAATATAATATAAATAAATTTCAAACACTAAAACTAATGTCGATATATATATATATATATATAGTTGCTTTAGGGAAAAAATATTCCATATATTTAGTTTTTTTGGTATATTCCATATATTTAGTAATTCACATTAAAAATATTAACAATAATATTTTTTTATGAGAAAAATATTAACAATAATATACACAAATTATTATTCCAATTTAAACATATCTACCTATTATTTTACATAAATAGTTATCAATATGATAATTATCATTTTGCATTTTAAAACTATTATATTATAATAATTATTATTTTTATTATTATTATATTTTACTAAAGATATATGCATATATAGGTAAAATTCAGTTCAAAAAATATTAGTTTCGATCAAAATACCTTTAGATACATTGAATAATATGTATTCAATATATTATTATATATATGATATAAATTACTATACATATTAAGACTATTCTATAATAATAATTACAACAATAATACGTTAAAAAAACAATAATAATAAGATTTTGTTATGAGCAAAGATGTAATTTTTATGTGAGAACCTAAGAATAAATTACGGTCGTTAGATCTAATCATGAACGTTTTAGATTAAAACAAGTGATCACATGACTATTAATTTGTTTTAATCTGGATCATTCATGATTAGATCTAACGGTTGTGTTTTATTCTTATGTTTTCACATGATATCACATTTCTCATGACATACATCTTTTATATATATATATATATATATATATATATATATATATATATATATATATCTACTTACATTATTAGGATGCATACAGTGTACTGATGAATTTCCGAATTCCCCAACAAAATAACTATATCTCTTGGAGAACGTTGGTGCTCACTATAACATTGATGAGCTGAAAATTAAATGAAATATGAAAGTCATTGCTCTAAGTACCTTTACTTTGTGTTTGGTAATCGTTGCTTCAATTGAAAACACTTTCCAAATTTTGCAATTGTTGCATCAACTAGCAATACTTGCAAAGTAGTACTATTCACCAAAATAAAATTAATAGTTTTATTAGAGAAAAAATATATGATACAAAAGCAAGAAAATAAGGAATGTTCACTTGCTAGAGAAGTAATTTGTAGGGAGAAGATTAAAATAAAATAAAAATGTTAGCAATACTTCATTTAACATTCTCTTCTTTATTTATTGAATTTTTTTTGAAAATGTTTTATTTATGGAAATTAATGTGAGATCTACTAAAAATATGGATTATATTTTCAATTTAATGCGACCACATAAGTTTTAACAATCATTGAAATCATGTTGAAAAATTGTGTTAAAGAGTGTTGCAACTTGCTAGCACTCATTAAAATAATTTAAACCACAAGTTGTGACGTAGTGGTTACCACATGTAATAACTAGAGGAAGCAGACAAGAAATCGTCGAATCTACTTTAAACTCTTCCTCATTGTGGAAACACTGCAAAGTTATGAAATTGTCTAAGAACATGCAGCTAACCGCAGCTGAGACGGCTGATGAAGCAAAAGAAATCAAAGAGTTTGCAAAATAGATTCTTAAAATTGGAAATGGCGACCATCCTGATTCCGGAGCAGGAGAGTACGATGTCCAAATCCCGCCAGATCTGCTCATCCCAAATAGTCCTGACCCATTAATGGAATTGATTAGATATACATATCCTGACCTTGCGCACAAAATGAAAGACCCTCAATTCTTTCAAGATAGGGCAATATTGGCCCCTACACTAGAGGTTGTTGAAATGATAAACACTTAAATGCTTGGGATGATAGCTGCACCAGAGCATGAATATCCGAGCTCCGACTGTGCCTTGCGATCTGATGAGGATTCTGAAATCCAAGGTGAGTGGTTTACCACTGAAATTTTTTAACGAAACTAAAAGTTCAGGAACGTATAACCACAAACTTTTATTGAAAGTTGGGACTCCAATAATGCTTTTGAGAAATATAGACCAAGCAGCAGGTTTATGCAATGGAACCAGGTTAATTGTGGACGAACTTGGTGAACGTTTTATTGGTGCAAATGTTATCACGGGAACAAATGTCAATGACAAAGTGCACATTTTAAGAATGAACTTGGTTCCTTCTAATTCCAAATTTCCAATTAAATTCAGAAGAAGACAGTTTCCAATTGCAATATGCTTTGCTATGACCATAAACAAGAGCCAAGGACAAACACTATCTTAGGTTGGACTCTTCATTCTGAGGCCTGTCTTCACTCATGGTCAGTTATATGTAACTCTTTCCAGAGTACGCTCAAGAAAAGATCTTAAACTTTGTATACTCGATGAGGCGGGCAAACAACAGACCAGTACTGTAAATGTAGTGTTTAAGGAAGTTTTTGGAAATGTTTGATGTACACAACACAATTACAATTACAATTATTTATTTCATTTTTCTCTTCATCTATCTTTACAGGGTTGCCTTATACAATAATAGCTTATTTATTTATTAAAATATTACAACATAAAATTTCCGTGCAACGCACGGGTTACGGAACTAGTAATTACACATATTTGGTTTGATTCATATTCACATTTTTAAACTATGAACTGAACCAATCATCTTTGGTTTGCCATCAGCTTAGTTTGATTTGGATTTGAAAAGAAAAAAATCCAAACCAACTTGATTGGTTGGTCGGTTTCATTATGAACACATGTAAAACTAGAAGTAAAGATTTTTTTTTGTTACAAATGTAAAAATAAACCAACTAAACTAGAACATCCTGACACGGCAAGAACACCACACTTGTAGGCGGCAACTTCAAAACACGCCAAAGGCAGTTAGTTCTAGTTGCATACTCAAGCAAATGTATCAACCGCCATATTACGCTGTCGTAGGAGCTGACACACATAAATTTATCAATCACAATAAAGCATGTCCTGAATCTAAAGAATCACATCTCAATGCCAGAACTGAGCCACATCTTGCAATCCTATCACCACCTCAACTAACTCTAACACAATCAGAAAAACAAGCCACCTTACAAAAAAGAAAGAAAATATAATAGAGACTCTCTAAAAAGTTATGATATATATACACCTCTTTACTTATTTTCCACCTTCATTTCTATCTACTTTTCTTTTCTCTATCAATCAAATCACCTATCACATCTTTACTTTCTTTCTCCTCTCTTCCTCCACCTCTTCACACCTCAGAAATGAGTCTGAGGTGTGAAGATATAATTATTCATATTATTTTTATTGAGCCAAGAAATTGGTGAGTCATAATAACAAGAAGGCTAACAATAATAAAGAAATATAGAACCCTCAAGTATCTTGATCACGTGTACACTTGAAGAGTGGCCAACCAAACCTCTCTCTCTATATCTGCGTCGTCACTTCACACTCTTCTCTGAAACTAACAATTCAACACTCCAACATGGAAATCGTTCCGATCCCCGCCGATTCCTACACACTCGGCTTCATCGGCGCTGGAAAAATGGCCGAAAGCATTGCCAAAGGCGCCGTCCGCTCCGGCGTACTGCCACCGTCTCGTATCCGCACCGCTCACTCCAACCCAGCTCGCCGCGCCGCCTTCGAAGCCATCGGCGTCACCGTCCTCGCCTCAAACGACGACGTATTCCACTCTCCCTTCTTCTCTTCCTTCTCCTCTTCCCTCTCTCTCGAATTCGAACCAACTCGTTTGCTTGTTTCTCTGTTTCCAGGTTGTTCGGGAAAGCAACGTCGTCATTTTCTCCGTGAAGCCTCAAGTAGGTATTGCCACACGATCTCAATGTCGATTTCGGCTTGCTCTAGATTCGTTTTTCATTGAAGAGTTTGTGTTTGTTGCAGTGAAAGATGCGGTGTTGAAGTTGAAGCCGCTCTTGACGAAGAACAAGCTTTTGGTCTCTGTTGCTGCTGGAGTCAAGTTGAAAGATCTTCAGGTTACACAACACAGCTGTTTTCTTATTCTGAATATCTGCACTTTTACATGGCTTGTTAATTGTTATTGTTAATATGATTATTGGCAAATAAAAAAAGAAGCTTAAGGAAAATTCTGAATTGCTTCTTATGGCTAAGTATTTGGTTTTAAACAGGTAAATAAGTGCATGTTTGGATACACGAGGAAAGTCAAAATCACGGTATACAGTTACAAAAGTCAAGAGAAGTTGCTTCTGTTTACTGTGATTTTAACTCACCGTGGTCCAAACATGCACTAAGTCTATTTAAGTTTATAGTTAGTTGTGGAGAAGTTAGATGAAGGAAATCTTGAAAAAGTGGAGGTGCACAAGCTGATTTGAACTCAAGCAGAATCTATTATTAGAAATTTTATCTTGATTACAAGATTATTTCAATTTTTTTGTTTTCATTCAAGTGTTTGTTAGTAAAAAGTTAATGTGAACTGGGTTTGAATCAACTTGCATTTTGTATTGTAAATATAACCCTCACTTTAGAGTATTTTAAATCCCATATATTACATGGTTTGTGGAAGTAGTTTTTAGTTACTTTCCGTTTCTTTAGCCTTGCAGATTTAATTAGGTTGGATATTTTTATGGAAATGGTTGTTTCTGTAAATGTAGGAATGGGCTGGTCACAACAGATTTATAAGGGTGATGCCTAATACACCTGCTGCTGTTGGCGAGGCAGCGTCAGGTATTGCCTTTTTATAACTATGTCTTAGAGCATATTGTGTTCTGTTCTTCAAGTTTTTTTCTCTGTGTTGAGAGTTTAGAATGGGTGCTATGTGACTTGTTTTGTATAACTTGGCAGTTCCATAATTGACTTTCTTAATTCTAAGTCGCTAGTTACAGTTAGCAGTCTTATTGGTTTCAGAATATTCATTATGACTGTAAGATGTTGGATGTTACTCATGAATGAGAATGACTAAAATAGTTTTTGTTAGTCACCTTGTTCTTCAATTTCATGGAGAGTGGGTTTTACAGCTCCCAAAATGTAGTCTCTTAGATGTATATTTATTAAAGTTTGATCATTTAGTCTCAGCATTTCTTTCTTCCTTTTTTTTTCTTAGAGTTTGATCATTTATTAAAGTTTGATCATTTGGTCTTAGATGCATGAATTGCATGGGTTTAACATTCTCAACTATATGAGGGCCTTCTTTCATAAATTACAAGTTATTGCTTCTTTCATGCCTTCTATTAATTATGGGAATTCTGTATTTTGTATTCTTTTCTAGGAAACAATGGTTATTGCTTACAGCAACTATTTCTTTATCAAGTTGCATATTTGACAGTTATAAAGTTGCATGCATAGATTAACTTAAGATAAACTATCACAGTTATGAGCTTGGGGGCAGCTGCTACAGAAGAAGATGGAAATCTTATAAACAAATTATTTGGCTCAATCGGGAAAATATGGAAAGCTGATGAAAAGTATTTTGATGCAATAACTGGCCTGAGGTATGTAGATCATTTTCTACAACGATAGAGTTCTATCTGGATATTATCTAAGCAATGCTCAAGAAATTCCATTTTATCTTTGATGAACTGAAAGTTTCTTAGAGGTAACATACTAAGATATGATACTAGTACAAGGACAGGATAAGAAGGTTCAAGTCACAATATGCCCGTACAATTCTAAGCTCTTTACATTTGTGAGAACAAAATATGTCTAGAATCTGAATTTTCTGCTGGGTGATAATTGTCCTTTTCTGTTTTAGTTGTGTGTGAACATGGGTACTAAACTCTGGCCTCTACTCTAAACTCCGCACCTGTCCAACTATCCTTCTTTTTGTAATGCCTATACATTCAATCCCAATTACCATTGTAAATTGATTCAACCTCAACTGTTCTAGTGATTCGTGAACCTTGCCCCTACTTTTTAGATTGTCTTGTGGTAGCTTCTAAGTTCTGAGTTCTGACAATAGCTATACTGCACCATCCCTGAAAGCCCCGAAATTATACAAGCATATATACTCTCTGCATACATGTCTAGTTGGAAAAGAACTTTGATTTATTTACTAAACTTTCTTCTACTTCTCTTAAATTGTTCAGTGGCAGTGGTCCTGCTTATGTTTATTTAGCAGTAGAGGCTTTGGCTGATGGAGGAGTAGCTGCTGGCTTACCACGTGATCTTGCATTAAGTCTAGCTTCTCAGACTGTAAGTGAAGTGAAATACTGTCATTTAACTATTTAACAAGGGTATTTCATCCTTTATTTTTCTGAGTGTTTACTATTCATCTGATGCTTTTTCTTGCATTGTCTTATACTCCAATGTTATCCATTTTGTTAAGAAAATCATATGTTTCAGTTTCATACTTTTGTGGATTAAATGTTTCTAATGATATTATTAGCTGTGCTGTTTATAAGTCCGGTAAACACAACTCAATCTATACTAGATAAGGGTTTCCTACTATGAACCTGGAATTTGATTTAAGGGATTCACTAAGTGTCAGCTATGTTGCTGTGTATACTGGCCAGATTGAGCAAGTAACCAGTCAAATCAATCTAAACCATCTAGTTTATATTATCTTCATCCAACTGATCGCAGAAACGCTAGTTATTACTACAGTGCAACCAAATTGTATAGATGTATCTTTTAGACTTGACTGCAAAAGATAAGCATATACTAGTACTCCAAAGAAGACCGAAAACATAAATAAGGTTAGACGGTTAATAAAATTGCTGCTGCTTGAATATGGCAGCAAGATTCTCAGTGGACATGATGTTGTTGGGGAAAAAATCTGCATACCTTACATACATTGGAAAAACTTGTTCTTTTAACTGTTCTCTTGATTTGTGTTTTCCAGGTACTAGGAGCAGCATCAATGGTCACCCAAACTGGGAAGCACCCAGGGCAGCTCAAGGATGATGTTACTTCTCCTGGTGGGACAACAATTGCTGGCGTTCATGAGTTGGAAAAAGGTGGGTTCCGTGGAACACTTATGAATGCTGTTGTTGCTGCTGCTAAGCGTAGCCGAGAGCTTTCCTAGATCCAGATGAGGATTCCACTTTATTAAGTGTTGATTTCAGTAGAACTCTATTTTTTTTTAAATATTATGCGAATTTGGGCTCTTCTTTGAGATGGATAAATCCTGCTAGAATGTTTGGCTATAGCAACTGTCTTTCATTTTTTTAGAGAAAAAATGCTACTAGTATGAAGGGTTTGGCCAATTAGCACAGCATATGATAGTCACGAACAAGCATGTCTAGGGTTGATGTTTTTTTTACAGAAGAGAAGTAATAAAAGAACCCTTGACCACTAAATGTATGTTTGGAAAACCATTATAATGGGTTATAATGAATTCTGATGATTCGTTAGGATACAAATTATGAGACAAAAATCATGCAAGGAGTAAGCTGTGTTTGATTTGGTGTTGGGTTGAATGTATCGCCAACGGATGATTGGAGCTTCTTTGACGTTTCTTGCAATAACCGAAACACAGTAAAACTATTATCAGCAAACATAAAAGTACCTTTTCTTTGGATTCTTTCTTGCAACAATCCAAACAGTGTTAACTATTCTCAGCAAGCATAAAAGTACCTTTTCTTTGGATTCATCTTTAACATGCACACACTAATGCATCCGTGTTTGAGTGCATTTGATTTCTGATCAGTCTGGGCTTCTATTTTATTTAAATGCCAATCATGATACATCTGAAAGTCATAAAGGTTCCACATTCAATTAATCAAATCAGATATTTAAGTTAAATGCTTCCAATTGAAAGCAAGAATATCTAGGTACTAATATGAAACAGCAGACACAAAGTTCATCTGTAGTATGCTTTAATTTTTTTTCACGTTTTCATAATTTTATCCTGAGGTAAAAATAGTTTGCTGTCAGCTTTTTAAATTCTAAGAGTTCTTTGGATAAAAAAAAATGATTACTTCTTCTCTTACGAAAAGCATTCCTGAACATTAATGCCTGACCACTGACCTTGCCATTGAACTCAAGTCCGGTTACTCAATATTTTAATACATTGTAATCTTAATTATTTAAAATTCAAGAATGAATAAAGCACAATAATTCAGGATTTATTTATTTAGTTTAGAAGTAACTTCACTTTCAGTTGTGTTGAGTTTTCTAGTTGTGTAATAACCCATTTCAACTCCTTTGGACCCTCCTTTCCTTGTTGACTGCAATGCAAGAGCCTGCTATTCGCCTCTAGCTGGTGAAAAGATTCATGCACTGAGATACCTCAGGCACTGCATCATCTAAAACATGTTATTGCATGATTCACAACTGACATGGTGCCTGAGTTCAGAAATAAAATTTGTCTCCGTGAAAGGTTGTTGAATTCATTCGCACCTCAAACTTAGAGGTCAAAATAAAATGAATGATTTGAAAGAAAAACCATGAACTAGCAGATACAGAGTGGAATAAGATGTTGATAAAACTGACTGGCTTAAAATTCGGGTTAAGGCTAACTCAACCTCAAAAGCTGCCTCAGGAGTGAGGATTGCGCTGCCCATATAAGAACTATTTTGGCTATATCTCCAGTCAATGTGAGACTTTGACACCCCTCACGTGTAGAGCTGGACGTCTGAAACTTTAAGTTTGCATGAGTGGACATCTGCTGATTGCTCAATTATGGATGGCCCAATAAACAAATCTTAGATAAGCTTTGATAACCTAACTTTTGGGGTAGAGTTAGGCCTAACATGAATTCTGAGACAAGCCCTTGATAGAATTAGACCAAGCATTCTCTAATGCAGCAGCAGAAGTGTGAGATTCTTTAAAAAGATAATAATTAACCAGCAAAGACGAACGGATATTTTTCCTCATAAAGCAATATACAATCCAAGTATATGGAAAATAATCCCAAAAGTAAGCAAAGAATAATAGGAATCAAACCAATATATATATACTGAATGAAAATCTATAATATCAGTAGGGGAAAAAAAAAACACTACAGCTGGAAGCTCACAACACAAGTAACATACAGAGCAGATTAGAAGGAAAAAAAAACTTATTCTTTATCTTGTATCAAGTTGTTGATCATATTTACCAAAGGAACAGTTCCCTTCGCCATAATCTCTATCCTAGAAGTATTAGAAGCATAAGAAAATAGAGAGAGACCAAAAACTAGCAGCTCTGGAAGAAACAGTCTTGATGATAGGAATCCATGCCAGTAATGAGGTTCGAGATCAAAAAATGCATCAAAAAATCTCCTCGTGCCGGGTAAATCAAGCTTGAGTAAGATGTCCATACCGAAACAGAAGAACTCCCTCTGCCGCCTCCTTTCGATGGGCCATAAATCTTTCCACACTAGTGAAGATAATCCATCTCCTGAGATGCCTCTATCAGAACCAAGGTACTGAACAATAGCATTAGCAACAATAGGAGCAGCAGCTAGGGTCCTTGCTACCATATACCCAGTTGAAGGATGCACCATCCCGGCAGTACCACCGATTCCAATAACTCTTTGCGGGAGAACCGGTAAGGGGCCACCCATCGGAATGACACAGTGCTCATCCTCTTCAATGCTCTTCACTTTAATGCCCAAGTGTTTTAGCCTAGCAACCATTCTGTCCTGTATATCATCCATACGCAATCCAGGGCGTGCAACAAGAGAGGTTTCTTCAAGAAATATCTTGGTGGATGAAAAGGGCATTGCATATAAAAAAGTGGGTATTCTGCTATTCTTCTCCTTCAGCTCCATATTATTGTCCAGATGTGAGTCTCTCCAGTCCATAAAAAGCATTTTATCCACGTCAAACGGGTGCTCCTCAACCTCAGCTAAAATCCCATAGGCAACTTGGTAACCTGGATTATAAGGCTTATCATACTGAACAAGAGATCTTGAAAAGCCAGTTGCATCAAGAACCACAGTAGCCTGAATAGTGACGCCGTCATTGCAAATCAACATGGACTTCGATTCCTCATGAATAACCTTGATGACTTTAGCCTGGTGAAACTTGACACCATTTGAAATGCATTTTTGCAGCATCTTTGACTTCAACAGCTTCCTATTAACCCTACCATAAGGTCTATCTAGATACTTCTTTGTTTTGTCATCAATGTAGACAACAGCACCAGACCAAGTGGTGTCAAGGCAATCAAGCAAATCCATGGCTTCAAATTCATCCACCCAAACACCATAATTATTGGGCCAAATCAACCTAGGGTTTGGGTCAATTGCACAAACTGAAAGCCCTGCCTCAGAAACCTGCTGAGCAACTGCAAGCCCTGCAGGGCCTCCTCCCACAACCGCGAGATCGACAACAGCTCCCTTCATCGAATCATACAAAGGAAGTTCAAAATCCAGATTCTCCTTCTTGACCTCTGGAACAAGCTCTAGAAGGGCACTGCTACTAGCCCTCAAACCACCACCACATCCACCCCACTTCACCACTGGTTTCTTGGAACCAAACCTAAACTCCAACCTAGAGGACCCTGAATTGTTCAATTTCTCTGAATAACCATGAAGTGGATGCAAAAATCCAAGCTTGTTAGGTGTTTTGAGCAAAGTATCCATAATGGATTAATGGGTATCCTACAAATCTCTCAAAAAGTCAAAATCCTTAATGAATCTTCAAAAATTCTCAAAACACCATCTGGGTCACACTAAAAAATAATCAACAACAATAATCTCCCTTTAAAGAATCTACTTTGCACAGTTACTCCAATTATAGAATCAGCTATGGCAGCAACAAAATGGAATTGCAATAATCACAGCAAGCAGCAAATTTTCAGGTAGAATTGATGGCTTACCGTGAAGCAGAGGAAAGAGAGAAAACGAAGCATTGCAAAACTCACATGCAGAAGCCGAAGACATAAGACATGGGCTATGGAAAGTGGAGATGGTAAAGCTCTTGTGACCAGACACTATGTTGTCTACGACAAATCCCAAGTGGGTCATATTTTTTTCTAGGAAAATAGAATGGAAAATTGGGAAATTGTTTGGTATTGGATAACATCCTATCATAACAGATGCCAAACTCCAACTGGTTCACCTATCTATATCATAATTACTCAATTGCAACTTGCAAGAGAGTGAGAGACTTACTATTTGTCATTTTGGTTGAGGGCTTTCTTCCATTTCATGCATTAAAAAGATAAAAATTTATGATTTGTAATTTGATTATATTGATTATAAGTAGAGTAAAAGAATTAAGGGTTAAATATGTTCTCAAGCAATAGTGAATTATTGACACTGGTTATTGAGTTAATTTTTTATTAAATTCATCACTTAACTTGTTTTTTTATAGGTAAATGTTAGTGGTTAGTAAATTAGTACAAATTATCTTTCATTAGGGTTGGAACCCTGCCTCTTCACCTGTAACTACTCATAACTCAACCATGTGAGCTACACACACTTGTTGATGTGTGAGATTTAATCCCTATAGCAATTTAATCGATGATGGATATGATGATATATAGGTTTTTAGTGACATTGATTTTATTCAATCATCGTCTCTAATAATTCTTACCTGAAGAGGAAAAAGAAGATTAAAATTTCTTTAAAATTTATCATCTTTATCCCAATTATCTTCATCCTTCAACAACTTCTCCTTCTTCAACAATTAAACTTTAAAATTCATAAATTTGTCCTCTTCATCATCTTCTTAATCTCCTCATATATTAACCTAATCTAACTCTTTCAAGTGTAAAGATAAGTATTAAATTTTATTTAGTAATTACTTCTTCACAAATTATTTCTAGCTTAGTCTAAGAAAGTAAATTTTAATTTTTAAAGGTGTTCTTACATTGACCTCACACTCTCTGATCTAGGGTTTGAGCCGTCAAGATGATAAAGATAAAAATGAATGAAACTTGTCTTATTGAATGATGGGCTTAGCCTTTTATAGCGGGGTTAAACTCTAACCCTAAGTCTATTACATTTAGGCCTTGTTATAGCTTAATGGGCCTTAAGTCAGGAATAGCCCAACTCGTTAGTATTCTGACTAAGCCCGAGGGGATGAACCCACCGAAGGGGCTCGTCCCTTCCTATGCAGGTCGAGCCGCCTGATTTAGGGTGACACCAGTCCACATGACCGCAAGACACCAAGACCAAAGCTTTGAGGACGAAGTGTGTCTTTATCCTTGCCAACATAGGTTCCCCACTAAGTCTTGGGTAGAGATAGGGGTCGTCCTTGCCAACATAGGCTCCCCTTCGGACTCCATATCTCTTTTAACTCTATATATGTGGACACTTGATATCTATGAGGGTTCACTGTCTATATATGGACTGCCTTGCTTGATCATCCTCGCAAACAGACTTGAAGGTCAAGCTTTAAGACAAGGCGGAGGGCTAGTAGATCAACGGTGAACCGTTCCACCAAGGCCTAAAGTTTTGTGTCGGTGCTTTACATTAATTAATTAATGATAATATGCAAGTAAAATTCTCATTATCTATATTTACATTATTGATAATATTAATTAATCATTAATAATATTTTTTACGATGAATTATATTAAATAACTATTAATAGTAAAATATCTCAACTTCAAATATATAAAAGCACGTAAAATACTAAAAATGTAGAAGTGTTTTGACTTTTGAGTTTTACATCAATTACAATATTAGTTAGTTATTAATAATTTTTACATTATTAGTTATATTAGCTAATGATTAAGTTCAAAAAAATTAAAATTATGAAAATTATTTAACAAAAGCAAATGAAAAGTAAATTTATACACAATATTATGATAAATATTTTTATAAAAATATAGATAAAAAGGATAGCGAGTTGCATATATTACAACATCCGGAAGTTACGACTTACGATGTGGTTAAGGATGTACTTATATCTGGTTAAGTGTGTAATATATGGTCACTGATATTAAACTACACTAAAGTAACCGATAATATGAACTTCATTAACCACTAATTATCAGGTATTTTGTATTTCATTTCTTGCTTCCCTTGTTGTTGAGTCCATGTCTAGTAATAGAGAAGAGCCAATAACATGTAGCACAAAACCCACAAGGGCATACCAAAGCAGGAAGAGTCAGAAAATGTAGAACCCTCTCCTCAGATTATCGTCGTCCCCCTCCCCATCAGTGTGTGTCGTGTAACGCCCCGATTTCTCGAACGTCATGAAAAACCAAATAACATAATTATTTGAGTTGATTTTTCCAACAAATTGAATGTATTTGGACATTTGTTATTTTAAAAATTAAATCAGTTTTTTTTTTTTCATTATTATTTATGTATGAGAAGTTTTTTTTTCAATTTGAAAGTTGGTTGAGGGAAAGGGAGTGGCCGAACCTTCTTGTTAGGGAAAGTTGGTTTTCTTTATTTAATTAAAAGAAAATAAATAAATAAATAAATATCCTAACAAACTAGAGGGGGGGGGGCGGCCAAGGCTTGTTAGAGGGAATCTTGGGAAGTTGGTTACTTGCTTAGTGGAAAAGAAATTAATTTGAATCAAAATTAATTAAAAATTATATTTTTGCCCTTGGGCTTGGGCTAAAATTAAGGGTTTTATCGTATTTTTACCTCCACATCCTCCACTATAAATAGGAGTCTCAGGTGATGGGAAATCACAACTCAGAGCTCTCTAAATTTTCGTGAGTCTCTCTCTCTCCCTCTCCAGAGTTCTTCTTGACCTCTATAGGAAATAATTCCTATAGTAACTAAGCTCTGCTTCCTTCGGGAAGTAGTGAACTCAAGTATTCTTCTTCTTGTTTACAAGAAGAAGATGTAATATGGGTTGATTTTAGGGGATGGGGTTCAGGACTGGGAGATTTATCTCCCTAGTTTTGATGATGACTCAGCCTGGGGCACCGATTACCGCCAGGTGAGGAACATATATGTCGGCGGCGCTATCATCTTCAAGCGTGACCCGAGTGGACATGTTGTGGTGACTCAGCCCCTTAGAGGAATGATTCGGTTTCCTCATGCACCTTCCCGATTTGGACTTCCTGTGGAGATTGCTAGCAGTACGGAGTCCGATCCAGAGGAGATTCCGATTTATGAACCAGGCGAGGGAAGCGAGCCTTCGGTGAACTCGGAGTATCGTAACCCTGCGGAGGGACTTCTGATACCAAAGGAGGAGCCTATGAGCCCAGTGGCACCACCCGAGTATGGACTCGATGAGGGACTCAAGGATCTTGCACCCGAGGTACCCGATGTGCCGCATGGTTTCAAATGGACCATAGAAGAGTTAAAGCAGTGGAATCTGGAAATGCAAGCGAAGATTCAACAGGGAACAGAAACGCTAGATCCTTCGAATATGTGGGTTGGACACTATGCAGACTGTAATCAGGACCATGGGTGGAAATGAGAGCGTTGATTTATCTTTAAAGTTTAGTTTGCAAGTACTTTATTTGAATTCTTGATGTAATCAAATCGACGAGTATTACAATGTGGTTTATTTACACACCTGGGTGTGGCCACGTGTTTTATTTATTTATGAAGTTTTAATTTTGGACATGTCGATTATCTTTGTTAAATGATTCCGCGCGTTTTGAAACTAATGGTTATTGAAGAGTTTTACGTAAAATGCACTTTTACTCGGCGAAAATTCTTTACGAAAATTAGTGGTAATTTTGGACATGTCGATTACCACTAATTTTCGTAAAGAATTTTCGCCGAGTAAAAGTGCATTTTACGTAAAACTCTTCAATAACCATTAGTTTCAAAACGCGCGGAATCATTTAACAAAGATAATCGACATGTCCAAAATTAAAACTTCATAAATAAATAAAATCTGTGGCCACACCCAGGTGTGTAAATAAACCACATTGTAATACTCGTCGATTTGATTACATCAAGAATTCAAATAAAGTACTTGCAACTAAACTTTAAAGATAAATCAACGCTCTCATTTCCACCCATGGTCCTGATTACAGTCTGCATAGTGTCCAGCCCACATATTCGAAGGATCTAGCGTTTCTGTTCCCTGTTGAATCTTCGCTTGCATTTCCAGATTCCACTGCTTTAACTCTTCTATGGTCCATTTGAAACCATGCGGCACATCGGGTACCTCGGGTGCAAGATCCTTGAGTCCCTCATCGAGTCCATACTCGGGTGGTGCCACTGGGCTCATAGGCTCCTCCTTTGGTATCATAAATCCCTCCGCAAGGTTACGATACTCCGAGTTCACCGAAGGCTCGCTTCCCTCGCCTGGTTCATAAATCGGAATCTCCTCTGGATCGGACTCCGTACTGCTAGCAATCTTCACAGAAAGTCCAAATCGGAAAGGTGCAAGAGGAAACCGAATCCTTCCTCTAAGGGGCTGAGTCACCACAACATGTCCACTCGGGTCACGCTTGAAGATGATAGCGCCGCCGACATATATGTTCCTCACCTGGCGGTAGTCGGTGCCCCAGGCTGAGTCATCATCAAAACTAGGGAGATAAATCTCCCAGTCCTGATCCACCAGCTCGTCCAGAATCACCATCTGTTGGCGTTAAGCGCCCAAACAACAAATAACAAAATAGCGAGGGTCAACTTCTGACTCTCAAGTAGTTCCTGTCTAAGCATGTTATGAACAACTAGATATCCCAAAAATATATTCAACGGAATTATATCGATAGGGTTAATCACATAGCCTAAGTTTCAGTCAGTCTATGCGTCCTCACTTTTCACACAACCACCCTTCACCTTGGATCCAACACCATTCGTCCAGCAGACGAACAACACCATGAGCAAAGCTCACAACATCATGGCGTTCCTTGGAACGACCACAACACACCATGGGTCAGACACCCACAAGTCATAACATCACGGTTCAAACCGCATTCACTCTCGCGTGCAAGTTATCAGTTTTGTCTCTAACAGAACCACTGTTCTCATGGTCCATAGTCCTAACCAGACCTATGTTCCACTAATCATAATCTCTACTTGCATGCGAGTAAACATCATAAAATCCTAGTCTCATGTTACTACTTCAAGTAAATAGACAGGCATTTTATCTCATGCTATTGAAATTAAATAACATCATGCATAATTTCATTTAGCAAATAAGGCATACTTGAACTAGCATACATCAACTAACTAATTCTATAGCATACTATGAATTTATCATACTAACTTAATAATAAATCATACATCATATCATCACTTAGCATAATATTGAATACTAATACGAAGCATGTTATCAACCACACTCGCATACAACTTTTCACATGCAGGAAAGCAGTAAGACTTCTCTAGACGGAAGTGCCCTCACCTTTGCTATGCTTTCCACGCGAGATCGAGTATGTTCGATCTAACCTTTCCGTGCGCGAACCTGCACGGACCAACAAACTAGGGTTAGAATTTGAAGGAAAAAGGAGCATCATTTCCCCCCTTCAAATATTCGAACCCCATCCCCTATAATCAACCCATATTACATCTTCTTCTTGTAAACAAGAAGAAGAATACTTGAGTTCACTACTTCCCGAAGGAAGCAGAGCTTAGTTACTATAGGAATTATTTCCTATAGAGGTCAAGAAGAACTCTGGAGAGGGAGAGAGAGAGACTCACGAAAATTTAGAGAGCTCTGAGTTGTGATTTCCCATCACCTGAGACTCCTATTTATAGTGGAGGATGTGGAGGTAAAAATACGATAAAACCCTTAATTTTAGCCCAAGCCCAAGGACAAAAATATAATTTTTAATTAATTTTGATTCAAATTAATTTCTTTTCCACTAAGCAAGTAACAAACTTCCCAAGATTCCCTCTAACAAGCCTTGCCCCCCCCCCTCTAGTTTGTTAGGATATTTTTTTTTCTTTTAATTAAAACACTAAAACAAATGGATTTAATAAAAAAAAAAAAAACTTCTCATACATAAATAATAATGAAAAAAAAAATTGATTTAATTTTTAAAATAACAAATGTCCAAATACATTCAATTTGTTGGGAAAATCAACTCAAATATTTCCCTCTTTCAACCCAAATTTCGGCCAACCCATAGAAGAAAAAATATATCTTCAATTTTTAAATCTTATTTCCCAAATAACATTAAATCCAATTAAAATTTTATTTAAATAAAATTCAAAAATACTTTATATTTATTTAACAAATAAATAAATAAATCTCCTCCTCCAATATAATAGATATAAGTCTCGAAAATTCCCTTTTATGCATATTCTATGCACTACTCGAATTTCATGCATGTGCATGCATGCATATCGACTACTCGCGCCTTAGGTAATAATTAATTACGTAATAAATTACTATACAACTGATGTAGTAACAATTAATCAGTAATTTCTCCTTACTGAATAAAACATCGTACTTTATATTATTCTTCAATAATACAAAACATAAATAAATCACCGGGTCTTACATGTCGAGCTGCGTAGTTCTCGATCAGGGCCGGCCTTGGGCCTGTGCAAGCAGGCCCACAGCCCAGGGCCTCAAAAAAGAAGGGGCCCCAAAAAAAATTCCATTAAACTGTCTCCTAAAATAAAATTTTGTTATAATAATTAATGTTCAAGGTTTTATTAATGACTTGAGTTGGTCCAGTGGTTAGTAACTATGTATGATACTTTTATGGAATGGGTTCGAATCCCAACTTTTGGCTTTTGACATGTTATTTGTTAATTAATTTGAATTGAAAGAATTCCAAAATTAAAGAAAAAGGTCTCGTTGCTTGGATTCGAACTCGCGACCCCTTTTGACATGTTATTTGTAAATTAATTTGAATTGAAAGAATTCAAAAATTAAAGAAAAAGGTGGCGTCCTTTTGGCTTTTGACATGTTATTTGTTAATTAATTTGAATTGAAAGAATTCAAAAATTAAAGAAAAAGGTCTCGTTGCTTGGATTCGAACTCGGGACCCCTTTTGACATGTTATTTGTTAATTAATTTGAATTGAAAGAATTCAAAAATTAAAGAAAAAGGTCGCGTTGCTTGGATTCGAACACGCGACCCCTGGGCGGGTTGCAAGAGGCTAGTTGCCAAACGAACTAATATAATGGTTCTAATGAAATTTCGAACGTTAACATTATTAGGGGTCCATTTTTATTATTTGTCCAGGGCCTCCAAAATGTCGGGACCGGCCCTGTTCTCGATACAACGAGTTTCTCTATGGTGTTGCAGATGACAATAACCATTGAGTAGAAGCGTTACACAAGTGATAACAACATGATATGATTAGAAATACCATCATCACAGAAAGTTAGGGTGGCTCTTACTGTAAAGAACATGGTAGAGTCTCATCTTAGATGGAGATGGTTTCGGCATGCATGGAGAAAACCGGTAGGATCACCTATAAGGAAGGTCGATTGAATGGAAGAGGATTCAATGATTATGGGGTGGAGGGAGATGTAAGAAAACTATAAGCCAAATCTTTAAGAGGGATTTAGAGGAAAATAATTTACCTGTAAAACTTATTGTATGACAGAGCATTATGGCATTAGATGGATCCAGACCCCACTTAGCGGGAAATGGCTTAGATGATGATGACTCAGCTCTCTACTAAGTCTTAAAATAACAATGTCAGAATCTCAAACTGGATATATTTTTCTCAAATTTATGTCAAAATGCTAGTCAAATTTTGGTCACTATGCTGAACTCCACCATGAGGATCATTCACTTTAATTGAAAACTAAATATTGCGAAATTAGCATCAGAAACACATGCATGACAATACATTACATCAACTAGTTTAGTTGCTGGTTATTTTTATATACATTCCTCAGGTTCATATTACAAAGGATCTATGTTTAGTAGGTAACTGGATCTGCAGATCAAATCTTCTATTCATTTTTATCCTAAAATATGCATCAGAATTGTTCCTAATATTTCCATTCAATAATGATATTTCTGTGTATCCAGCATGAAGATCTACCACCTGAACTGAGTTAAAAAGAAATGTAGCATCAAGAAGGTAAAACATACAGAAGAATGGTTGTTACAGTAGTTACTACTGGATGAGAACAGATGACAAAGAAAGGTGGCAATAGAGCACTGCAAAAACAAAATGGTTAATTCTACATCACCTCTAGATATGGGTCTGACCAAAACAGTATCAAGAGAACATAGTAAAGTTTGATCATGTGCAGATCAAATTCAGGCAAAGGATGGGTTAATGGGAATGCTAACAACACACATACACTTTATCACTAGTGCATTTTTTAAAATGTCAACATATTTGCCTTGTAAATTGATTACTTTTGAAAATATATGTTGACTTCTAAGAAATAGACTGATCATAAAGAGCATGCTGAAGAGTGTAACAAAAAGAGGATGTTGCTAGCATTCCTCTTGTATTAATTGTACCCACAAGTCTCAGCAAAGGATAATGAAATGTTGTAATGGGTAAATTTCAAGAGCAAGGGCTAACCAATCAAATCATAAATAAAGTATATCAAGAATTTTTTTCATGACAATACTTAAATCTGTTTTCTTATTGATGGAAGTTTCCTCATGTCCCTAATGGGTTGCTTAACTTTCTCGTATACAAAAATAAAAAAGTTGCCACCCCTGTCTAAGTTAATAAAAGAAATCTGCCACCTCACCTCAAATTAGTAATCTCAAATCTTCAATTAATCAGTGAGGGCAATGGTCCTTCCTCTTGGAGTATTTATTAATTGGTTGCAAATATCTATAATACAACCATAGATCTATTGTTAGACATCTAATGAAAACAGAAAAACACAGTTATTAACCTGCAAGATGTTCCCTGCAATGACTGCACAATTCACTAAACAAGCTAATACAAACAAAACATAGCTTTTAGAGAGAATCAAAAGAAAACATATCTTCTAGAAAGAATCAATCTTTCTGATACGATAGTAAATGTATATAAACTTCATGATCACTGAAACTGAATTTTACAAAGCATGCACTGCACTAAAGGCCCTGGCCAAAAGAGCATTGATCTCACTAGATATAACCAAGAAGCTCAACAGAAGAGTTCGCTACGTCATAAATAGAATTGTAGAAAATGCAAGCAGTGGCAAGAACAACTGACACTCCTCAAATGCATTTACACAAGTGACAGCTCTCCTGCAGGAATTGATCTCTTGATAAGTTTAGCCCAGGACTCATTGGTCTCTGTAATGACCTTAAGCGCATAATCCTGTTCACCAAATATAAGTTTGAGTTAAGATAGATTAAAGCGAAGACAAAACAGCCATACACAAAGAAGAAACCCTTATAACATCAATAATCCTAGTACACTACCCCATTCCCCTGACCCTTGTGGTAATCAAGGCAACTACCATCTACCAGAAAAAACTGTTATTAACAGAAACAAAATACAGCCAGAAAGATAATTACTTTCGTAACCACATCAACCACCAACAAATCAATAAAAAGAACATGTAAACGGGTAAACTAAGTCTATCATAATGTTCAAAATGGAATAAATAATTCCTTAGGATAATTGCATAAATAGATTCATGCAGTAAAAGTACCTTATTTGCAGCCTGGTTGCCAAGCCCAAATTTATTAGCAGGCTTCCCATCAGGTATCTTGTAGTCTCTGAACCAGTCCCTAATTGCAGTGAGGGTTCCCTGAAGACAGCCAAAGATAAGAGAATACATGAAGTTGCTGATCATGACGACAATTGAGAATCACATGTAGCAAGAATATTTCCAACTTAACAGAAGTGACTTCAGCATAGCTGTAGATTGCATATGAGAAATGCATACTTGTCCTCCTAATTAAGTCCCTAATATCAACAGTTCAATCAATACTATAAGTATTGACTTAGAAGTCTTATTAGTCCATTTTTGCAGTAAAATAATATAAGCTGGCTTCCTTAAGTATGTAGCTTGGATCAGACAGTTCAAAAATCACCCAAGCTGCTCAACATAATTGTAAAGAATAAATGACAGAGAAGAGACATAGGAAATTAATCATTAGCTAGTTAGGAAATAGATCTTACTGGAAAATGCTTCTCAACATCATCGATATCATTTACGAGTGAAGCTTTTGGGTCATCTAGTGAAATTGCAACTATTTTCCAATCAAGTTCTCCTTCATCAATCATGGCTAATGCAGCCAATGGTTTGACCTTCAGAATCTCGCCTATTTTCCTCTGGCTTTCGCCAATCTCAACTACATCAACTACAGATTAACAAGAATTTTAGACACGTTTTGCAGAAGCATTAATTAGGATGAAACAACATCATGGAAAGTTGTTACTGATCAAATACCTGGGTCATTATCTCCAAATGCTCCGTCAACTTCAGAGTTTGCAAGAGATGGATCTTCCCAAGTTTGGGGAAGTAAGCCATAGTTCCAATGTATATTATAGCTGGAGAGCAAGAAAAATACAAGTTTTAGAACAGTCTAAATATGGAACTAAACCTATCCAGCAACACTAATAAAGCAGAAGTTTTAGATAGGGCAAAAATAATTCAAAAACCAGATGAATAAGACATGCATGCATAATGCTACAATTGTTGGATTAGGCTCTTCTAAAGTTAGGGGCACACTTCAGAGGATAAAGTGTAAAGATAATAATTGATTTCAAAATTGACGGTTTGTTGTGGTAAAGTGCATGCAATGCACAACAAACATGAAGTTATTAAAATTTCAACTGTTAATTTTTCTCATCAATAGTTACAATTCCATGCTTTATCCTATTAGAGCACCCTTCACTTTAAAAGAGCAAAATCCACAATTGTTATAGGTGCAACAACATGAAGAAGGTATTAATTCAAAAGGAAGCCATTGAAGCTCCCACATAGATTTCTGGTTATAGATGGACATCCATAATAAAGACAAACAATAGGACATGTACATTGCCAATGTTCCCTTGATAAAGATAAGCTAGTGGCTGGATTAGCGAATAGATTTTTATTAAAACATAAAAGCGCCCAGCCAAAAACTAATAATACAAAAAACTAAAGAAAAAGTGTGAGCTTTGAAGTAGTCTCTCACGGGTAAAATCGAAGCTTCCCCTTTTTTGTATCCTGTTTTATGGGAGTGAAAGGCTCATCAGTGGCAACCTCCATCTTTGCACTGGTTTCTTTTGGTATTTCAACAATGAAGTTGAAGACACCATCACCTAACTTCAGTGGAATATCATGCCAGGGAGAAACCTGCATATTTTACTAATCACTATTAGTAGGTACAGCTATACTCATCTCAAATGTCATGACACTCATTCATGGAACATAATTTTATGAATGAACCTAAAAAAAGTTACTTTTTTTTTCTTGATGAAAAAGCCAAAACATTTATACTGAGCTTTATTAGCTAAAATTACACAGTTCCTAGCAACCGAAAAACTATGTAAATCTAACTCCTGACTCTTGTGTCAGTAAAGATTGGAACATGCAGAAGGTAACAGCTTTCTTGACACCTACCCTCCATTCCTTTCATGAAACCAGATGAAAACAAAAGGGAAAATACACGCACACACAAGTGCGTGTTTCGATCAGCATTGTCCAAATTGGATCTAGATAGCATTAATTTTAGTAAAATTGATTATGGTAGAAGTGAGTTGAAAGCGAAGTGATTTAGTTTGGATAGGTTTATGAGAAATTTTATTTCTTTAAGGTAATGCTGTGAAATTCAATAATAAAATCATTATCTCCACAACACAAGCTACTCTCTCAAGTTTCTCCACATAGTTTATTTTGGCTAAATCGATTGTAATTTGTAAAACATCTATATAACCACCTAAAAGTGATTCCCGTCAATGAGAATTAATCCTAATGCCCCTCAAACATGAAACCAAACACACACATAATACCTCTATCAGCTTGTGAAGTATATCAAAATTAGTGAACACCACAGTTAACACTATCCCAAAACAAATCAACAAGCTATTGATCTCTAAAAGAAAATGCTACAATTAAACCAGACATCCAGCACCCAATACTATATTTATTTGCTAATGCTTCCACTATCCCATCAAAATACTCAGGAAATGAAAAATCATTACTTTTCAATTCCACGTCCAATGCCACAGAACACCCTCATTCCATAGCAATGATACAAAAAGGAAGAAACTTTAGAGGACCCAAAATCACATTTTTCCAATTCTAAGCAAACCCAACACCACAATACACGAAAAACCAAAAAAAATTAAAAAATCAATGCCTTCTTAACAATTGCAATTGAAGAAGTGAGAAAAGAAAAGGAGAGCTACCTTGTTACCAGATTGATCGACGAAAAAGACTCTGTAATCGAGGGTTTGTGGCTGACCTTCCTCCTTGATCGAAACCTGGGGGTTGTAGATGGCCTTGCAGGTGAAAGACCTGGTAGTCCTAGAAGAAGAAGAAAGCTTGAGGTTCTTGAGGCAAAGGGAATGGGAACCCAGAAAGGGTCTCTTAGTGAGAAGAGAGCATGTGGAGTTGCTGGCTATGGCTATTGCTCTGGTGGCTGCCATGGATGATGCTCTTGTTCCTTCACACAGTGTTGTTGTGTGTGACAGTGTGACACTCTTGTTGTTGTTGCTTCCTGATAGGCTTTCTTTGTTCTATGTGGCACTGTTTGTTTCTGAGATTTTATGATGGGCACTTTTTTAGTTATGATAAAATAATAAAATAAAATGTGAAAATGGTCATTTTCACTTTATGAAAAAAAAAAATCTTCATTTTTAGTCTTTTCTGCATTTGTTGGGAGATGCCTACCCACTTAACGTGATTTTAGAGCCTCGAAAGATTAGTCTCATGGTGTCGGCGGTAGGAATACCTTGAGAAACCAAAAAGAATAAACTCATTGAACTTAAAATAACTATTTACTGTTTTCCGATGTAAACAAAAAAAAAACTATTTACTTTAGTTAAAAGAGATTTCCTTGAGTGGTGTTTTCAAAATAAATAAAAAATGATTTCTTTGAGTGGTGGCATCATCTTCTAATTGGATGTAACACAAAGTGTTTAACACTACTTTTGTTGGTAAGTGCCAACATGGTAGATATACATTGGAACCTAACCCTCTTTATTGACTTGATCCATGATTTCAGTTTCATGTATGCACGTTTATATTTTATATAGTTAAATATGTTTTTAATCTGGTGAATCTAAATTGCTTTCTGAATTTTTTTTCACATACTTTCGGCAAATATTTTTTGTTATTTGAAATAAGACTCATAATGTTATAAGGATATGTACTTTATTTTTTCTCAATTAACTCAAGTGTTAATTGTAGTTTTTCAAATCACTTTCAATCCTAAAAAAAATTGCTCATCCTCCACTTTTCGAGTAATGATATATACACACTTTACTTTTTCTTACATCTCATTTTCACCCCTTCTTCTTCCTGTTTCTCTCTGCATTTTCTGTCACATCACACATCATATCAGTTATATCTATTAATTCTCTTCTTATTTAATGAGGTGGAGGTGAAAAAGGAGTGGGTAAGTATCATTATTCTCCACTTTTCCCCTCTTCTTCCACTTCCCAGCCACGACCTCTTCTCGCCACCATTGCTTCTGGTGACTCACTCATCCCGCAACCACCATTAACCGTTGCAGACAAACCTACCCCCTCCTATCCCCAAACCTCTCCTCCCTCTCCTCCTTCTTTTTCACCAAAATCGTAACAGTCTCCTCCTTCACGGTTAGGCTTTGTTTGGATTGAGGGAAGGTGATGGAGTGGAATGGAGTGGAGGGGATGGAGCAAGAGGTCCCTTGTTTGGAATAATTAAAAATGGATGGAAAGGAATGGATCTCAGTGGCACACATTCCATCAGATACCACCACTTTCCCCCACTTTTGTTCCCCCCAAATTTGGGAGGAATGGGATGGAGCAAAAAATTGATGTCTAATAAAATTATTAAAATACTCTTTTACCCCTTTGTAACTCCCTCCATAACCCCATGTATTTACCCCACTCTTCTCCCTTCACATTGCTGGATTTTGCCTCAATTGTGAAAAAACCTTCATACTTCTGTGTTGTGTTCATATTATCATCTTTCCACCAAAACTCATTCACGTTTATGTTTTTTTCTTTTAATGTTGCTGACCCTGCTAAATTTATACCTATTCTCTACTTTATAACAAAAGATAAATTTATCTTCCATTTTTGTTTTTTTCTTCATCATACAAGCTAGCTGCACATGGAAATTGAATTTAAATTAAGGTTACTGGCTTACTGCGTTCTTCTTCCGTGTTCGTTCCTTCTTTTCTTTTTTTTTAATTAACCGCTGGCAGTAAATAATTAAATTAAAAAAGAATTACATAAAATGGGAAGATAAATTTCTACTTTATAACAAAAATGGGAAGATAAATTTTTTACTGTGAAAAAGATGATAATTATTTTTCTTACAGTTTTGGTAAAGAAATAAAAAAATATAAAGGGTAATATAGGAAGAAAAAAGTTATAACTGATTCCGCTCCGTCCGTTGTCCAAACAATTGAGTGGAAATTTTGTTCCGTTCCATCATAAAATACACAAACAATGAAATGTGATTTTTGTTCCGTTCCATTCCACTCCATTCCATTCCATTCCATTATATTCTGTTCCGTTCCGCTCCGTCATGTTCCATCAATCCAAACATGGCCTTATATATTACATTCTTTGTATTGCTCTTTCTTTTGGGCTTGTATTTCCAGCTCATAGTAGAATTAGGCCTTTTGGGCTGTTGTTTGCATTTTCTTTTGGGCTTTTATATTGGGGCTACATAGAATTAGGATTGACATTAGAACATCTTTTTTGACCAAAAAAAAAAACATTAGAACATCTTTAACGCTTGATCTTATTTTTTATACATTAAAGCAAGTTTAGGTGGCACTCCAAAGAGCTTAAAAATAAGAGTTGAGTCTTTTACAATCAACTATATTTTATGATTCTCTCATTGCTCTCTCACCGACTTGAGAGTCAGAGTGTCTGCTACATGCACACCTCCCGTCGTGTTTACACAACTCTGTCGTGCAATTAGAGTCATTCAAGACCACACAATACCACCAGAGACAAGGAGAACCAAACAATTTCATTTCAAGAAGAACAAGTGATGCACACAAGCACTCAATCTTATGTTTCTTTCGCCACCACAACTTTTCTTCTACTCATTTTTACATTGATCCTTAATTATAGAGTGAGGCCAAGATATAAAAGAATATACAATGCTGATTAATACAACTCACATACACGTATATTACAACTAAAAATTGAAAAGTTTGGGGAGCTGTCGCACCACCATGTCTCCTTCCCTCCGCCAGAATATCTAACCATTTTTTGTCAAATGACAATATAGTTGATTGTTAATTAGTGTACTCAATTGATCACACTTTCAATAAAGCATGTGCTATATGGGAAACATGGTGACATATCATTGCACGGTTAGCTAGTCAACCAATAGTATAAAGTTAGATAAACAGATCTTTCATGGCTTTGTATTTTCTTCTTCAAATAATTACACTCTTTTAACCCGAAGCATGACAAACTTCTAGTTAAATACTTTAGGACACATCATAAAAGAATTTCATTTTATAAACTTATTTAATAGATTAGTACTCTACCTTTTAATGATATAACAAGCACCAACCTCTTTATAAGTTTCATAATATAAAAGTTTTAACAGTAAACTGAAACTGAATTATCTTCAGCTATCAGTTTTTCTTTTCTAAAGAAAGTTTCTGTGAAAATCTTCATTAACTTTGAGTATAATTTTTTAGGTTTGAGATAATAGACAAAACCATTATATGGCAGAAAGATTAGAAGTGTTGCAAAATCATTCTCGAAACAATGTTGGTTGTAAAGGTGTAATGATACCGACATGATAAATGGACCAAAAGTTTGGCAACATGTAACGTGGAAAAACAGGGCTACATACACATAGTCAACTACGGCGGCCACAGCTTGAAGACGCACTTGGGCTATTTATCATACATTTCCTCCGATACACAGATAGTGAATGGGAAAACCTTTATGAGAGTGACAATTAATTAATAATACTCATCCAATCATATATGGATATTGACCCAGTTTGAAAGAGTTTATTTGAGTTTATCTGACAGCATAAGTTCTTATGCCAGTGTTTGGGAGAGCTTATGCAAACAGCTTATGGTCTGCCATAAGCTATTTTCAGCTTATTTTCATAAGCTACTCAGGATAGCTTATGAAAAACAGCTTATGCTTATACACAGCTTATTTTTAATTTATTTCAATAAATTTTTAAAAATAGCTTATGAATAAGCGTTTATGTCATAAGCGCTTATGACCATAAGCGCTTAATTAAGCTGTTTATCCAAACGGAGCCATTGTGTATTTGGTTGTAAAAGAAAGAATTTGAAAAGAAAAAGTGAGAAGAGAAAAGATTGAAAGAAAAATTATGGAGGAAAAATAATAAGTTTTTAAGTTGTTTGATATAGTAGAAAGGAAGGAGAAAAAAATTAGAGAAAAAATGATGTATGAGTCTCTTCATCGAATAGAAATTAGAAAGTGAGAAAGAAGAATGTTATATTGTATAAAATAAATTAAATAGCCCATGATTTCATACTTTCGTCGGTCATTTTTCAATAATGTTACTTACACATCTCTCATTTGAGGTGGAAGAGGTGGAATGAAGAAAGAGATAGAAAGAAAAGAAAAAAGTAAGAGAGAGAAAGTATGAGATTTGATAGATAATAAGAGGAGAGAGATAGAAATAAAAAGAGGTGGAAATGAAGTGTTTAAAAAATGAGGTGTGTATATATCATTGTTGGTCATTTTCCGATCAAATTTTTTTATTTATTCACAATACATCTCTTTCTTTTATTCAAATTTTTTCAGCTTTCTCTTACATCTCTTTGGAAAATGATTTTAATACCCCAACACGTGTCAATCACCAATCGACATACACATATTGTGGCGTCTACAAAGTACTCTCGTTGAATGTTACTCAAACTACCAAAGTTGCACATTTATTTTATGGGGATTCAAACCCGCTACCTTTTTTTTTTACTCTTTGCGTCGTTGGTTGCTAATGTGCCAAAGCCACCGAGGTCCAAATATCGGTACCAATCTCTTTTTTCTTTATTAAATTACTCATTATATCTTTCATTTCTCTTCATTCTTACCTCTGTCCTATGTGACCTTCTGATAAATGTCTAGAAGATGTACCATGAGCATTGATTCATTCACGCCTCATTATCTTTCCACTTTATTTCTACTCAATTTTGTACGTATTTCTCTTCTCATTTCCTATCATATCACCAATCACAACTCATGTTTTTTCTTTCTTTTTCTCCCTCCATTTTCGGATATACCATTATTATTTCTTTTGAAATATCCTTTTATGAGATACCCTTGAAAGTTGAAATGGTAAAACCTATACCAGTGAATCCAGCTTTGTATCTGCAGTAGTATCTAATTAACCAAACATTGTTGGAAAGATTCACACCAAACAATTCCACACACACATGATAGACATGTCTCAAACTCATCAAATATTCTTCCCACTTCCAACAACTAAATCATCCCCATAATAAGCAATCACCGTCCCATTTCATGAATCCTTCTAGATTCTCAGTATTGGTCCATGATTGCACACTGCACAGTAACAGAGTCCACAATTTTCTTCTCTGCATGCATGTGGATAATTAATTTTCTCAATGTGAAACAAACAAGTCACCTTCCTCTGCTCTAGTCAAACTCTTCTATTTCCATCTCCATTTCCATTTCCATTTTCTTCACTCTTATACTCACCTAATATCAACAACCAACCTTCTCCGCCGGCATGCTCGCCGGAGTAATTTCCCGTCGCGGGCCGCCGCCTGTTTTTATTCTCTCTGCTGTTCTGTTTTTCCTCTGCCTCTTTACTTCCTCTCACTCTGATGAACTTCAATCACTCATGAAGTTCAAGTCCTCTATCCAAACTTCAGATACAAACGTTTTCAGTTCTTGGAAACTTGCAAACTCTCCCTGCAACTTCACCGGAATTGTCTGCAATTCCAATGGTTTCGTTTCACAAATCAATCTCTCACAAAAAAAGCTAGTAGGCACTCTTCCTTTTGACTCAATCTGCGAGCTTCAATCGCTTGAGAAGTTCTCTATAGAGTCCAACTTCCTCCATGGCAGCATCAGTGAGGAGCTAAAGAACTGCACAAGCTTGAAGTACTTGGATTTGGGTGGCAATTCATTTACTGGTTCTGTACCTGAATTCTCAACTTTGAACAAGTTGGAGTACTTGAATTTAAATGCAAGTGGAGTTTCTGGTGTATTTCCATGGAAATCATTGGAAAATTTGACAAGTCTCACTTTTTTGAGCCTTGGTGATAACCTGTTTGAAGAAACTTCTTTCCCTTTGGAGGTCTTAAAGCTTGAAAATTTATACTGGCTTTACCTCACAAATTGCAGCATCACTGGGAAAATCCCAGTGGGTATTGGAAACCTAACTCATCTTCATAATCTTGAGCTTTCTGATAACAAGTTATCTGGTGAAATTCCAGCTGATATTGGTAAGCTTGTGAGGTTATGGAGGCTTGAGATATATGATAACTATTTGAGTGGGAAATTCCCAGTTGGATTTGGCAACCTTACCAATCTTGTCTACTTTGATGCTTCTAGTAACCATCTTGAAGGTGATCTTTCTGAGGTGAAGTTTTTGAAAAACCTTGCTTCTCTGCAGCTTTTTGAGAACAAATTCTCAGGAGTGATTCCACAGGAGCTTGGTGATTTCAGAAACCTCACAGATCTTTCTCTCTACTCTAACAACCTCACTGGTCCTCTTCCTCAAAAGCTTGGCTCCTGGGGAGGCATGGAATTCATTGATGTTTCAGACAATTCTCTTTCTGGTCCTATTCCACCTGATATGTGCAAGAACAGCAACATGTTCACAGACATGGCACTGTTAAACAACAGCTTCTCTGGAAGCATACCAGAAACATATGCAAATTGCACATCTTTGGTTAGGTTCAGGCTAAGTAGGAATTTACTTTCTGGTGTTGTTCCTTCAGGGATATGGGGTTTGCCAAATATGATACTAATTGATCTTGGGATGAACCGTTTTGAAGGTCCACTCTCATCTGATATTGGCAAAGCAAAATCTCTTGCTCAACTGTTTTTATCTGATAATAAGTTCTCAGGTGAGTTACCTTTGGAAATCTCAGAAGCCACTTCATTGGTCTCAATTCAGCTAAGTTCAAATCAAATTTCTGGTCATATCCCAGAAAAGATTGGTGAATTGAACAAGCTAACTAGTCTTAATTTGGATAATAACAATCTTTCTGGTATCATACCAGATTCTATTGGTTCCTGTGTTTCTCTGAATGAAGTAAATCTTGCTGGTAACTCTTTCACTGGGGTGATACCTACTACAATTGGGTCTCTTCCTACTCTTAATTCATTGAACCTGTCATCAAACAAGCTTTCTGGTAAAATCCCATCAAGTTTTTCATCTCGGAAACTTAGCCTCCTTGATTTATCTAACAACCAGTTGTTTGGTTCCATACCAGAATCAGTGGCTATTTCAGCTTTCAGAGAGGGGTTCATGGGAAATCCTGGCTTATGCAGCCAGACTTTGAGAAATTTCAAACCATGTTCATTGGAATCTGGCAGCTCCAGGAGAATCAGAAACCTTGTACTCTTTTTCATTGCTGGCTTAATGGTTCTCCTTGTTTCATTAGCATATTTTCTCTTCATGAAACTGAAGCAGAACAACAAGTTTGAGAAGCCAGTACTCAAGTCCAGTTCTTGGAATTTCAAGCACTACCGCGTGATAAACTTCAATGAGTCTGAAATCATTGATGGGATCAAGGCTGAGAATATGATAGGAAAAGGAGGATCTGGGAATGTTTACAAGGTTGTGCTTAAAACTGGGGAAGAACTTGCAGTGAAACACATATGGTCTTCAAATCCAAGTGTTCAGGGGAGTTGCAGGAGCAGCTCAGCTATGCTGAGAAGGGGTTCTTCAAGGTCACCTGAGTATGATGCTGAGGTGGCTACTCTGAGCTCTATAAGGCATGTGAATGTGGTGAAGCTCTATTGTAGCATCACAAGTGAAGATAGTAGCTTGCTTGTGTATGAGTTCTTGCCAAATGGGAGCTTGTGGGAGAGGTTGCACTGTTGTACGAAGACTCAGATGGGGTGGGAGGTTAGGTATGACATTGCAATTGGTGCTGCTAGAGGATTGGAGTACCTGCATCATGGGTGTGATAGGCCTGTTATACACAGGGATGTGAAATCCAGTAACATATTGTTGGATGAGAAATGGAAGCCAAGGATTGCTGATTTTGGACTTGCCAAGATTCTGCAGGGAGGAGCAGGCAATTGGACCAATGTCATTGCTGGAACACTTGGCTACATGGCTCCTGGTAAGCATTAAATCACCTTATCTTATATTAGACAGAGTTCTTCTATTTCTACTTTAAATTTCTAGAACTATTTCTACATAATTTATTTTTTCTTCAAGTGCTCTCCATCATATATGAATTTGGATGCTCTGAGGTACTATGAACTTCCCTCATGCACAGTTAACGGCCCTTAATCTAAATAGAAATATCATATTAAATTAAAGAGTTTATGATGATTTATTGGTTACAGAGACTCGAAAGAATCTAAATTCATACTACATCACATTCCATATTTCTCCCTCTTTCCTTCGTTTCTCCTTATATGTGTAGAAAATAAGTAAGAAACAAATATCATGTTCTGTTCATCAACCGGTGGTTGCTTCATGTGGGACATCACTTAAATCTCCTAAGTTTTTGGGTTCGAGTCTCCTGAATAGAAAATATCTAGATGAGAAAGTTAGTCTCACCATGACGTGATGCTTACAACTCAAACATGGACCAAAATATCCGTTATAATGTTTTCTAATGTAGTAACCAAAAGGGGCATAAAAATAAAAGGAACATTTCATTTAATTCTTTAGGGAAGTATTAGGATTTTTTTATTGTACTTGAAAACTGATCATGTTGATTTTCTTTTTGACAGAGTATGCGTATACTTGCAAAGTGACAGAGAAGAGTGATGTTTACAGTTTTGGGGTGGTGCTGATGGAATTGGTCACAGGGAAGAGGCCTATGGAGACAGAGTTTGGAGAGAACAAGGACATAGTCTACTGGGTATGCAGCAATATTAGGGACAAAGAAAATGCAGTTCAGTTAGTGGATCCTACCATTGCAAAGCATTTCAAAGAAGATGCAATGAAGGTGTTGAGAATCGCCACATTGTGCACGGCCAAATTTCCAGCTTCAAGGCCTTCAATGAGAATGTTGGTTCAAATGTTGGAAGAGATTGAGCCTTGTGCTTCAAGTTCAACCAAAGTGATTGTGACCATAGATGGCTAAACAAGTTGCACCAAAGAATCATACAAAAATTTCTCAATTGCAGAAACTGCATTCTTGGTTTAGTTTTGGATTCTTAACACCATGGTTTTGGCAAAATTAAATGCTGTTGCCAAAATCATGATTTTGAGAGATCCCAACTTAACAAGAAATATACTAGAAGTGAGGCTGTGGACAAAATGAATTGGGTTCAATTAGGTGGACTTCTAATTGAAACTTGTGCGATGTCCTAAGGTTGGAGTGGAATTACATTCCCTACCTTGAGTTTTTGTTAAAAACTAAAAATATCATAATGTGAACCATATCCTAGTTAGTTAGAAACCTAAAGAGGATTAGCTCTGTACCTTGTATATGTATAGTGATGAAATTATATTTTGAATCAAGTCATATAGCTCTGTATCATGCATACACAAGCCAATGAACACTGTTATAAGATGTTTAGTGCAACACCTAAACTATTTTCCTCGTTTTCAATCTTGAAAATGTGGTTTAGTAACTTTTCCATGAGGTTTGGGAACATGTTAGCCAATTTTTTTCAGCAATGTGCCAACAAACTATGTGTGCCTGTTTGGTTTTCGGTGCAAAACCGCATTTGGTGAATTTGAGAACTCACGTTACGAGATACTAAATATGAAAGTAATTCAAGACTTCTATCGACTTTCAGTTGGGTTCAAATGGAAATCAAACATGCTTTGTGTTGTGTCGTATTAGAGCTGATCATACAACCTGATGAGAAGTCAATAGACTTTGGTCCAAAACAATTCAATTCATATGAATACATTTTTTTTCAAAAGATGCTTAGAATAAACACTAAGAGAGTTGTCTTGTGACACTTACATCTTGTAGGTCTAAAATCTTAAAGCGCGGTACAAAAATGCACATAGATAAGACACCAAAGCACAAGTATGTCCGATCAAGCTAAAACGTCTAACTATTGTGCATAAAGTAAATAACCCTATAAGCCATACAAATAAACCCTAAACACCCAATATTCTTTAGAGAACCAACTGACGAGGGTGGCCAAGGAAAATGAGAATAAACCTAGACTAAAAAAAAGAAAAACTTACTTATTTGAGTAGTTAAATCATCTAATGTGAGAGAATCCCATCTATTGCGGAGAAAACATCTACCAAGCAAAAGGAGAAGCCTCTCTAGAGGAAGGGAACCCTTCAAATGGGGAGGTGACCCCCAAAGGAGGCTGGCGATGCATTTATTACAGGAAACTCTTGCTTTGCTAGGTTAGAGACGAAATCTAATTTTTTTTTAAAAAGTCAATAATGATCTTTGGAAATTGATATACTTGTTTTCGCTAATAGTTTTGTAGTCATAATAAATTGTACATGATTTATGTAAATCCAAAATAACTACATTTTTCTAAATTATCACTACAATAAATATATGATTTAAAGTGTGGTTATAAAGAACTAAAAGATGTGGTGTGGTGGTTAGCTCACTTTATCCCTAATTATGAGGTTGAAAGTTCAATCCTCGATCATGGGTATAAAGCGTACATTATAATCAGCCGTTTACTGTTTAATGCGAGCACCTACGATGATGTGATTGGTCATTGCTATCAGCCGTGGATGCCTTGACTCACCTAATAAAGTGTGTTATAAACCAAGAGGTGTTGTGCGCTCACCTCGTTCCGTAATGATAATAAGGTTGAGATTCTTACCATGAAAATAAATCACATTTTATAAATAAAAATAATGTGGGGTTATAAATAATAAATATTTAATGTTAATTGTAATTGCCTTGTTTGTATCAACTATCAAGACAAGTTACCAAATTTTCATGAAACCATTCCATTTTTGCATCTGATTTTTACGTTGGCAATCCCAATGGGATATGAATGAGACTACTAATCACTGTCACATGTTCATAAAGACATAAACCATGAATCATAACCCCCAAGAATGAAGTTGGGTTTTGTTCCAAACACCCTTCCATCCTCTACCTTGTTACCTCCCCTAATATTTAACCTTCCCATCTCACTTCCATTCTCTCAGCCTCAAACCACATCCTCAGGTCCCTCTCTCTCTCTCTCTCTAGTTGGTTGTTGAATTATGTGATACTGTTATATACTTTACTAGATTCCTCAAAACTTTGTGTCTTTTAAGGATGAAGTGATTCCTGTAAAGTTTGTTTCTTTCCCCCTTTTTTTGACACCCTTTTGTCTGTAGAATCTATTTCTGTGTTTGTTTTATGGAACAGCTTTTGTAATTTCATGCGGGTCTGCTAAAAGTTGTGTTCTTTCTATGATGGGCAGGGAGAAAGAGCTTAATTCATCGTGTGCAAAACATTGATCATAAATTTGAGCCAATTCTTAGTCATACGATGGCTTCAGAACAGGAATTCTCAGAACTGAATAGAAATCTTTACCCTCACATAGAACCCTACAGTACTGGATTATTGAAGGTTTCAGATCTTCATACTATCTACTGGGAACAATCAGGAAACCCCAGTGGGCATGTGAGTAGTGATTGCCCCCAATAACTGCTTATATATGTAATTTTGTTTATTGATGCATCTGATTGAACTGTGATCTTAAATTGTTCAACATGGCCTCTTGTAGAATCGAAGATATTACTAGAGCCCGTTTGGATGCGGACTTGTTGGAGCTTATCTACTGCAAATTGCAAAAGCACTAGATAAGCTCCAATAAGTGCTCTTTTGTTTGCATCCAAACGGGTTGCTAGACCATGTTGATTACAAGGATATATTCAGTTCTTCTGTTGTGGCATGTATTTGATAGTAACTCAGTATGCTGGGAGAGGACATCAAGTTTATAGAGCCATTATCCTACTCTCTGTAGTTCATGTTTAGAAATACTTTTGTGGGCTATTGGGAATTTAATTTATGGGATATTTGTGAATTGGCTTATCCTAATAGTTGGTTAAAATACATCTAATTCCATTAACCTTCAAAACAGAACAGAAGGCCAAAAGGAGGTAACAGAAAATAGGTAGCCATTTGGTTGGTCGGTAGGTTTGCCTGTTGATAGTTACACTAGTTTGGCTTCTACTTGTAATTAGCACATGAAAGTTCTATATGGGGTGTAAAAGGGAAAAAAGAAAAAATGGAAGAGGTTTATTTGGGCACTTATACATGCATTTGTGGTTGAATTCTAGCATTTTTTTCCTCTTCCTTTTTTCTCCCTTGAAAAGCTAGATTCTATGCATCAAAACTCTGGTTCTTTTCCATTTATATTACTTTGTTAAGATGGTAAAAAAGAGCTATTCATCATTTCATAAGCATTCTTCTTGCAGCCGGTTGTCTTCCTCCATGGAGGTCCCGGAGGGGGAACTTCCCCAAGTAATCGGAGATTCTTTGATCCTGAGTTCTACCGAATTATACTATTTGATCAGGTTAGTTTTCAAACTGTGGTGTGCAATTATAATCTCCAGCTTTTGTGTAATGGCTATTGTTCTCTTTATCAGCGAGGTGCAGGGAAAAGTACACCCCATGCTTGCTTAGAGCATAACACCACATGGGACCTCATTGATGACATTGAAAAGTTAAGAGAGCACTTGGAGATTCCAGAATGGCAGGTCATACTTCCTTGTCGGTTGTTCACCATTATACATTCTGTGTTTCTTATGTAATGGGATATGATCTTCTACTCCATATTATATACAGGTATTTGGCGGGTCATGGGGAAGCACGCTAGCCCTGGCATATAGCCAATCTCACCCGGACAAGGTGTATAGCTTTGTTTTGATTTTGATTGGTTTATTTTCTATTATATCAAAAGGATGTCTACTTTTCATTATATTATCATTGCTGTTGTGATTCGTAGTACTACTGAAAGGTTGTGTAATCTATAAAACAAGTTTTTTGCTTTGTTCTTCATCTTTTGAAATATCTTTAATTTTGCTACAAGGTTACTGGCATAATTCTCAGAGGAATTTTCCTTTTAAGGAAGAAAGAGATTGATTGGTTTTACGAGGGTGGTGCTGCTGCAATATTCCCTGATGGTATAAAAAAATATTCATTTTAATGTTTGTCTTGTGCATTAAGTTTGAATATTTACCATTCATAATAAGCTATCCTTCTAAAATATGGGGAGGTTTTTGAATTTTTTGATATATAACATTATGCCAGAGCTTTAGGTTATATCAGTTTCTTAGCATGTGAGAACTAAAAATTGTTTCCCATGAAGAATAGGCGAAGAAGAAAAATTATTAAGATAACTGTCTTTATTCTATATATATATATATATATGTCCATTTGGTTTCTTCATTGTAGCTTTGCATAATCTCATTTGATTTGATAGTGTTCATTGGCTTTTCTACTCATTAATATCCTGACTTTAAGTGGTTCATAGTCATAGTTTGTGCATTTTGTCTCATGTCAGCTTGGGAGCCGTTTAGAGACCTTATTCCAGAAAATGAGAGAGGATGCTTCGTTGATGCCTATAAGAAAAGGTTAAACTCTGATGATATCCAAACGCAGGTGATTGTTTCCTGAGCTTGGCCTCTACCTTTTCCTCCTATGATCGTAATACTTTTTTTTAATTGTTATTTTGGTTTCAAAGATATTATTTCATGTTTTGACCTGAACTTCCCTTAGAACTTCGTGCACAAAATTGAAGATAATTTGTAAAGGATCCAATTGCAAGGTATGAGACTTGTATCCCACATTGGAAGTATGACATTCCAGTGGGGGGGGGGGGGGGTTATGAGGCCTTTGGCCCTCCAACTACATTGACTAGTTTTTGTGGGATGGTTCTCCCAAGGTTATTCTCAATTGGTATCAGAGCGTACCACCATGTCTCCACAAACACGCAGTGTCGGTGGTCATGCTGGCGTTGCAGTATTCGCCTGAGACTAGTCAAAAGGGCTAGAGCATAGCCAACACTAATGGGGTTTATAAGGCCTTGGGATTTGGATCGTCGTGGGATGTTAGGATCCAATTGTAAGGTTTGGATCCCACACTGGAAGTATGAGATTCTAGTGTGGGGTTTATAAGGCCTTGGGCTCTGCAACTACAATGGCTAGTTTTTGTGGTTCTAGTAATTGAAATAGTTCAGAAGTCTCTCCTTATCAACAGGTATTCCTATCTGAAATGAGGAATGACAAACTTGTTACCTGACTGGATTATCTTGAGTACTTTTCTTGTCTATATTGAGAAGTTGAGTACCATTTTAATTTTACACGTGGAGTTTTCTATTTAATTGAGTGAGATTCAGTGAGCAATCTCTGTTGGATGTAAAAAGGACTAGTCCTGAGGTTTTCTGTTTGGCCATTATCCTTCCAAAAGAAGTCATTACATTACTGAATGAACACTTGTTTGAATATGATTATGCATGGATTCAAGAGTTTTGTTGTTTACTTACCCATATCTTCATTCTTAGTTTGCAGCTGCTAGAGCATGGACCAAATGGGAAATGATGACCGCTCATCTTATTCCAAATGAAGATAACGTCAAAAAAGGGGATGATGATCACTTCTCACTAGTAAGTTCATAAAGTGAGGAATAACAGGGATTTTGACTGATAAAAAATGTGATAGATCATTTTTAAAATTCTATCACAATATGCTGTGCAATCTCCTGTGTCTTGAGAATCATCCATATAATTATATACTCTTGAGAATGGTACACACTGTATACTGTTGCTTGAATTACAGACTGTACAATATTACAGCTATTTTTGTGTGTCCTAAAATTTAAGTGCACAGATTATACTGTGTTTCATATAGATGTTGCCAACAATTAATTCCTTTTTTTATTTATTTCTTTGTGAATATTGAATCATGTCATGTTTGTTGAAATCTTTTTCTCCCCTGTAAGCAAATAGTTAATACTTCTTTTACCTCTCTGGCTTGACACTAAAACTTCATAGCAGTGTTGACTAGAACTGCAGATTATTCTTCTCTGCAGTGTGGAAAAAAAGTAGGCAAACCAGGTGGAATTGTACCCTTGGGTCTTAAGAATATGCTTCTAAATCTTATTGCTTTAATGTCAAAAGCTCTTCCATCTTTTTTAGGCATTTTGAAGTTCATTTTCTATCATTTTTTAGCTGACAAAAGTATTGTAAAGTCACACATTTCCATATCAAATAAATTTATTTTTCATCTTTGAAGTCTATAATCTTTTCCTCTCATGATTTAGGACTAGTTAATAGTTTTGTATTATTGTTCCTGTGGTTGAGATTCCTTATCTTGTACTGATGAGTGATGACAAACAATATTTTTTCAGGCATTTGCGAGGATTGAAAACCACTATTTCGTAAACAAGGGATTCTTCTCATCAGATTCGTACCTGTTGGACGGGGTGGATAAAATAAGGCATATCAACACCACAATTGTGCAGGTTAATAAATTAAGGAATATCAAGATTCAGACTCATGTTATTAAAATTCAGACTCTTATGTTCTACATTCTTTACTTTATAGGGACGATATGATGTTTGTTGTCCTATGATGTCAGCTTGGGATCTTCATAAAGCATGGCCAGAAGCAGATTTTAGGGTAAGACTAGTGTTAGTTGCTTTTGTTCATTTGCCTAGCTTACATTGGTTTTTTCTGCATGCTATGATAATATTCATGAAGTTTCAGTAAGAAATCTTAGCAGTCACATTCTTCTGTTTTTTTGTAAGATAGAGTTCTAATTAAAAACCAAAGAATGATTGTGTTTTTTTCTTCTTATCAAGAAACTCTACAAGCAGTAACTAACAAAATGCAAGTTTAATTCCACCTTATGTTGTGCAAAGCATTCGTCAATTTTCTGAATCATACTATGAAACAGGTAGTTGCAGATGCAGGACATTCAGCCAATGAGCTAGGCATAGCTGCTGAACTTGTGGCTGCAAATGAGAAACTGAAAAACATAATCAAGAATAAAGGGGGACTAAAGTGAGTGGAGCAGCAAATAAAAAAAGGTGCAGTTACAGACTAATCAGATGCTGCTGAAACATTTATCCATTGCTGGTTTGTTCTGCAAGGAAATAAATTGCAAGTGACTGTATTGCCTTGATAATTCTCAATTTTCTTTTCCTAAGGTTGTGAAGGTATTTTTTTGTTCCAGATTGTAGGGGTCAAACCCTACACATTGCTCATGTCCTCCTACCTAAACTCTTCCACAATTATCGTAATTGAATTGAAATGCACATGAATCTGATTAGTTTGTGATCCTGAATTTGGATTTCAGTGGATGAAATTGGGTTCGAGTCTTGTGTATGGAAAAATAACTCCACTAGGAGAGCTAACCTCATGAGAATGTGGATTTCCAGGACTCGAACATGAATCTTAGATGAGAAAACCATAACTGTTTAATTTCAAAATACAATACATTCTGAAAACTCAAATGACATCAATAGGAGGAATCATAGAGGTTGAAAACCATAGTGAATACTAGCTTATTATTACACATTCTAGCACTGCAATCCACATATTAGTAATCAGAACCCATGAATGAGGCTTTATCACTTTGAATCTTGAGAGGTTGGAAACCATGGCGAATACTTGCTTCCCATACTTGCTTAATGCTAAGTATGGTGGAACCACATTCATGGACATTCCATCTTTCTAGGGCATGAATTATACCAGCAACACGCCAAGCACTCATTGCTCTTCTTGGTAGCCAATTCTGACACCATAAATTAATCAGTTTGCTGATCACATTTGAAATTTTAAATTGATGTCTATATTATGAGTGTAAAACAGTGGTAACTACAAACCTCACAAGAGTGCAAGTTCATGAATGTAGTAGGAGTGATCATTGCAGGTGTATAATGGTAGAAGCAATCTTTCCTCGTTTTCTTTGGAGGAAAATGAGAAAAAGGTACGAACAATGTTCCTTCTGGTGCATTCATTTGTTCATCTTCATCCCATCCATCTCCGACTAACCAGGTCTGTTAAACTCATAACACACAGATGAGACTACCCATTAATGTTGATCATTATATGAATTTACATTGTTAAATGGTAGCTAGGAAACGTAAAAAGTGTGAATGTTGGTGCCACAATATTAACAAGGAGACACACTTTTCTTTTTCATTGAAAAATGAAACTTCATGCTCTTATTTGAAGCTCTAATTACTCTTTTTTTGGGACCAATTTAGCATTTTCAAAGAAATAATTGAAGCTAGTCACTTTAAAACTTTTATGAATTTAGTTTTTAAAGAAAATGAATTGACCTTTGGGGCATTAATTGATGAAAGAACCAAGCTTCCTTTGGCCTTGGTGACCTTTCCTTGAAGCTCTTTCAGCTCATCCTTATAAAATACAGCTACCTGCTTGCAATTTTATTCATAATCAGAATAAAAATTTAATAACTAATCTGATTCATATTAACCATGCATGTACCTGTACATTTCTACCACATAAAGCAGTAGCAATAGCAACAGCAATCTTGTTAAATTTGCCTCGAAGAAGCACTTGATTTGTCCCTTTGGGGATGCTGTTAAGCACAGTAGCAGCCGCTAAGCTACTACCATCTACAACCTTTATCTTCAGCTGTGGGAACCTTCGAATGTAAAGCTCACCGCATGAATTCAGCTCTTGTCTCTGCATGCATCAATATTATTCAAATAAAAAAACATTAGTTAACTTGGATAATGCTATGAATTTATCCACATTAGACCAAGAAAAATCGGTCTCACAAAAAGCTTATCCTAAATAATATGTACTAAATGTTAACAAGGTTGATGGGTGTACCGGTTTCGTAAAACTGTCCTATATAGATAAAGTAATTAATAAATTTGCAATTCCATGATGGATTATGTTAAAAATGATTCACCCATGAACCATATTTCTACAACTAACATTTAGCACATGTTATTTACAATATGTTTTTTATACGCTAAAACTTATTTGCAGAGATGCCCTTTTAACTTGTGAACCATATTTTTCTTAATTCACGGTAGACTAAACCTTAATAAATTAGTGAGGTGTGAGTGAACTTACCTGATTTAGAAGTCCTAGGGATATGACCTTTGCACCACTTAACTCAGCCTCCATTATTGCCTCTTCAATCAAGTTATTCAATGTTGTGCTCAGCCTCTTCTTAAAGTACTGCAAATTAAAAACAAAAAAAATTGAAAAAGTGTTAAGTTGATTGTCACAAAATCATCTTTCCGGCCCCCTTCTGGATGAGATGCAAAATCTAATAAAAGTGACCAATGTACAACAATGTTACTTGTGTTGTAAATCTTGGTATAACCCAGGATTGCAACTTGAGATCGTTGAAAGTGTTGCTCTCTAAAACAAAGACACGTCCAATGATGCGAGCAATGAGCATATAACACATCGTGAAAGGCCGCATGAAACGTAGGTACCATTTAGATGCTTGAGGGTTGGAGGCTAAGGAAGAAAACCCTAATCGAAGTTGATAGATGGAATCAATTGTAGTGAAGTGTGTTAAGTGAACCACATCTACTACCTCCTTTGGTCTTTTCAAACAGGTTTCATAACTATCATCTGAGGATGTATCCACAGTACCATAAATGTAGTCATACAGGGGCATGAAAAGTGTGTAATTGGACCTGAATTTGGTGTGATGCAAAGAGTGGAACCTGTGAAAACCAAAATGAAACACTTCTCATTAAAAGACTATAATAGGAGAAACAATAAGCAGGAAATTTCATGCCTACTATTTTTTGTTGCACCTTGTATAATTTGGTTGGACTTTGGCTATGTTTGGCATGCCATTTCAGCTAGCTTATAGCTTATTTGACTAGCTTAAAGCTTATTTGACTAGCTTAAAAGCTCTATAAAAATGTTTGGTGAAGGAGCTTATTTCAGTAGCTTAAAGCTTTAAGCTATAAGCTATCTCAGGTAGCTTAAAGCTTATAGCTTATTAAATATATTCTCATTTTTATCCTTACTATTTTATCAAAATTTCACCTTTAGCCTTATATGTTTTCTACTAAACCTATTTACCTACTCATTTTTCGATGTACCAAAAAAAAAACTTATTTATTTATCAGTTATCACACTTGTCTCATATGTACATCGTTCCCGCACATAAATAATTACTACTTCAGAATAAAATAAATAATTTTATATTACAAATTACAAATTATTTGTTTTATTCTATTTAATTTAATAAAAATATAGAAAAGTAAATAAGTAAAAATTAATATTATATTTTTAAGATGATACATAATTTGAGTGAAATTAAAAAATTTATAATAATTTTAAGGCTTAATACATCAGAAGGCCCCTGAAATTGTAAAGGGAATCAGTTCCAGGGCCTGAAAAAATTTCGCATCAAATTGGGTCCCTAAGAATTTTTTTTTAATTCAATTAAGGACAAATGTTGCCAGACTTCAATTTTAGCCTAGTCAGCAATTCCACGTGGCTTTTTTATTTATTTTTAAATTATAAAAATTATTAAAAATATATTTTTAATTCCAGTTCATTTATTAAGTCAGAAAAAAAAATTAAAAAACTTAATAAAATCCTAATCTAATAATCTCTTAACAAAACAATTACATAATCTAAATAATAAACTAACCTAATAATCTAATTATAACCAATCCCTGATTAAATCCTTTCATCCCCAAATTGAACCCAATTACAAAACTTCCCCATCCCCAAATTGAACCCAGACAAGAAACCAAGTTCTCCTTCCTCCTCCATCACTAAGAACAACAACCAAAAATAAAATTCCAGCAAGAAACCAAAAATACCCAGACAATACTCAATCTCTCCTTCCTCCTCCATCACCAAGAACAACAACCAATCTCAAAAAACCCAAAGCAAAGGTGGGTTCTGGAGTTTGCGGTGGAAGGTGCAAGGCATGGTGGTGGTCCATCGTCTCTCGATCTCGCTTCGCTGTCTCTCGGCTCCTCGCACCGCGCCTCTCCATCCCCCCTCCGTCTCGATCTCGATGGAGGTTGGGGTGTGAGGTTTCTATCGGGGGTTCTCTGTCTCTCTCGATCTCTTTCCCTGGATCCCTCCTTCTCCTTCTCTTGTCTGTTTTTCTGGGCTCTGTAGAAAGGGTGAAGGTTGTGGGTTGTGGTGGTGGAGGCTGTTGTTGCTGTCTGTGTTCATGAAGGTTGTAAGGTTGTTGTGTTGCTGGGTTTAGGGTAAAGATTGGAGATGCAACCGTAAACTTTGGATCTACGAGAAACCCTTGCCTCTGTTGTTTCTGCTTCTCTCTACCGTGGGTTGCTGCAAAGGAAAGATGGAATTGGAGCTTGGCTGTGATGAAGCTTCGATAGTGGAGGAGGGGTTTTCTTGTGCTTTTGTTAAAGAAATCCTCCGTTTAGATTAGGGATTGATGGAAGAGAGAAGATGAGGTGGTGGTGGTTCTAGATTGCTGGGTTTGATGGAAGAAGAGGAAGTGGAAGATGAACAAAATGAAGATGAAGATGTGGGTGGAAAATAAATTTTGGGGTTAGATGAGTTAATTAGGGCTGGATTGATTTATTAAGTTTTTAATTTTTTTCTGATTATTTAATTGAGCTGGAAATAAAAATAATTTTTTATTATTTTTGTAATTAAAAAATAATAATAAAAGCCACGTGGAATTGATGATTGGGATAAAATAGTCTGCTGGCACACTTTGGCCTTAATTGAATTAAAAAAAATTTTCTAGGGACCCAATTTGATGCAAAAAAATTTTAGGCCCTGAATTTGATTCCCTTTACAATTACAGGGGCCTTCTGATGTATTAAGCCTAATTTTAATATTAATATCATATTGGTATTAATGTGAAAATAAAGTAATGTTAAATATAAAAAAAATTATACAAGTATGTCCTTTTATGTCATTTTACAATTTCAGCTTGTTCAACAACTAGTTTTACCAAACACTTTTGTTCAAATTACGTAGCTTTTCAGCTATCAGCTATCAGCTTTCAGCTAGCTTTTCAGCTATCAGCTAGCTTTTCAGCTTTCAGCTAGCTTATCAGCTAAACGTGCCAAACATAGCCTTTGTCTGCCGCAAGCCCAAAAAACATGAGACACCAATTAAAATGTCTTATTTGTAATTAATTTTAGCACATAAAGTTTATATTGTAAATTATATGTACTAAATGTTAGTTGTAAAAACATGATTCATTTGTAAATCAATTTTTAACATGGTCCACCACTAAATTGTCCATTTGAGATGTTACCATGAAGTTTTTTCTTCAATTTTCTACCTTCCAAAGTTTGTCAAGAATACTAGAAACACAAGGGAGACAATAATTACTATTTTTTTTCTTAACCAAATATATCTCACAAGCAGTAGTCGTGAGACTGATATCTCACCTTATGGTCAGAGCACTAAATGGTATGAGTTAACTAAGAGTTGAAAAGCGAAACACCAAGCACTTGTATAAGGGATGAATACTCTAACTCACTTCATATTTGCATCAAATTAGAATAGAGCAGTAATGTAAACTTACGATGGCGTGTATGAGAGATACTTCAATTGGGGAAAGAAGGAGAAGAGTTTCTTGGGGAAGAACTCAAAGTTGCAATGGCCCATGTTGTTCATGAAATCAATGTAGAAGATGTAGCCATAAATTGCAGCTACGGAAGATTTCCACATGAAAAATGTTGTCAATATTGGTATTGAGAACAGCGTGAAATACGCTAAGAACTCAATAAAAGGGTGAGTTACAGCTGCCAAGAATAAAAAAACACAGTTACATCCAAAATTATGATATATTACTATAAGTTTTAATAATATTAGCAAATACTATTTTCTTGTGAAAACAATGTCCTCATACATGTGATAGGCTCAGTGACAATTGAAGAATGATGGTGAGAATGGTAGCGAGAGTAGAGATAATGGTGATGAAGTGCTCTGTGTAGCCAGTAGTAAATGAATTCCACTGGCCCAGCATGCAAGATAGCTGTGACAATCAGACCATCGGTTTTCCACCAGGGAAACTTATAATAATCCCCCAAAATGTTGTACCCAATGTAAATGACCAGTGCACTGAACAAGATCTGGTCATCCCTGCAAGAACAAAAATAATTTGGTGGGTGCTTAATATCAACCTTAAAAGTGTAACGGTCGGGTAAGTTGGTCCCTAGAAGAATAAAATATTACTGTGATTCTTAATTGTATCAAATGTCAGGTCAAGTTAGTCATGACTAATGTTTTACCTAATCAAAGGGACTAACTTGACCGATATTCGGCACAATTAAGAATCTTGAGGTATTTCTTTTTTCTAGAACTAATGCTTAATATCGAACTTAAAAGTGTAACCGTCGAAGAAACTGGTCCCTAGAAGAATAAAATACAAGTATATCATTGTGATCCTTGATTGTGTTAAATATCATGTCAAATTAGTCATGATCAATGTTTTACCTAACCAAATGGACTAACTTGACCGATATTCGACACAATAAGAGATTGTGGGGTATTTTTTTCTAGATACTAACTTGTTTGACAATCAAATTAAACATTTCACTGTATTTTAATGTAAAATTTCTTATATTTTCCCTTAACAAGAAAGACAAAAAATTAAGAATTGAAATTTATGAACCAATTGCTTTCTCTGTCGACTTGTTCGAATTCAAGGCCTTTATCAACAATCCTGTTTTTGCCTTGAGCAGTTTTGTAGCGTGAGACAGAGATCCAAATCTGGTTGTGTAGGATTCTGAGGAGTATAAAAGGGAATACCAGGTAGTACACTGGGTCCCGTTCATTCGATGTGAGACTAGTGTATGTGCCATGGGCAATCCATGGGGCTATAATCACGAACTTTAGATCCATACAAACATGAATACAAAAACAGACAGAGAGAAATGTGTCAACATCAAATAAATTCAATGTTTCATAAATTGATTAAAAACCTATGGTAGGTGATTGAGAAAAGGGCTAAAAAATTGTATACAAAGACACTATTTGAAAGAATTTATTGTACTTATATGGTATAATGCAAGTGTTTGTGAGAGTTTATGTCAATAGACTGATCTAGTTTTTATTAGTTTAATCAAGATATTTTTATCGCCGACAGTGATAAGACTAATCATCTCAAATCTCTGATTCACTTAATTGTCTGAAATGTCTTGTGAAAGAGATTAATCTTGATTATTATTCATGGAAGTTGAAGATTAAATTTAACTAGAACAATCTTATATGACTGTATGTACATAAAAGGAAAAGAGTACAAGAAAAATGCAAGATCCCTGATTAATAAAGAAATTATAATGATGAAGAAGACTATAGTTATAACTTGAGTAAAATAATAACCTTGAAGTTCCCCAGAGACTTCCAAGGCCAATCTGTAAGAATGCCTGGTTTGGAAGCCATATTGTGCATAATAGGGTGCGTGGAACCCTCCTTTAAATAATGCATGAGTGAGTTAGAAATTCATCTAAGTAATTAATTACTGGAAACCAAACTTCTGCAGTGCTTGAATATGAATACGATGTTTACCTGCCAACCTACAAGTTGTCAAGGGTGGTGGAAATTGAACAGTTAACTGCTGCTATACCATTACTGATTCGACATACAAGTTGTTTTCTGGTTTTGCAGGAAGTAAATTCTCATATTTAGAAAAAAAAGAAAAAAGAAAAACGGTATTCTTAAACTCTCATTAGTACATTTTGGTGGCAATATATAACTTTTTCTCAACGATTTAGATGAATGAATTTGTACAAGTATTGTTATTCTAAAAGAAATTGCTAATTTTAATTTGTAGTCTCAATCTCATTATTCTGTAAGGAAGTCGTTGTTTGGTCGAATTGAATGATGTTTGATAGGAAATATGTAAACTTATAATTGTAATTAAGGCAAATGCTACACATATTGTCAAGAAGTGGAAAATCAGTGGCAGATCCAGGACTCGGGTCAGGGGTTCAAATTTTTCAAACGAACGCATCGATAAAAACATAATTTAAAACATGTGCAAAATTTAGACTACTAGTACAAAAAAATTTATATAGGGGGTAAGTGTAATTTTTTTATACTCTAAGTCCGCTATTGTGGAAAACGTTGATGAATGAATGAATAGCTGATCCGTGAGTTATGTTCGGTGTCCTATGGTAGTTATCGGGATTCAGAACTGGCTAGATTAATAAAGCCCAAGAGAAGAATGAGAGGAGGAGAGATAAGTATATACACTACATGAAGGTGGGTTTTTAGCTGCGAGGACTAGCATCGGACTCGACACATACACTACTTTACAATTCAAATTTGTGTTACTTAATGGTAGTGTCTGGACACCAGCCATAGGAGTCAGCGTTGCGATGCTAAAGTCATCAACTATAATAGTGTATGCCTGACGATGATAATTTGAAAGAGATTTGACCCATTTGTTGAGCCCATCTATTAGTGTCGATATGGTCAACGTTTATATTTGATAAATACTAAGCTCATATGTTAGCTGTAACGCCCCAATTTTTCGACTGAGGAATCACATTAGTAACCTAACAAAGTCTAAGGACTATTCTGCAATCCCTAAAATTCAAGGGAATTTTTTTCTTAAAAACAACTAAACACTTCAGCTCAAAGGTTGGAAACATATCATAACTTTATTTAAATAACCTGTTTCCCGATATACTCTAATAATAGTTTACAACACCATAAGTAAGGTTCAAAATAAGTATGCGCACTTTAATAATGGCGGAATCAAGGTTTTAATAACAGAGTTCTCATATAGAAAAGGAGACTCAAACATAATCCACAAAGGAGAAGCAAAGTTGCTTCTTACACCTCTACTCCACTGCCTACGACCCGATCTCTAACTCGAGCAGCTAAACTTCGGCGGAAGGATCTCCATCGCTTAATAGCGTTAAGCGCCCAAACAACAAGTAGCAAATAGAAAAGGTTAACTCCATGTCATTACCACGTATAAAAGGGAAAAACATGCTATTCAAATTTAAGTGCATATCATGGCACATAAACTAGCAACTTAATTCAAGATAGATGACGACATATATTCAGCAATATAGAATCAAATCATATGACAATAATCTCAACAATATAACATCAAATTAAATAACAACAACCTCAATCTATAACATCAAATCAGATATCAACAACCTTGACAATATACCATCAAATCATATATCAACAACCTCAAACTATAACATCTAATCAGATATCAGTAAAACCAACAATATGGGTAAATCAATGACGTCTCGTAAGACGGGACAATGATAGGACCACACCTCCTCATCGCCACTTATTGCGCCACACAAGGCAGGACAACCGGGTGAACACAATCACCTGACCGCCGCTTATACGTCACACAAGACGGGACAACCAGGTGAACACAATCACCTGACCGCCACTTATACGTCACACAAGACGGGACAATCGGGTGGACACAACCACCGCATTGCCGCTTATCGCCACGCAAGGCAGGACAACCAGGTGAACACAATCACCTGACCGCCACTTAATAACGCCACGAAGGCCACACAGTACGCCACGAAGGCCACACAGAGTACAATCCAACAACGCATATGCACAAATATATATCAACAATTTCAAATCCAATAATCAAGGCAGAGTAACCCTATGTTACTCTTAATATCAACAAGCATACGTCAACTCAATTCCATATTCAGCACAAACACATCAAGCTCTATTGAGCGATGAATCAATAATTCAGTGTTGGAAAGCATAACCCTGTCATATCAACTAGAAAGCAGTAATGACAGAAACCAGTAAACGGTCGAAGCCTCTCAAAAACAGAGACGCATGTCTCTATTGTTTAACAACGGCCTTAGCCTCAGAAAACATTTGTCACAAGTCTCAGAAAATATTCAACATAAGCAAGTATACAACATAGCAAGCATACCAATATTTCAATCAATTGCCAAGCAAATTAAACACCTTCATCTCAAACGCATGCAGTGCGATAAAAGCATGCAAGACTCAAAGACACTCTATACTGAGTTACCCTTACCTTCGTGAGTAGTAGTAGCAGGGGCGGACCCACATAGGGCCCAGTGGGGTTCAGTTGAACCCCCTGAAGAAAAAAAAATTCAACCTACCCCCTATAACATGTTTTTTTTAACCCCCTGAAAATTTAATATTGCACCCTAGACCCCAACTCCTCTCTCTCTCACACTATAGTCACTATTAGTCAGATCTCTCTCTCCTCTCACAGTCACCACGCACGCACTCTGCACTCACGCTCTCATTCTCTGATTTCCACCACCGGCCACCACCACCACCGGCCACCACCACGCCGGCCGCCGCCGCCGCACCACCACGTGCCACTCTCCAGCCGTGCGCCCCTGCCTTTGGCTGTGCCTCTGCGGTTCTAATTTCTACAGGTATGGGCATGGCTGATTTTTTCCTAACCCTAATTTCTGTTTTTCCCCTAATTTCTAAAGTTATAATCTTCTAATTCTTCTCACCTGTTCAATTTGTTTATCCTAGTTTCTTGTTTTCAAGATTTTCCCCTTCAATTCCAAGTTCAAATTTATATTTTCTTTTTTTGAATCAACAACTTGTTTCATTCTTTTCCATTGACGTTGAATGTAACTTATTCCAAACACAAACTACATTCATCCTCAGCAATGATATAATGACCAAATAGCATCAATTGGCACGAAAAGAATGACCTAAAATTACCACTAGTAATAGTTATATTGTATGAAATGGCAATCTTTGTACATCATGCAGCTCATACAAATAATCATATACAACTCCTGCCCGGGTCCTCGCACTGAGATAGCCATAGCCCATAAGTCCATATGCTCTATGATCTTTTGCCTAACTTTGTGAACTGCATCAGGTGATCAGGGGATGTGCACTTCTTCTCATTACCTTAAATGTTAAACGGATATAGTGTTGATACATTTTAAATTTATACTTTCATTTCAAATTTGTTTCATTTACTGGAATAATTTTAGTGTTGCCTATATTGAAAAGAATTGAGTTAGAACTGAAAATACATTGACTATTTGATTGTGTTGAGCTGCAAGCATCATGGTTTTGTTGATTTATAAATAATGGCATGGTGAGCACCAACATGTGATGGATCGCTTGCTATATCTTACAGGGTGTTTTGTCTTTTGTAACCTATGGTGTTACTGTATCATCTTTTGCTTTCTTGGGGCTGGGTAGTAAGGTAGTTATTAATGTTGTTTGGATAACTTAACTATGAAGTATGTTGCTGTCCTTAGTTCTTAGTGATTACTTGGGTCTGATTTGTGTGTAAGGTAATTGATTTCTCAAACGTTGTATTGCTGTTAGCACTCCTTGTGCTTGATTTTAATGAATGCTTTGCTTATAAAAAATAAATAAATAATGGCATGGTAACTTGCCATTCCAATTGGCAGCTCAATTGTTTGTATATGCAAGCTGCTGCAAATTACCTTGTTCTGATATGAATCAAAGTGTTTAATTAAATGCTTAATTATATTATTAATCCTTTTTCCTTTGTTAAAATAGAGTAGTGCTGCCATGTTTTTACTGATTATGGTATGTTTTTAATTTTAGGAAGGTCATAGACAAATTTGAACCCCCTGACCCCGGGGTCCTGGATCCGCCACTGAGTAGTAGTGCATAGAAGTTGCGAACCTTATGACCCTTCCGATCTTAGAAAATTAATCTCTTTTTTTTAAAGATGCTAAGTTTCAAGATCCTAACTTCCGCTCTAAAACACAAGAATCTCCTCACACTCAACGTACACTCTAGAATTTTCACCAAAAACTTACTCACTCAAATAACAACTTACTCACTCAAATAACTAATGCTATTGTGATCTTTTTGTGTGTTTCCATTTCTTCCATCGAAGGCCATGTTGCTGCCTTATATACGCATAGATTTCAATACTTATATGTGAAGAAACCACACAATAGAAGGACGTGTGTCGTATGAAGTCAGAAGGACGTGTAAGCTGGGCAATTATCTCATGGTTATAATATGCAAACATAAGTGCAGCAAACGACACGTTCACCATGCAGCAAGAAGGAGGTGGTGTGTTTGGAAGAAATCCACCATGCAAACAAGCAGTGGCGGATCCAGGACCCCCTGATTAGGGGTTCAAATTTTTCACATGAAAACATCGGTAAAAATATAATTAAAAACAACTTTAATATGTTTATACATAAGAAATTATGCAAGTCATAGTTGTCATCTACGTGATTTCATATTATGAAATCGTTGAACAATTTACACTAGCAGTAGCGATCCTTTTCTCCCCTCAATCAAAGGAAAACTGAATAAAGTTAAATCTTACATCAGACTTGTAGAAATATATAAAAACGACTTTCTCTTATCATTTTACTTACTAATGGAAATAACAGCCCAAATAAATAAAAACAGAGGAAAAAATACTTGTCATTTGAAATTTTATATCTGCAAATATTTATGTATATATGCACATGTATATGTATGTATGATTCATTAATATTTATGTATATATGCACATGCAAAATATCTTAGTTTAAATTGATCAACTGAGATGAGAAATCTAAACTGAAAACACCAGAAAAATATATTTTTCTCATCGAACGTTTCTAATTCAGTAAAGATTAGATAAATGAATAATTCGATTGTCTTCAAGAATTAAGTATCTAAATCGAAACAAAAAAATTAAACAAAGAAAGCATAATTTGAGATTGAACTATTTTGCAGACGATGATTCTTATTGCAGTTCTCACATCTCAGTTGAGTGGAACTTAGGGCAGCGAGAGAAAGAGGGTGAGTGGCTGAGTGCGCATGTGTGTAAGAGAGTGAGAGAGTAAGTGATGGTAAGTCTTTAGTGCAAAACTTGGTCTACTAATATAATTTAAAAATTTCAGGGGTTCAAAAAATATATTATATAGGAATGTAAGTGCAAAAAAATTTTGTTCAGGGGTTCAGATGAACCCCCTCACTTCCAAGTAGATCCGCCCATGCAAACAAGCATGAGGTGCCATGTCAGAAACATGCAAATAAGCAGGATCTGTCCAGTTTCTTTTTCTTAATTAGAGGTTTATGAGAGGGTGAACTGTTGTCCTTGGTCTAGGTGTCGAGTAGTCATGGGTTGTAGTGTGTGGTGTGTCAAGATTTGAGTGGGGAGTTGGGCACGTGCTACTCCCCCAAAGGCCACGAGAATTCTGACAAAAGAATGGTAAATGAATACTAAAACAAAGTTGGAATCAGAATGGTTAGACTTATAGGATAAAGTAAAGTGTTAGTCTTAATTGGATAGTGTAGGATTTAACTCATAGAGCTATAGAAAAAATGTTAGAAAGATGAATCATTATCCTAAAAATTATTAGGGACTCTATGATATAATCTAAGATCACTTTGAGCAAGTTTAAGTGATCAATGAACGGGTGTTAAACTATAATATTGTTTCTTCATATATTATATATTATATTTTGTCACTTATCAACCAGTCACTGACTATCATTTCTTTCTTTCATATATTTTTTCTTCTTTTTATCTTTTAACTTAATTTTTAAATTTTCTTTTATTTCAATTCAAGTAAGAAAATAATAATATCAATGTTAATTATATAATAATTTTTACATAAACACAGAAGCACAATAAATACATCAACTTAACCTTAATAACGCTTATCGCTATTTAACTAATAAATAACTAGTTAATTAATCGCATAAATTATCCGGGTCTTACATTAGCGTTGGACTGATTGACGCTAATGTCCAATGAATACAAGGGTGTGATCGTCGTTGTAACATCATACAACGACAATTCTGTGCCTCACTATTCTGTGTCATCCCCGCCGTGCAGTGAGGATGTAGCTTTGAAGAAGGAGGTGATCGTCTCTAACATTGCTTCGTTGGGTGAGACGATCGGGAAATATTCACACCAACAAGTTCAAATTTTTGATAGGTAAGTTCATATAGCAAGTCGGAGACCCCCTATGCATCAATTAGTTTTTGTAAATGTGGATGGTAGTGTGTGGGGAATCCAGGGAGAGCTTGTTTTGGAGGGTGTCTTAGATACTCTGATGGCTTATGGTTGAGGGGTTTCTTACGCAGGGTTGGTTACTCAGACAATTTGCATATGTAATTGTCTATTTTTAATGGGTTCAGGTTCTTGGGGTGAAATATTAGGAATGTTGTTTGTCAATCTAATTCCTTGGGTTATGTTCTTCTCTTGAGGAGAGATCTCTGTATAGACATAAATATACTACCCTAATGTGAAATATAAAGGATTTGTAGATCAGAAAGTGAGAAGTTGAGATTAAACATATCTTAAGGGAGGCAATGCTCGCATATATTTTGGGCAAAGTTTGACCCAAGACATGGATGAACCCTTGATGATAATTTAGACCCCTGTAAAGAAAATGAGCCAACTCCTGTTGGCTGATGTCATGGAAATCTCGTTTGAGAAATTTCAACTTAGGTGGTGTTGTGTTGAGTTTTTTGTTTTTCTGTTTGTTTTCTTTTTATGTTGTATTCTACAACATAACCCCTTACTTTAAAAAAGAAGATGATAACTAATTGTTATTTGTCAAAAAATAAAAAATTTAATTTTGATTAAAATAAGAGTATGAGATGTAGTTTGATATTAGATTCAATTATTGAATTTTATGGCATATTACAGCATCTCCAATGCAAGGTTCTTATTTCTTATTTCTGAGCTAAAAACTAAGATCTGAGTTCTTAACCATTGGAGGATGTTGACGTGGAGTTCTTAGCTCTTAAAAATAAGAACTAGTTCTTATATAAGAGCATCTCCAATGTTAGTTCTTATTTCATAGTTCTTAGCACTATTCATGTGGGCCCGTATTGCCGCATGTGCTTAAGCAACTCTCAAACAATTTTGCTCCAACTATGAGTTCTTAGTTATTAGTTCTTACCACTATTCATTTGGTCTCACCAAGCACATTATTTATACTTTTTATTTTCATAAAGTAAAAAATAAAACTCATAAAGTAATAAAGTAAAATTTCTTATATAAGAACTCAATTCTTATTTTTAAGAACTAAGAACTCTATGTCAGCACCTCCAATGGTAAAGTTCTTAGTTGTTAGTTTTTAACTCAAAAATAAGAACTAAGAACCTTGCATTGGAGATGCTCTAATGAGTTTTACTTTTTGAGTTTTTAGCATAAAAAATAATTTTTTTCTCTCATTCATCAACTGATTTAATTTAACTATTAAATTAACATTTAAATTTAAATCAAAATTATATGAAAATAAAAAATATTACTACTATAATGGTATTGTGAGACTAGATGAATAGTTCTTAGAACTAATAACTCATGGTTAGAGCAAAATTCGCAAAGAGTTGCTTAAGCACATGTGGCAGTATGAGCCCACATAAATAGTGCTAAGAACTAAAAACCTTTAGAAACAAGAGAAAGGGGAATGATGGAAGGGAGCTAGAGTCAAAGCACGAATTTCGAGGCATTTTCCTTCCATTAGTTTAACTGAAACAAGTGAGATGAAGTGTGTGTTTGGTTTCAAATCTGAATAGGCCAAACGTGGATCTAGAAATCCAAAAGCAACTAATTCTTGCTTCTGTAAACGTGGATCGGAGTGAAACGTAGATCATGAATGAGTTTTCCAAACACACACGAAGTGTATGTGTGTTCGTTAGTTTGCAACTATGTTTGCCACATAATAAAAATTCAGGAATTCACATTCTAATAAAACAAACGTGAAATGAATCTATAAATTACGTTCACGTTTAGTTAGGGCAATTGAAACTCAAACATACCATTAGGAAAAGAGTTCATGGGACACACATAAATCAATCCCATCCACTTCTCTTTCTTTCCTTCCACTTTTCTTTCTTCTCTCCTTCAAACACGCTATTATTATATTCTACAAAATCAGAAACAGAAACAGTGATACACAAACTGACACTAGCACGTTGATTCTTGACCACACAGAAGAAGAAAACGCGGCGGCGATGGGTGATTCATCGGAGGATTTCTCGGTGGTGGTTCTGGCTTCCGATCTCGCCGTCGATGCTCGACCCTTCCTCGCCCACCAATACCAACAAGGAGCAGAACCAGAACCAGAAGAAGAGAGTTGGCACGATTGTTCTCAGCACCTCTCCCCCGACGAAGACTTCTCCGATCTCGATCAACTGCAATTCCTCACCCTTCATGGCTCCGACAAGAATAACCACCGCATCCTCCGTATCGTCGGCAAGTACTATCCTGGTATGGTAACACCTCCTTCCCTGAATTCACGACTCTTAGGGTTTTAGTGTCAATTGGTGGTGATGTTTGTTTCTTAGGCACATTTGGGTGTTATTCAAAGCTACTATGTATCTCTCTGATTTGTATGAAATACAATTGTTTTTAACTGTGTCAGTGTGCCAAATCAGTCATGTGATAAACCATGTTTTTGTGCAATTATGTTGAAAATTTGAATAATTAGAGCACCAATTCTCACGCACCAAAACAGGGGAATCAAGTGTTTAACTTTTTATAGCATAGTATCGCGACCTGTCGCGGATGACCCCCAAAAATGAAATCCCATACAAGGGATGGCCGCTATTGGCCGCGAATAGCGGGATTTTGTGGCCGCGATCGCGCGCTATCGATATCTATGGTTTATAGACTTGTTCAAGGCGGGGAAAGACTTGAACCAAGCAGTGTATCTGCCATGGCGCTTTCTCATGGCAGTTTTTTGGCTTTCCACCATGGCCGATATCCCGTCATTGCCGACATTATATGTCATGTATGAAGGGATTTTGGCTTTCGGCGGATGAGTAAAAAGATTTGGTCAGGGAACGTGACATCGAGGAAAGGTGGAGGAGGTCTTTTTGTAAACTATTAAATGGAGGGCATGAGCTTCCGTTGGACTTGAATGCGGTTTATACAATAGAGGAGGTTCAAAATTACTCCTTTCTACCAAAGGATCTGAGAATGTAAGGCAAAAGTATCATTGAAGAGGATGGATAATAACAAAGCAGTTGGATAATTGATTAGATAATATACGTGTTGGGTTGAGGAAAGGGTTAGGAGAGAGAGGCATACGGTGGTTTACAAAGTTGTTCAAGGAGATTATGAGGTCTAAGTGCATGCCAGGTGAATGGAGGAGAAGTACTTCAAACCTTACCCTTGTGAACAAATGTGACTTTCAAAATTGCCCAAATTATTAAGGGATAAAGTTTTTAAGCTATATTATAAAGCTTTGAGAGAATAATTCAGTGAAGAATGAAGATTAAGGAGAAAAACAATTTGGCTGTGTACCACGAAGGTTAAACGAGGATCTATGTACTTGCTGCGAAGAGCAACGGATAGATCTTGGAGGAATCTAAGAGATTTACACAGTTTTCATTGATTTGGAAAAGACTTATGATACATGGGTAATTCTATAATGAAAAATGGAGTTCAGATTACTTACATTCGAAAATCAATTATATGTACGATACGAGTTGGTCACATACTCACAGGCTCACAGCTAGTGAGTGTGAGAACACTAAGTGGGGCCATAAAATATTTCTCTATAACTATAAGTTTGTCCTACAGGTCAACTTTGAGTCCTCTATGCTTCTATTTGGTTCTAGATTTTCTTACTAAACATATCGAACGAGGGTGTCAAGGTGCATGCTTTTTGCAGATAATATATTTTTAGCTGGAGAGTCGAGAGAAAAAAAAAATTGAAAGTTAGATATATGGAGTCAAGTCTTGGAAGCACGTGACTTCCGCTTGAGCAAAAGTAAACAAAATATATGTAATGTAAGTTAGTAGGATACAGGCGAATTCTGCTTAAAGATGAAAATCAGAGAATATACCACACAAAAAATCTCATGCTTTAAGCACCTTGGGTCCATCATACAACATGACAGGGATATACAAGGGGTTGTCAACCATAAAATTCAGACCTAGTGGATGAAATGGAGATGTGCTTTAGGTTTAATCTCAAGGTTAAAGGATAATTTTATTGCATAGCTACAGGACCTGCAGTGTTATATGAAACTAAATGCTAGGTACTAGGTAGTAAAGAGCCAACATGATAGGATGTTTAGTTTAGTGTTGTAGAGCTGAGAATATTTTTGTGGGTTAGTGGCTAAACAAGACAAGATTACAAATAAAATCATTACAGATAAAGTCGAGGTGGCCTCCTGTGGAGATAAGATGGGTTGAGTCTTGTTATAGCTGTTTGCAGTTGGGCATGTTGAAGCAGTGATAAGGAGGGTAGCCCATATGGAGGGTATTCGAACAGTTAAAGTTAGAGGAAAACCAAGGGAAACTATAGGTCAAACTATTAAGAGAGGGTTGGATTTAATAGTCTATCATTAGACTTAATTCTAGACAGGACATTGCAGCGTGGTTCAATTCATGTTGTCAACCCAACCTAGTGGAAAAAGGCTTTGATTATTGTTGTATACTTGTATGTACTCTCTTTGACATATTGTATGTAAATGATGGAATATTTCTCAACATAGTTAGATTCAACTGCATTACCTTACCATATGCTCATATTTCTTGATCTTATATGTAAATCTCACTATTCATAACTAGTTTGCCCCCTACCTTTCTCAACACCTCCGTCATATCCTATTCTCTTTCTACCAGGAAAAATATTTAAATAAAGAGCAATACGGTCTCAAATAATAAAATTTTCATTTTTTTTTTCTGTCTGAGATGCTGTTTAGAATACTTTTATTGCTTTGGCACTTAAGTGAGATACCTGCTTTCAAATGATATGCAGCAACAGTTGTGAGTGCAGAGCGGTTGAAGAGGTATGTTTTTCATAGAATTTGTAGTGAATTGCCAGATGGACCATTCTGCATCGTTTACATGCACAGCACCGTTCAAACAGAAGATAATTCCCCTGGCCTGACCATCTTGAGGTGGATTTATGAAGAACTTCCAGCTGATTTTAAAGACAGGCTTCAAACTGTGTACTTCATCCACCCTGGGCTTCGCTCCAGGCTAGTCATCGCTACTCTTGGCCGGTTTTTTCTGAGTGGAGGGTAAGTCATTTATTGATTTCTTAGCAGAAATCATCATCTAAGAGCATTCAATTAGGAGTATCATATTACAACCTATGTCAAGCAATCTAATGTAATGATATCATATGACTTCATCATTAAAGCGATCAACTGCATAACTTCTTATGGTTGATTATTACCTTTTTCTCTCTCATTTCTGTTTGTTTTACTTTGTTCTTTGTTTAGATTATATTGGAAGATTAAGTATGTAAGCCGCCTTCAGTATCTTTGGGATGACATAAAGAAAGGGGAGATTGAGATTCCAGATTTTGTGCGAAAGCATGATGATATTTTGGAGCATAGACCGCTCACAGATTATGGCATTGAACCCGATCCCTTTCACTTGACTGGGATGCCTTCACTCACACCCTCATTTGGAAAATACGAGGATAGATGGGGAGCAAGGGATTATGCGTCAGAGCACGGTTACCACTGAATCATAATATGATCTCAAACTTTTGTACAGAATAGCTCAGATGTTGTATTTGTGTTACATATACTTTTATGTGAGCTTCTTTACTTGTTAAGTTAAGCTTTACTATATGCGACTCTGGAGAAACTTAATTTAACATATGATTGTATGAAGGTTCAAAATGTACGTTTCCATACATTCCTGAGGCATGTTGAAATAGTTGTATCATGTATGAGTTGCTCCCCTTTTAGAAATTAGTTCTTTGCTGTGCATTATATCTGGTATCATTGCATTCAATTTGGAAATTAGGAATAACAGCAATGTTACTACTTTAGAGAACAAGCCCCTTTCTTTAGGGTAAAATATCATTCTTAATTAGCATATCTTGACACACAAGGGATGAGACAAGCCACTTATTTTCATTTCTATATTCTAATTTGATATCTGCATGGTTTATTCATGATTTTGTCCCTATTTCATCATGAAAGTATTGATCAGAGTCCCTGAGCTACATGAAAACCATAAAGCTGCTAGATAAAACAAGGATTCTAGTTTTATTTGAATACAATAAGCAGTAAGTAGATGAGTACGATATTACAATGAGTTTACAGGGTGAGGTAGTAAGTAATACAACCATTAGATTTAAACTTTAACAACCCATTACAGAAGCAGTAACAGTCGTTGCTTGCTAATATACCAGTAATATGGCTCTCCTGCCATAGTTGTAGTTCAGCAGCATTCTTCCCAAATACAGCAGCAGCACAGAGCAAAGAGGCTACATGATCAAAAAGAGTTGCAACAGAAGAAGAAAAGGTATCAGCGTTTACACAAATAAATTTGTTTGAAGGCTTGGTTGGATTATATGCTGATCCTATTCACTGACAAGTAGTAAAAATCTTCTGGTGTAAGTGGAAGCTATTCTCTAAATCTTTTAAGTTCAATAATCAGTTCATGTTTAATTAGTTAAACATTACACATGGTTATACTTATATCTATCCCTGATTTTAAGTCTATCAATCTATCATTAAGAATTAGATGCTTACCATCCCTCAATGAAGCCCCTCTCTCCTTTCTTCTTCGTACGGTAGAACAACTTTCTTTTGGCGGGAGGATTCTCAGTTGGATATCCTGAAATCATAGGATCATGAAAAGCAAAAATTGTGAGATTTTCACCTTAAACAGGTTTTGTGTGTGCTTGTTTATGTGTGAGTAAGAGAGCTGCTGTGAAGGATATATGGGAACCTGGTGGAGGCTGATTTGCCTGGGTCTCTGATTTCTGCATTTTGGAGAATGAAATGTGAGGAGGTCAATGTATTGAGCACTTGTATCAAGGTATGCTTCTGTATTATGATACTGTAATGTTGATGTTATAGTTGTCAAGTTATATACCAAAACCTTATGATATGACACTATATATAAATACACACATGGGGAGGGTTTAAATGTGCCTAGTCAGAGAATATCATGTTTGCATGTTTGGCCATTTATGATTGGCCACGCCTTGTGAACATGCTTTTCTTGAAGCTACCTTAATCTTTTGATTACAGCATGAAAAACAATTAAATGAAGAAACCATTATCTTCTGGAGGTCGGTTTGTTATTCCATTCATACAGCATTTTCTGAACATAACTTTGCAGAGTGATTATTCCTTTTCATAAATTTTTCAAAAGCCACTTTCAACTTAAGCCCCTCCTAAGGAACCTTCTCTAGAATATTTTTTTCTCAATTTTCACATCTTTCTGATTCATATTTGGACTCCTTATGGAAAAAAAAGAAAATGTAGAGAGAATCATGTTGGTTTTAGATTGAAAGCCAGATAGTATTTGTTTGTAGCAACATAAAAAAGCAACTTTTTATACTTCTATGTTATTCAGAACTTGGATCCTTTGCTTAGTCCATAGGACAACAAAAAGCAGTGAAGGAACATGTCATAGAAGAATAAAGGCACTTAAGTAGATTCGATTTTGGTTGAGTTTGTCAAAGGTTTTAGACTTATCTGCGTGTCAAACCTACTGAAATGTGTAATGAATTTTTGTGAAGAATATATTCGTCACTAATTGCTTTTTGATAGAAATTTCTGTAGGTGGAATAAAACAATTAAACCATGATATTTAATTGGTGGAATGGATAGGGGATTAGCACGATGTAACATCATTTGCACTGCACACATAATGCAGACGTATGCTGATCTAATTCCCACTTCCCTGGATAATTAAGCAATGTAATCATAAATGAATTCTTATTTTTCTCCACTTCAAAAGCCCACTTGGTGTGTTTAGTGGCCTACATTAAACCTTGGTCTACTCTTCTTTCCTTGCTGCCACTAGAACTTAGTACTGGGCCAGCCCAATGAAATTCAACTGATTTTCAGCCTCTGCAGAGCCAGCCAGTGCCCCAAACCTAGGTGCCCCTAACCGCCCGATCATCCGCGCACATGAAAGATCGAATGGTCCATAGTGGAAGGCGCTGCAAGAAGAGCAAGAGGAGACAATGACCTAACCTTAATCTTGCCAACCTCATACCTGACACGACACACAACGACGAGCTCCATCATTGCTAGGTCCTGGAAGAGAAAAAAAAAAACTTCACTTAGGGTGATTGGTCGATGAGGTTTTAATCACTAGAAAAGAATGCAATTGAAACACTATTAAACTCGAGGCATTAAAATTATGTAATTGTAAAACCATCGAGATAAAAAATAATTGAACTCAATTACTATGAAATGAAATGTTTAAAATTTTCGACAACTCCAGCACAACAACATTAAGAAAAGTGTATATTCAAGTAATCTAAGGGTAGTTGTTATTAACAACCCCCCTGGTCTAATTTCATCTCCCCCTTTTAAATGCGTATAAAAAATGGAGGTGGAGTTAAATGAGAGGAGGGTGACATTAACCATTACCTAATCTAAGAGAGGGTTGGACATAGATTTGGGTTTGCCGTTTAATTAGATGAAAACAAAAGGGGTGCATGTCTTAGTAAATATAAGGTCCCAAAACATGCCACTTGGCCTTTTGATCAATTTTTCCCCTACTTTAACTTGGTTTTGGTTTGCTCTAGGCGGTCCCCTATTGTCTTTTGTTTTTTGTTTTTCCTTGTAGCGTAAAGCCAATCTGGCCTTGTGCCCCTTTGTAATTGGACTTAGGTCCTTTTCTTGAATCTAAGTTCATTTGACCAAAAAAAAAAAAAATGCCTGACTTATGAAAAGGTTCGAACCTTTTCTGTTGTGCTTGACTCAACCAAAATCACTTTCTTTCTTGAACCATTTTGTTTTGGTTTTACCACTGCAATGCCACCTACATTAGAGCATGAATCTCCTTTGGGCTTTGGGAGGTCAAAGAGACTTTCTTGTACAAACAACACATGTAGTTCAACACCATAAAAAAGCACAAGAAGCTGGCATGCAAGCACAAACATTTCAGTTGCTACCAATTCATTTTCTTCCCCTGGAGTGAGAAGTCCTTTGGGAATCAAGGTGATTTCTTTATCAATGTTATTCCTTTCTTTATAAATAAATTTTCCTTTCATTTTAAATTAAAATATGCTAGTAGATATGCAAAAAAATATGAGTCTATCAGACAACCGTGTGACCACCCCAGCCGGTGATACCAGCTGAGAACAATCCTCCACCGTCAATCAGATGAACCCAAAGGTTAATCGGACGACTCTCTGATCACACGGTCATGGTTCATCAACCAGACTTTGGTTCCTGTCTCCTTAGAACTCAAGGATACAGTTGTACGAGCCTATAGAACAGATCCTGTTCAAGTAAGGTCGTGACCAGAACTGTCAGCGTGTGGTATATAAACGTTAGAATATAGTTCAGTGCTACCGGTGTGGGACTTTATGTTGTTATTCTGGTTACTGTGACTTTTGTTGTGTAAAATGATGTCGCTTTGCCTTCATGGCTTAGAAAAACGTTAGAGGAATTTGTCTAACTCATTGTTGACATATCCGGTTCTGAAGTTATTCAACCCTTTTAGAACTAACTCAATTTTTTTAGGCAAAATGATGCAGTAAGTCTCACCCTCGAAGCTAGGATTGTGGCCATAATTTCTCCATAATTTTGTCAAATTTTCTGGATTCTTAGCAACTATTATGATTATACTTGTTTCTGGAATTTTATTGATTACTTTAGGGACCCAATTTGTTGTGTTAAAGAGCCTTATTTAAGCTGTGTGACATTTGGCTAAGCTTCTACGAGCTGTTAGACACTTGATCTAGATTAGTACAACGATACTGATTTTTTCTCCTATTGATGTCTTCTCCGTATTTCAACTCAAAAGGTGTCTATCTAAAGAGAGTAAAAGAAATAGAAAAGTAATTAATCTCCGCTTCATTACTTACAATGAAGTTTAGATTCTTCAGCATAGAGATAGAAATATTCTCCTCCTTATAGTCTCTGTCTTTATGATCATTGTTACAATGTTACCTCTTTAGGTCACTTGGGTACTAAAATGGATGCAACTTGGACAATTTGACCACATTACTCAGTATTGTTATTGAGATTTGAGATTGTTCTATAAAAATTCAGTGATATATGGGTTCACAAAATTAATCAGTCATGCAACAAAAGCTTATAAATGCCTGTGAGTGAATCTATGTCCCTTTAAGACTTCAACCAATTGTTAAGCTTTCCCACACTTTGATGAAAAGGTTATTAGCTTTCTTTAGAATGGTGGTAAATTGGTATATTATTCAGAGTGGAGAGTAACCATTTGGTAACATAAGATTTTGGTTGCATTATAGGAACTTACACTAGATGCTGTTTTAGTGTTAGTTTTGCTTAATATAGTGATAATTTGGCAGAGACTCAGGGTCAGGTGAGAACAGAATTCAACTTGAGTAATTTTGATGAATCAAAGGAAAAATGAATGCATTGGTTTTAGGTGTAGGATCACTATAACAAGTGCTGTTGATATGTTTTTTAAACAGTATGCATCAGAGGGATATTTGGCTGAGCATTTTCCCTAAATTGTATCTGGAATGTGTTATAATAAGGATCATGTACATGGCTACATATTTATTGATTTCAATTCAAGTATAGAATGTCATTCTCTGTTCTGTTTTCATGTTTTTATTACGGATAGTTAGCAATCATCTGAAGCAAACAACTATTACTTGAACTGTTCTACTGGAACTAACTAATAAGATAGAAGCATCAATTTGATGCATTCAGTAAACTTTCAATCTAATTGGATTAACCCTTCAACATTTGAAAACAGGCAAGAATCAAAGATATATTGCACCACGCACTCTTTTAGCCGGTATGATCATATTGTTTTAATGCAAACTGAGTAATGTATATATTATGGATTGGAGACAGAATACAAACTGGGATTGAGAAATGATGACTATTATGGATTGGAGTCATTAGAAGAGAGGTCAGAATTCATGGAGGATTCTTGAAGCCTAAAGGATGAAGTTGATGACAAAGTGAAGCAGTGAGACTTTGGATGAATGGACGATATGCTGTACTTAATTATACCACATCAAGTGTTGTAAAGAAGAAAGAAGTAAAGAAAGTGAGTACTCATCATATTGCAATTGAGTGCTAAAATATTTTGTTGAGGTTGTGGATTTGACAATTGAGTGTTGAATCACGTTAAATTCATGAGATGTTTTTACACCTATTATTTAGTTATTTGGGTGTGCTTCTACGAGTGTGATGATTTCATCTTGTGATTCCCAAAAGATGTGACCCTTTATATCACCAGCTCATAGTGAAATATCATAAAGCAAGGATTGAAACCAAATTTATGTGTAAAAGTAAGGACCAAAACCATAAAAAATATTTTATGCTATCAAAACTTAATTTTGTTCTAAAATGGGGACTAAAAACTTATTTTAACCTAGTTTTAATTTTGGTGAAGTGAGAAAGGGAAATAAGGTGTTGAATTTTAACCTAGCTTCTTTCTCAAAATGAGATTTACACATGATAGAGAAGGTCGCGAGAGGAATTTTGGAGATTACTTTTCACGAGCCACTTGTTACTATTTATATTTATACACTGAGTAATGATACGTCTACACTCTACTTTCTTTCCTATCTCATTATCACCCATATTTCATCTTATCTTATTCAACATTTTCGATCAAATCACATATCAAATTCTCCCTGCTATTTCTATCTATCTCTTAATGTGTGAGGTGTTAAGAAAACATTTTTGATAAAGCAATTCGTATGATTTTGTTATCATATTATGTGATCTAGGCAAGCATCATGAAGATTAATGTGAGACTTATCAACACTCTCTTTCACATCCAGCGGCAGACTCTGCTAACGTCTTAAAATTTGGATTATGTTAATCATAGTTACCAAATTCACTCATACCCCCAAGTACCTTGTTCCAATTCGTGCGTACCGGTTAGCGGTACTTTTGCATTTTGATACTCTCCAATTCCTTAATATTGGCGTTCAAAAAGCTATAAAGCCATGGAAGTCGTGTAAGTTGTTTCCATTAGCTGCATGTAGGGGGGGAGAGTTGAAGACAAAGTGTTCAGGTTGTTGTGCAATGGCCCTTCTTTTTTTTTTTTTTTGGTCAAACAATGGCCCTTCTGTTCTCTGATAAAACCCATAAAAGAGTTGGGCCTACTATTTACATGCCTAAGAGTTTTAATTCTTTTTTTTGGATAAACCTTAGAGTTTTAATTAAAGTAGGGTCATCTTTTACCATGGGCCAAATGTCCAATAATAGTTTTTGTACATCCTTTTTTCTGCACAATCCAAGTTTATTACTAAAACAATTGGGCCTACTATTTTCATTTTGCATAACCTTTTTTTTTTACGGTTGCATAACCTATTTAAATAAAGAAAAAATAAACCTTTAATAAAAATGAAATAAGAATTTAACAGAATTAAAAATATTGAGGAAAAATTAATAATAAAAATAAATATTATAAGTACTTTGTTATATCTATCGAAATGATTTTCATGTATTTTCCTCTTGTAAAAAAAAATAATTTTCATGTAAATTTAATTAGAATGAGTAAATTTAATTAGAATAAACCGCTCGCGAACCAACTATATCTACCCCTCATACTGAATATTTTATAGATGACGTACCGCGTACATATTCTCGTTCCAGGTACCGGAATGTACAGTGAATCAGATAACTATTAAACCAAAAACTTAAAGATGAAAGTTGTTTTATGCCGATATAAGGATATAAGAATATCGGATATCAGAAAATTTCCCTTAATCTATTGAGCCTACATGACTAGATTTTGTCAGGGAATCTCATTTGACGTCAAGAAGGAGCTACAACATTTGCTCTGGCTCCATGGTGGGAAGTGCATCATTCTGATGCAATCGAGCTCTGCAGAATTGCAGATAAATAAACATAAGCAAGCTTTAATTTCCATAAATGAGTATATGGTTCGCAGTTACAGTTACACACACTGCATTTTTTTCTAAGATTATAGTAGCAAACCGGTGGGTAAACAATAAGGTAAATCAAAGAACCAGCAATGTGACCAAAACTCTGTATCATATGGGAGACAAAAACGTAGCCGATATGACAAGACAGCACCAACCTTGTCTCCCCAATCCATTCAATTAATTCATTTGTTTGATGCACTGCAATGCCTTCCACATCTTCTTCTGCTTCTTATCTCTGCTTAGTTTCCTGTTCAAGGGTTTTAAGGATTCAGTTCTTCTGTGCTGTGTGTTGTCAATTGTCACCACATATGAGGAAACAGAACTACCTCCTTTCTTTTCTTGTTAAATGCAAATCTGTGTTTATTTGGGCAATGACTGAGCTCACAACATGACTAATGACAAGTCATAATTTTGCATACATACAAAAATGTGGATTTCTGTGAAGGAATTCCAATGTGCTCAGATTCATGACCCATTGGATTTGGGTCTGGTCCATGTTTACTACTCCTAGTTAAGTCCTTTTTTTCAATGAAGGGGTCTCATGTAACCCACAAATCTAGAACCAGATTTGTGTCAATAAATGACCCATCAGAAGATGGAAGACTTCAATGCATCAGTGTGAAATTTGATTCATTAGAATGGAAATAGTCAGTTCTACTTTCTTTCTTGTCTGCAGCACATCATGTATTGCTCATTAAAGATCAGCTCAATTAAACCTTTCTTTGTTTTGTCCAATCAAAACAAAAAAATAATTGAAATCTTGACAAAATAATAGTGACATGCACAATAATATTCCCACCTGCCATTTCAGTTTATTCTTGCTTTTATTTCATGATTTTATATCATCCTCAATAAAAATAGATCAAGTCAAATCTTTCCACTTTTGGGATATTTAAAAGCCTTGTGCTTTGTAAAAGAGATGGGGCAAAGATAATATGATTATGATTTATGAACACAAATTGGAAGATCCATTGTGGCATCTGTCTGCCAAGAAAGGCCCACGTGTCAAGTCAGCAACATATTAGAATCTCTTAAGTTGTAGTAATGATGATATTGACTTCTTTTGATTAGGGTATGTGGGCAGTAAGATATTTTATTTGATTTTTTCTCTGTTTCCATTGAATTCTTCTTGTAAAAATTATTATAAATACTATTCTAAGGTCATGTTTGACCACGTCTACCAAATAAGATAATTAAAAGCTGAAAAGTTAGATGACTGTTATAAGATAAATGATAGATGAAAAATGTAAAATTAGCTGATGATAAAGAAATTGTTTAGAAAAATTAGCTGTTGAGTAAACTGAACTCAGTAAGATGAAAAAGATGTCATATACTTATATGCATGAATGTGTTTATACGTACGTGACATTACGTTATCTATATCAATATCTAGACGATATTGGATGTTAAAATATCACTTTAAATATTTTAATTTTTCTTTAAAAAAATTAATTTTATTTTTTTCATTTTCATATATTTTATTATATTAATAAGATGATAAAAACAACATTATATTTTAATCAATAAATAAATTTATATCTATCTAAATTAATAACTTACCTAGGAGATAAACCAACAATGTCTAACACAACTGATAGATAGTTGGCTTATTAAAAAAAAACTGATACATATAGTTATACTCCTTAAAGCATCTAGTCAAAGGTTCGAGCCTAGAGCGATGTCTATCGAGAATGATACTGTGAGAGAGATTTACCCAACTTTATGTGATCCCCAAGCCTTAAGAGGATTAGTGATTGTCGGCTAATGAGATACCTTAGAAAACAAAAACAAAAATCATAATAGGAAGATATCATAATTATTGTTTTGTATATTTTAAAATACAAAAGGATAGTGATGGAATCTTATTAAGATTATAAGGGTAATAAATTTAACAAGCTAGAAGCTACTTTAAGTACGTAGCTTACTAAAAAATTATAAGCTACTAAAAAATTATAAGCTACTGACATAAACTTCTTTATCAAACACTTCAAATGAGCTTTTAAACATCTACTTTGAGTATCTCGTCGAACATATAGCCTAAGAATTAGTTAAACATCTAATGAAATGAAATTAACTACCTTATTAATAAAAATGTATTATAAATTCTGTCTTCAATATTACAGTTTTTTAAGTGAATTTTTTTAATTTACATTTTTATATTCCAAAGAATTGCTAATGGAATCTAATAAATTAAATCAAGACAGCTTTGATGTATATATAGGAAGACTATGAATTTTCATATATTAACAAACACCTTGTCTTCAACTTTATTTTCATTCACTTTTTTGTGTCTCTTATATATATTTTTTGGTGAAACTTGAAAGTGAAATTGGGATGTAAGATTATTTGTGCGCGCGTGTCATTCTGTGTATCAATGTTTCATTTTCGTTTCCTTTTTTTTATTAATTGTGTTTGTGTATGCTGTTTTTAATTGGTGTAACGGGGACATCATTTTCACTTAAAAGCTAGAGATTTCACGAAGTGAATGATAAGGCGAGGGAACCTTTGCTTGAGTGCTTATATAATATCCTAAAACACTATATATAGTGTGTGCGATCGAGTACAATTGGAATTTATATATGAAGAGGGTTCTTTGCAAAAAAAGTACTCAATCTGTAGTGTTTGTAGTCTATAGAATACTGATAATCTATTGGTTTAAACTTTAAATTAAGGAAAGTCTGAGGAGGATCAGTAGTGTGTGACTTAATTACATTATTGATTATTACAACTTTACTGTCTATATACGTGGAGACAAGGATTATGAGTAATGATAATTATTGCATTCGTTTTGTTGAATTAGCTTGCATGGAAAACACAACACAGTGAATTGTAGGAAAGGAAATAGATTTAAAGTACGAAATTAAACGAATGTAACGATCAGCAGTATCTTATTTTCTGCCAAACTCAATAGTTATAATTAGTCCCTCTATTGATTTTAATTGTTTCTTACATTTTGTTTCGGCCTGTTTAGCAACTCTCTTGTAGGATATTTTCATAACTAGAAATCTCTTATCACTAGCTTGTGGGGTCGTGGGCTCGGGTGGTGTACGGCTACGAATCTCTTATATACAATCCTTATTCTTTAATGCTTGCTTAAAAAGTTCTTTCTTAAAACCTGTTTTTTTTAAGTGGATAATATATTAAAATCAAAGTGTTGTAGAGGCTAATTAGGGCCCCAGGGCCTGTGCAAGCAGGCCCACAGTCCAGGGGCCCCAAAAAAAATTTCATCAAACTTTTCCCTAAAATAAAATGTAGTTATAATAATTAATGTTCAAGATATTATTAATGACTTGAGCTGATCTAGTGGTTAGTAATGTGTATCTTGCTTTTACGTATCGGGTTCGAATCTCACCTTTTTGCTTTTGACATGTTATTAGGAGTCCATTTTTATTATTTGTCCATGACCTCCAAAATGTCGGGACCGGCCCAAAGGCTAATACATCTGAAGTCACTAAAAGAACTAATTCCGCCGGAACCTCCTCAATCCAAACGACGTTGGAAAATTTTGAGGAGTTCTTAGTCAAGAAATTAAATCAGCCACACTATTACCAGAACGACTCTTTGTTAAGATATGTTAATTCCCAATTCTTTGTTTATATACCGAATTTTTAGCTTGGTATGTTGGTCAGTCAAATTAATTATTACATAATTACTGAGGATGATGATCCCCTATATATGAACTTGATGGAAGGCTTAGTTATGACTTATGATGGTCAAACTATGCATCTCTATTTATCATTGGAAAACAAAGACGAGATAAATTAGATAATTATCATTTTTAATAGGAATTTGGCACTGCTTCTTTCAAAATAATATTGGAGGTTCGCGCCTCGACCGACGCTACATGGGACAAATTAGCACCGACAAATAAGACTGATGCTAATTATCAGGATCGGTCCCGACATTTTGGAGGTCCTGAGTAAATAATAAAAATGGATCCCTAATTTTTTTTTGGAGAAAGTTTAATAGGAACACTACGCCAAAAAAGATATTTTACAGCGGTTCGGACCCGGTGTAGAGCTCGCCGCTGTAAAAGACTATACAGTGGTCCGAACCGCTATAAAAGATAGATTATTTACCGCGGTTCTTTAAGGATAACCGCTGTAAAAATATTCAAGTTTTTTTAGGCCCCATCTTTTTGGAGGCCCTGGGTTGTGGGTCTGCTTGCACAGGCTCAGGGTCAGCCCTGCTAATTATTATGATCTAGCATTAGTCGTAGTCTCTAGCAGATTGCGACGACTTTAAGTCAACTTAACCAACACTAACACTAGCGTCGACTAAAGTGTCGATCGTGTTAGCTTCAACCCTTTTAACATCTGTCCAAACCTGACGCTTAATCATCTATAGCATTAGGTTTTGGCCAACGTCAATCAACATTTTTTTTGGTAGTGCAAGTGCTCTCCCCAAAATTTAAGTGAATTTAATCTTAAGATTCATATTACTAAAGATATGAATAAATATGTCATTTTAAACAGTAGACCAATTCTTATCCTTCTTGAGCTAGTTTTTTTGGTAGAGTCAGGCATAACCTGAGTTCTATTACGGCATCAAAGATTATCTGAAGTCCATTTGTTTGGGCTAGTGGATTACCCGACTGGCTTTACAATGAATTATGGTATTTAAAATTGTAATTTTTCAGCATTTCTTGTGTTGAGATTTGCTTGGCTTGGGGGTTTTTAAATCTAATTATGGTTTTGCTGAATGACTTTCGTCTTTTAAATTGTATTTCTCAAAAAAGTTTTGTTCGCAATATCTTTTGATTTTGATCTTTTTTTGCTTTAAAAATTAGTTAAAGCCTATTTTGGTTTTGAATCATCTAAAAACTTGACATTAGTATGAGCAAGTATAACAAATTAAAGATTTCACTAATCATATTAAGATAACATTATTCTTTCAACTTGAATCAAAGTATAAACCTTTTTTACTTTTAAGATATAGGGAATTTGCTCATCTAAGAATCAGAACAAATTAAATCACACAGCATGGTGTGTTACTTATCCCTTTATGGAAAATATTGTATAATCAAATTGAGAATGCTACTTATCTTCTTCATATAATCCCATATCTTTCTTTCCAAATCTTAATCTGGTCTAATGAACCTTCTTTTCAGGTAAACCAAATTTACAGTATATATTTCACGTCTCAATCTTCTGATAAGTTGTGCCACCTCCCCCACTCCTCTTATTTTTCTTTTTCTTAAAGCTCCCTGAAACTATGGGGTCGATTTTGCACCTTTAAATACGATTAGGTGAAAGAATATGATGTTCCAAAAGCTATGGACAAGCTTCAAACCACATGTACTATCACCTCCTCTCACCTATTACTTTCCAAGTTAGATATCCTGTCTTTTTTTAATGCTCCTGAAGAATAAAGCCGGTCTTAAACTTCTATTTTGACATTTTTAGACCTAAATTAACTACTCTGTATATGCTTTTTCAACGCTAAAATGATGTGTATGGGGCGGCAAAGTTTCAAGGATTAGACATGAGGGGAAATAATTTATACTCATTCCACTTCCACATGGGCGGAGGTGCACATTTTTTTTTTCCAAAGTTGGTATGACATTCTATCTTAGGTTTTGAATCAGTTCGGTATTTACAAAAAGAAAATAGATGTTTTAATTTTGTTTGCCCAAATCACTACAAGAAAAGCGTTCAACAATATCGGCATGTTGGCTTCCATACGCTAACTAAACAAAAGATGACATTATAGCTAATTTAACGTTGGAGCAGGGGTTATCGTTAAACCACTCGGAGCTAATGTGCAATGTCGGCTATGCGACCTACGCTCCACACATTATAAGATGGTTGACGTCGTTGTCCTTCTGTTAGCTAGTGTTAATCGTATAGGCCGACTCTAGTGCTAACACATTAGCATTGTCCCTTGGCCGGTGGATGCTGATAAGGATAAATTTGTAAAAACAAGTCAAATAATCAAATAACGGTGCCACTTAATTTGAAGTTGATGAATAGAAAATCCTACCAAAATGATCTAGATGTATGACAATAGGGAAATGACTCCTCAAAATGGTCTCAAATACATTTGCATGGAGTTGTGTGTTCCGTGTAAATGCATTTGAGATCATTTACATGAGTTTTTTCTCTATTGCCACACATTTAGATCATTTTAACAAACATCATTTTCATATTATGAGGTACAATTATTTAATTTTTTTCAAGTCATATTAGTTCATCCATACCATAGTTAATAATCAACAACATGCTTACAATACTTTGACATAGTCAAATTAAAAGAATCCGCCATAATCACATCCTTGCTATAATTCCTATAAATTAAAGTGTATGCCACTTTTACATACAACTAGATATTATACCCGTGCGTTGCACGGGTTTACTTACAATATTTTTTAACATTATATATAAATTATTATAGTTTAAATAAATAAAAAAATATTTTTAATTATAATTGTAAATAAACTGTGTTAAGACATTTCAATAAATATTATTAGACTTTTTTTGTATAAATAATTAATATTAATCAAATTTTATTATTGATATTTAATTATTAGCATAGAAATGATTTTTAGAAATAAAAAAATGAAAAATTATTAAGTTAATTTGAAATATTTAAATTACGTAAAAAATGTTAAGTGCTAGTGTCATGAAATAAATTTTAATATCATTTTTTATACTTTGGTTATGGAAATGAACACTCAAAAATGGTATAAGTCTCAAACCCTAGTAAAGCATGAGTCTAGTAATAGCCTAATCCTTTAGAATAAATGCCGAATGATCCTTTGCAATGATCATAAAGTCCCATTTTATAGAGGTTACATGAAACCCTAACTTTTCCATTAATGGGGCTTGTTAGGTCGTACCTCACTCGGCCCAACTCCCTTACATACATCAACCGCCCCTGGCGCTTGCCCTAAGGGGGTCCCTAATCTCCTAAGTCCTTTCTCTCGCCCCTAGCGAGTTTCTCTCTTTTAGGTCTTGTTCGTCCCTGGGCAAGTTCCTCTAGGGTGTGGGGGACTCGCCCAATCCAACTTTTTACCAAGAAAGTCATTTGTTGTGACTTGTCAAGGTCAAGAAGAATAAATTAATTTTAAATTTTAGAATTATGATAAGTGATAACATAAATAGCTTAAAATATTATCAAGCGAATTTAAATTTATTTAACTTATTTGGTTTTCGAATGTTTTCTCAAAGCCGATAGCCAAGAGACTTATAATCTCTCGAGGTTCTATGATCACATTAAATTGATATGCCTCTCACAATGAACATTTATTCAACTTTGACCATTATTATTTTTCTCTATTATGCTTCCTTAAGTAATTTTTTTTTACAACAAAAGATGAATATTATTAATAGCAAATGATTCATGAGAACAACCCTCTCATGGATAAGTAATTTTTACTAATATATCATAGATCAAAATTATTATTAGATATTTTTTCAATAATGCACATATATGTTATAGTTAACTTTAAATTCATTTTAGCGGCGCTTTTTAATTTTAAAACTATTTATCTACATTATTTATTAAAAATATTATTTTATTATTAACTAATTTTAATTTTCAATATTTGTCAAATGCAAAACTAAAGAAAATTTCAGTTTTTTTTAACAAAATTAATTTTTAATATTGACAATAATTTTTTAAGTTTTTAATTTGAGAATTATATGGTTTAATGCATTTAATACTCTTTGCTAATAAGTTTAATGCAAAAGCTCAAGTGAGCTTTACATATATATATATAGATTCTTAGGTATTCAACATCAAAGTAAGTTAGTTCTATATTTCATGCCACCTTCCACAGACATGTCAATATGTCATATTTGGTTTGTCATGTGCCGACCTCATCATATATAAACCTACGATAGAGGTTGAAGCGAATGATCTGTTCATTTCCATATAGTGTGTGCAGTCTCTTTTCATATTGTGCGGGTCTATAACTAAATCATTTGAAACTCGGAGTTGTTGCCCAAGGATTACCATAAGGTTTAAACTAGGATTAGTGAACATCAATTATGAATATGTGTTCTTTCAATATTTCACCTTGGCAGTAGCACAGTCGTGGTAGCAGTGACATGGAATCGGAGGTGATGATTTTGTGGGGGAAAGGTAGACAGGGGCGTATCAAGGATTTTCTTGTTGGTGGGGGAGGGTGTGGGCGAAATATAAGACTAAAAAATCTTCATTGAATATTATATAAACTTTAAATAATAAAAAATTATTTAAATATACATATTCGTTCTTTCATAATACTAAATTTATCTATCATTGTATCCATAGAGATTTTTTCAGCAATTTCTCTCTCGATATATACAACTAATAAGTTTATGAGAAGATCATCTTCAATTTTGTTGCGAAGCTGAGTCTTAACAACTTTTATTGCAGAAAAAGATCGCTCTATAGATGCTGTTGAAACAGGGAGTGTCAAAACAAGATGTATCAATCTATTTTTTTTAGAACAAGACATATCAATTTATTAACAAGTGAAAATATTGTTGTTTTTCCAGTTTCAACTAACTTCTGGTAAAACTCGGATAAACTGAATTTTTTTTCCTAAATTACGATCTTGGGAAACATCTAAATGATTATATATTAGTTGGAACGGAAAATTCCTTCTTTCTAGCTCGGGAAAATACTTATAGCCGGTGTACATTTCAAAATTATTTGGGGGCTATAACCCCTTCCATCCTCTCCCTAGATACGCCCCTAGGTGTAGATATGGGGGTGAGGGTGCACTACAAGAAATGTCTTTTAGTGACCACCCTGTAGTGACGATTATTGATTTTGTCACTAAATATATACTATTTGTGACAATTTTTTATGTCTTCCTGGATAATATTCCTAATAGATATGGGGGTGAGGGTGCACTACAAGAAATATGTCTTTTAGTGACCACCCTGTAGTGACGATTATTGATTTTGTCACTAAATATATACTATTTGGGACAATTTTTTATGTTGTCATGAATAATATTCATAATAGTGACCAAGGTCGAAGGTGCTCAGATCTATCTCATCAAGGTCAAAGGTGCTTAATCTGCAAGTGTGAACCCTTCCATGCAATTTTTCTGTTGATTTTCCTCTTCAATTTGTTGTATTGAGGTTGCTTTGACTTTATTTTGCTTCTAGTGTATTGTAATGCGAAATATCAATGAAAAATTCATGTGTTTCTTCTCGGTGCCCTCTGTTCTATACTCTTTTTTTTGTCCTCTCAATCGAGCAGTTGAACGATACACCCAAAACCTGACAAGATTGAACCCGAAAAATCCGATCATACTGGTCGGACGGTGGCGGTTATGCTTGTTTGGTGGTTTAAACCAATTAAAACCGACAATATTGGCCTGAACCCGACCATTGGACACCCCTAGCTAGTGTGTGAGATTAAAATATTAGTACATTATATTATATGTGCCCCCTTCACTTTATGAAGAAGCTCACTTTTTAGATTTTAGTTGTGTCGTGGTACCAGTGTCATGTTGTGTCCAGTGCCCGTGTTAGAGTAACTTCATAGTGTTGATATTAGGAAATGATCTGGGGTGGCGGCTTAGACCGAAGTTCGTAAAGCCTGACATCTTTGAGGTATGGTAAAATTTGTTCAGGTATATGACTTATCAAATTCTTCAACCTCAAACTTTATCTTCATCCCCATTCCAAATGTATTATGAAATGTGTACTCGTTGATGAAGTATAAAATCTAACACCATCGGTCTAAAATAAATGACTCTTTCACTAGTCGATTTTAATACCTTCATAAAATAAACCAACTTAGTCAGAACATAAACATGATAATAATTAACATACTATAGTTTAAATAATACCTACAAGAGGTGTGTTGAGTGACAAGTGAAGGGATGAGTGAGAAGTGCATAAGTTAGTGTGTGGAGTAGTGTGAAAATTGAAGAGTGGAGCAAGGTGTTTTATAGGCTGGTCGAAGTGGGATCGCTCTATATGAGGCGAATTAAGTGCATTGGGACTTGCTTCATGTTGGGTGAAATAGTTCAGACCACTTGCTCCAAGATCTGCCTCATTTGAGACGTGTATGGTTCAAGTGTCTCATCTAGGTCCAAGCGAGTGCAGTGAAGGTGATCCACCTGGGTTGGAATGGAGTACACCTCGCATATTCCAAACGAGACAATCATGTCTCGCCTTGTCTTCCATCACGCTAGAAGTCAACTGTATCCGCCCAGGTTGAAGCGAATCACATTTCGTGAGGCTCGCACGCGTGTTTCCAATATCACAGTGTCTTATCGTGTCAGTTTTCATTAGTGTGTATTGTCCATATGAAATTCCACAATTTGTCTCATATGGAGCAAATCCTAAATGCATAATCATTAGTAAATATTTCTGGAATTACATTTTGGCGTAATAGCTCTTTTGGTCATTCACTTCTCACGATTACGCACTTTTGGTCCCCAATAAAGCATTATTTTTTAATTATTTAATAAAAAAGATTTATGGTCAAATTAGTCCCTAAATTTGTAAGCGGATTTGATTTTAGTCCCTCTGAAAAAAAAAAGGTTTAGTGGCGTCATTTTAATAATTACTGACGGTTTTGGACTGCTATCAAACTTCATTTTTCCTTAGAGTGACTAAAATGATACTCACTTATAAATTCTGATACTAATTTGATCACTAACCCTAAGAAATTGTATTTTAATTTCAAGGCTAAATTACATATTTAGAATTATGGGGATTGTTATTTTTACTCAATTGAGAGTGTTATGTTCTTAAAATGATACAATAATGAAGTAATTTTTGTTGTTAAACAGAAACCATATATGCTAGTTCTCTCTAATTTGTCAAAAAGTGTTGTTACCCAAAAACAACTTCACAGAGTTAAGTCAGTTAACAATCTGACATCAAAATTAACAATCACGTACGGCCTAGTTTTCTTTTGCCTTTTCTCTTGTTCAATTTCATATAAATAAAAGCAACTTTTTTCCGTTTGAAAAATATTCCAATTCAATATCAGATTTTGCGCCAGCTGCATTGCAATTAAGATAGAAGATGAAATTTCTGTCTGGATGTGTAGCAAGTAGTAATAGCCCTAGCCATGCCAGTACACTCTCTTAACTGCAGTTAACACTGTGGGGTCTATAGAAGGCTCACCGAACCTACCAAAACCATCAGGGCTAGAAAGAAGAGAAAGATCAAATCATGTGACAAGTTTAGTCGACTCTGATCAGATTATGTTAAGGGCAAAAGGAATGAGAGAGACTAGTTGAATTTGATAGATAGTGAGAAGAGAAGAAGGGACATGTGAGTGAGAAACAAGAGAAGGGCACGTGGAAGTGAGTGCCAATGCCATCATCATGAGAGTCACAGTAGAGAGTAGAGAAACCCCCTAAAACATATAAATGCTCGCACCCTCCTCCAAAACAGTACTTTAATTTGTCCTCAATGGAACACAAGTAAGTGGCTCGGTCTAAATCACTCGAAGTAAATATTGAATAAAATCATCTTAATTTGGTTCGATAATATTTTAACATGTGCCAATATATGTTAAAATATTATCAAATCACATAAGCTTATTTAATTTTGTTTAAGACAAATCTTGAGTGATTTAGAAGTTCTGACTTCTGATGACAATGTGGAAGCATGAGAAGTCATGGATTGCTGACACGTGTTGGTTTTGATGGGTTGGGATGGAGGGTTGTGTGACCCATTAGGGGACCGGAATGGTACGGATCCTAGCCGTTTTCAGGTGGAAAGGCTAGGTTCTCTGGTGGAAACTGGCATATAACATAATGGTGATGATGGTTCAGAAACAGAATGCACAACACAACAAAGTGTGGTGCATGTGGAGTGGACTCATCTATGAATTGTCTTCAGCTTGGTGTTTCCTCGAAAGGTCAGTTCAACTGTCTGCATCGCATCCCTCACATGCACTCATCATCGACTTGTCAAATCATTTTATTTGGAATCATTAATAAACATCATCACCATTAAAATTAATTACGGCCCCTATAGTGTAGTGTGTGTGATTCTCTTTGTCATTTACCTTTGTCTTTTTTCTAGTTAGCGTTTCTTTCTTACCTAGCATCGTTACTTTCCCGTTTCCACCACCAATGAATTATATGGGTTAGACCCCCCGTCTTGCGTGTAAATTCAAATTTCTATCTCCCCATGCCATGCATTTTCTCCCTTTCCATTTCCAACTTGTTTTGATGGAGATATCATCATATTCAATAATAAAAATAACAATAATATACTTTGTTGAAGTAATACAATTATAAGTTTTCTTCACACTTTCCACCTCTACCCTTTTAGAAAAATATAGGAATAATGAAAAAGAAATAAATGACATGATATATTATGTCATAGAAAAATACAGTAGAGAGACAAGAATAGAAAATAAGTGGAAATGAATTGAAAGATAAAGTGGGGAGTGAGAGGTGTTAACTCCTACACTTTCAATTATTAGTTTTCTTATTTGAACTTTCGGTCCTCATCTATTATGAGCGATTATGTGATTTGACTCACTAATGTATAAAACAAGCAATTGGTCCCTAAAATTTTAATTATATTCTTGAAAATTGGATCATTCTGTCTCACTTCCGTTCAATTGATAACGGAGTACGTTGTTCTATGTGTCCCTCATTAAATGATATAGGACCTTCATGTTCCAGTTTTTTGGAGGAGTAATATATGTTTACTCCATGCGAAATAACTTTTTCTACCACATGTCATTAATTGGATTTGATGGCTGTTTCATTAAGGGCCCGTTTGGTGCGACGTATAGTATAAGGCCTGATAGTATAAGGCCTGATAGTATTAGGCCTGATAGTATAAGCCTTGATAACTTTCTTATACTATCCAGCGTTTGGACATACACTGTTATAATTTACCATGTCGTTTAAATTAATGCAATTTTATGTTTAATGAAGTATTGAATAATGATATAAAATAAAAATCAAATATGGAGGTGATTATAACGGTGGTGGCGGTGGTGATGGAAGTAGTGGTAGGTTGGTGGTGGTGGTGGCAATGGTGGTAGGTTGGTGTTGGTGGCGGTGGTGGTGACAGTGGAGATAGGTTGGTGGTGGTGGTGGCAGCGATGGTGGTTGTGGTGGTGGTGATGATAGGGTGGTGGTGGTGGTGGTAAGGCGGTGGCGGCTACAGTGGAGGGTGGAGGCAATGGTGGTGGTGGCGATAGGGTGGTGGTTGTGGTGTCGGTGGTGGCAATAGAGTGGTGGCGACGATTATGGTGGTGGTGGCGATAGGGTGGTGGTTGTGGTGGCAGTAGGCGGCGGCGGTGGTGGTGGCGGCAACATCTGTGGTGGCGGTGGTGGCAGCGATGGTGGTTGTGGTGTTGGCGACGATAGGGTGTGGTGGTGGTAGTAAGGCGGTGGTGGCTTAGTAGGGTGGTGGTGACGGTGGAGGGTGGAGGCAATGGTGGTGGTGGTGGTGGCGATAGGGTGGTGGTTGTGGTGTCGGTGGTGACGGCGATTATGGTGGTGGTGGCGATAGGGTTGTGGTGGCGTCGATTATGGTGGTGGTGGCGTTAGGGCGGCGGTGGTGGTGGTGGTGGCAACACCAGTGGTGACGGTAGGGCGGTGGTGGCGGCGACGGCGGTGATCGGATGGTGGTGGTGGTGGTGGTGGTGCCAATGGTGGTGTAAGTTGGCAGCAATAGAGGGTGGTGGTGATGGTGACTTATACGTCACAACCTTATCATGCCTTATCCATCACTCACATGATGGATTAAATAATACGTCATTTTAACGTATAAGGGGACTTTGATGGATAAGCTTATACAATACAATGTCATCACCAAACAATGGATAAACTCATAATGTATTGTATAAGCTTATACTATCATGCCTAATACGGCGTGCCAAACGAGCCCTAAAAGTGTATATGGTAGTAAGTTGTTAAGTGTAGTTAGGAACGATGAGAATAACCAAATGTTGTTTATAGCATTGGCCATTGTAGAGGCTGAAACAAAACACTCATGATCTTCTTTAAAGATAAAAATAACATATTTAAATTAATAATAATTAAATATATAATTTCAATTTTATATAAGATGTTAAATAATTAAGTTGACAACATATTTGTCAACCCAATTTGATACCTCAAAAAGTGCATCTTCAACATCTCCACTTCATAAAGGAAACGAGCCATCAGACACCTTGCATGCTTTTAGCTTTTGTTGAATCATATAGCATATGTCTCCCTTATATCTCTTAATATGAAGTTTTATCCCCAAGTTTTAAACTATCTTTTTTATTTTGCTCTTTATTTAGCCTAACAATGATATCAGAGTCGATAGTTGTTTGACTAGACCATGCATGAGACTCAAGAGCACAAGCTTAGAATGACGGCCTTTGAGGTTTCGTTTGAGTACAAGCCCAACTTTCGTTTGAGACTGACTCACAGTTGAGAGGAGAGATTGTTGTGATATGAAACGTGAGTAAGTCTCACATTGAAAAATAAAAATAACTTTGATCACTTAATAAGTGTGAGGACCCATAAACCCAGAACCTTAAAACTTTGTTTGAAAAATATATGGTGTCTGGTACACTTGTACGTGGTTTGCTCTTTAAAGTCTAATGTGAAGTTTTATCCCCAAGTTTTAAACTATTTACTTTGTTTGGCCCAACAAGAAAATGAAGAGAAATATGAAGAGAAATGTGTGAAAATAAAATAAAGGAAAAAGTAAAATGTGAATGAATCTATCTTCGATAAACCAACAATGTGTGCAACTCTTAGTGATCACTTGAAATTATTAAAATTGTGAATAGTGAGTTTCAGTATCTGATCAATATCTTAGCTGGTATATGTCATTTAGACGACTACATAAAGAATGTGAAACTGACCCCACCAAAGCTATTAGTTAAATTATATTATCTTGATAACTATGTAAACAAATTAAAATTAAAAAAAAATAGATATTAACTGGGATTATTTCAATAGTAGAAATTAATTAATTTATATATATGAAGTATAAATAAGTGTTCATTTAAATGAAATTTTTCTAGATTGATGTATTTCATGAAAGTTTTCTTTTTTAAGAGTTGATTTTGTCTATTGTGTGGATTAAAATAATATGATTCAGCGATTAGAAAAGTTTCTAAAAAATTATTTTTAATACATAAAGTGTATATTAATAGTAAAAATATGGTTAATAAGTGAACCGATTTTTCACATAGTTCAAAATAAAATTTCCCTTAACAACTGATAAAAGTTATTATTTTATTTAGAAAAAAATGTTGTCAAGTGTAAATATACTGACAACATCAGTGTGGTGAGTGTATGAAAGCTAACAACTTTATGTTTCACTTCCTGTTGAGATAAAAAGACCCTTTATTATGTCCTTGCTTTAATCAAGTGAAGTTCCTTGATGCGAAAGATATATCAATACTATATATATCATGTTAACTGTAATTTGCTGTAGATAATGAGAATCTGATGATACAAAAGCCAAATTTTCTAAACTATATTTGTGGGCGCAAGGGCAACGTGTTTGAAAAGAATGGCTTCTATCTACTTGTTGTTTAGGGATAAAGTTTCATACACACCTCTCCTTTGAGGTGGAGAGGTGGAATGAGGAGAGAGATAGGAAGAAAAGAAAAAGTAAGAGAGAGAAAGTATGAGATGTGATAGATGATAAGAAGAGAGATAGAAATAAAAAGAGGTGGAAATGAAGTGTTTAAAAAAAGAAGTGTGTATATATCATTACTCGTTGTTTAGGCAACCTTTCCAGACCAAAAATTGATTGAAGATTTTAGTCACACGCTCAGCATAAAAATGGTATAATATATATATATATATATATATATGCAAAAGTGTGTACAGTTAGTTTTAGGAGTCTGTTAATTATTTTTTGATAATGGCACTGCCATAACTAACAAACACTGCTCTTATGAACTAAGCATATGGTTTGTTTGGGAATTCTTTTGATAGTGAAGAAATTGGAGAAAAGTCAGAAGCACACAACTACACAAGGACTACTTTTTTTAATACATTATATTATTCTATTGCAATTTTGAGCTGGATAATAAGACTACTAAGGCGGTAAAAGTATTCTATCAAACAAGTATTTATAAATTCAACTTCGTACCGATTAATTTACACATTTTGAGGTTATTTACTCTCCATTTTAATTTGTCAGACACAATATGCATGGCCCCCACCTTTCTATTTTCGTGGGACCCCTTTTTGGTTGCTTTTCGAGTTTACACTTGAAACTGAAAGCTAGCCCATCTCATTCCCATGTTTAGTCTTCTCCTGCAGTTAGCCAATGGTTTCTGCTTATGCTGTTGATTCTAATTGAGAAAAGTCCCAAATACTAAGGCCATGAATTGCAGGGTCGATTCTGCTTTCTAACATTAACATCAAATGAGGTGAATCTTCTGGCCCCTATAAAAAAAGAAGGAAGGAGAAGAATAACATTTATATCAATCTTAAAATTTTAATGGGGCCCAGAAAATTTTATTGTGATGTGATGTTAAGAGTGAGAGCAGGACACGTGCACTCCCACCCATATGTGTGATGATGGCGTCCTTGCCCTAAATGAGATGGTCAAAGGGTGGGGAGGAGATGAGATGAGATGATTATCATAAACTGAAACCGAAAAGATCTTTTGGTTATTTTGATTTTTTAATTTTAAAAACTGAAAGTGAGAACTGTTTTTAAAAATAGTTTTTGAAAACATGTCGTATCAAGCAGGTTTTTAATTTTTAAAAACTGAATAATTTGATGCTAGGTTTTGTTTTCTAGTGATTTTAACTGATAATAATTTCTTTGTTTTTTTTATCGAACTCTGATATTCTTTGTTAATTTTCAGTCAAATTTTTCTTCCAAAAATTTGAATTTAATTTCTAAACTTTTCCCTTCCCAACTCAAATGTTTCTCAGTTTTTACCATTTTAGTTATTCTTCAGGGACACTCTATGATATTTTTTCACCAAAAACAAAAAAGAATGGTTATATGTCAGAGCTAAGTTCCAAGAAAAACACTAAACACTTGGGCTCAAAATAATAAGAAACAAATTCTCACCCAAATGTATCCTAAGTAAATGATGATAAAATAAGGAAGAAAATATAATTTCTAAATATAAACTATAGGTAATTGTTATTTCTACCCGGCTATCATCTAGTTCTTTTTTTTAGGAGAAACCAAATATTATATAAATAAGGAAGGCAAATGCCTAGAGTACAGAGGAAAACATTACAAATAAACTGCCAGCAAAAGTAAAGAAGAACAAAACAGTAAATAAAGCAAGACGACTACAAAGCTAAGAAATACAAAAAAAAAACACGAGAAAGGAACAAAGGAACAACCCAAAAAAGGAGCAACAAGCAAGGGGAAAGCACGACCAGAGGAGCATCAACAACACAAGGAAAACCAGCAACACGGGCGCTGGAGCAGCACACAAACGCAGAGACCAAGCAGAACCAACAGCTGCAAGGAGGAAAATAGGGACAATAGACACGTGATAGCAAAGCCAGGGGACAAAACAACAGCAACAAGAATTTCCATAACCCGAACAGCTTCAGAACAACACAGAAAACAGGCACAGTCACACAGTAGAGGAATCAAGGCACACCCACGGAGTATCTTCCCTGCTGCAGCCATCCTTAGCCAGTTTATCCGCCAATTCATTAGCTTCCCGGAAGGTGTGTTGGAAACCTACACAAATAACTTGAAGGGCTAAGAAATCAATATGGTTCAGTTCATTAAGCAGTGCAAGGGGTCTCCTCAGAGGAGAAAGAGCCCACCCTAAGGCCAAAGTTGTAACACTTTCAATGAGCACATAACTAAGCATGAATTGTTGACAGAACAGCAAGGCATGAAGGATGGTCTTTACCTCAGCTTCAAAGACACAACCATATCTAGTTCTACCCCCTAAAAGTGTGAAAATACTAAAATACCCCTTTAAAAAACTTCCCATAATTTCCCAAAACCACAAACCCCGGCCTCACCATTCATTTCAAATCTTCCCCAACCCACCACCCCCTACCACAGATTCATTTCATAACTCTCCCTTTCCCTTTCTGATTCTTCTTCTTCTTCCATCGTGACCCACCGCTTCTACCACCACCACCTGCGGAAGGAGAGCTCGACGTCGCCACTCTATCTGTTGTCATTCTCGCTCGATTTCGCGATTAGGTTTTCTTTCTCGCATTCTTTATTTTTATTTCGCATTTTCAACTGCGTTAATAACGCACTTTAAAGTGCGTAACCTACACACTTATTAACACCCTATAAAGTGCGTTAACATCGCACTTTAAAGTGCGTAGGAATTGAACTTTCAAATGTTTGACATTTTATACGCACTATAAAGTGTGTGCCCTACGCACTTTAAAGTGCGCTATTAACGTGCAGATAGAAACTTTAAAGTGTGTGACCTACGCATATGGAAACTTTCCTTCATCCCAATCTTCTTAGGGCTGCCTCTTGGCCTGGAAACTTTCACGATCTTAGTGGTTGGAGAAGGATGAGCAAAAAGGGAAGGAAAAGAGGAAAGGTTGGGTATCGAAACCTCCCGACAAGGAGAACCAAGACCAGACATCGCCGCTCTCCTCCGCCCCAAGGACTTCTCCCTCTTCAAGAACCCCAACCACGAGAGGACCGAGAACCAGAGGGTCAAGCTCAGGGAATAGGAAAACATCGGGAATCCTTTCACCTGAGCAGCACCCCTAACAAGCCCAAGATCCATCTCCACATCTTCATAAAACATACATCTAGTACCAGTACTGTGAGAAGACTAGAAAACAGAGGCCTTTATCGCGTCCTTGGGGAACCTGTCCGGAGCCACCGATGTAACGCCCCGATTTTCAGGGGTTACGGTAACAACCTGATAAAATAAATATGCAATGTTTTCCAAAAGGATTTATAAAGCGAGTAATTTTTTTCTTTTGAAATGTTTTCAAAACATGTAATGCCTACACCCAACAGTAAATAAAATCTACATCAAGCCTTGAACAAGGCAAGTTCCCGATTGTATGAACGAAAGAACACAACTACAAATCTAACGAATGAAATCAGATCCAACAAGGAATTTGTTATGCCACGACACCATAATCTGACCTACTCCCTACGATCTCCACACCGGGGAACCGCAAGAAAGCAATGCATCGGAACCTACCCGAATCTCAAATGCAAATTCCTAAAAATTATTAGGCAAGCTTAAACCAATAACAGTAAGCTCTCTAACCCAAGGCTCTAGCCTTAAACCCGACTCTACTCTTCATGTCTTCCACTAATCTTCAAGTCTTCAGCTCCGACTCGTACAAAGGTCAAACTTCATCGAGGGTTCTCCATCACCTAATAGCGTTAAGCGCCCAAGCAACAAGTAGCAAACAGAAAGGGTTAACTCCATGCAATTACCACGTATAAAAGGAAAAAGCATGCTATTAAAGTTTAAGTGCATAACATGGCACATAAGCTAGCAACTTAATTTCATATAGATGACAACATATATCCAACAACATAAAATCAAATCAGATATCAACAACATAGATTTAATCAGATATCAGCAACATAATGACAGATTGAAATCAGTTATCAACAACCTCAACAATATAGCATCGAATCAGATATCAGCCAAAACCATATAAGTGCCCTGTAGTACGACTAGGTGTTACTACCAAGACATATCAAATCAAAAGTGTCTCGTAAGACAGGACAGTCGCCTGGTACGAAACCCATTGACATGTCAATTAATATGCAACGAAGGTCACTCAATACGCCACGAAGGCCACACAGTACAACCCAACAACGCATATGTACAGATATCAACACAGCATATAGCTACTTAGCACATGCTTAGTAGGTGATCCATCCCAACATCAACCACGACAATAATCAAAACATCCACACGAAAGCAGTAATGGCAGAAACCAGTAAACAGCTGAAGCCTCTCAGAAAACGGAGACACGCGTCTCAATAAGTTCACTCAGCCGAAGCCTCCAGAAAACATTTTCCCAGTTCAGCACAACAGTCATAATCAAATGTCAATCAATTTAAACACCTTCATCTCAAACACATGCAGTGCGATAAAAGCATGCAAGACTCAAAGACACGCTAAAACTGAGTTACCCTTACCTTCGTGAGTAGAAGTTGTGCATGGAAGTTGCGAACTAGAACAAGGAAACACAATCGTCAACACAAGCCCCACTAGAAACAACACTATCTAATAACACTAATCGAAACTGGAAAGAAAACTTTTAAAGCTTGAGAGTTCCTATTTAGGAACGAATTGACAATAGAACTTCGTTTGCTAAAACCGGCATAACTTCAGCTACAGAACTCGATATGACACGAAACCGACGCCAAAATTTCAACAATCGAAAGAGCTACGCTATAGCTCAGGCCATACAGACCCAAAAATTATTTTTGAACAAGGTACCATAACACTCAGTTTCGGCCACTTCTAAAAATAGGGTTTCCCGAACTTTTTCTTCGATCTAATTTATTTCATAGGTATTCTTAGGTGATATCTAGGCCAGGAAAACTCTCAGAAAAATAACAGGATCGAGAACGCGATAAAAGAATTTTTCCTCCCCCCTTGGTGAGCTCTCGGCCTCTCCCTCAAAATAAGGGTTCCGACACTTTTCTTCGACTAAACTTGGTTCCTAGGTTATATTAGGTCGTATCTAGGATAGATTGAAGCTCGGAAAAATTATCGGATCGAAAACTAACACAGGGGATTTTTTCCTGTGCAATACTCCGTGAATTCTGAGTGGGTTTCCGATGTCAAGTTTCCAGAACTTGAATCAAGGTTTTGGAATAAATGAAACGATCCAAAAAGCGGTATGAAATAATTCAACCCGAAAAACTACTTTTTGCAGTGAATGTCAGATGCAGAAACTTCCTTCTGGAGAAAGGTTCGTATCATTGAAAGGAATAAGACAACGCGTATGAAAACTTCGTTTGAAGCTCCGAATAGAAAAAGTCTTCATCTACAGTTCGTTTTAAAGCTCCGGATGAAAACTTCGTTTGAATTCTGCTTCTACAGTGCTTTAAGAGCAGATTAGCCTTTAACTAACGTTTTCGCCCTAAGGCGGAAGTGAATAAAACTCGTGCTATCAACTATAGCGACTATAGTACCATTCTTAGTCATTTCCTTAATTTTCTTCTTCATAATACCAATCCAAACATCAAACACACGTCAAGTTCCCCTCATGCTTACACAGAATCCTATGCGTGAGTTGGAAATTAATTATTTATTTAATTCTAAAATCATGGGTCTTACAACCGACGAGGCTGCCCCACCCATCGTAGGATCGCCCTGCACACAGATAGTATAAGAGGCTTGTTTCTCTTAGAGAAAGCGGATGAAACCAAAGAGAAATTGCCTCGATCCCAAACTTTCGATTTCATTGGATGAAAACCCTGGAGATACGTCTAAATAGAGAGAAGAGGCTCTGAATGTGACGACATCCAATCGACTCTTCAATGTCGTTGACGAATAGAGTAGAAACACCTCACCAAGATTCTTTGCTGCTCTGATTCATAAACCCTTCTCATACCTTGTTTCCTTTTTTTTCCGAATCAACACCATCGGCGTCCAGGGCCAGGATCGGGCTGCCCTAGACCTCCTCCGGTTCATCTTCATCCATCTCGTCATCTTCCGTCGCTGGGCCTAGCTCCAAATCGCCTCCGGTCGTTGCATGGCCTAGTTGGGTTGGAGAGACCCAATAGAGCTTGACATCGTTCTTTACTTAGTGTGTAAAATTTATATTTTTTTGGGTGTCTAACATTAAATTTCAATTTTTGTAGGTGGAAAATGTCTAAGTAGGCGGCATATGCCATCAAGGTGGTCATCCTGATACAGTTTTTCACCCTATCCTCTCAGATACTTTGCGCAACGCAATGCTCCACTGTGAGAAATAGGAAGAGTTTTAGGTAAAAATTATATTTTCATAACACTAAAACTATAATTGAATAATGAATAATATTTTCTTGTATAAGACTAACCAAAATTAAATGGCCATACTTTGTCATGCATAAATTGGTGAATTGGTTACCCCAACATCATGGGGAAGATGAAGAAGAGATTTGCACAATGGTGTACAAAAACTTCTGATAGATATATGCTTACAAATAGTAGTAGGTGTGTTGCGTAGGCTTGGAGTAAGCTAAATTGTTGCTAAAAGTAGTGTTGGTCATCCTAACCGACACTAAGTATTAGTTTCAAGTCGTGAGTGGTGTAGGCTTAAAGTCGGTTAAACTGACGCTAAACGTAATGTCGATCGTCGTGATCAACATCAACCCTGACACTAAATCGTGTAAAGCATCTATTGTTGTCCTATGATCAAGCTGATGCTAATTAACGTTTTTCTTATAGTCATGGCAGTAAGAAACTGTCACAAATCTTTAGTTTTTTAAAGTTTTTTACAATGGTTTTTTTTACCACGTAAGACAATTCTGTTCAATGAGAGAATATTTGTATGATTTTTTTCTTCTATGAGACTCGAACCCAATACATTATTTAAAAGAAATTAAACATGTACCACTTGAACCAACTACACACGTTTGTATTTTTTACAATGTTTAATTTAGTTAGATAAAAGTCAAGAATAAATAAAAACAAAATCTAAAATTTGCTTTAGTCATCCTGAAAGGCCAAACTCATGAAATTTGAATTGAAATGAATGGCTCTCGAACATTTTACCGTGGTGACTGACAAAAAGACATGGTCAACGAGACAGTGCGAACAAGATAATTGGAGGGTGGACCCAAAAAACGATTGGGGTTCGATTGCAAATAAAAGTTCATATGACTCCAGCTATGTGAGAGCAATTTGCATGCGACTTAATTAATCAAGGTGGGTCACCAGTGTGACTCGACTATCACATTGCTCAGTTTTTACAAAGATTTCAAAGATGATTATTGCTATTTGAATTAGTGAGCATGAAGAGAATGTCAACCAACAATTACTTGATTGAACTAGTACATGTTGGATTCATTTACAATAATTGAGTTAAAGTTTTTCAGTATAAAATAAAATTCTACAGAGCGAGTGATCTAGTCATACGAGAATGTGGTGTTCCTCCTAAGGCAAATGCTGTAATAGTAAATTAACAAACCTTAATTGCCATTTGTAGAATTGAATTAAAAGCTAATTAAAAGAACATTATTACAAGAAGTTTGTTCCGGGTCTCCTTTTCACGATTTATATATCAATAAGTCACACTCAAAGCAGTAAAGCATTATTAGTTAACTCAGGAATAGGAATCTAAACGAACCTTAACCTTGACGTAAAACTATTATGGAGTCGTTTTCAAAATCATTTACGCAAACAAACTCGGATTATTTATTTATTATTATTAATTTTAAAATGAATTAGTTGACTACGATATTTACGCTAAATTGAAATTACTTATCCAGTTGAGGTTTATTTATTTCTTGGGTCATTTTCAAGGAATCTTGAGTAATTATCTTGCTAAGCAATATTTATTAAAAGAGGACAAGTAGTCTGTAGTCTTGGGAAAGGAGTACTCAAGAATATAACCTCGCTGTTCCAATTAACTATCAACTTTGAGAAAAAAAAAATGTTCGTATTTAAATGTCCTGTTATAATTTTAAGATAACATTAGTTTTTTTCAATAATATCCTAATATAATAAATTATGATATTCCAACTTCTCATAAAATTAAATACCAAAAGAGAAGAGAATGTGAGAAAATAAATTATGAGAGATACGTCATTTATTTCAAAATAACTGTCTAAAAAGAAAAGATGCACATATATTAAGAAATGTACTTTTTCCATTCTAAAATATAGGTCGTTTTAGGTTGTGCACATTGTTTAAGAACTCCTCATTTGATAAATATTTTGATTGAAATACCCCTATTTAAAGTTGTGTTATATTAAGGAAAGATAAATGTTATTATTGGTTAAGTGGATAGTGAGAGTTGTAATAGGTGCAAATTGAAGGTGGTAATTAAGAGATATAATAATATTAAATGAGGGTATATAAGGAAGAAAGAGAGAAATAATGCATTGGTTTTGAAAAAAAAACTTATATTTTGGAATATAGTTTAAATTTTATAACAACTTACATTTTGGAACAAAGGGAATAATTAATATCGTTAACTTTTTAAAACATGTCATTTATTTCTCTATTTTACCTTTTAAAGTGCATTTTTATCTCTCTTCATTTGTTCTTCTCATAGGGCATTATATGTAAAAACATCAATTAATGCTCCATTGAGATTCTAAGTGAACAGTTATTGTGAAGTAAATTTTTTCTCTCTAAGTGGACAGTTATTATGAAACGGAGGTGGTAGTCCGAATAAAGTTAAAAATGATAAAATAGGAAAACATATTTTATCTTTTAGAAAATCAACAAAATTAATTGTATTTTTTAATTTGTGTATTTCTTCTCTTTCTGAGAAGTTATATAGGAACAGAAGAAGTAAAAATTAAGTCTAGATACAAAAATAGATGAGTATATCTTGAAAAATGTACCGCAAACCAAACCTTGGATCACATTACATGCTAAGAAACTATGTGTTGGCATTAAAATAATGAATATTTGGTAATGGTTAGAAGTTGTCTCCATCACCACCACCCTCCACCATTGCCTCCGGCCACCACTGCCACCACAACTCTCCACCTCCACCACTATTGCTTTCACTACCACCCTCCATCACTGTCACCACCGTCGTTGTCGTTATCGCCACCGTTGTCTCCTTCGCTATCACCGCTGTCATTGTCTTCATCGCTATCGTCACTGACACTGCCACCATCATCACCTTCACCTTCCAATACCACTACCACCGCCTCCACCACCTCACTTGTCGTAGTCATCGCCATCACCAATATATACCACAATGGCCCACCACCACCACTATCGCCACGACCACCTTCCTCCACCGCTGCCAACGTCACCACCATTATCACCATCACTTCCAACACTACCACTGTCGCCGCTACCACTTGAACCACCACTGCCAGTGCCGTCACTACAACTCTCCACCATCGCCACCACCATCACTACCAACACCAACGCCGCCACCACCCTAACCAGCACTCAGTATCACCACTGCCATCTCTACAGCCATCACCCCCATCACCTTCATCGTTGTTATCGCAACTACCCTGGCCACCACCGTCTCTTTACCATCCACTTTTATTATTTTTCATTTTTATAATATATATCATTATTCGATATTTCAAAAACATATGTTTACATTAATTTAAATGAAATGTTATTATACAATGTATGGTCAAATATTATATAATATTAAATTTTTATCAGGTCTCACTTTATTAGACCTAATATAATCATGTCTTATACTATAGTGGTATACACAACATATCAAACAAACAAAAAAAAACACATCATTTTCCGTGAAGGTTAAAATACACATAAATAAATGTCAGGATTAAGCGGTTGAAAATAAATTAAATTATGCAGATTAATCCATCATGTATATTCTCCGATACGTTCAGGCTTTAACTTTTTTAGTCACTTCTTTTATAATGATTGGTATCTTGTACTCAAGAATATGTCAACATATATGCATAATAATCAACATGAATGTCGTTGGTCACTTGTAAGCAAAGGGAAGTTGGAATTGATCATATGCATGAACCAGAGGTTTGTCAGATGCGTCAAAGGGCAAATATGTATCAAAAACAATGAACTCGAATCCATGTTTCAATTTTTGGTCTATCATATATCACCAACTCAGAAAGTACTCACCGACCCCTCCATTGAAAAATATTATACAATAAGTCAATTGTTTAGACACAAATTAATGTTATATTAATTAACTCATTCATTATTTAGTCATTTTTTTAATATTAAATATTCAAAATTCACAATTTTATCACAATTAAGATGCTTTTCATCCCTCTTCATGAGAGTATGATTCGGAAATTGAATTCTAAAATTCTTTCCGCATGTGAGCTACTAATTGTGAATGCAGAATAAGTTTGTCTCATATCTTTAGGTAGCGTTTGGTGACGGAACGGAACATGACAGAACAGAACGGAACATGACAAAACAAGATGAAATAGAACAATAATGTTTTGTGTGTTGTGTTTGGTAACTCCTAATCATTAGAACAGAACTATAATTTTAATTACACATATAACCCTTCATGTTTAATATTTGATTGAGGATAAAAAAAATTGAACATGCATAGAAACCGTTTGTTATTGCTTATTTCATGAAATAATCACTTATTTCTTTAAAATAATCACTTATATATTATTTAAGTTGTTTCAGTGTGCTTTTAAAAAAATACAAATTTGATTATCTCTTTAAGCTATTTTAAGTACGTTTGTTTAGATTAATTTTTAGAGATTTTGAGAAAAGCATAAGTTTATTTGTGTTTGACTACTCTAATTAAAATCACTTTTTTTAATCTCCTCTTGTCTATCATAATAGATTTTTATGATAAGTTAAAAGTAGTTTTTTTAAATAACTTGTTTTCAGCTTTTAAAAAAAGACAAAACAAACATAATATGATTTTTTTGGATTAAAATAAGTGATTTTTTTTTCTTCTAAAATAAGTTGAATCAAACGAACTCTAATTGGTTCGTTTGTCACTGCTTAAAAAGAGTGGTTTTACTTTTGACAAAAATAATTGATTTTATTTTAAGTGATTTTTTTGAAAAACATAAATTATTTAACTTTGTCTACAAATATAATAAGTACTTTTCACTTTAATAAGTGATTTAAAGCTGTTACAAAAGATTTCAAATATAAATTAGGGGTATTTTTTACTGTGTAAAACTTTTAAGAGAGTGTTTTGTTTCGTTCCCTTCCGTTCCATCCTTTTCCAGGGAACCAAAGTGTCTCATTCCTGGAGCCTTTTGTCATGTTCCGTTCCATCTTAAAAGTATGACAAACACAGAACAGAACCCATATGTCCTGTTCCGTTCCGTTCCCACCTGTCTACCAAACGCTACCTTAGTATATATATATATATATATATAAGCAACTATTTTTAACTGCTATAAGGTGATTAAAAACTGCTTTATGTTAATTGAAAGTTATCAAAAAAATGAGATATTTACGTATCGACATTCTTATAAAAGAAAGGCAGAATGAATGTTTTAGGAGAGAAAACGTTAAATTAGAAATTGGTGGAGAGATGTGGTGAAGAAGAATTGACTACAATAGTATTCCACCACCGTACTTAGCATATATGTGGCAAATTTCATTAGGGAATTTTTGACCTAATACCCTCCACACAAAGGAAACCTCACTCAGTATGAGTTTAAACCACCTTTTTCTTTATATGGAAGTCCCATCGTTTCCCAATAACACGATGTCTAATCATCTCTCTTACCAAATACACCCCCTCCCGACAAACACAAGGTTTAATAGCTTAACATCCATTTCTAATTATGATTAGTAAGCTTAATTAATGTGAATTTAAGTAGTATGCAGTTATGCTATACATAAAAAAATCAAATCATTAATTGTTATATCACCTAACATTACTCTTTTGATAAAGACGACAAAGATAAAGAAAGAATTGTATAATGGACACCAGCACCTAAGAGTCAGAGTCAAAGGTCAACTAGATCCCGTCATTGCTAACCATCCAAATGCATCAAATGCACATATAGTGAGACAATCTACTTGTATTGCCAATTCCCTTTGTCCCTTAACTTAGAGGAGAAAGTACTAGATATATAGAGGCAAAATATATATTCAATCAATTATATAATATTGTTTTTAATTATTTTGCGATATTCTATATGACTTTCCTCAATTGCATGGAAATGGAGTTGGTAATCAATAATGATCTTGAATTTCAGTCTACTAGATTAGGCAATTGCCAGCTTAAGAGGAAATAGCGCAACAAGACAAATGCCTCATATAGCTTCATTCCAACCTGAGAAATCAAATCCAATTCATTCAAAAGACAATGATAGCTCACTGAATTGACTTCTACAGTGCCACAACTTCAATTCTCCCTACCAAATTCATTAGTTAACTTACCTCTATATATACTAGGCAATGATTTAATTCCTTAGATTAATATCATTTCACATTGCATGAACTTAATTGAACATGTAACCTTAATTTAGTAAAGGTTCAATTCTTAATGACCCCAATAATTTTTTTTATAGGTAAATTTTAGTATTTGAAAAATGATTTATTGAAAGAGAACTACTCATTTAATATGTTCTCGGAATCTTATAATTGTCGAATGTGAAAATACTTTGATGTAAATGGAAAAATAAATGATTGATTTAGTGATATGTAGGCAAGCTAGACCCTTAATGTTGATGAGACATGTTTAAATTTAATAAAATCATTTATTGAGAACAATTTTCACAGTTTTTCGAACAAATGTGATTGATTTTTTTTTAGGTGGATTGAAAAATTATGTGTTTAATTTTCCTGAAAAGTGTAGAAACACTTTTTAAAAGATTAAAAAATCCATATTAATTATGATTTGAAATGTTAATAAGATATCAATCGAATCAATAGATAGACATATTAGGATGGAATACACAAATAAAGGCATATGAATTTGTGACAATTTTTAAGCATGATGAGTACATTTTCATATTTTAGATTGTGACGGCTAAAAACTGTCACAAATCAATATATCCCTTGGGTATTTGCTATTATGTATATATCCATTACCTTTTAAGTTCACATTGGTGAGATTAACTACATTAAATCTTTAGTACTCGATCCCTAGTCAATTTCAATAACTGATCGATGTGTTACATCATTTCATTTGCTAAAAAAATTGATTACCACAAACAGTGTTTTAGGTAAAGAAAATTGATAAAGCAGTTTGAAAGGACTAGTCAATAGACAAAAAGGTTGAAGGGCAATCTCGTATGTGGGATGGCCCTGCGATGATTTTTCCCAAGTTATCTCATAAACCTATGTATCTAGCTAAAGCCCTATTGCTTTGAAAGTCATAGAGAAAATTAATGACATTATTATTATCATGTCTATTCATTCAACCCCAAACCAAAGGGAATGAATCCATCCATGACCATATGAATGAAAATTAGGGTATGTCGAACCTTAAAATTAGGTAAAAGACAGGAACAAGATGCGTCTCATGTGGTACACTCAACCGTAAAATTATTAGAAAGTGAATCGATCGTTTCATTTGTCACAGTCCGAGAGTCGCGCAGAGCAAAAAATTTCTAAGATTTGACCTTCCATTCTCCTTCCTGTTTGTTATCCATATCTAAACACATACTTTCTCTTTTCACAGTGTTACCCCTTTTCTCTTTTCTTTATTTTTTTTAAAATTATGAGATCACACGAAATATACTCACACCTAATATAGAGATGATAAAAATAAATAAGTAATACGATATGTGATCCAGGAAAATAACAACAATATACTATAATAATTTCTACTTTGAATACTTTCTTCTTAATTGACCACAATTTATATAACGTCCACCAAATTTTATAATTTGATATAAATAATTTTCTTTAACAACAATAACACCAGTTCATTATAAATTGAGAAAGGAAATAGATTACAACAAGGAAAATAATCTGACACTACATGAAGTTTGAAACTTTGAATTGTCTCAATGGCTTCTTTAAAAGTCAAACAAAATTAAAGAAGCACAATGGCTAGTTTTTTTCTTTTTGAATCTCTTACCTTGTACTTTTCTTTCACTTCATATCATATTTTGGTGTTATCAATTTTTTAATAATAATAATTCTATACATTTTTATGAGCTGAACTATTTTATTTTGAAAATGTTACATTTATATGTAATATAATCTCAGAATAGTCTAAATTAATTTTATTTAAGTTTAATGTTTCCTTACTATATATAAGATGATAAATCACAACTTTTATGTTAATACTTTAAAATACGTAAAGTTATGTTTGTGTTTAGACCAACGTCATAACGACTTTTCAGTGCACAAACACGTATTTTATAGCGGTTTTAAACTGAAAAGTTTTTGAAAAATGTATTTTGCAACGGTCTAAAAACACCGCTAGAAAACACGTTTTTGATGAACGAGTAATGATTTAGTAGACTTAATCAAGCAAACTATTAGTACTTATTTTTTTTGAACATCTACTACTAGTACTAGTTCACCCTTGAATTGTTTATTTCTTTAATATGTATAGTATTTGTGTGCTGAAAAATTATCAGTTCTAAGTTTAATTGAGAATGATGATTCGTAAATGGCATAGAAAACTCCAAGTGATTTATTATGGGTCCATTAATTATCAATAGTGTGCGTGGTTAAAAAACTTGAGGATAAATAATTATGTGTATGTATAAAAAACAAAGTAAAGCTGCTAAAAATTGAAATGCAGTTGCAACCGTGTATTCAGTGTGCAGACAGAGAGAGAGAGAGTGAAAAGACAAGTCAAATGTCAAATCGGGGGTCTTTGAAATCATAAGACCGTCAGTGGGTTGTGCTGTCAATCCATGAGATTTCCTCTTCCATTATGCTGCTTTCTTTTCTTTAATTTTCTTCCTTTTTTTCCATTTATCATTCACAAAACGCCAACTCCATAATCAGAATCAGAGGGCTAAAAGAATAATGTTTACTTCACAAATCAACTTTACCTCTACCTCATGAGAAATGTGTGATAAGATTTTAAATGTGCTAGAAAATGTAGAAAAACAAATACAAAAAATGTGTAGAAAATTACTGAAAAAGTAAAATATGTATGTATTAGAGCATCTCCAATGTAAGTTTTTTAGTTCTTATTTTGGAGTTAAGAACTAAGAACTAAGAATTTTACCATTGGAGGTGCTGACATAGACTCCTTAGTTCTTTAAAATAAGAACTCAGTTCTTATATAGGCTATGTTTGGCATGTTTAGCTGATAAGCTAGCTGAAAGCTGAAAAGCTAGCTGAAAGCTTATAAGCTAGCTGATAGCTGAAAGCTGAAAGCTGAAAGCTGAAAAGCTACGTGATTAAAACAAAAGTGTTTGGTAGAAATAGCTTTTAAAACAAGCTGAAATTGTAAAATGACATACTTGTATAATTATTTTTTTATTACATTACTTTATTTTCACATTAATACCAATATGATATTAATATTAAAATTATTATCACTTTATTTAGGCTTAATTGCAACTTTAGTCCCTGATGTTTATCAAAATCACGATTTTAGACCCTCACATAATTTAATTACAAGAATAGTCCCTCACGTTCCCTCCCGTTTGCAACGTTAGTCCTTCCGTCTAATTGTTAACGGAAAATGCTTATGTGGTAATGCACATGCCTCTCATGTGACCAGGAAAAATGATTTAACTGTGCCTTTGGTCCCTGACTTATACACATTATGTAGTTTTTGTCCTTGAAGTTCAAAAATTGCATTTAAATTTATATAAAAACAAAAAAAAACCAGAAAATGATAAGTATTCATATTCTTCAAATTTAATTACATATTTATTAAATCATAAACAGGCATAATATTATAAATTTTAATTTTAAATAATTAAAAATATATGTATTGATTTGCTTATACTTTATAGAATAATAAAAATATATTTAATCAATACATTCAACTTATAAAAGATATCGAAAAAAAACATGGAGGATTTTATATAAATAATTTCAATTTAAATTAAATAGGATAGAAAGAGAAACAATTAGGTCAAAACATTACTAAATAAGAATTTAAATAAATATTTTATAAAATCATAATCAGGCATAGTAAAATAAATTTAAATTTGAGTGCAATTTTTTAAGAAGATGAATAGTTATCATTTTCTATTTTTTTATTGTTTTTTATTAATTTGGATGCAATTTTTGAACTTTAATGACCAAAATTACACAATATGTATAAGTAGGGGACCAAAAGTGTGGTTAAATCATTTTTCTTGGTCACATGAGAGGCATGTGTGTTGCCACATAAGCCTTCTCTGTTAAAAATTGGACGGAAGGACTAACGTTGCAAACAGGAGGGAACGTGAGGGACTAGTCTTGTAATTAAATTAGGTGATAGACTAAAATAGTGGTTTTTGTAAACTTCAGGGACTAAAGTTGCAATTAAGCCATATTTTTATTAGCTACAGTTATATATCATCTTAAAAATATAATATTTATTTTTATTTATTTTTATTAATATAATATTTATAATACTTGTGGTGCGCAGCGGTGTGGCGGGAATGGTGGCGGAAACTGCATACGTAAGTGTGAGGGGAAAATAAGTTTAGTGTTTTTATAAATATATAAGGGTAAGGGTAGAATTTTAATAAAATAATAAGGATAAAAATGAGAATAAATTTAATAAGCTATAAGCTACCTGAGATAGATTATAGCTTAAAGCTTTAAGCTACTAAAATAAGTTCCTTCACCAAACACTTTTGAAGAGCTTTTAAAGTAGTCAAATAAGCTTTAAGCTAGTCAAATAAGCTATAAGGTAGCTGAAATGGCATGCCAAACATAGCCATAAGGAGTTTTGCTTTTTGAGTTCTTAGCTTAAAATACTAATTATTTCTCTTTCATCTAAATTACTTTATTACTTTATGAGTTTTGTTTTATTACTTTATGAAAATAAAAAGTATAAATAATGTGATTGATGAGACCAAATGAATAGTGGTAAGAACTAAGAGCTAAAAACTAAGAACTCATGGTTGAAGCAAAATTGCTTGAGAGTTGCTTAAACACATGTGACAATACGGGCCCACATGAATAGTGCTAAAAACTAAGAAATAAGAACTAGCATTGGAGATGCTATTATTACTCGGGCAAAACAATAGTATCCCATTTTCTAAAGCATATATTATTTGTGTAATGTTAACCCAATTCAATTTATCTCAGTTTAATTAAACAATTCTTAATAATATATGAGGTTATTGAGATATATGAGATTATTGAGGTATATATATATAATTCATTCATAATAGTAATTACTGACGGTTTGGCGTAACTGCAGATAATCAATTACTGACGAATTATATGCAATGGTTGTTGGTAAAGCTTCATTGACAACTGTTTTTCATAGTACCCATGAATTTTAGTTATTGATAATATGTTATTTTCTTGTAGAGTTAGAAGCAATAAAGAAAATGCCTACTTAATTATGTCAAATAAATGAAGGACAATTTATCTCAAAGAAGGAGGCTAAGTGATAAAGATGAGACAATATAATTATGCTTATCGAGGAGTTTAGTGTAATAGTACTACAAGAGAAAGCTTCCTCCCAAATTGAAAGACCTAGGAGCTTCACTATTCCGGTAGAAATAGAGAGATTGTTCATTGACAGGATTTTATGTAACATGGGAGATAGAATTAATTTGATGTTGCTTGCATGTGTGAAAGGTTAGATATAAGTGAAGTGAGGCCAAGTCAATTACAATTTCTCTACAACTGGATTAATTTATTATGTATGCAAACTAAAATAGAAAGTATGGTGATCTTTTTCTTCTGAAGATATGGTGCCTCTTAGAACCACTATGAAGTATATGTAATTAAGTTGTTGAAAGATTGTCTCACAACGGTGCAAATCAGTTGAAATTTTCTTCGTAATTTTGTAGTGGCTAGCTAGAACCGCCATTAACATAGAAGATTGAATATGTTGATATGATGACTTTGGCGACGATTTCAACCTTCGTTACTTCTTTTGAGGCATTTTGTGTGGCCTTCTCCCGACCACTAGCAAATCTCTTGGCGACGCTTTCGTTAGAGGTGGTTGATTAACCGCTAGAACTATCTTTTAGCGGCGGTTTGAACCACCACTAATACAATTTACAATTGCCGCAATAAGTCTATTTTGTTGTAGGGATCTTTGTTTGTTGTGCTACTAACACAATTATATCTCTTATCTTATCATGTGTAAAATTTATTATGAGGGAGGGAGAGTTAGGTTAATACTTATACAGAATAACAATTTTATGTTCTCTTTTCACCATCATTCCAACTCAATTAATAAATTTTAAAATATTAATTAAAAAAACATATTAAGGACATACGAAACAGTATTGTGGATGTGGTGAACAAAGCAATCAGCTTCTTCGAATAGTAATTGAAGGAGAAGCTAAAAATGGTGCAAACACCTATTGACGGACCCTTTTTTATTATTTTCAATGGCTTGTTAAACTGTTTAGCTAAAGATTTTTCTATTGAAATAACTTGTAAGTTAAAGTTATTTAGCTACTCATATAAGTTTAATTAAAAAATTGACTAATATATAAATATTGAAAATATTGGTATTATTCATTAAAAGAAGATAATTTTATCCTTATCACTTGCTAAATAAACTAATTATTTACTAATGATAAAATAGACTAATGACTTTATAAATATTGATTTAAGTTTTTTCCTCATAACAAAAAAAAATATTGATTTAAGAATATTAAATTCAAACTAATTTACTCATACTTAAGACTTTCTCTGCACCTGCTTCCACTAAGTTGAAATTAATTTATTATTAAGTAAACTAATTAATAAAATATTATTTAATTATAGTTTTTTATTCCATTATAAAGTTAACAGCAACATAGGAAGAAGACAACTACGGAAGGGCTTGAGAGGCATTCAACAGAGCATCTCTAGCTCAAGAGCGGACCTGTCAAGAGCCCTAACACCAGAAGGGGAAGTGGGCAACCCGGTTAGCAAGTCAATCAGCCGGAGAGTTCTCATTTTGATGGATCCATGTCAGGCTAACTCTCCAGTTCCTTGCTAGAAATATTTTCATTACTTTAAAAGTTACATGAATAGATGTGGGCTTACACCAATAACAATTCCGTGAATTTAACAATACAACAACTTTTCATTAACATCCAATAATATAACAATATTATGCCACGTAAAAAGAATAATTCTCATTTCTATGTGGAGTGGTTCTCAAGTTTAATATGTTTTAACAAATTAAAATAAAAATTCAATAACATTGCAGTCCATTGATGTTGAAAGGCATTTATATGATGAAAATGATTTTAAGAATTAAGGTTCATTAACCATTCAAGTTAACTCATGAAAAACATTGTACCTATAATACATTTATTGAAAACGCGACTTATGTTGATCAGGAAATACTCCACTTAATATGCAATCATTTTAGGTGAAGGTAAATAACTAATTACTGCAAGAAACTAAAGGAGAATTTGCTCTCGAATACTAGTGCAAGTAGGATTCGAACCGTGGACTTATGGACTTTAGTTTCATCAAGTACCATTTAAGCCATCCAATTGAAAAACACATTGTTATCTATTGTATAAAGATATGATTAGTTCCGCATCTAGTTTGTTTTTTTATTTTCGATATGGCGTGTGTAATTGTGTATATGAGTATTCTACAAAGATGTTTATGGTTAGTTTCTTGCGAAAAGTATTTCTTAAGTGAAGGTTTATCCATGTTGCTTTAACCTACGGGTCTGTAAAATTATCTCTTAAAGTTATCTCTTCACAGTTTTCATCCCCGTGGGGAGGAGGTTATCTGTATGGCTCTAACATATTGGATTGTGAGTTCCTTCAACACAGTCCTTTTTTACTTTATTTTCAACTTTTAAGTGCCATTAAAAAACAATAATACTAATTAAACGTCCCAACAGTTTTGTACAATGGCGGATTTAGGGGGTGACTGGCCCATCCACAGTCACCCCTAAAATCTTGGTTTTTTTTTTGCTAATATTGTGTAAAATTATTAAAAATTTATATATGTAAAATGGTTAATATCAACTTTTAACTTATTGTGTGTAGTTGTGGTAACTCATTTTCACTAAGTCGTTTGTAAGATTCTTTTATATATATATATATATATATATATATATATATATTAAATAAATTGAATTGAAGGTGAGTTTTTTTATATTAGCTTTGTTTAGAAGTTTCTATCACATTTATATTTGAAACATGTCTGAGCACACTCTTTTCATTTTTGCGTCGTGCTCTACCCACTCTTTTAGTAGTTAAGGGTGCTAATTTTTTTTATTTGGAGAGACAAGTTGTTATTCACCTTTTCATTTTCTATAAGATATTACTTTTTTACTACCTTGTAAGATGATTTTTCTAATTTCTTATAACATTTTATTGCCGGTTTAGTAAGGGTGAGGCGTATATGCTAATTGGTATCATTTTAATTCAATCTACCTAACTATATATTTATTCTCCCCATAAAAACGTTATCAAACTTGTTACACAATTTTTTTTTGAAAACCAACATAGTTTTATTTAAAGATAGAGCTTGAGAACAACTCTCTCAAGTGAGTAATCTGGCTACATAATACTCTCCTCCTTTATCATCCAAAAAAATCAAACCACGCCAAAAAAAAAAGCACAAAAATGAAGCCATAAGATGACTATCCCACCTCACCTGATTTTTATGCATGTAAAAAATTATTTTTTCTTAAAAGTCACAACATTGGTTCTGTATGTCACCTTTCTAAAGAAGTCTCTTGCTCAATTTATTGCCAAAACTATTTCCTTGAAGAAAAGGTTTACCCATGTTGCTTTAACCTCTGGAGCTATGAAGTTCCCTCTCCACAATTTTTAAAAAAATATTATACTATAATATAAAATATAAAATATAAAATAAAGTGAGCATTTTATTATTAAAGATTGTCTAAATTACCCAAAATTAAACATGAAAATAGGAATAAAATTAAAAAATTATTTTTAATTTTAAATCGCCTTTTTCACATTATAATTATCAACCAATACTTTTGGGGTACTTGTTAATTAGTACTACTAAATGTTACTCGAGGGAGTACTAAACACATAATCAAATGCTCCCTCAAAATTATAAGTAGACAGATATATAAAAAAAATCTTCAAAATAAAGAACGGAGGTAGTAGTAAATAGCAAGACTGTTAAGTGAAAAGCCATATAACTAATTACCACTTGTAAATGTTGTCTATATATAATAAAATAAAATAAAAAAGATGCAGTTGAAACAAAAGAACAAAATAATTAATATGCAACCAGTGAAACAAAGTGTAAATTTACCCCAAAATGCCTAGACCAAGTACAATGCTAGCAGTCAACACAAGAGGTCCCAAATTAAAAGGACTTCTATATTACATTATTATGTGAATGTGAATAATGTATGTCCATTGATAAAGACTTCAATGACTTATGCATAAACCAAACTAGACAGTACTCACACATATAAATAATGCAAACATTCAACCGACACCATATTTTTCTCTTTTATTTATTTCTTTATCATTTATCACTTATCTCTTCTTTCTTTCTTGATATAATTTCTAATTTCTGTTAAGTGTCTATATTATGTGTTTGTCTACACTCCATTCTCCTAACCAAACTATCACTAGTCTAAAGTACTCTTCTTTCTTTATCCACACATAGCTTTCATCAGTCCTTCTCATCTTCTCTTCTCCTACTCTACCGATCTGTATATGTATACATGTACAGACGACAAGACACATGAAAAGGAGGATGAGAAAAAAATAAACACTTTTTTTATTTTTTCATTTTTTATCCCTTTTTATAACCCCACAGCCGCCCAGAACAGCCACCCAAATTGCAATCTCTCTTTTTCTTTCTTTCTCTCACAAACACAACACACAACACTCTCTCTCAAAATATCTAGTTTTCAAAACAAACACACACACACACACACACGCACAAAGTTTCCCATCCCCACAACCTTACCCCTCCATTCACCATGACAAGTAGAATCCCATAAAAACAACAACAATCACAGTACCATCACCATCTTCATCATCAACACAACAGCAACAAAAAAGAGAAAAAAACACCAACATCAAACACACACACATGAACCCTCTTCTCTTCTCACTATTTGATTTCTCTCACTCTTAACACTCCCCTCTCTCTCTCTCTCTCTCTTTCTTTCTCTCTCACATCAACAAGTCATAACCCTAAAGCTTGTTGAGGAGGAGAGACAGCACAGTGAAATCAACAAGGAATCATCATCATCTTCTTCATCTTCTTCTTCTTCATCACCATGTCCCTTGAAGACTCTCTAAGATCTCTGTCCCTAGATTACCTCAACCTCCTCATCAACGGCCAAGCCTTCAGCGACGTCACCTTCAGCGTGGAAGGCCGCCTAGTCCACGCCCACCGATGCATCCTCGCTGCCAGGAGCCTCTTCTTCCGGAAATTCTTCTGCGGCCCCGACCCACCTCCTCCTTCCGGCAACCTCGACTCCCCCGGCGGACCTCGAGTCAACTCGCCGAGGCCCGGCGGAGTCATCCCGGTTAACTCCGTCGGCTACGAAGTCTTCCTCCTCATGCTCCAGTTCCTCTACAGTGGCCAAGTCTCCATCGTGCCACAGAAGCACGAGCCGAGACCCAATTGCGGTGAGCGTGCCTGCTGGCACACGCATTGCACCTCCGCCGTTGATCTCGCCCTTGACACTCTCGCCGCCGCGAGATACTTCGGCGTTGAACAGCTCGCATTGCTCACACAGGTAGTTGTTGTTTAATTTATTATCATTTCCTTATTGTTGCCAATATCAGTAGTAACAAACAAACATATGACCATCAACTTCACCACCACTGTTTCTCTCTCTCTCTCTTGTTTCTTCGTGATTAGTGTGACCAGTCTTATGTTTTGTGGGTCTTGGGAATTTGCCCAATTACTGCCATGGTTTTTGGGAACTGGGAAGGGGCCATTTTTATTCTCCTCTAGTATATTTTAATTTAATTCTTTATTCTAACAAATTTTTAATTAAGTGGGTGAGTTTAATTTTGAGCCTCCTAATTTGAGTTTCAATCTATTCCATCACCAGATTAGTAACAGTTGCTTGGTTCTATTTTATGATCTATTGTCATGAACAAGTGACTGGTTCTTTTATTTCACATTAATTCTTCTGAGTAATGAACTTCCTTTCATTTACCTTCACTTGTTGTTGCTAGTACTAGCATCTTCTTTAGGCTAAAAATTAAAGCTAGCTATGTGTGTGTTTTTATGTTAGTGTTTGACAACTTTGTACTTGATTTCATGTAGTGAAAATTAGAGTAGTAGGAGACACGACAGTTTTGTTTTTGTTTTTGGTTTCTCGAATTGGAGTTCTTCCACCCACAACGATGTAAGCTGAGGAGTTTCTAAATTTAGTTCATGAAATCCAGTCTTGTCTGTCTACCATATACAGTGAGCGCACCACCAAAATCTTTCCCAAACATTCACTTTCCTCATTTGTTCCCGTTTAAAAGCGAAACACAAACACCACACACACCAATGCAAGCAAAAAAGAAGAAAGAAAGAACAAAAATAAAAAGTACTAGTGTCCGTTTCGTTATACTATAACTCTCTCGTTATACCCAAAAACAAAACATCTCATCCTCTTTGTTCCCTTCATGTTTCATTTTTCAATAATGCAAATTCATGATTGTTTTTGAATTCATTGACAGAAACAACTAGCGAGCATGGTGGAGAAGGCTTCAATAGAGGATGTAATGAAAGTGCTGCTGGCTTCTAGAAAACAAGACATGCACCAGCTCTGGACCACATGTTCCCACCTCGTAGCTAAATCTGGTCTCCCTCCAGAGGTTCTCGCCAAGCATCTTCCCATTGACATTGTTGCCAAGATTGAAGAGCTCCGCCTCAAATCCACCCTTGCACGCCGCTCTCTGATCCCTCACCACCACCATCACCACCACCACCATGGCCACCATGACATGGGAGCAGCGGCAGACCTGGAGGATCAGAAAATCCGCCGGATGAGGCGGGCGCTTGACTCCTCGGATGTGGAGCTTGTGAAGCTCATGGTGATGGGAGAAGGCCTTAACCTTGATGAGGCGCTGGCCTTACCATACGCTGTCGAGAATTGCAGCAGGGAAGTGGTTAAAGCCCTGCTGGAGCTCGGGGCGGCGGATGTCAACTACCCATCGGGACCGTCTGGGAAGACGCCGCTCCACATCGCGGCTGAGATGGTCTCCCCGGACATGGTGGCGGTGCTGCTGGACCACCACGCCGACCCGAATGTCCGGACCGTGGACGGCGTCACGCCTCTGGACATCCTCAGAACCCTAACCTCAGATTTCCTCTTCAAAGGTGCTGTCCCAGGATTAACCCACATTGAACCAAACAAGCTTAGGCTGTGTTTGGAGCTTGTTCAATCAGCAGCTCTTGTTATGTCAAGGGAAGAAGGTAATGCCAATGCAAACAGCAGCAACAACAACAATGCTCCTTGTTCAGCAGCTACTCCGATATACCCTCCTATGAATGAGGATCACAATAGTAGTAGCAGCAATGCTAACCTTAACTTGGATTCCAGGTTGGTGTATCTCAACCTCGGCGCGGCCCAAATGAGCGGTGATGATGATAGCAGCCACGGCAGCCACCGGGAAGCCATGAACCAAGCCATGTACCACCACCACCACTCACATGACTATTAGTCTAAATGCACGTTTGGATACACGGTAGATTTTCACAATTAAAGGAGAATTGATTTTGAGTGAAGCTACGCTTAATAGCTTCTATGGGAGCAGAATTGATTTTGGAAGATCCGAACGTGAATCCAAACATGCTCTAACTGTAAGAGCTTCTAGCTATGTACCTAGCTAGCTAGAAGCTTTAGAACTTTCAATATAGATTACTGGTATATATAATTTGAAGGCTATTTCAATTGCAATGGTCATGGATGGTGGTGGAAAAATGGGAGAAGGAGGTTTGTTCGATTGTTGATGAAAGCTGCTTGATCGGGTGGACACTACTATTGGATTGATGGATGGAGAGTAAAAAAAACACTTTCTTCTTTTGTCAGTTGAAATAGACTGGTAAATTAGTGGTGGTATTAATTCTTCACTATTACTCATCTTAATTTTCTTCCTTCGGATTAATTTTTTTTGCTCTTTAGTCTTTGTTGTTTTTTCTTTGTTTTTGTTTTTTTCCTCTTTTAGGCCTTTCTAATGGTCACCATTTGAAGTGCGGTTTCATGGGAAGAGATTGGGATAAGAGACAAGGAGAATCTAATCAGTTCATTTTATTTTTATTTTATTTTTTTGAATTAATTTTCTGTGGAACTCAAGGGTGCATGGAAGAGACCCAGGTCAATCTCCTTCACCTGTCAACTCCTTAATTTGTATTTACTGATATATCCGTAGCTAATTTCACGGCCTATTTATTGTGATCCCTTTGCAATGTCAAATGATCTTGTCCCACCCCCCACTTTCATAAACCCTCAATTATTTTCATCTTGTTTAGCAATATCTTCCAAATGTGGATGTGGAGAGGGTTCTTTCATGTTTGGTGTTTTATTTTTTCTTTCCAAAGATTTGTTGAAAGAAATGATATGTGTTGTCCCTTCTCTTCTCTTTTGTTCCTACCTAATTAATATTATTTTTATGTTTTTTTCCTTCTAACATTATGTAGGCCTTGGGGGCCAATTCATTGGCATTTTGTTTTGGGCTTTATTATTTTTCTGATGAAAATCATGTGGCTGTGGACAAATTGAATGGTTGTCTTGCATGAATGCAACAATGAGTGTGACCACACATGTCAAGTTAATTAATTGGCACTATCACCTTCCATGTAATCCTCTTCTTGTCCCCTCCTTGCCTTTTTTAGGCATCTTTAGACAAAACAAAAATAAAAACTTACAGCTGAAACCCTATTATTTTATTAATTAATTTCTTTAATTATTATTGTTGTTCTGTCTAAATTCATCGAATGTTGGTTAGGGAAGATTCTGGGTGGTAAATATATACTCCCTCCGGTCCTATTTATAAGCATGAAAGAGAAGAAAAATCTTGGTCCTTTTTATAAGAACCAAATGAAAGTTTGAGCTATATTAAATAATTTTTTCCAATGATACCCTTATTAATTCTAACTTGTAAAATGTGTCTCATTAATTATTCACTCTCTTTTCCACTTTCCAACACTAATAATAAAGGGTAATTTTGGAAGTTCATTTTAATTTAAGACAAATTTAATGCATTTTATCTAGTTTAACTACATTTCTTAAACTATGTGAATTTTTTTTTTGTTGCTTATAAATAGGACCGGAGAGAGTATAATTTTCTGTTTTAACGTGTTATATGGGTCTTAAAAACTGCATGTTACTTGAAAACCATTGCCTCAAGCTAAACCTATTAATATATGAAAAATTAATGCTCAGCATTTCTAATACTATTAAAGTTCATTTGAAACTATGTGACATTGCAGCCTTTTACCAGCAACATCACTTTTTTACTAGAAAACAGTTTACACTAGCATAGACCTACGCTTTTAATGCTGACCCTATACTAATATTTATGCTCAACAAGTTCATGATCCCTAGTCTAAACTATAATAATGAGATAGAATGCATACATATGATTAATTATTGTGCAGATATCATGAAATAGTTTGTTGAAGTTATAATTAAGATCTTTATAATGCGCTTAGCATACGTAACATGGCAGTAAAAATACCAAAATACACGATAAAAACAAGGGTAGCAAGAAGAAAAAAAAAAAACAGTTAAGAAGTTGTTCATGAAATGAACCAAATTAAAGGCTAGATTTAGAGCTCCCATTGAAGGAGTTATAAACGTAACTATTTCATTATAATGATGAACATAGGTGCTACAATTAGTTCTTTCTTTCTATCGAGGAGTCTAACCCTGAATAAATTAGGTTTTCAGTGCGAAATAGGTCATATTAACATAACCCACCCAAAAGTGGATGGAGTCGTGTTAGAGTTAAGACTCTAAAATACACAAACTGTTAAGGGACGTCTAATATGCATAAAAGTATGGGATCACCAACAATATATAGGAGAAGAACGCCCGCATAATGAAGTGGTTGTGGCTAATAGCCTGTGGAATATGGAATCTCTCACCAAATAAAGGAGCCGCTCGCCAGATAGTGGCTTATAAAAATGAAGGAGTCGTCAATAAGTAGTCGCTCACCTAATAATGAAGTATCACTGGATATAATGAAGCCCTAAGTCGCTGGAACATCTCAATGGATCTTCCTCCCGCAATGACCTAATAAAGGCAACTGGAAGAGAGAGTCAGGTCACTCATGTCTAGTTTAGAAATCAAGTACACAACTCATGTCTCCAAAATTTGCACCAAAAATCACATTATTTTTTCAAAGAATATATTGACATGTAATAATTGCGATGGTCTATGCTAGTAAAATAAATGCATGTTTGGTTTTCTGTCGGAAACTTCATTCTTGTTAATGCTGATAGAAAAATTATTTTGGGATAAGAATACATATAAATGTTTGGGAGTTATTTTCGAGAATTGATTTTAGTTCTAAACCAATTCTGTTAGAAGCTAGGGTGTAGCATTTTGGTTGAATATAATCATTAATCAATCATCAATTTATTGATTTATATACTGAATTTCACATAACCATATAAAAATCATTTTTTTTTTCACAAATGTATCCAAACATTAATCACTCTGCTTTCAACTCACTCTATTTTACTTTTATCGATTTCATCAAAACGATTTTATGAAAATAAATTACGAACAGCACCATCCAAACAAGCACATAGTGATACAATGCACTACTTTTGTGTTGTAACTTATAAATTATAGAGTAGTTTATGCTGTAATTAATTTTTTTTAATTTATAACAAAATTTACAACTTTTCTAATTGTAAACTTATCAAATAGAAGTTACAATGTTTTTATCATAAATTAAACCAATTATAAATTCATGTTTAGAGATTTCTATTTTTGTTTTCTTTTGACATGTTCCATTTATGATTGTAATTTTCTTGTACATTATACTGGACATGGTCTTTCAAGAAAAAAAAACACATTATACTGGACATATATGGTCTACGAATGGGAGGTGGATCCAGGGTATTGTTTAATGGCTTGCTCCAAATTGTAGGTTTGCTGAGTGGTGCTGGTGTTGTATTGTTCATCTTTAGGGTGTCTGGGCTGGTATTACACGACTATTTTATGTTTGTTTAATTTGATGCCCCTGTAGCTTTTCTTTCCACCTTGTTTTAGAGTATCCAATTTGCTGTCTTAGTTAGATTAGTGCAGGGGGTGGAGATGGGTTTTTTAAGTAGGCAATTATATAATTTGCTTTGACCTTTAAACCTTATGTTATACTAATTGGTATATATTGGGTTGAAGCACATCTTGTGCTTCACGATTGGTAATGGTAATTATATTGGCTTTTTCAAAAAAAAAAATATTGGACATATCTTGGATGTACTCATTTTTTCAGACAATTTTTTGTTGGCCTTGTTTTTTTAAAACAGCATAAAGGAGACAAAAATTACAACAATAGTTAGCAAGAAAAGCAATAAACATGATTAGTGTGTTGCTAACTGCCCATAATGTTACATCCTTGTTTAGGTAAAACTTCAGCTAAATAGTTTGGCTCACTAAAAATATGTTAAATATTCCAGAACAATACATCTTTTTGGTGATGAAATCTCTAAGATTCAACTGACTGATAAATTTCCAAGGCCAATATATTCTCAGCATTACTGATCCATCCATGACACAATTGCAAGTGAAGACAAGGGTGTTCCAAATAGCCAGCACTTTCGTTTTGTACGCCCATTTCCAGCCCAACGCTTTTGAGAAGCTGCCATTAACCTTGCATTAGCCAATTCTAAGCATTCCTCCAATGACACGTTAAGTTCCTATTCATGGTGTTTAATGTGGATGCCGGATGGTGCGTTCAAAAAAAAGTTACAAATTAATGTACCGAAGTACATGTACCACCCACGCAATCAGATGAGATGACAAATTGACAATTAAGTTTATGTCCTCCTTGGTACCTTTTACCCCTCTACAAATATCAATTGGGTTGTCCACCGGTCAATTTCGGATAGATTCAGGCTAAAACAATCTGTTTTGTCGGGTGGAAAATATTAAAATATCAGGCTCGGTTTGAGTTCGGTTTGCTCGGGTCACGATTTTGTTTGGTGGGTTCATATGGTTTGTTAATCAAGAAGAAAATTAGTCCTGCCTTGACGATGTATGAGGGTGACATAGAATAAAACTTTAATTGGACGAATCTCACTCATCTGAACGAAAGAATTCTTAGACATATCCTCATTGAGCTTCAAGGACTCAACCAGATTTATGATTGTTAGAAGGAAAAGAAAGGTATGAGGGAGGAGAAGTCAAGCATCAAGGTTAGTGGAGGGGGGTAATGTGAACTTGTGAACCATTTAGATGGGTTTTAGGGAATAGAACTTAATTGAGAGACAAATTGAATTATTTTCCTTTTAAGGGTTGTCCACCAAGTCGAATTCAGGCTGAAATAGTTTGTTTTATCGCGCAAAAACATCAAAACACCATACCTGCCACCGCCTGATCATTGACTACGGGTTGTTCGGGTTCAGTTTGAAGGGTCACGATTTTGCCGGTGGATTGAGGTTCGGTCAGTAATGATTTTTTTGGAGAGCCTTAGGTTGGACATTTAGAAAGATGATTCTTTAGTGTCAAGATTAACTTACAAGTTACAATAGGTGGTAAATAATTGGGACTAATTTGTGAGTTTATTCAATGAAAACGTCCAGACATGGCATTTATAAAGCCTGTAATAAGCATCCAGTCTGCATACTTCCCTGAACATGCCTTCACTTTCTGTGCTCTTGATCGGTTGCTTAAGAAGAAAATTTTCTGGGAATTGTTTAGGAGGACCATGTATAGAGCAATCTTGAATTGGTATCAAACTATGAGTATAGCATTTCAGAATGAGAAGCTCCAACTTGATAACTTCAAATGATTTACACTGTACGCACAGACATGGATTAGCAACTGCTAATTGCCATGAAATATATATAAACATTACAAAATCTTTACAATGCTGGTTTAAAAATCTTACCAATCATGAAATCTTCTATTAGTTAGTTCCAGTTAAACAGTTAAAATAATAGCTTCATTTTGCGTATGGTAATTGCTAAATGCTAAGTATCCCCATTAAAAAACATCAAAACAGAACAGAGAATGTCCTTCTACATGGATATGGATATTAATAGATATGTACATGATCCTTATTATAACAGATTCCAGATACAATTCAGGGAAAATGCTCAGCTACATATCCATCTGATGCATATTATTTTATGCACAAAAAAACACATCAAGTACACTTGTAGTAACGCTACACCTGAAAACTATGTATTCACTTTTACTTTGGTTCACCAATTACTTACCGAATTATCACTATCCTAAGGAAAGCTTACACTAAAGAAGCATCTACTGTAAAGTTCCTATAAAATTATGTTCTCACCACCTCACATTTACTAAGCCTTCACCATCTAATTTAATTGGTGCAGCCTTGTCTGCACGCCTTCACTCTGATTTTTCCATCTATTTCTGATTTGAGGTGATGTGAATCTTGATGTTGGGCACCAGTATCATCCTTTCCTTCTTCTCTCTTGTAGATCCAAGGCCTGAATATATGTGACTCATTCTTAGGAACTCTCTGATATAGAAATCTCTATTCATCAAAAAGCACACATTTATGCATCTAAGTGTGAGAAAGTTATAATTGGTTGAAGTCTTAAGGGACAATTTCTAATTATACAAATCCTAAAGAGGAGGGATACTGATTTGAAGTTTAACAATCATATAAGCTTTTGTTGACATGACTGATTAATTTTGTGAACCCATATCACTGAATTTTTATAGAACATGTCTTAACAAGAACAATCCTGAGTGATGTGGTCAAATTGACCAAGTTATATCCTAAATGATAGAACAATCTAATAACCATTATCTTTTCTTCAAACAGGTGAAGCTGAGTATTAATATAAATAACAATGAAAATACTCACTAGGCTTAAGGTGAATATTTGCCGCATTCAGAAAAATCCCATCTGCATAGAAGAAGGAAAAAATCTAATTAGGTATGGCTAGCCTCATCTACATTCATAGCTTTGACAAGTATTTATTGCATCTATTTTATCCAAGTATATATTAGAATGGCGTGTCTGGTTCACCAAGCAATGTAATTGGAAGGGATTTTCAAAGTGTGCATAGAAAGTTCAAAATTTGGGATCGATGCTGCCAAGTCCCACATCGATAGCACTGAACTATATTCTAACGTTTATATACCACACGCTGACAGTTCTGGTCACGACCTTACTTGAACAGGATCTGTTCTATAGGCTCGTACAACTGTATCCTTGAGTTCTAAGGAGACAGGAACCAAAGTCTGGTTGATGAACACTGACCGTGTACGGTTGTCTGACAGGCTCATACTTTTTTTATTTTATTTTTTATTTTATTTTTAACACAAAATCAAAAGAAAAATTTGTGAGCTGGATTAACTTCCATAGCAGCGTGGAATGAGTTTTGAGTTCCTAAATTTTTAGTTTTATTAAATAAATAAATGAAAAACAAGATTAAATAAAAGAGCAAAGGGAGAAGAACAAAATAGAAGTAGAAAATGCTTGATTTGATTACCTTTACTCCCACTCAAACCAACGATTTTGCTTCAATACTTTCACATGCATGCCCCATTGCAGATTGTTCTCAAATGATCACTCTCTGAGGAGAACTTGAGTTCCCCTTATCTACAAACTTGAGAAGGAGACAATTGTAAGAAAAATATACAAGAGAAAGGAAAAAAAAAGTATGATGATTGATGCAACATGCAAGTAAAAATTGCATAGATGGAGAAAGAAACGGTTCAATAGACCAGATGGACGTTCAGTGAAGCGTTAAAAGAGAAAGTGGTAAAAGTGGTACATAGCTATTTGAGGTTGGAAAATTGCCACGTTGAAAGGATAATATTTTTATTCCCAGAAAATAAAAAGACCTTTTTTTTTGTCAAAGAAAGAAAGATGTATGGAATTAAAACTCAGAGGTTTGCCAAACGGCACTTACAACATGCGAGAAAACTCTCTAAGAGCGCTATTCGTAATGCACAAATACATAAGAAAATTAAGCGCAAGCATGCACACTCAACTGAAATAATCAGCTAAAACATGATGTAAAAACCCTAGAGCCCAACAAAAGCCCCTAACATCCAAATGAACAGAGAGCCAATTAACTTCTGAGCAGATAAAAACCAACATTTTTAACCCGTGCTCCCTCTTTACAACAAAACGGCTCTGCCGAAGTTGTACTGCGGCGGCGAAAAGCGAAGCCAGTATGCTTCAACGGCACCAAATAGGGGTCAACTCTGCACCTCTGAGAATAAGGAAAAGAGGAGAACTTTTGAAGATTCCATACAAGCAGCAGTAGGAGCTGCAGAACTGGGAAAGGGGAGCCAAGAACACCAAAGCATCTGGAACGGGCTTGTAGATCACTGAAGCATTATTAGAGAACCTGGATCTGAGAAGAACAGTGCCAGATCTGGAGCTTTGACACCCCGGTGGTAGATGGCGGCGGAAAAGACTAGAGGAGGCAAGGGTGGCAGCGGCGGCGACAGGAATGGCCGTGGAGGAGAGGGTGGCGGCGGTTAGAGGAAGATGGTGATGGCCAAGGAGAAAAACCAAAACAAACCCACTTATTTGGGTAAAGGATCCACCTAATGTGGAAGAAAACCCACCTGATGTGGGAAGAAACCTACCTAAAGCAGGAAAAGAACTCCCTAGAGGAGAAGAAGAAGTCCCCCAAAGGGGGAGGAACCCCCCAAGGGGGAGAAGCAGCACTCAGTAGACAAACCCTAGCAGACGTTGATTTTGATTTAATTTCCTTGAAGGTAAATAAAAGGCCTGCAGTGGGTAGAATTCTCTAGACCATCTCTAACCATCAAATGGGCTTTTATTTCTCTCAGAAGATTTTGAAAGCCCAACTTACAACGGGAGTTCGTAAAAAACTAAAAAACTTACAAAGAGCAACTAATGGATTCTTATCCTACCTAGGATTGTGGGGTTAGATTTATCTTTGCTGTTGTGAATTTTCTTCATTCTTTGATCAATTCGTGGAGTTGACTTCACCATATATAGGGTTTGGTGTGTGTTGAAAGATTTTTCTTACACCGATACTACTTTCAAAATCCTCAAGATTCAATTGTAGTATAGCATAGGGTTTTGTCGTATCCGCAGGGAATTGCTAACACAAATGCCGTTCTTTAGTAAAATTACCCAAGCAATAGATTTTCAAAAGGTTGATAATTGTTTCGGTGACCAAAACACATTCAAATTAAACAAAGCGAGAGTAAAACGATTGATATCAAGAGAGAAAGCTGTTGGAATTGGAGTTCACCGTTTAACTATTAGTGTCCTATGATTCTATATGAATATTCATTCCTATCCATGATTCATCTACACCATTTCTACCCTACTTCATTGATTCCTCACATGAGTGGATATCTATAACTTACTTTTCTAAACATTGATTCCTCACATGCATAGAAAAGCTAAGTTATCTTTAAGCTCAGATGTTTAAGGGACTAACAAACCTAACTCTATTCCTAGCAATTAGATTTATTAGATGATTAACTCTAGGTCGGACTCTAGACGACGTAGCTTCCGCTCTTACGCCGAATCAATCGATATGTTCTAGGTCCGCAAACTAAAACATAGCATTAAGAACAAGAGAAAACCATTGAATCATGTAATAGAAACGATATTTTCATATAGAAATCAAGAAGAACAAATCATAGTTAAAGGCTACATCCAAATCCAACAAAGAAACTTAGCAACCCATATCCATGGATTGCTTACAAAGCTTACAAGAGGAAACTAAGGTGAAAGCGGCGACCCGTGCCGTCCTCGATGTGTCTCCAGCACGATGAATGGTGGATCAAAGCTCCCAAAGTTTCTCTCTTCCTTCTCTCTGCAATTTTCTCTCCAAGAGGTCCAAAATATGTTAAAAGATGCCTCAATTCTGATCTGGTCGAGCCTTTTATAAAACAGGGCAACAGTTTCGCTTAAGCTGATAAAGGTGACGCTTAAGCGAGCAGGTTTCTTCACCTTCAGGTAAGGTCTTTGGCTTAAGCGAGACCAATTCTCGCTTAAGCCGAATTGTCTTCCAGAACCACTGCTACTGCCATGTAGTTTGGCTTAAGCGAGGAAACATTTGGCTTAAGCGGACTTCAATATTTTTAGCCCTTTTGATCTTCTAATGGTTGGATCTTCTTGATTTTTCTCCTACAATAAAAACCAAAGAGTCTAAATGATAAAACTAACATATCTTACATTTATCTATATAAAAACTATCTACTTACTAAATTAACCTTATTGAGGGATAATTTGAAAGATAACGTACACATTTAGAACAGATAAGTGCCGAAATTAATATAGAAATCAGGTAAATTTGGCACTTATCAGTGTGTGTGAATGAGTGCATGTAGGATTCTTCATGAGTGAATTTGGTTTGAGTCTTATAATGAATATTTTATTATAGTAGTCAACAAATTTCATTGCACTCATACTTAATTAATGCTTGACTTCAACTCACACTTAAATTCTTAACCGCTGGGGTTTGAAGTAGCTCTCATTTGAAGAGGGTGAATCACGATAAAAAATCATGAGTGTGATCTAACTAACTATCTCATTTATTTCATGTTGATCTTGATGTAAGAGTTTTAGAATTTGAGGCATTTATGTGATTTTATAAATTGTTACGAAAGATTCATTGTATATCATTTGTATCATTTTGTAGATTATGTGCATGGATTGATTGATTTGCAAATTTGTTATGGCCCTAATCCACCTAAGCCTAAAAAGAGAGAAACATAAGAGAAAAAAATATTGAAATATGATAACGATGGAATAGAAGAAAGAAAAAAGAGGAATACGAAGAAGGATGGTTAATGAATCAAAAATCCAAGAGTGTGGCGTGAGAACTCTCGGCGGCCTAGGGGTCGTCCCCGTAAATTTGAGAGTGTGGATGTCGCTATTGATACGACGTCGCCTAGCCCTCCGCCTCCTTCGGGTCCTTATTTTACCCGAGCTATGAATGTTTGGTGTCTTACTAAGTCTGTAGGCATGTCTTTCCATGATAGTGATGAAGATACAGTTCGTGGGTTGACTGAAGTTATTAAAGAGAATTTTCCTTCTAGGTGCTAGGAAGGTTGCTCTTTCCTCTTTTAGGTGGTTGTTCTGGATTTTCTTGGCTCACTTGACGTTTTTTGTTTTCCCCTTCTTGTTAGTTTGTACTCATCTTTTATTTATCAATAAATGATTTTATTTTGCTCTAAAAAAAAATCCAAATCCAAAAAATTGAGTGTAACTTTAAAATAGTCAAATCTTTAAAAATGCTACTTTCTAACCTTTGGTTTATTCCCACTCACTCTCTTTCATCTCATTTCTATCAACTTTTTTTTTCTATCACATTATTTATTATATATCTAATTTCTCTCTAATCCATTTCTATGTGAAATTGGTGTGAAGATATTATTTCAGTGATGGGGTCTAACGTACCAAAAATTAACCAGAAATAAAACCATAATTGTGTTAGATGGAAAAAATAAAAAAGATATAACCGTATTTGATGGTGCAATGTATCTCTCAAAGTCACTTATTAAACCACTTTTAGTAACTGCTAATTGTACAAATTGTATTAACTCTTTTACTATATGTGCCATTGATGCATGCACCTGCTATATTCTCAAAAAAAGATTTAAAATCTTATGCAAATTAGCAATTTCAATTAATGTGAGTCAAAAGAAAATCCCCGTGATAATTGTTTTACCATTGAAGTGTGATTGGTGAGTACCAGAATTGGTGAATGCCAGAATGGTAGGAAAGTCTCAGAAAAGAAAAGAAAATTGATAGCTGCTATACATATTTTTACATTTAGCTACACAATACACACCTATTTCTCATTGGACCAGTACAGTGGCAGAGTGCTATAAGAGAAAACAGAACAAAACAGAGAGGCTGTGATAAAAATCTCCTTTTTTGCTTCTTCAAATTAGAAGTGAAAATTCACCATCTGGGTATTGATCATATATATGACCATCAAGGAGGAGAAGATCAATGATTTGCGACAAGGGTAGGTCGATGATCATTTGGTTGATTCAATGCATTGAAGAGATACATGCATAAGCATTTATGGTAAAGCTTTTTGGTTTCAAATCAATGATGTTCATGGTTGTGGTGACCATAGCACTCCTTGTTCTGCCGCTGGTGCTGCCGCCGCTTCCGCCACCACCAATGATGCTTATGTTTGTCCCTGTTTGGCTAATGCTGTTTCTGGTGATAATGGCTTTGTCTCCCAAACATGGCTCTTACAACATGGTGTATCAGTGTAACTCTGTTTGAAGCAATTTTCTTTTCATATTATGCACATTGCACACAGACAAACAAAAAGGGTAGACATGTTTGTCTACTGTCTAAGTTCCTTTCTTTTTGCATCATGCATGCGTGAAAATAATTTGATAAATGATTGAATTTGAAGTAGTCTATATTGTTGTAATGTTTTCATTCATTCGTTCTGCAATTTGTATTCTTAAGATTTAACCCAGAAAATCAGAGCAATGTAGCTAATTTTTTCCAAAATAGGAAGCACTGTTTTCTGTATTCTTCGATTTTGTAATGATACTAAAGTCAAAATCAATTCCGAAGGTTAGATAGTGAATACTTTGGCCTCTCGGCCAAAGATATCTGTCCATATGATAATTAAAATTGTATCTGATATTTTTTGTTTGTTTTTGTCTTGACTAATATATCTCACAGTCGTCCCCGTATCATAGTTCGAGTGGTAAGAGCTAGATGTCATATGAGTTGGGGTGGGGTGATGAGTTCCAGGAATCAATCCTTAGAGGAAGCAATTTATCTTTTCGATGTACAAACAGTTATTAATTTCTCTCTCATAATCGGTAGAAAGGTTAACTAATATAATTTTTTTCCCAGATTGTGTTTTTTATTAAACAAGTATGTCACCACTAAAACTTGTAAATTTTTACGAAAGATGAACACAATTTAAATTATAAATGAGAGAATGTTTTTGTATCTGACCACACACACATTGTTTTGTAAAGTAAAACTTGCTTGAAAACGAAGAGCAATGACCAATGAGTAAAAAACAGAGGAGAAAGAGAGGGAAGCACGCACCTTAATTTCATTCTCTATCATTTGTTTGTTGATGAAAGATGTCAACACCGACATGCCGACAAAGTACTTGTTTTGTTTTGTAAGGAAAGGGAAGGAAAGGGAAGAAAAGGGAAAAAGAAGGAGCAATTGCAACTACACATTCACCTTCACCTTATGATCATTCATCAACTTTCCTTTCCTTAAAGTCTAACCTCTTAATATAATTTGACTTTATTTTCAATAATTTCCATCTTGTGTATTAAATATACACCACACCATCCCAGCAATTAACAAGTTGGAATATGTTATTTATTACTTTGCTAAGAGTAAATTTTGTGCTAAACACTTTTTTCATCATAGAAAAGCAATATTTTGTAGGGTACAAGAAAACACATTCTAGTTCTAGATACAAAGCACCAAGTTAGTGTGTGGTGATAGTTTCTTAAGCTTCATCGTGTATGTTTCAATCAACGTTGTCAAAATTAATTTTAAATAAAATTAATTTTAATAAAATTGATTATCAAAAGAGTGAGTTAAAAGTGAATTAATTTATGTTTGAATCTATTTATAAAAAAACAATATTTTTGTAAAGTAATGTCATAAAATCTTGTTAATCTCACAATTGATTGTATTTAACACAGAAGTTATTCCTAACTTCTTTGCAAAATTAATTTTGGAATTGGAATCAATTATTTAATGAGTGTCAAACATCTATATAGTAACCAAAAGTGATTTTACGTGAATGGACAATTGATCCCAAGACTGTCTAACAAGAAACTAAACACACACATCTATGGTAGTATATCTTCCACTAGAACAAAACCTTCAGTATCTTCTGGAAAGAGTTAAAAAGCGATGACTTGACAGTCAAGATTCATTTGGTTGGTGGTCAAAGCTTATTCTATTCGTTTGGTAAAACAAATGAGAAAAGGGAAAGAAAATAACAAATTCATCATACCTTGGTTTTCTCTGTTTCTATGTAAGTTCTAACTATTGTGACCTTGTATCTTTTTTCACGTTTTTAATTCATTAGGTAAAAACTTGAAGTAAAATACAGAGTGACAGATTCATTGGATCTTGAAATAGCTAGGTTGGTTCCATGTAGGATTTAACAAGAAGCCAACAAAGGTTAATTTATCACGGGAAGCACAAAAGATGCAAACTAGGAAGCTTCAGCAATATTGGAACAAAATTATGTCATTTATGTGATGAATTAATATTAATATTGGACAAAAGTACACAAAATGTTCATTCATATTCACAGTTTGGAGGGTTTTTTTTTTTTTTTTTGAGAAAAGAAGTTGAATTTATTGATATAGCTGAAAGAACCATGAGAACATTCCTCTCATGTAGAAGAGATACAAAACAAAGAAAGGTTGCCAAGATTAAGGGTGGAAACAAAGCAATGGAGTGAGCCTCATCAAAACCTCTCCAAGGGAAAACCTAGTGGGAAAAAAACCCAAGGAGAGGAAAAAGAGTACTCAAACCAAAGCTAACCCCAAACAAAAAGGTACAACAGCTCCGAAAATATACCCTGAAAAAACCACGGAAGACCCACCAGGACAAATACTCTAGGGAGTAAAATAGAACATCACGGTCTCAGAGCTCAAGAGAAAGTATCTGGCAGCAACTACCAATTTTCTTTGAAATACCATAAATCATTTGGATATTCAGCCCCCCTTTTTGCAAGTTTATCTGCTTCCCCATTAGCCTCTCTATAAATGTGGTTCACCTTCAAGCAATTTGTCTCCACCAACCATCGATCAATTTGGTTCAGTTTGTTCAACAATTTCCATGGTCTATTGCAGCGATTATTGACCCACCCAACAGCTAAGGAGGAATCACTCTCGATGATTATATTTCTAAGCTGCCTTTGCACACAGAACAAGAGAGCCTCATGGATGGCAAGGACCTCAGCTTCGAATGCATATCCTTCTCCAACGCTTTTAGAGAAAAATCCAAGGATGACATTTGCATTGTTTCTTAGAATCCCACCAATACCACATCTCCCAGGGGAACCTTTCGCCGCCCCATCCACATTGATTTTGATTAGACCTGCATCAGGAGTAACCCAACTGGCAGCCCTTAACAAAGAGGGTTTTGAAGCAAACCTGATAGATTCAAAGTTTCTGGACAGCTGGTCTATACTATAAGAATTCTGGCGAAGTAACTCATGAGTCCACCAACCGATACGCAGGAGATGAAAATCCCAGATTTCAGAAATATTTAAAGCCTTATGGTTAAAGCAGATATTATTCCTTTCAATCCAGATTGACCACGACAAGGCGTAAGGGATCAAACTCCACAGAGACTTATCAGAGATTTTTGGAAGAAAATCCCATTCAAGAATGAGATCAGCTAAGGACGCAGGCATTACCCATAAAAATCTCTCCCTATTCACAATCACACACCACAGAGACCAAATGGAATGACAGTGCAGAAATATATGATTACATGATTCATCAAACGCATTGCAGAATAGGCACTGGGTGGAACCATTTAAGTCAATGCCTCTTGCAAGTAAATTGGCTCTTGTTGCAATTTTGTCATTTTGAGCTTGCCAGAAAAATAAAGCAACTTTAGGGGGTAAGAGTTTTGCTATAGATTTAGGAACTTGCCACATTTGATGAGTGAATAGGTGATCCTCCAACCAGTAGCAAAGCTCCTTCACCGAGAACAGCCCAGTTTGATTGGCACACCATATCAATTGGTCCCCTCCCACAGCGGCTGGAATTATGTGGTTAATAGATGCCAAGAATTGTTGGTATAGCTCCTCCTCCCATGCAAAAAATTGTCCGCGAAAAGTGAGAGACCAGCCCCATTTACCTCGAGAATATGTGCCCACCTCCGCGATTCTGGCCTCTTTGTTTTCACTCATAGCATAGAGTCTAGGGAACAAATGGCATAGGGCAACATTTGATACCCAAGGATCTCTCCAAAATTTTACTCTCGAGCCATCCCCAATTGAGATCAGTAAATTTTCCTTAAAACCAGCAGACAGTGAGTGATCCTCATTTAGCACTCTCCAAATGTCTTGGATTGCTCTGGACCCCATGGCAGGGGTAGTTGATGCCATGTGCCATATCAATGAATCAGGGTCAAGGTTGTATCTTTCAATCACAAAAAACCTCCACAAGCTATTTATCTCTCTCCCGAATCTCCATGCCCACTTTAAAAGAAGTCCCCTATTCCTCCATTCTATAAACCCGAGACCAAGACCACCTGCTTTTCTATTTAGACAAATCTGGTCCCAACCAATCCAATTTATCTTCTTCCTCCCCTGCTCTTGACCCCAAATGAAAGCGTGAAATAATTTCTCCACTTCCAGAATCACTCCTTTTGGTGCTTTGAAAACAACCATTAGGAATAGAGGTATAGAGCATAGAACAGATTTTGTGATCACCAATCTACCGCTGAGTGACATGAATTTAGAGTTGTAGGACCTGGTCTTGCATTTCAGCTTTTCCAACATGGGGTTCCAGAAAACAATTCTTCTTGGATTACCACCAAGTGGTGCACCAAGATAGGATATTGGTAGGGTTCCTACAGACCACCCAAATGAGTGTGCAAGCCTCTCCACTTCAACTGTTTGGACATTACACCCAATTAGTTCAGATTTTTGATTATTGACCTTCAAGCCAGAAGCAAACGGGAAGGTAATCAGGACATTGCACAAAGTTTCCAACTGTAACTCATTATTTTCACAGAATAAAAGTGTGTCATCTGCGAAGAGCAAGTGATTTATAGTCAGATTTCTACTAATCCTCACCCCACAGTAATTTTCCTCTCCCAAAAACTGATTTAAAAGACAGGAAAGACCATTTAAACATAAATTAAAAAGTAATGGTGATAAGGGGTCTCCCTGTCGTAGGCCCTTCTCAATGGAGAAGAAGTCAGTGGGGGAGCCATTGACTAAGATTGCCAAAGAGGCTGAGGAAATGCAAGACTTCATCCAGGATATCCATTTGTCTCCAAAATTCATTTCATGTAGCATATTGATCAAAAACTCCCAATCAACTTGATCATAGGCCTTAGCTAAGTCCACTTTGAGCATTAGACCCCCTTCACTTTTCTTGGACAAGAAATCAGCAACCTCGTTTGCTAGAAGAATACAGTCAGCAATTTGTCTTTCTTTGGTGAATGCAAACTGATTCTGTGATAGGAGCTTAGGCATCACTTTTTGTAACCTTGTAGCAAGAACCTTGGCAATGAGTTTATACGAGCTCCTAATTAGGCTTATTGGTCTATAGTGGTTTAGAGAGGAAGCATTCTCCTTCTTGGGGATTAGGGTTATAAAGGCAGCATTCATGCCTCTCGAAATCCTACCAGAACTGAAGAAATCCTCAAACATCCACTCGAACCAGGCTCCAGAATTCCTGAAAGAATTTCATATTAAAGCCGTCAGGCCCTGGGGCTTTATTGCCGTCAAAGGATTTAACCACGTCCCATATTTCTGCCTCGGAGAACTGCTTTTCTAAATCTGCTTGATCATTGCGAGATAGCCTTTGGATGTTTGGACATCTCAAGCGTGGTCTACGCTTTTTTTGGCTGGTGAAGAAGGACTTGTAATGCTGGAAAATAGCTTGTTTAATACCTTCTGCATCCTCAATTTCCAAGCCATTTGTGCTAAGTTTAGTAATATTCTGTTTGGCCACTCTGATCTTGCATTGTCTATGGAAGAAAGCGGAATTTCTATCCCCTTCTTTAGCCCATCTTGATCTTGATTTCTGTCTCCATCTACATTCCTCCAATCTGAAAGCGTTCCAAAGGTCATCCAGAACTTTCAACCTTTTGGCTCTCAATGAGTTTGAGGAACCATCTCTTAGGATTTGATCCATAGTTGACTGGAGATCCGTCTCAAGGCTAGCTATTCTGTCAGTCACTGCATTTGCCCTGCTGCCCTTCCAACTCTTAATCTCTTTTTTCAGAGATTTTAATTTATCATGAAGCGTGGCTCCTGCCCAGCCTGCCACTAGTGGTGAGTTCCACCAAGAATCAACCAGAAATTTAAAATCATCCTCTAACATCCAGCTGCTATAAAATCTGAAAGGCTTAGGACCAAAGTCCACATCACCCATGGACAAAGAGACCGCTCTATGGTCTGAAAGTCCCCAATTTTCTACAGACTGTTGAACCCCATCAAGATCCCTCATAGTCTCTTCACTGATCAGCCACCTGTCCAAGCGGCTCCAGATTCCGCCATGGCGAGAACTAAACCAAGTGAAATCAGCATTTGTTTATGGGAAATCAATCATATTCAAATCTGTCACAAATTCAGATAAGCATGGGTCTATTACATCAATCCCACCACGACGCTCTCCTGGATTTAGAGTTCCATTAAAATCCCCACCCAGGAAACAGCCAAAACCGAGACTACTCACCTCCACAATCAGCTTCTGAAGAGTGGTTCTCCTTTGGGCCTCAACCGTTGGAGCATATACGTTGCCAATTATCACAGGGGTGGACATGAATGGTACTTGGGCAATCAACAAAATAAAATTTTGATCCTGAATGGAATTCGAGACTTTTATGACGTTAGGATCCCAGCAGGATAATAACCCCCCTGCAGAACCACTTGCGTAGACTTCCTTAAAGTTAAGATTGAGGGATTTGGCAAAACGTTCTCCCACTCGGTCTCTGTTCTCTCCCAGTTTGGTTTCTTGGATCAGAATTATTTCCAATTTCACTTTCTTCAAAGCCTCCTTCACTTCTCTTCTTTTCTCTGCACTTCCAAGTCCCCGGACATTCCAAGAGCACCATTTTCTCGTACGCCCCATCAAGCCTAGACTGAGAAAATTGGACAGTCCTCCTCTAGCTCCTCCGCAAGACCCTTTATAGCTTCCTCGTCACTTCCAGGGAAAGATAACCCAACTGATTTCCCAAGGATCCAAGCCTTTGTGGCCCTGGTGAAGTATACGCCAGAATCGCTTCTTGCAGCTGATGCTTGGAGCTCGACAAAATTTGGATCGACTCCTCCCGCCCCTTCCGATATTTCTCGAAGAATAGAGGAGCCAGCAATGGATTTAGGTTTTCTGCCTCTTTTCTTCTTTTCCTGCCCCGGTTTCGCACAGTCAAGTTCAAGGCTTTCAAGGGATTTCAATTTGTTGATTCTGCTCACACCTTGTTTTGCTCTTTTCAGTATTTCCTCTTCCTCTAGATTTGGGCAAACAATGATGGGAGTGGCAGGACTTGAAAAAACTAATGCTTTAGTTTCGCCCTCTGCAATCTCAGGAATGATCTCAGCACCAAGGGACTCTTCAACCTCCGTCAAAACGATGCCGCAACTTTTCAATGGGCTCAAGAGACCATTTGTTTCAACAGGGCAGCCCAAAACATTTTTTGGTAACCATAGGCCTATATCAGAAAAGGGGGAAATTGGAAATGAGCATCCAAATAAAAATAAATTTAGTATTTCATTTGGGATAGCTATATTTAATAGCTTGTGTGTTGAGTAAGCACACCACCCATTAATCTCAGTAATGAAGGGGTTCTCCACCCCGTTCCCCAATGACCAATGAATTTCTCTGGGCCACTCACATTGAACCAATTCAAAATTATTGTCGGCCATTTCAATTAAATTCAAATTTTTCTCATCATTGCTCTCATGGGAATCTGAAACGTCGCCGACCTCTGAAGCTTCCCACCCTTTGTCATCTTCACCGGAGAGTGATGCTGGCGGCGGAGTCCGGTAAGGATGTGGTTTCGTCCCCTCCGAGGCAGTGGGGTTGGAATTTTCATGAATTCCAAAATCTATTGAGAGGTTTTCATCGTCGTCCCACAAAACCTCCTCTCCATTTCTGTCAAGACTTTCATCAAAAATATAGTCAACCTCAATGAGCACATTACTTCTATGGAATCAATGGATATTGGTATTATCTGGTTTTCCAGGATGGGATCAGGTGCTGCTATTAGGACCCTAGCAACATCATACCTCAGACCCTTCTTTGTAGCCTCATCGAAACAGAATATAGAACCCAAGCTGGAAACTAGCTTTGAAATAAACTCAAGGGACCAAAACCCAATTGGTATTTTCCATACTTTCAGCCAGATCAAATCCGCTTTGGGCTGTCGACTTTTCTCCGCCGGTTCCAGTGCAAGAAAGAACCTTTCTGGGCCTGCTTCCATGTTATCTAAAAACCTCTGGCGGTCTTCCTTCGAAGCACATTCTAGTATCTTTTCCTTTGCTCCAAAAGATTTGACAAGAATATCTGGAAATCCGTTCTCTGCTAACCAACTCTTTACGTCGTCACAGACTAATACCTCCCTGAGAGACGCCACCACAAGCCTGGACATGTTTTTGTTGAGTGGCATCTTCTCCTGTTTCATTCCTTTATTCTCCATAGGCATCTCTACTTCTTTTCTCTCATTGTTTTGTTTTACTCTCCAAACTTGTCGAACCTTCTTCGCGTCAGGCTTCATTGTGCGATCACCAACTTGAAAATCTTTCTTTCTCCATTCTTTCCTTGTCATTTGGATTCTGCTATCTTCTCTATGAGTATATCTCTGAGGATGTGGATTCCAGTTGAATTTCCGGTCAACAAATCTCGCCGGATTCACGGACAAGAAAGTGTTATGGAGTCTTTTGCCATGTAGTGCCTTTATCGCTTCCAAGCCATCCTTCCTCTGTTGAAATAGAACAAAGCCAAACTTGCATCTTCTGCTTCTCTTCGAATTCCGTGGTACAAAAGCACTTATTACTCTGCCATATTTCTCAAAGACCCTCCGTAATTGTTTATGGCAGAAACTCTCTTCCAGTCCATCAATGAATAACTTGATACCATCCTCGTTGATCTCCTTTACATTGTCTCATTTGCTGCTATTTTTGCCATTGTAGAAAACCCTAGCAGAGCCAGTGAACTAAGTTCAAATCCCTAAGAAATAGTCTCAAATCTAACTCTTTCACTATAATCATCAACCTCTTCATTATAAGATATCATCTTTTCTTATATAGAGAAGAGTAACCCTAAATACATGAATCTGGGCCTCAGTGTAAAATAACGTATATAAACGTAGCCCATCAAAAAGAGGCGGGTCGCCTAAGACTGTAAAATACATGACTTGCTAATATGGCGCGGGAAATACATAAATCGCCCACATGACGTGAAAATACATGAATTGTAAAAAGGGGCGACTAATATACATAAACATTGGAAGAAGTTAAAATCGAGAAGGGTGAATATGGTTCACTTCCCTTCTAGCTTCATTTTCATGTTTCTAGTTCAAAGAACACACATGCAAAGCTTCCTTGATGTCAACAAGTTTCCAGAAACTAACTAATAGATTTAAAAGCCATTGATTATGGAAAGTATGGAAAGAATTGCATGCAAAGACACATTTTTGTCAATATGCAAAGCTTCATTGATGTTCAACAAGTTTCCAGAAACTAACTGATCGGTTTAAAAGCCACTGATTATGGAAAGAATTGCATGCAAAGATACATTTTTATCAAAACCCTAACTTGAAGCTTTCCTTTAGAAAAACTAAGAATTTCTTTCACAATTTGGGTATTTGAACACAAAAAGTGACAATGACTAAGAAAATAAGTAGAAAGATGGATTCTAGAGATTTTCCAATGAGGCTCACCAAAGAAGATGGCTGGAGACCGAAGCGATCACGAAAACGTTCAAAGCTGGAACCAAGGGAAGCTTCCTCTCATCTTCACGACCACGGTGGTTTGAATCTCACTTGTCCAGAAAAATTGAAATCAAGAGAAATTGTGAGTTACAGGCGTTGAAGGTTCATCGAAAAACTCATCAGAATTTGGGCTTGCCTTCGAACTCAGTTTCCATCGCATTTCTTCAACCCAAATCTACCATAAACACTACTAGAAGATGAATGGAAAATATTTGAGAGGATTTGGCTAAGTTTTGAATGAGGAATAAAGGTAATACGATGATAAAGCTTGATGATGAATATGCGGGTAGAGAGAAGGAGAGAAGGAAAAACTTCTCTCTTTTCTGTCTGCCTAGAAGCTCTGATTGTACAAAAGAGAGCGTTGAGGCTAATTTCTGAAGAGATGAGACATATGTATAGCCTTATCCCAATGATACAAAGGGAGTGGTTATGTGTTCACTCATCACTTGAACTCACACGACTTAAAATGCATGTACGGTGACCATGGATTATGAATTCCTCTTCTAGGAGTCACAAGAAATTTGAGATGTGAATCAATTAATAGAAAATGAGAGAAAGTTAATCATGAGTAAGTTATGGTGTGGATGAGATAAATACTAAAGTGATAGGCGGAGATAAGATATTTAGCTTGATTACCAAGTGAATGGTGATAATATAAAATTAAGGGTTATATCTCAATTAATTTTAAGATATGAATTAGAGGAGATATAGGAGTTGTAAGACTGTTGAAGATTAATTGGTATTTTATGAAATGATTTATAATTTCATTTGAATCCACATCCAAATAACATATACCTACACACATAAGTAAAATTAATTGAGATATTATACTATTTAACTAGACAATTCTTAACTAAAGGTATCTAAATAATAAATCCTTGTAATACCTATGGGGTGAGAGGTGGGATATTACAATACATATTTGTGTGCGCGCACATGAACATAGAATATATATCTCAAACAATCTAAGTATCAAAACATTGACCCAAACACTTAATAAATCCAAACATTGAAGAATAAGTAAATAGCAAAAACTTGTTTTGTTATGCATGAAGATCCCATTGAAGAATAGGAGTTCAAGAAAAAATTTAAAACACGATTCCTATTGTCTACTTCTTCTCCTACTTTCTTGTTCCTTTTTGGCATCAATCAAATAATTGAGAAAGATAGAGAGGTAGTAGGAAGCAAGATCTTTATGGTGCTGGATTGGAAGATGGTTTATATGACTTAAAACGACAGAGGATATGCTCAAGCACGTCATCTAAATCATTTGCTAATTTAGTCATCTCAGCAAAATAAGAGCTTCTTAGTACCCTTTCTTCCTGTTGCGTCGGCAGAACAGAGTGATCAAGTCTCTCACCCCTGACATCCTCAAAGATATCCTCTGCCACTTCTTCTGGTATAACTACTTTTGGAGCTTCTCGAGCATCACCAGTATCAATGACTTCTTCAAAGATATCTTCCACCTCTTCTTCTTCTGATATAACTACTTCTTGAGCTTCTGGAGCATCACTTGTATCAAAGAAGTGTTGAAGTGAAGATTTCACATAGAACTTGGCAGGAACTTGAATAGTTTCAATCGGAGATGCTGGCCCACTTGGTTGATAAGGCACAATTGCCCTGTGAAGATTCACCACATAATCATCTGCTACAATAGAAAAACATTAATTGAGACTCTTATATCAAAATGAAAAAGTAGGTATCACTAATTAATTTTATGTATAATTCAGTGGTAGAAAATAAGATTTCTTAATATTGAATATTTCAAAGTCTAATGTCTACTAATATCGTGAACAAAATAACCATTTTGGTGATAACATTGAGACCTTTACCTCCTGATTGTCTTGTACCATCACAGCGTTCAACAATGGTCATCCTCTTTTTCACTTCTCTCCTTTTCTTAACCTTGCCATCACCCATTTTCTGAAAATGCTTATTAATAAAGATTAAAATATCATACTTAATGGAAATTAAAAAAAAAAATCAAATTTTACATTGTTCAAAATTTACAAACTCACTTTAACAACTTTTTCAATTCTTTCCTTCTTTTTTGTTTTCCCTTTACGCCCATCATGAATGCCAGTCATCTCATATCTCTCGATTGCTTTCAATGACCGACACATGACACTTTCATCTCTCTTGAGATAATAGTACTGTAAAAAAAATCATTGAGTGACTAGTGCATGAAGAAAGCAACAAAGTAAGATGAGTAGTGTTAGAGAAAAACATGAAAAATGAGAAAGCAATTCTCTTTCACCATTTTGTGTTTGTTTCCATGTCTCGGCAATTAAATTATGTCATATTTTTTAAAAAATCACACATGAAAAGTTATAATTGTCATATCCTTACCTATACAACATAATTTCATTGATAAGACATGGAATGCGACACCAAATTAAGACAGAAGATCTTTATTAGAAGAAAAATACAAGTAATAACATTTAACATTCTTCTTATTTCAAGGAAAAATAAGCTATAAATCAAATTTTAAAATAATAAAAAATATTTAAAAGGTATATGACTAATATTAGATGCATTTCTAATTTTCCTTGCATCACTAAAAACATAAAATCAGGATTCTTTATGCTATAATATGTGAAATCAGTATATATTTATACAGATTTTTCTTTTGGCATGTGTATGCAAATAAATTCAAAGTCATTATTTACCAACAATATATTTACTTTTTCATGAACGTAAAAAAACTACATTGTTCCATATCTATAAATATGTTTTCTTTATAATTCCTATTGAAGCTTTAAAGATAACCAGAATGCTTAATAATAGTTTTTTTGGTTTAATAGCTCTTTTTGTCCTTCACTTATCACGATTTTGCACTTTTGGTCCCTCCAAAAAAAATTAGCAAAACTAGTCCCTCAAATTTATACACTTTTGCCGTTTTAGTTCTAAATCGAAATCATTTTTGCAAATAATTAAGCAATGTGGAGGACCAAAAGTGTAAAATCGTGATAAGTGAGGGACAAAAGTTGACCCTTTTTTATTGCATTGGCAACAATAAAGATGAATATGAAATGCTCATATATATATTTGGAGTTTCAAACCACTTACATTGTCCCATCTTCTCTTCCCCTTCTTTCTTCGTTGTCTAGGTCTACAATCCCAATCAGCACTGTATTTTTCTTCTAGAGAAAGAGTCTTTTTTCTTTTCTTTGGAATTGACTTTCCACTTCGACTTTCATTCTAAATCCACAATACAAAGTAAATAAACATGTGAAATATATGAAGAGAATTCTTATGTTTTTTCTTTACACTTACAATACACACATACTTTCATTATATATCTTGAATGTGATATATGATTCACAACATGAAAATTATGCATCGGTACATGAAATGTGATATGACATACTAAAAATAAACTAACACAAGTCATTTTGTAAAAACAAAATCATTTTCATTTCACATATCATTTATTCATTAAAGAAGAAATTAAATCAGAGAAAATTCGAGTCAGTCTTGCCCCCAAATTTTGATGAAGTTCTACCACTAACACAAAGCACATACAAAACAACATATAAATAAATTCAGAAAGAGAAAAATTATTCTAACGTTAAAAAATGAAATCACAAATAGGATTAGTTACCCATTCACTTTCAATCAATGGTGATTTTGAGGACTCCTCTTTATTTTTCGGTGAATCTTCTTTCATATTTTGAATAGAGAGCAAATCATCTACAGCTTCCTTAGCTTCGATGAATACCAATGATGATGAATCTGAATTCATTTCTTCAATGGACTGTAAGAAAATGATCATAAGAACGAAGTAAAAAATAATTAGATAATTGAGTAAAAAAATCAAAAGTCCTATTCACATATAATGCAGAGAGTGTGGGCTCCATAAACAAATATAGTCTAAAAACCCACTAAAACATGAAGATATGTGGTTTAAATTTTTCTGAAAATTCATAAGTCATCATTCTCATTCTCTTCTTTGTCCCATGGTCCTTTTTCACAAGCAAAGAAGGATTTATAGGATGAGATGGTTAGACAATGAACTACCTCATGTATTGATGTTTAAGGTATTTGAGATCTCACTCTCATATGATGACCCTACAACCTGACCTTCTAGGTGGAGAGTGCTCTAAGAAACTGAGAGGTCTCATAATCAAAATATTAGACACATCAAAAGAAGGAGAGTGAGGAGAAACATGAAGATGAGGTGAAAGTACATGTAAATATTATCTCAACAACATCACTTAAGTCAATATTTCAGGATTTTCATTTTCACACAACCAAGATCAGTCAATCAAACACAATTTTACATATACATAAGGGTACAACGTAAAATATACGAATGATTGTAAATATTATAATTCAATAACGCAGAGGGTTGCGCTTATATACCCTAAAAGGTTTCGACCTTCAAAAGCACTCTGGACACGATCTAGCACACACTAGCATATAAACCTGCAGAGATCCAAAAACACCATGAATCTCTTTTCATGAATGAAAACAAATGATCAAGGATTTTATTCATGGTGGATCCATAAGTCAAAGAGAGTAGGACCACGTAGTGGTGATTTTTACCTTGAACCATAGGAAAATGTAATGAATGACATTGGGAAAGACTTTGAAGTTGGCAAAAGGAAGAAGGGTAAAGAATGAGGATCAAGAGGGATTAGGTCAACCACAAAAATGGCTTTGTATGGTGGACCTAGGATGATCGTTTGGAGAAAAATAAACCGCAGGGACAATCAGGGTATTGTAAGGATTCGATTGGTAGGTTTGGATCGTTGAATAGGGAAATAAAGGTGGAGGACAACGGTGGTATGAGGTGACTATCACGGTGGTTTGTGGTGTCTGAGTTATCTCTAAAGAAATGAAAGAAAAAGAAGTAGTGCGGTAGTTCTAGTGAAAAGAAATGAATGAGAGGGTGGTGAGAAAGAAATGTAAAAATAATAAAATAAAACTAAGAAATGTTTTTATTTTTGTATATAACAAATATGTTAAGTATGAAAGTTAGCAAATATATTAGTAAAATTTTCTTGACCTTTACATGATATAAATTATTTATAGTTAATATTTATATTAGTAATTATTAATCATAAAATATCTTAATTCCTCAGATATAAAGTAAAATATCAATTCCAATCAATATATAAGTAAAATTCACTAAAGCTAAACATTTATAACAATATTAATTAGTTATAAATAATTTTTTTATCATAAAATATATTAATTACTAACTATAAATTTTTTCATATATAAAATAAATAATAGTAAGTTAATTTTAATAAATAGTCACAACTTGAGAAAATATTAATTAGTAATAATTATCAGTAAAATCTAAATTGACTTGACCTTCACATTAATAATAATAATAATATAATATATATATATATAAAGTGAAATTGACTTGATCTATAAATTAATTAGTTATTAATATTATTTAATATTATTCATTATATTAATTACTAATAGTAATTTTTTACTCATATTAATCACAACCTAAAAAAAATATTTAAAAATAATAATGATTGTAATAAGTAAAAACAAAATTTACTTGATCTTCACATTAATAACAATATTGATTAGTTATTAATAAAACTTTATTTATATAACTAATTGTAAATTTTTCAATTTCTCATATATTAAAATTAAGACTAATATTATTTTGATTTTGATTATTATCATTGAGGAATTTTTAATAATATTAAATTAAAAATTATTATCGTATATATAAAAATTAAATTAAATATTAAATCTAAGTATTTGCATATGTATATATATGTAGGATCAAGTCGTGCTTTGTAGACAAGAAAATTGACTTGAGTTATACATTAATAACTGTGTTTATTAGTTACTAAAATACTTTTATATGATTCATTATATTAATTTTTTATTGTAATTTTTTTTTCATATTTCATATATAAAAACTATTATTATTAAAAAAAATTATTAATCACAACTTGAGAACAAATTTAAAAGTACTAATGATAACAATCGGTAAAGATAAAATTGAGTTGACTTTCACATTAATAACAATATTTATTAGTTATTAATAATATTTTACTTTTATGTTTCACACACGCACAAAGACGAGGATTCCATCATTCCCAACCGAATTGTAGAGATGCGTGTTCGTCACAAGCAACAAAAAACCCGATTCTAATTTATGCGGGTTGCGAGCTATGTGGGCCCGCCCACGAGCCACAACCAGTATACCCGGGTTTTAATCCTCTCCAACCACACTCTTCTATATCGTGTTAACGGTGCTAATCAACCATTGAATTTATCTAATTGTCAATATCCTTTATCTCCCTCTCCAACCACCATGTCTAATACAAGGCCACTACCGTGTCACCTCCCATTAACGAAATAGCCCGAATGACGACCAATGATCATGAGCCACCAAGCCCATCGACTGAGTTCTGCGACCCCAACCTCCACTAACCCCCCGAATGTGAAGTCATCGCTTGAGACTCTAGCCTCCATTGTTGTGGGATGAGAATCCATCACCACATGCTCAAAATTTGTGGAGTCCATAGTCTCATGTACTATGAAGAGAGGCAGAAACGGGCAGAGAGCCTAGAGAGGATCTGGACCCCTTTATAACGTTGCACCCAGACAGTCATTAACTCTACAATGACACCAATTCATTTCATGCAATTAAATAATTTCACATAGCTCATGGACTAATTTTCAGATACACATAGATGTTAATATCTGTTGCTCTTAGGCTATTGTAAGTTAATCATAAAGAAACAATACAACAACTATGAGTAAAATTAGGAACGTGCATCCCTACCACATGGTCCCAAACAATGGGAAATGGAGAGAAAGAATATCATAATTGAAAAAGATGATGAAAATGTTTCTCAATGAGCCTTATTTATAGAGCCACCTAAGTAATTAAGTAGCTCACCTAATAACAAGGTATTAAACCCACTAAAGATTCTTGTTCAAGATGAAACAATTTACGCATAAAAATTTGGATAAAATTCACGTCCCAATGAATAGGATGCATTTTGGTCGTGAATGTGAAAAAAAATCATTTTTTCAGTTGATGACAAGAACAGAGACGACAATTAACAATACCAAGCCCCAACTAATTTATTTTCGCCACCCACAAAAGCCTGCAATCAGATTCGTATCAACTACATTTCATTTACAGTTTTTTTCGTTCAAATGGCTATACAAAAGCTGAGGTAAGAGAAGGCTATTGCTTCAAATGGATGTATAAGGGGACCTCGAACTGCTGGAAAATCTGATCTTGAGAAGGCAGCCACGTGGTTTTAAGGGGTATTTAATCCCATATTTTGGTTTGAAATTTCCACCTTATTGGTAGATCCCTGTTCCTTTACAAAGTGGAGACACAACTATGGCTCCATAGCCGTGGTGTAATCAATCTGAGCTTGAATTGTTTCCCTAAGCAGACTGCAAAGTGACCTGCTCTGAAGTTGTGGTGCCAAACTTGGCATTAGCCTCAGGGGTATCTTCTTCACTAGGTGGAACCAGCTGCCAAAATAATGACAAATACTTATCCCAATCCTTCAGAATAGCCGCACCTTTGCCACTACCGGCTTTCTCCTTCACACCGAAAGGTTAAAAAATTATTATCAACCCATAAAATTGATAAAAATTATGAATGAATTTCTGCCTGTGTAAATTACACATGCATAAACTCTTCTAAATAATTGGGGGCTTACAACATGGGCTTCAATAAGGCTTCTCAGCTTCATCTGCCCCACTGGCGCTGTTACTCGTTGAATTTTAACAATTTCTCTGTTTACCTGTGAATAGTGTCATATAAGCAAACGAAACATTAACATGATTTCATTTCAAGCAACAGTAATGATGGCTTTCAAGTAGGTTATGGATATTTTTTACTGCAGTTTTTTGTTTCTGTATGTATAAGTAAATTTCAAAGGCATATGTTTCATGCATAAAATGGGGAAAGGACAGTAAAATGAATCTCTGGGACAGACCTTGGGAATTAGAGTATCGTCTTCATCAAGAAGGTAAGCCAACCCTCCTGTCATTCCAGCAGCTACATTTCTACCCACTCTGTCAAGGTACAAAATATGTGAAAGCCTCAGTTAGCTTACATGATTTCCTTCAATGAAGGTTGAACAGTTACACAGAAAAAGAGAGGTTGAGGAGAAGACTGGTACATCTCTGATAAAGAAAGATTACTCACTTTCCCAAGACAACCACGCTGCCACCGGTCATGTACTCACAACAATGATCTCCTGTGCCTTCAACCACAGCTTCAGCAAGTGAGTTTCTGACAGCAAATCTTTCCCCAGCCTTCCCTCTAATGAAAACCTGTCCACCAGTTGCCCCATACAAGCAAGTGTTGCCCACAATAGCTGCATCCTCAGGCTGAAAACCTGTATTGTCGACTGGAGTCACAACTAGCTCACCCCCCGCCATGCCCTGGAAACCATCACGAATAAACATCAGAACAATGTAGCAAACCAAAAAATAAGGTCCAAGACAGGTACTATAAAACAGAAACATCCATTTCATTCACTACAGTGATAAGAGGGTGCATTGATTCAGGACAGCCTCATTTTGCTCAACCTTATTAAAACAATAACAAAGTGTTTTCCCCCAAGGTGTGGTTGGCTACATGGATTCAATTCAATGACAATATTAGTTTATCAAGAATTATGTCTGTAAGAATTCGGATTAGACATAACTCTACTCCAAAAGCTAGCTTAGGAGTGAGGGCTGATTGTTCTACCATTTATAAGGACTTACTTGGGCATATCTCTAGTTAAGGTGGGATCTCAACAAAGTCTAATCACAAGTCATTTAAATCCATATCTTATGCATGGTTTGACCTATAATTTTCGTTGGTCATTCTCTATCTATAACTATAGGACTATCGTACATATCCTCCACATTCCTTAATAATCCTTCTCCAAGTCCTCTCTATACCTGGCCAAATCACCTATGGCAAAACTATACCATCTTTTCCGCAATAGGTGCTACCCAAATTTCTCTGAAATGCTTTATTCCTAATCCTGTCTTGCATCTTTTGAGATCACTCACCCATTGTAACATTTTCATCTCTACAACAACATTAAGCTCACTTTCATATGGCTGAACTTGAATATATGGCAGAAAGTGATATCATGAAATCCTCAAAAGCAGGGAAGAACAAGATGAAATTTGCCAAGTATTTTACCAATTGAGTTCAGTACACTGCTGAATAAAGAAGCATAGTAGGGTAAAACAATCATGCAACAAGCACATGTCTCAAACTCTTTATCACAACATAAATACATCATAGTGACACATTTAACGTCTAAATTTCCTATACAAGTTCTCAGGTAAGGTGCAACACAAGAGAGTTGATAAGATACCTTCCCCACATAATCATTAGACTCTCCAACAAGGCGAATTTTCATTCCAGGTGTCAGAAAGCACGCAAATGACTGCCCAGCACTTCCAGTAAATCTAGAATCATGGAGAAAAAAAGAATTAACTTTCAATTAAAGACATCCGATTTAAGATATTAGAGTTCAACCTGCATATAGAGACATCTTACGTTATATTCAACAGTCCAGCAAAACCAGTATCACCATACTTCTTTGCAATGACACCAGCTATACGCCCACAAACAGCACGATCAATGTTGTATATTTTTATCGTCTTACTAACAGTCTTTTCATTTTCAATGGCATCTGCAACCTGAACAGAAAAAAAAAAAAAAAGTAATATTCCTAACTCATGTATGCCGTTTTTCTATAAAGCACAGAAAACCATTTGCCTCCTTTCATTCCATTTTATATTGAAATTTGAAAACACTAGTCAAAGTAAATTAAAAAGGGGGAATCAGCCAATTTTTGGAATTAGAGGTACTGCGAATTTGGCTTCATGAGATAGTAAATTAATCATTTTTTTATCCAACACTTCCTGCTCTGATTGCACCTTTTTTAACATATATTAGACAGAAAAAAATTGATTCGTTTCTGGACCTTTTTTATTATTTGGGAGTCAATGATTAGTTAAGAATGCCTATAAAAAAAATTTGATTAGTTAAGAATGGCATATGACAAATATGACGTCAGAAGCTTTCAACTGAAGCTGAATATGATTAGAAAAACCTTATTTTTAGAAATTCCATGCGTAAAACTAAATTACAATATATAAATTTAAGTACTAATGCATAAAGCGAATTTTGAATGATCACAGGTCCTCTCGAGTTGAAATTCCTATTGTACGATGACTTTTCGCATAGAAAGCTTATCAATAAAACTAATTTGAAAGTTTCATGAGCCCAAGTATATGAGCACTGAATATAATTGACATACAAAGTAGTTTAAAGTAAATATTTTGCAAAGGGTGTGTGCATATTTTTCTATTTATATCACCAACACCTATTAGTTGTTGTTTATAAAGTTACCTCTGGGTCTGCTAGCAAAACATCATCCAGAACAGGACCATTGGTATGAGTCTCCTGATTCCTGATGGTTGTACTGCTCCATTTAGGTAACCCAACACTCTGAAAATTAAAGTTTTATTACAAGCCAGAGAAGACTGTATTGATTCAACTAAGAAAGGCATGGAAAGGAAAAAGAAAGATTTATAATTGTGGCAATACGTACAGAGAGGATATAACTTAGATCCAGATGCTGAGTTTTCACTAGAGATATGTCTCTTGGATGCAATAAGTCTGTTCGACCAATTATGTCATCTAACTTCTCATACCCCAGCTGTGCCAACGTGCCTCTTACCTGGTCAAATAATAAAATTTCTTTCAGGAAGGATGAGGAAAATACAACTTAATCAGAACTTCAAAGAGGAACATGAAAATTAGAATTGTCAAGCAGTAAATACCGTAAATAAGGAGAAAACTGATTGGGACTTAGGAGAATCAGTCGTAAAATCCCTTAAATTAAGGGATTGAAATAGAAAATTATTTCCAACATATCCCATGACCTAAATTGATTTAGTTTCCTTTCTTCTTCCCATGCCATGCTATATAATGATGTGTAGCATCAACTCAAATGAATGAGAACTATTCAGATCTCATTTAATATTACGTTTCTTCGCAAGATATCAAAGCTCTAGGGCTTCTCCAGGAGCTTTGGCCTCTGCTTTCTGTTTAACCAGCCTTCATGGCTGCATTCGCCTGTGTGATGACATCGAAGGCATGAATTGATGACATCACAGATCATCCCTCCTAGTGTATGTTGATGACATTGTAGTGACAAGGAATGAAGAGAAAGAAAATCACAAATTGAAGCAGAGCCTAGCTCAGGAGCTTGAGACATAGGAACTGGGAAAATAAAGTATTTCCCTGGTATGGAGGTGACATATTCTGACCAAGTGATTTTCATATCACAGCAAAAAGGATTAGGAACAGGAAAAATTGGGTTCAAACTTCAAACCACTCTCTACTCTCTACCCCAAGGGACCTTAGTCATAAGTTGGAAGAAGCCAAAGAAGAATCCGTAGCTGACAAAACAATGTATGAAAGGTTCATTAGTTGGTCAGCTCACATACCTTGCTCACATTTGACCAACCATAGCATATTCAATTAGCATAATTAGTCCATTGATGCATAACCCAATAAAACCTTGCCTCTAAACCAAGTATATGCATTACTAAAAGGGAAGTCCTGGGAAAGGATTTTAATAAGAATACAATACACTTGACTTAGAAGCTAACACCAATGGAGACTATACAGGTTCCCTAGTCGATCAAGATCAACTTCACAATACTGCACCTTCCTTGGAGCCAATCCATGACATGGAGGAGCAAAAAGAAAAATGTAGTGACTGGTGAGATTATCAGTAGAATCGAAATTCAGATCCATTGCTGAAGGATTGTGTGAACTACTTTGGAAGTTTGGATGAATATTAAACTAGATGACATAAGAGTCAATTTGATGAAGCTCTTTTGTATCAATAAGTCATCTACAAATATAGCTCATAAGAAAAAATAAATTGAACTGATAGGGTATTTCATCAAAGAAAACTGGACGAAGGATTTGTGTGTATGCATTATTTGAACAACGATTAGCTTATCTTCTACCAAAGGGACCGAACAGTTCAAGTTGTCAAGACCTTATATCCAAGCAGGGAATGAAAGACAGCAATTCCACAATCGGAGTGAACGGTCGAGCTCAAAATACTTTAAATGAGGTGTAATTGATTAGAAGAATCAGTTTTGAAATCCTTTAGTATAAGGGATTGGATTAAGAACTCATACCCAATTCATTCCATAATTACAGTTGATTTAGTTCCCGTTTTCTTTCCTTCTAACATGTTATAAAATGATGTGTACTATTAATTCAAATGACTGAGAACAATTTAGCCCTCTCCTCATATTGCATTTCTTCACAAGAATCAGTAATGGTAACTCCAAAATAATGAACATTAATATGAACATGAAAGATATATATCAACTGCATCCCCAAAGTACCTCTTCAGCCACATATAAAAAGTAGTTGACAAGATCACCAGGAACACCGGGAAATCGTGCACGCAACTCTTCCCTCTGAAATGTGACGATAAATTTTTTATCAAATATAGGACAAGAAATCATTACAATAAAGCAAGTAATAACAAATCAGTCTTATAATACCTGGCTAGCAACACCAACAGGGCAATTATTGGTGTGGCAAATGCGGGCCATAACACATCCAGTAGCAATCATTGCCACTGAACCAAACCCATATTCATCAGCACCCATTGTTGCTGCCATCATGACATCAACTCCACTTCTAAATCCACCATCAACTCGGAGAATGACTCTTTCTCTAAGTCCATTTTCAATGAGTGTCTGAAAAAAACAGTCCACAATCAAATGGTAAACAAATTTTCAGGATAGAATGATCAGAATAAATTGCAACTACACAGATTTATGATTCAATTATAACCTGGTGAGTTTCTGTAAGTCCAAGCTCCCAAGGACCTCCTGCATGTTTGATGGAACTTATAGGGCTTGCTCCCGTACCCCCATCATGCCCTGAAATCTGTAAGTCGATCACATTATATTTCAAGCTTTTAGGATGAATAATAGATTTCTGAGAAATAAAACATTAGACAGATAAAAATATATAGATAACAAGTGACAATAGACACCTGTATAACATCAGCATTGCCCTTTGCAACCCCAGATGCAACAGTACCGATTCCAGCTTCAGCCACCAGTTTTACTGATACCTTCGCCTTAGGATTCACCTGTTCAACCAGAGAACCATGGTGACTTTTACTCATTACACTAAAATTGGTTCAAACAAAGCAAGGGAATAAACAAGCAAGAGAGTCACCTGATGAAGATCGAAGATCAATTGAGCAAGATCCTCAATAGAATAAATGTCATGATGAGGAGGTGGAGATATAAGAGGAACCCCTGGTTTAGAATTTCTCAACCTTGCAATGTACATGCTAACTTTTTTCCCAGGCAATTGTCCACCTTCACCAGGCTTCGCACCTTGTGCAATTTTGATTTCCAATTGAGCAGCATTTGCCAAGAATGTTGGTGTGACACCAAACCTTCCTGAAGCAACCTTAAGAAAATGCAATATATTTTATCAGATTACCACTGCCCACCACAATTTTATGTGACTTGAGCTGTTACCTGACCAGCTATAGATCAAATACAATTTAAATCAGCCAGATCAATTGGAAAAAAAAGTACTATCCATCCAATTGGATTAAAAACTTATTTTGCTATCATAAATTTATAACAGAATAAGTACTTATTTTGGTTTATCAAATGCAAATCACACCTACAAAGAATATATACCCTACAAAGCTTCTTTTGCTATATATATTTTTTTCATCATCTGGTTTATTAAATTTACAGGCAGAAAGGGCATCGCATGTTGGCAGCCCCATCAAGCCTATTACACTTTCAGAAAAAGCATGGAAATTTTATTTATATCTTCATTATTTAGACTTGGGAGAGGGGGGAAGGGGAAGAGTACCCATTTACTATTTACAGATTCAATGAAGTTTTAGCAATGCAGAAAGCAGAATTAATTATAATCATGATGTGTATTGATGTTTGTACTTTAATGCATAAGTTAGACAATCAATAAACCGTTAATGCTCATACCAATGCTTTCATTTTACCATTTTTTATTCAAGGGTGCATACTTGCAGGATGCTGTGGCAAAGTTGGCATTAATTCATGACAATCAAATTAAAATCATATGATTGGAGGCCTGAACAAATCAGATCACTCTATTTAATTCGATTCACTGAATGGCAGCATTCAACTGAGAATAACCGTTTTCAGGATGCTGTATCCTGTATGGATTTTATGAAACGGTTAAGTAGTTTGATTAGAAGAATGAATATATAAAGCCTAAATATACTTAAAATAGTCAACCTAGAGAATTTTCTACCATTCTACAATAAACCGGATAACTTTACTAAAGTCAACAACGTTTATGAAGGTATATTCCAAAATTTCAGCACAATAACCTGCTTGATGGCACTTGTTGCAGTATCCCCATTTTGAAGACCTTTAAGATGTGGAAGTGTTGGAGAGTAACCATCCACGACATCTGAAAGTGGTTTCCAGCGAATAGGATCCTGAATGCAATACATAAAGTCATAGTTACAGTGCAGATAAAATATTTATAAAATAAAAAAGAAACAAAAAGAATTGCCTTTTATAGAACAGGAATGCGTCTATACCAACAGTTATATTATATTACCTCACCACCTTCCCCAGAATTTGATTTTCCACCTAATCTATTCATTGCGATTGCAATTGCTTCATGAGTTTCTCTTGAAATAGCTCCAAGTGACATGCCCCCAGTGCAAAACCGTTGCACGATAGATGAAGCAGGTTCAACCTTTCCTACAGGTATTGGAGCACGATCACTTTTAAACTCAAGAAGATCACGAAGAACCTGCAACAAACAATACATAACTCACATAGCTGTTGTAAAAAATGTATAATAATGTCATGCTGTAGGATCTAAAGGACTCACATTCACAGGTCGGTTAGCCAAATGTTGCTGATAAACTGCAAAGGAACTTTGACTTTTCTGACGAACAGCTTTGTGGAGCAACTTTGACATTTCTGGATTATTTGCATGAAACTCACCTTTAAAATTATAAAACAAAATCAGTCTCTTTCAGTGCACCTTGATTACTAATCTGGATGTCATTATATTGATAGAACAGTAACACTCACTCTGCTTCTAAAAACAGCAAAAGTTCAACTGATTCTTCAACAATTAACAAGTCAAGCAGTAAATCATACCTCCTGGTCTGAACTGTATAAACCCAAAATTTTCCAATCTTTTTGCCGTATCTTCAGAGAACGCTTTCACCCAGAAAGACAAAGTCTCTCTTGCAAGCTGCGCCACACAGGAAGTCAGGAGTTTTACTATAAGTGATCTCAACTCAATTATATTGCGAATTCAGCACAAATGTGCATTCTTGCGCTGTTGCACCATTACTCTGTTCATAAACCCATTTACAAATTCTGATGCGAAAGAAAGTGTATAACTGGACCAAGCATGTTTCGACTAGCCCAGAGAAGATGAAGTTTAATGTCAAGTCTAGCGCATACAGTTGCATTTTTTAAAAGTTCATATCAATAAACCCTAAATTCTCCTAAAAGAAGTCTTAAATGGAAACCATGATTAGGTGTAATACTCAAAGTAATATCTGTTAAAATCGCTTAACAATTTTATCAGGTGTCATGAGTTATCATATCTGGTATCACATGGCACACGAGTAAATATTTGAATACATACTCATGATAGTCTAAAAATTATGTAGAATGGAGGAACAAAGATAGAAGACAAAGTCTTCTTCATAACATAACAATTCAACAAAGCTTTTATTGCAAATAAAATATTAGCACAATTTCCATTTTCATTCATAGGCTTCAGTTCTGTATTCTTCCTCACCTCATCAAAGGTTAATCCACCAATTTTTGACACGCTTCCTCTGAATGCAAGATCCACAACTTCCTTCCCTAATCCATAGACCTCAAATATCTGTGCACCACAGTAACTATATACAAGGAATTGACAAATTGATTGTCAAAAGTATAGTATCAGTAATGAAAGAGAAAAGACACAATTATTACATTCGAGAAATGATTATTACATTCGGAAATCACTTGCACCAGTTGTCCTTATTAACTACTTTATGACATAAATCACATACCTTGAAAGCAATGAGATGCCCATTTTGGAAAGAATTTTAAGAAGACCTGCTTTTACAGCCTGGAATGCAGATAAAATTCAAATTACTTGTCATTAGTTATCTTTCTACAAAAAAAAAATGATAAAAGATAAAATCATTAAGAGGAAGAAGGGGGGAAAGAAAAAAGGAACACTATGACCGAGCGAAAAGAATTCTTCCTTAAAAGGTCCCTATCAGATTATACGATTTTGGTTTTGTGGGCCCTATTTGTTAGTAGTCTTGTAGGGCTGGACTAGCAATACCTGTACTTCTAATACTTGACCTAGTTATTAGTATAAATAGGTGCATAAGATTTTCTACAGTCAATTAACATTATTTCATAATAATATCAATCATTTAGATCTAGAGTCCTGTTCTTTCACATTCTTTACTTCCATCTTTTACTTATAATTTCAACATGGTATTGAAGTGATCCCAATTAAGGTGATCAAATTACTAATTGTCAAGCAGAATATATATTCTGTTATTGATAGAAAATGTTAAAGACTGTTTAGACTTTAGAGAGAATGTGATTCCGCCCTAGGTTATCAAATCATGAATTGCCAAGAGAAAGTGTATATTCTGTTTAGAGAGAGCTTGAGAGGAAATGTATATTCTGTTAATACATAAGTATCAGAATGAATACATCTAGAACTATATATAGATCCAACTAACTAAATAACTGGTTTTAACTGTCAGTAACTGTCAGCTGTATTAGGGATGCAGAGCCAGCAACACAGCATGAGTCTCAAAGAAGACTACTCGAGATTCAGAGACACAATGGATAATAGATACAAATATATATCATATAATTATGTATAGTGCGCAATGTAATAATTTTATACTTGGACTTGACGAAGAGTCTTAAACATAAGTCTTCAAAAACAAAATTACAAGTCCTGTGTCACAAGTCAGAATGAAAACAGAGTAATGGAACAACCAAATTGGGTGCAGAGAGAGTGTGAGTGTGAAGTCCCTATTTCAGAAAACAAAAACAATTAATACCTAAATAGGATGTGCATTTAGTGGCACTCCTTCAGTTTCTTTTCATTTAACAATTTAAACTTATTTGACTTTTCAATTTCTTTACGAGAATTGGTGGAAGAAAAGGGGGAAAAAGGAAGAAAAGAAATAAGGAGCGCCTTGTAACCATTTTTTCCCTTCGCCTTGTAACCATTTTTTCCCTTCCTTTCCTCGATGGAATGCATGTAACCATGTAGTTACTCTAATTCAGTTTCTTTTTTATTAGAAGAATTAGGGGCGGCAAGGATCGAACTCTAAACCATTTGGTCATTGAGGCTCTGATACCACTGTTGGACCACGAGAGACATAAACTCCAGGGGATCTCCACATTAAAATAACAAGAGCAAACCACAAGTAAATTGAACACTGCATCTTTCACCCAAAACCTTAAGGCATTGGGACGTATGAGTCCTCTCACTTATAAGTGCTCAACACTCCCTTAATCGTCCAATGTGAGACTTCTTACTCACATTTTTAGAATTTGGGAGGCCTAACTCAACACAAAAGCTAGCCCTAGAGTTGAGGGTTGCTCTACCCTTTATAAAGGCTATCTATGTCATATCTTTAGCCAATGTGGGACTTCTAACACGCCACCTCACGCCCAGGGCTGGACATTTGGAGCGTGGAATTTGCAGGACTGGACATCTCCAGGGTGGCCCAAATATGGGAGGTCTCCACCAACAAACGAATCTAAGGATATGCTATGATACCATGTCAACCAACCAATTATCCCAAAAGCTTAAGCTATTGGGTAAGGGTCACATGAATGGCTTCATATTATTATATCTAACATATTCTATTTTTAATTTCCCTTCAACATATGTTAGAAATCCTAAGTTAGAACCACACAACACAAAACCTTAGACTTGTGCTCCTTCGTCTGCCTTTCGACTTTCTTTGTCTGGGCTAGTACTCCAGCGGGAACATCGGAATTCCTTGGACTTGTGCTCCTTCGTCTGAGTCAGAGGCCTTGGCTTGCTTTGTCTTGGGCTTGAGCTCAGCGGAACATCATTAGGTGTTCTGTTCATGAGTCTTCAGAGGCCTTGTACTATATATCATCTTTCTTTTCTTTTTTCTTCGAATTTTATTTTTCTTTTCTATTATGGAAGCGGAAGTCATGGCTTGGATCAGACTAACTCTGATACCATGTTAGAAATCCTAAGTTAGAACCACACACCCCACAAAACCTTAGGCTTAAGGCAATGGGTGTGTGTGTTCTTTATTATATATACATCTGTACACTAGCTAATCTAGGCAATGTGGGACTTCTTTGAGTCACCCCTTGTTCTCTATTAAACATATATTCACATTCCCTCATGTGGGTCACTTTTCAATTATGTGGAAAATGTGTTTATCTCGTTCAATCAGGTTAACTAATGAACGAACCCCATTTTCGTATGGTATTAGCAAGTCTTGCTCTGAGTTTTTACTTAATGCACCTTTTCCTCTGTTTTACGGAGGAATAATGTTTAAAGTACAAAATTAAATAACCAGGACACCAACATAGCCATCATTATTTCACATTGGCGCATAACAAGAAATCAGTTTTTAACATACGTATTTGAAATAAAGTCTAAATAGTGGATTGAAAACGAGCACCAACCTTGCAGTAATTCTTCTGTGCTTGTTCAATTGATACAGTAGGCATCTTTCCATTCCTCATCAAATTTACAGTTTTACTACTAAGACGCCATTGTCGGCATGTCTCCAGTGCCAAGTATGGACACACAGCACTGAAACAAACAAAAGAGATATGTCATGCTGTGCTCAAAAAGATTGAGGCTAATGAATCTAACTGAGCTTGATTTCCATTTTCCTTTGCCTCAAACAATTAGCGCAGGGTGGAACTTATTCCAATAACACTCGTAAACAATTGTTTGGTAGAAAAATCAGAAATTCAGATTTATTCATATGTAAATGAGAAAATAGATTCTTGCCATGGGTAAGAAAGAATACAACTGTATCATAAACTGGCAAACTAACAAGGAAACACGCCAACAAAAATCTTTAATTTAAACCCTACCTCACACAAATATAGAGACTAACAGATAAAAATTAGATCACAAAACACAACTCCTAATATAAGATTAAAACAAAGCAGAAAAAAAAAAGAAACTAAAAGACCGAGGCTAACGGAGGCTTAAGTGAAGGAACTAAATAACCTTGCACCATATCCTATTAAACAGGCAAACTGATGAGTGCTAAAGCACTGAGCAGTATCCGCTATAATTGATGCCGACATCCGCAGGCCATTCTGGATTAGATGCTGATGAACAGTACCAACAGCAAGAAGTATTGGAATTGCAGGATGTGTTGGTTCCTGGAACCAGAAAAATTGAAAAGCATTATTACCCCACACACACACATGAAAATATGTAAGCATATAAATGAAATCTAGAAGAACAAAGATACTTGGCGCTTTAGTGGCTATTCACGAGCGTCAGGCATGATCTCGACCTCATCATAAATGCAAAATTCATGAAAATTAATATGAATCATATTGTCATATGCATGATGATTTGGAACAGTCACCCATATCATGGTTTGGAAAGTTTAGTAACGTAATCCGACAATTTGGCATGACTTGTTGCGAGACAGGCCATTCTATTTCTTTAAATGCTCATCTTCGGGTAACTTTATCTATCTTGTTCTTGTGGTATATGAAGATGATAAAAAAAGAATTGAGGAGTTGAAGCAATATTTATTCAAGATTTTCCAAACTAAGGATGTTGGTTAATTACGATACTTTCTTGGGATTGAAGTTTTTCAGTCAAACTCAGATATTTCCATCTCTCGAATGAAGTATACTCTTGTTATTCTCGAGCAAACTGGAATGCTGGATTGCAAGCCTGTTAACACACCTATGGACCCAAATGTGAAGCTTCTACTAGGTCACGGGGAACCCTATCATGATCCAGATAGAAGATTAGTGGGAAAGTTGTACTACCTTACTATGACCTGACCTAACATTGATTTCCCTAACAGTGTTATGAGCCGGTTTCTTAACTTACCATGTGAAGAACTAAAGATCATTGAAATGAAATTATCCAGATCCTGAGGTGCATCTATTCACCTGGTCAGGTACTCATTTATGCGAATAGGGGTCACACTAGTACTATTGGATATGCTGATGCTTGGCCAGGTGATGTTAATGACAAGAGATCCACTTCCACTTATGTGTTCCTATTGGGGGATACTTAATTTCGTGGAAATGCAAGAAGCATACTGTCATTGCAAGGTATAGAACGGAAGCAGAGCATTGTGCTATGGCTAATGCCACTTGTTAACTTTTATGGTAAAACACTTACTTCAAGAGTCGAAGTTTTGTGAGTTAGAACTGAACTTGTTTGTCATAATAACCAACCGGCTATGTATCCTTACTTAAATCCAATTGTTCATGAGAGGACCAAACATATAGAGGTTGATCGTCAGTTTGTCTAAGAGAATATCCTCTCAAGCATTATTAAGACTTCTTATGTGCATCTAGAGATCAACCAACTGATATGTTGACTGAGCCTTTAGGGGTTCTAGAATAGCATATATATGTAACAAGTTGAATGCACCTAATATATATAAGTATGCACCAACTTGAGGGAGTGTTGAATATCTGACTTTAGTAAGATATGTTTGACTTGAGTTAGATTTGTTGTATCTATGTCATCCAAATCCCATGAAATTAGGAATTTCTTAGACTTTGGGAATGACTTGAATTTTACTTTCCCTTTGTTTTGCACATAAATATTGTAAAATTTATTGACAAATACACAAAAACATTAGTTCTCAAATTCAAGTAATGCATGTGAGAAAACACTATCTTATCAATTTATAAATCGAAGGGCAGTTTACAAGTTCAATAAATTTGAATTGACAGTTAAATTAAGATTTTTTTAAGGCACACAATGGCTAGTAACTGAGTAAAAAACCTAAAAGCAGATAAAACCACCAAACACTTTAGAAAAATGAGGAAGGTCTGAGATACTTGCAGAAGCATATCAGTTTTAGTTATCATCTAATCAAATTGCTTCTATCGTTAAGATCTATAATAGATACACTTTTGTAGAAAGATACAAATGCTTTTAAACAGTCCTTACCAGTGCTTCTGAACGGTCTGAAAGAATAAGAAGCTGGGAACCATTTCTAACAGCTTCATCTGCAGCTTCACAAAGCTTATTTAATGCTTTCTCCAAGGAACCGTCAATCCCCTTAGTTATATCAAAAAATGTTGGTAATACTTGCGGTTTTAATAAGGGGTCGTTTAATAATGATTCAAGATCCCCTTCATTCAATACTGGACCAGATAATATAACCTGCTCAGAAAACATACCATTACTTTCTTGGAAGGAAAAGGCATCAATCATGGAAATGAAGACAAATCAATTATTTAAAATGTGTGCTAAAATACCTGTGATGCGTTTTCAGGTCCAGTTTCCAATATATTCCCTCTCTTCCCTATATTCACTTCAAGAGACATAACTAATCCTTCTCGAAGAGGATCAATTGCAGGATTTGTGACCTGTAATTTTGAAAATTAATAAAAATTGGGTGGTGGCAACAGAAAGTGAATTAGCATAAAGAGATATTACATGCCATATCAATAATATAATTTTCAACTGCTAGAGTTATGGTCTATGTATTTGATGAGTAAAAGAAGCCTAGGTTACAACTTTGTAATTAGGGGTTCAATTAATTATGGGTAGTCCATACTTCAATTTACTCGCTTAAGTCCAGTCAGTTTTCAGAATCCTACGAGGCATATAAATAGTCGTTATCTTTGTTCTGAAACAATATTCAGAATACATCCCGTGTTTCTTTCCAACAAATAATTCTGATACTATCTGATTTCTGCCCAAGGAAGTGGACTCCTCCCATACAGATTTTGTTCATAATATGATATCGATATATGTTAATGTGTACATACATTTTGGATGCAATCACTCATCATCCCATTATAATGTACAAGACATGCTCCCCTGCATGAACTATACCAATGCCAAGACATCCAAATTCTAGCCCCCATGTCCATTACTCTTCTAGGTCATAATACCCTTCACTAAAATTAACTATGAAACATTCAGCATAAAAAGAATAAGGCATTCTTCTTAAACCTTTGAACAAGGAAAACATGTGAAAAAAGTGTATTGGACAATCAAAGGAAGAAAGCCTGACAATATCTCAGCTCAACTGGTAAAGAAATGGACCATACGTGCATGAATATATATAAACAAGAAAGAAATATTTCTAACCTAACAGATATGCATAGAGCCTAAGCATTGACATACAAACAATTTCATAGACAAACAACTTCAAGTATGTCATGACATTGTGAGCAAACCATAACTCAATTCATAGTAAAACATGGTAATCACATGAATCAGATTAAGCGAACCGGCACCATAATAGCAAAACTTGATCAGAGAACAGTGGAAATTATTTTCTAGAATAAATTTTAGAAATATAGTCAAGCTTACCTGTGCAAACCGTTGCTTAAAATAATCGAAAAGCATGTGAGGTTTCTGAGACAATGCTGCCAATGGAATATCATCTCCCATGCAAAAAGTTGGCTCCTTTCCCTGACCAGCCATAGCCTCAATCACCATCTGGACATCTTCACTGGAGTACCCAAATGCCCTGGTCTCACCAAATAACATCTAAGTAAGAACCATATAAGATGTTGTATTCTAAACTGCAATATAGAGCAAATACCCTCTCCCATCAAATGCTATAGAACCTTCGCTTACAAAAAATTCAACATTAGGTGTCGGTTTCGGGTACAGGAACCCTTTTTGTTGAAGGTCTTTCATGGGGAATATTCATATATATTTCTATTCAAAATAGAATAATCTATTAAGTTGATAATAAAAAACAGGAGACACTACACATGAAGACCCTATTCCTACATCCTAGAGAAAAATATATTACTCTAGAAAGCAAACCTTTTATTGTTTAAATCATAAATTTCATCCAAAACTGATATTCATAAATCATAATCCTCATAAAAATCAAGATAGCAAATAAGAAACACAAAGCATGTTTATGCAATTGCTGTTAGTAAAACAATGGGATTGGTAGGGTTTAATATGGCAGTACTTTAAAACACGAAATTCCTTCACTAAGGTTAAAAACTAAGAACAAAATCTACAAAGAACTCTCACTGTTGTTGTCTTAATATTGCGTCATTCTCCATAACAGAGGTTGAAAGGAAGTTCTCAGCCTTCAAAGACCGCAGATTTTCCTTGATCCAGTCCCCATATGGATTTGATAAGGCTACTCGTTTTTTAACCTCCGTATTCTCATAGACCTGCCACGGAAAATGTTTGAAATGAAAAATAATCCTATGAGACGTCACACACTACTTTCGACAAGAAACTAAACAGTCAATTACTAAGAAAACAGAAAATATGTCTATGACAACTCAGGGAAGAGCAACCACAATTCCAGAAACCAAATCACACTGACCCTCGCCATTTTTTTGTAAATGATATAAATCGATTTTATATCAGTCAATCAGACATACTTTTTAAAGCCCAAATCCCAATATAACATAAAATGACACTATTCAAACTGTTCGAGGGAGAACATTTCAGGACTAAAATTTTCATTTATACACTTTCGAATGTGTTAAGGTCTCACTTTCTTTTATACACCTATAAAGGGAAGGTGCCTCACTCCTAAGCTAGTTTTTGGGGAAGACTTAATCCTAACTCACATTTAAGATGGTAACAGAATCTACCCTTAATCCTTCACGCTCCAAATGTCCAGTACTTGGCGTGAGGGAAGTCTGTTGAGGTCTCACATTGAATAGAGATGTGAGCAAAGCAGTCCTTATAGAGTGCATGGCAACCCTCACCCCTGAGCTAGCTCTTGGAATAGAGTTAGACCTGACCAGAATTTAAGAACTCTTAAATTTCTTAGACTCACGAATATCTTATGATGTAGTTCTCAACTATGTTTTCCTATTTTTTTAAAAGGGCTGTGAACCATTACGCTTTTGGAATCATCAACAAAATTTCAAAATCAATTGAAAACGTAATATAGGAAGGGGTAGCAATACATTTTCTACGGGGAAATTCTGGGCAAGCTATCTGATTCAATGAATGACATTATTTTACGTTGGGGGACACATAAATTGCACCAAATAAAAGAAAATTTCTAAATATGATAAATATCTAACTTCATAAATTAATACTAATATTTGCAGGAACAAAACAACCATTAGAAAATAATGTGCTTATTTAAAATTGCAGTAAGAAAAACAATAAAGTATTGCAGTGCAAACCTGACCACCAAGTAAATCAACCGTTATCATCATGCCTGGACCTAATCGGCCTTTCGAGATAACCTTTGATTCATCCACTGGTATAACACCAACCTATAAGGGAATGAATTAATCGAATGCGATGAAACAAAATCAATGACTTCAGAAATATAATTCTCACTACAGCCGTATCAGTAATAGAGATCCCAACTTTCAAAAAGAATAGTTTATGACCAAATAGTAGAAATTTAAATTACTTATAAATGTATTAAGTAAGGACTAATAAAAAATATCAGAGGCCACATTAACAGGATATGTACAAAGAAGAAAACAGAAGAAAGGTCAACACTAGTAACCAACCAGCTAGCAAATATTCACACTAAGCTCCTTGCGGTCCCTAAATTGGGTACAATTGTAATAAGTTGGGTGCATATAATCTTTACTCTGAATGCACTAGCCTGAGGTGAACTGTTAAAGAATATAGGTTAGTCTAGGGTAGTCTGGGCATTAGGCCAACATGTCAGGCTCGTTGTGTGGGCTACACAAATGGTTTGACATGCTGTACTAAAAAGTTTCATATGTTCTTGAAGATTAATCAACAAATTTTCTAGTAACCTTTTTATTCATATACCAATGCACAAACACCGTGAGCAATTGGTCTATATTATGCCTTTGTACTGCTTCTAGCCACAACAGTATGTTTTTAGCATCTCCATGTCACAATGTTTCCTAATACCTCTGTACAAGGCCCTGTAGTACACTTTGCATCTTCAACAGAACTTCCATAATCAACATATGCACATGCACAGCACTCAATTCTCCAGTGTTTATTTTTCTTGAATAGTAACTCCTTCTGGGTTTACTTTTGAGATGGTGAAGAATCTGATTTACAACATAATGATAACTCCTTCCCATAAGGTGTGTGTATTTGCATCTTTCAAGTGGTGACTCCTCTTCTGTGATCTTCTGCTTCAAGTTTCGGTCTCTAGGAATCCCTGCAGGTCTGTAGCCTAGTTTCCCTGCTTCCTTAAGCAAGTGAAAAGTGTACTTCCTTTGGGAGCTGGAAATACACTTTTTGCTTCTAGCTACTTCCATTCCATCCCAAGAAAGTATTGTAGCTGCCCAAGATCTTTAATGTCAAATGCTGTCCGAAAACAATGACATTGTAATTTCTTGAATGTCATCAACAATAATTACCATGTCATCTACATAGACTATAAGAGTAGCCCTTTTTGACTCCTCTTAGTTTTGTCACAAGCAAGGTGTAGTCAGCTTGTCTTTGTATATAGTCCAACTGCTTCATGGTGGTGTTGAATCTCGTGAACCAAGCCCTTGGTCAGAGACTGCTTCAGCCCACATAGGGATATGTTCAGTTAAGACACTATGTCACGATTCTCTTAGTCACACAGTTGAATCATAGGAGATATGGGATCTTTTGAATTCGTGGCAGTAACATTGGTATCCTTCGTGTGGGAGAATAGCAAAAATATAAGCATTTATGGGACTTTGGATCAAGTTTTCCTTCCGTGGGACTTGAGTTGTGGACAATAGGACCAAACACTTTTTTGGAGAAAGTGACTGTATTTTGACACAGGAAAATGACGCAACTGAGTAATTGAGAGGAGTTAAGAACTGAAAGTGGCTTAGACGGAAGGTGATTTATAAGATAGGTAGCAGCAAGGAAGGCTTCGCCCCTGAAATGCTTATGACCTATGCTAACAATTAAAACATCGAAATTTTTGCTTGTTCTTCTCTATCTGAGCTTCATGAGCCAGGAGCAGATGCTCAAATTAACAAGTCATATAAGTATCCTGCCTGTTGCTCATGGAGGTGATAAAAGCATCATGTTCCAAATGTAGGGCCTCAAATATCATATAAACATGCTCTTGCAAGGAAAAATAGAAAGCTATAAGGCCATGATTTAGACATTTGGAGTCTGCTTCGTGCCATTCTTGGTTTTTAGAAACATTAGTAAGGAGGGTAGTTTGAGGAAAAGGGGATCGAGGAAAACTACAGACCAAAACATTACAAGAGATTCGGATTTAAATGGTTCATCACTGGACTACATCATGATAGGACATTATGGCATCGTTTTATCTACGCAATTGTCTACCTAGTGGGAAAAGACTTCATTGTTGCTGCTGATGCTCCCTGGTAACAGTTTAGTAAATAGTAACAGAATCTAAACCAACTGAGAAAGATTCAGTAGAGCTAAGCTAACATGTAATAAGCTGTAAGCTACCATTTCCCTGCCCTAACTGTGGAAACATATGCGGTGCACTAACGAGTTTTCAGGTCTTGGCTTTTCAAAGCCTAAGTGCAGTCAAAGCAACATCATCTCTTTTAAGTTCTAGATCATAAAATAAAGTAGTTGTCACCCAAGTGAAATCATGCAATCTTATATCAAATATATAATTAAGGGATAAAAGTTATGGACTTCACCTCTGAGGCAACGTAAACCATATTGTCTGATGTTCGCCAAAACCTAGCAGGTCGAAGTCCATTACGATCAAGACAAGCACCTACAGTTTTTCCATCACTGCGGCACATAATTTGGATTACCAATCACCACAGATATACAAGAAATTTAGGAGAAAATAATTAAAGATTAACAACAAAACAACGGTTTTCTACATACTACTGGTAAATTTATTAAGCAATGGAAAAACTGCTTAAGGAAAGTGAGCAGTGCAAGATTAAATTCAACTTAACAAAGACGATTTTATCTACACAACAAAGGAAAATATAATTATTTGCATGACGCGATAAAATTGCAGCACAAAAAGATACTAAAAATACATTTCTGTCATTTATATTCTCATTGCATGCCCCTTCAAATGATACTCTAGCCAATAAGCATTGACATCAAACCTCCTCAAACGTTGGGACACGATTTGTATTAAGAACACTTAATTCGTGAAATAAGACAGTAAATCAAGAATTACATTGAAAAAATTTCCTGGACCCGTGACTCTCTCCCCTTATTGAACACACCACAGGCACACAGATTAGGACCATTGAATTTCGCTTTTGCTTCTAGTTTCTAGTGACCAAGCTTTGCTGAGTAGTGCAATTGGCCTATAGTCTTGAAGTCAGGTGTATGAATTAGGATAGATTATAGACCAAGAAGGCAACCATGTTCCTCTGGATTTGTTTTTAACATTTATACCTGAATAAAAGCAAGGCAGGTCCATCCCAAGCTTCCATCTGACCCTTGTAGTAGTCATAAAAGTCAAGCACCTAAGAAGTCAACACAGCATTAAGGAAACTTTCATGCAGAAATTTCAGAGGAAGGATTTAGAAGGTTGCAAGAAATAAAAGACAAAATGCAACAAACAAAACATAGATTTTGTTTTTTGCATATTAAGCTTGAAACTGTTAAGGTCTGACTCTCATATTGACTAGTGAATAGTGATATGGGAATGAAGTCCTTATATAGGATAAAGCAATCCTCCCCTTTGAGCTAGCTTTTGGGGTAAAGTTAGGCCTAACATAAATATTAATATGGTATCAGAGTCTATCCAAGATCAGTTTATTGGGCTACCAATAAATGGGTCACGCGCATAAATCCAGCCCTGCAAACTTCACACTCCAAATGTCCAAAGCATGAGGGGGCGTTAAATCCCACATTGACAAGTGATTGACAAGTGATATGGCCAAAAAAAGTCCTTGAAAAGGGTAAAGTAATCCTTATCCCTAAGCTAGCTTTTGAGGCAGAATTAGGCCTAGCCTGAATTTTATCACAAGAGGACTAAATAAAATCATCTTGCAGGGGAAATGGCCTAAGAACCAATTAAAGCAAATAGGATATGCATTTTCATTTGGATAAATAAAGCATGCAAGGAATCTCTCAGCAATAATAGCAAATATGGCATATATTAAAGCATAAGCGGATAGGATATGCATTTTCATTTGGATAAAAAAGTATATATCATAAAGCATGCTTTAACAATTGGAAATTTATAGCCATCACATTGGGGGGGGGGGGGGGGGGGGACTATTACATAAATGTGCAGAGAATATGCCATTTATTTTAAGGAAAAAAATTACCTCTGGGTATTTGATTGTCAGAGTTGGATGATTTTTATAAGCCTCGGGAACAAGAATCATCATAGCTTCCTCAGGACTACGACCACTTCTTATTAATAACTAAACCATAGTAGACCGTTCAAGTAAGATATAAGCATGACCATTAATAAAAGTCTGAATCTAGAGAATATGATAGTAAAAAGAAAAATCAAAACAGTGGACTAAAATAACACAACAATCAAAGAGATCAAAGGATTTGGTAAAATAAAAATGAAAAAATAAAAAGATAAAAACAAAACCAATTCAGAGTAATGCTTGCTAAATGGAGCACCAATTTCTTGCTTTCAATTTTTCAGTTTAACAGTGTTTACTTTGATCAAAGATGAAATAGACATCCACCCAGAACCAAAAAAAAATACATCATGGAAATGGAAAAGACCAACTCTAAAGAGCTCACTCACATGTCCCTCAAGAAATAAACCATCGACCCCGCAAACAAATCATGAGTTACAAACCACATGAAAGTCAACAAAACAACTCTATAAGATTGGCAGGAAGAAACTTCTGACAAAAAAACTTCCACCCATAAACTATAGAAACCCCCAAATAACCCCATTGTCTTAAAACATTCTGCTCCTCTTTTTCCAGCCAAAGACTCTAAAATCAATAGAAAAAAAAATTATTCAAGGTACAAGTGAAACCACACAGATCAACTGTTGGATAAAATGTCAGAAGGTCATTACCAAATCTTCAAAGCAATTTAAAAAATAAAAGAAGATATTGTCTCTAATATTAAAAACATATGACAAACAGCAGGATAAAATAGAAATAACTAACCAAACATGAGACCTATGAAACTAAAACAACTTATTTGTATCAGCTCTATTAAGTATCTCAGTCCATACAAAAGTATGCACCTTGATAGAAGCATTAACCTAACAAATAACTAAGATATCTTGAAACTTTAAACAATAGGACAGTGAGACAAAAACTGAAAGCAAAGTCAACATTACGAGTATAGGAATAATCATATGAGTATGAGGATCATATCTTTTTCAACAACTAAATTCAAATGAATCATAATCATCTTTCGTCAAATAATATCAAACAAATCATCATCATTTTTCAGCAATTAATTTTAAAAGAATCATCACCAAGATCTTCAAGCAGAAGGAACTGATAACTTTATATTCAGTTATTGACGTACTTCTGCAGTACTGTCAAGATTTGCTGAGTCTGATGCCTTTGGATTTCCAAATGGACGAATTTCATTTTCACGACCTCGCCATACAGGTGACTTCAACGATGGCTCTCGTGATTGCATCCAATTCAAGTTCCCCTGCACATATATTTACCCATTACTTAAATCCATCTGAGGTAAAATTACATGGAAAGATTTTAAATGTCAAATAAAACTCAACCTGTATGGTGTTGATCTCTCCATTATGACCAAGAAGCCTCATTGGTTGTGCAAGAGGCCATCTGGGGCTAGTATTTGTGCTATACCTTCGATGATAAATGGCAAAGGGGGATTTATAAAGATCGTTTTGAAGGTCAGAATAAAACAACCCAAGAACTTGTGAGCGAAGCATCCCCTTGTAAACTATTGTTTGATTGGATAAAGAACAGAAATAAAGCTCATTTGCCCAACTTTCTGAGCTTACAGCTTTTTCAATCAATTTACGACAGATGTACAGTTCTCGTTCAATGTCATCGGCATTTTCTTCTTTCCCGATCTTAACAAATACCTGCTGTATATTGGGCATGGTCTCCTTCGCATAAAAACCTACAATAGAAGTATTTACAGGGACAGGCCTCCACCCAAGCACCTCAAGACCTTCTTGCTGAAAAATACTTACAATAACTACAGAAGAAATTAAATTACTAGTCAGAAAACTAAAACCCTGTTCCTGTATAAACACACACTTTTTGTAAACTAGCACCATAAATAACTCGGTCACTATAGAAAGCATCCAACTACAAAGTGCCGAGCTTTCCAATCGTCAGAAAAATAGCTTGCTTATAATAGCTTGTAAGCACACTACCTTGAAAGGATTCAACAAAGAAGGCTATCAAAGACTCTCAAGTAATTCAGACATCATATGCGCATTTAAAGTGAAAATGCTTGAAGTATTCAAGACAAGAAGGACTCACTATGAAACTCAAGCATAATACATGACAAGAAGCTCAGAAAGACCCAAGTCATATTTAAAAAGGTAAGCAATATAAGTTTTCTAACGAGCCTTTTTTCCAATACATTGAACAACAAAATAACAGACTCCCTGCCCTACAAAAGCATAGAACATGAAAAAGTTGACACCAACAGCTAGAAATGACTTTTTGGAGTGGCTTTGGAGGTTATCTTTGGAGAGAGACGACTGACGAGTACATGGGAGATATGTAGAAGAATTGTGTACTGAATCAATGAGAAATACAGAAAAAATGCCTAGCACAAAAAAGAAAGTAAAAAGAAATTATGCAACATGTAAATTATCCACAGACAATTTAACGTCCTTATCTTAGTGAAACAATAAAAATCAAAGACATAATAGGGTGTTAGTTATATAATGCCCTTCAAAATAAGAACACTTATTACCTTTCTTGGCCTCATTCAAGAGTTCTACACTTTTGGGTAGGAAAACCATTCCAACACCAGTGTGCAACTTATCAAAGGAAGCAATCCCTTGTTTGTCAGCCCAATTGTCGAATAGATCCCATGGAATTGCAGTCATCAGCCCAGCACCATCACCAGAGTCATTATCCGCTCCACAGCCACCACGATGTTCCATACAGCTTAAAGAAGTTAAAGCATCCTTGACAATTACATGTGATGCCTTATTTTCCAAATTGGCAATGAATCCAACACCACAGGCTCCTCTTTCTGATAATATATCATCCAAGTTTGCAACCTGATCAACAAGTAACTAGAATTACCCAACACGTTGTCATGTAGGTTACATCCACAGTCATGAATAGTTTATCACTTGAGCATTGAGAAACAATTTTGTAAAATAACCCATAACCCAATGAACCACCCTTTAAATTAATAGCAAAGCAAACTGCTAATTATGAGCAAGAATACAATGAGAAACAGATGTAAAGTCTATTCAGCATAAAAGAAAGTTTATTTAGGAGTTATAAAGTATCAAAGTTTCATAAATTAGTTAAATGAAATCCACATTTAAACTGGATGACACTAGTTTAGTTGTCAATTTGCTGAGACATCATTCAAAAAAAATTATAATAACAAGCAAACAAGGTAAGGTTCAAAAGCACAACTGAATATTACCATTCTACATATTGAATAAATTATGTCCCTGAATGTTATTTAGGAATTATAAAAACTCATTAAATTCCTAAACAGTACAATTAAACCTCATGAAAATTGTCCTGCTGCCGATTGGCTAAAGCATAACTATAACAACATTGAAAGAGCAAATGAACATGGGAAGGTTTAAAAGAACACTTAGTTGTTTGTTACACTTTGAAGCATGGGTACCTCATGCTGTGAATCGTACGCGTACCAGGTATTGGTACGCGTTGGGTGACTAGGTACATACTCAGGTTTGTACCAAACCTTTTTTAAAGAGAAGTAAATCATGGTTGCATGGTTCAGATATGGATCCAATGAGGTCGGGAAATTTTGGATATAACTAGTGTACCTGTGAAGCCCTTTTTTTCTAAAAATAACACCATTTTTAAGTGAAGTTAGGTTGCTTTTCTCCTTTCTCTGTATTTCTCATTTGTCTGTTTGTCCAATCAAAGTCTATTAACAAAGTTTCTTTTCTTTTATCTTTAATAATATAAGTTTGGTTAATTTATGAATCAGTTAATTTCTTGCAATACAAATGTTTTCATAACAATTTACAAATATATTACTCCTTTTATATTTTATGTTATGTTAAAATTTATATATTTTATCTTCCATCCAATTTTTCCAAGTTTTATGGTGTAAGATTCTGATTTCTCATTTATACATTATATTTAAAAGTTTTATATTAATATACCCATGCCTTGAATCTTTAAAAATTCCTGTATTATCCAACTGGTGCTATACCAGTATAGTGCAACATAGCTGTTACCAAAAATTAGAAAGAAAGATGCATTTGGTAATGTGATATTGTAGAATGGATTCCTTAACTATGTATGAAAATCTTCATAATTAATAAACTCTATGGCCTGGAAGGCTACACAGTTTCCTTCTCCCAGGTTATTGGAATTTCTTAAATGAGCACCTTCATAGGGTGTTGGGTGAGTCTTTGCCAAATGGCAAGCTATTTAACTCTAAAGTTACTGATGCCGGTGCCAAAGTAGGACAGATCCAGCAAAGTAAAAGATTATCAATCATCAGCCAGTTAGTTAGTCTTGTAACTAACTCGTACAAACTCTTGGAACAGGACTTTTCTGATAGCATTAGTCTTGTTGACACTTGACAGATAACAATTTTTCATTGCATAGAGAAATTGGATTTCTATTTGTCTCTCAACTACTAGTAGAGTTTCATCAATTGCGAACGAAGAGCCCAAGTCTTGATTCCAAGTCAAGTTAACCACTCGTTTACAAGTTAATAGTTCCTCAGCAGGCTTAAACAAGAACAATCAGTTCCCCTGCCTCACTGGATAGTAGCCAATTCTAGCTTTTCCTCATCAAACATGAAGGAAAATATCATCGAAATTCTGGTTCATAAAAAAACTGCTAGGTTGATAACAATCTGAGTTATCAAACTCGTGCACACCGTTCTACTTTATCAGACACCGCTGAAACAACGATTTTCATTTCGGAAAAGAGAAAAAAAAAAATTCGAGTGACTCGAGTCAACTCAGTACTCACCTAGTCACTATCAACTCACCTGAATCATTTTCTGGTAAGATTTTGGTTATGTCAACGCGATTAACAGCAACGATTTCGATAGAGCGTGTTCTTCTCATGAAACATTTAGAAACGAAAAGCAATTCAAAAGGAGAAAGGAAAAGCTGTTGTGACCTGTGGTTTCAAATCGGAAGACGAAGAAGAAGGAGGAGGAGGAGGAGAGTGAGGGACGCGGTGAACGTTGAGAACAGCGGAACGACGAAGCGGAACAGAACTGATCGACGGCGTGAATCTGCGGTTGCGGCGCTTAGGTTTACGGCCGAGAGGAGCGAAGTCAACGAGCCAGTGAGCGTGGAGGTTGGAAGGAAATGGCGCGGAAGGGCGAAGAAGGACTTGAGAAACGGACGCTACAGAGTGCAGCGCCATGGAGAGGGTGAGGAGTGAGTGAGAGAGAGAGAGAGAGAGAGAGAGAGAGAGAGAGGGAGGGAGAGTGTGTTTGTGGAGAATGGAAAGGGTGAGAGAGTAAGATGAATGAGTGAGTGAGAATGAAGATAAAAGGGAGAAGAGGGAGAGGCCAGGAAATGCTTAACCTCACATACGCCACCAACAACTCATTCCTTTCTCGTCTTCCTTTTCCGACCGTGATGTTAATGGGCGCCATTATGTGGTAAGGTCTAGGCTTACCAATGTGCACCACCACCCAATCATCATCACTTTTTTCTTTGGCTTCTATTCTATCTATGGCAAATTCATATCAGGGTCTACTCTTTAGTCTTTCGACTATTGTTTAAGATATTGTGGCTAAATTGCAAATTTAGGAAAATGACTTGTCCTGTGAGGTTGGTTATAGTAAGGCCTGGCCGGAAAGTCTTCTTGCCTCTATCATTGAAGGAAAGGTTGTTTCATTTAGTACGAGATCGCTTCACTATTGAACAGTGGAACACTACTACTTGAACTGTCAACGGTGAACTTCATGCCTCAGCTTGCTTAGCCTCTGTTTCGTTTGGCTTTGCTTGAGAAAAGGATCTGCTCTTACCGTTCGTTAGGGATGATGGGTAAGAGAACGAGTCATTCATCCTAAATAGTATGAAGAGTGATAGCAAGATGAGAGAGAGTTAAGAAATATGATGAGTGAAGTGATACGAAAAGATTAGAGAATTAGGAGGAAAACTTAAGTGAAAATGAAATGTAATAGAAAAATAGAGTGCGGTTATATTATAGTTAACAAATTTATTAGAGAAAATAACATTGTTAGATGTATGTGAAAGACAGAAAAAACAAAAACAAAAAGTATAGAGCATCTTTAAATGAGAGTAGTGGTGTAGAAAAAATTCACATTCCTTACAGAGAAAAAACAAAGAAAGTAATAAGTTTCTTTGAATTTAGTAGTAGTTGAATGGACTTATTATTTGGGTTAAAGAAAAACTCAAATAGATTAAATTTAATTATCTATTAAATAGTAAACCCCTTGAAATCTTATTAATGTTGAGGAGTTTGTATGAAACTTGATTGGACAAAGTCAAGTCAACCACTCAAATCAAATGTAAACTTTGTTGGTATGAGGATGGTGAAAGTGGAATGATAGTGGTAAGGGTGTTCTGCTTCTATCTCGATGACTCCTATGTCGTGATGTGGACTGCCCATTAATGGTATTTTTTAGGACACTCTCTGTCCAAGTCACTAAGAATAGTAGATGAGTAAAAAGATAAGTGAGATGAGAACGTAGATAGTAGTTTTCTCCTAGATCCTTTAAATAGGCAAAGCTCGATGAAGCTACGATTTTGTTAATGTCACTTGTTGTCCCACGTGCAGTGTGCTTTGCGATTAGCTCTTAAATTATCTTATTGACAGGTCATTGAACGGGGAAGATTGACTTTGTCTTAGTGTGAAGGTCGAAGTTACTAAGGACACGTCAATGTTGCTCTTCCTCCTATGTGCAACATACTTCACGGTTGATCTTCTGATTTGATGTACTTGTCTTGATGCCAGTGGAAAGGATGACAGAGTTTGGCTTGATTATTTACCAACCACTCGAGTAGGGAGTGATTTATAAGGCACCCTAATTTGTCTACTTGCTAATTGTAGCTAGGGTGTGATTCATAAGGAACCCTGATGTTTAAAACTACTACGATTTTCTATATGGTGGGTCATATAGTGTTTAACTCGTGTCATTGAGTCGACTTGCATTGTGTATCTTGGGATAAAACGATAGATCATCGCAAGATGAATAATTAGGAACGTCACCTTAAGGCTAATGACTCAGAGGGTATTAGGTAGGCTACTAGGTGCGTCGACTTACTAGTATTACATGGTAAGATGATGGTTATGTCAACTTAACTTGGTAGGACGTGTGCATCGTCAACGCAAACATTTTTTTACACAGTCATTCAATTGAATTTCATCACATCATAAAATATATTTTTATTTTCATTAAAATTCAGTACAAAGATTATTATTCATCCTACGTGGCATACTGTGATTGATTGTCAGTGCAAATTAATTTTACATTAAAATGCATATCCATTATTAAACTCTTGCAATTTAGCATGATGTACATTTTTGTAATTAAATGATAAAGCAATATGATTTAAAGTTATTGTTTGGACCCCTAGGTCGAGAGTTCAAATCATAGGAGTCGCCTTCTTGAAGAGACTTTTGACCTTCACTACACCAAGTTTGAATTGCGAGAGCAATTTAACATACCAATTTTCTTTTTTAAGTTATTGATTTTAGTGTAGATTAAATTTTAAACCGAATATTAATAACAAAGTTTGTGGTTCAGTACTTCATTCCTTAAGTAAGTGGTTGAAGGTTCGATTTTCAACTCTTGTGGGTGGTAAAACGCAGTCATCATTGTCTTACCGCTTAATATGATGATAGTGAGATGAAAGATTAATCTCACATTTATTGGTTATGAAATACCTTGATTGACACGAAAAAAAATTCAATTTTGAATTTCTTAATTTCATTTATTGGAACATTAAAAAATGATTTATTATTAGTTATGTTTCTATGATTGAATAAGAAAAATTATTGAGAAAATTGTTCTTTATTACATGTTGTCCATAAGTAATTAATATAAATATTCAATTTGTGATGCTTTTTTTGTTGGATACCAGATGTAATCGGATGTACTGTATCCTTTCTTCCAATCCAAGTGAAGACCTGTCTATCAGAGAATCTTTGTCAATCACATATTAATTATTGTTATTTATTATTCAATCTAAAAATGGTAACCGTGATTGCTGACGTCATAACAAGAATAAAATCGCGCGCTTTAACTGGAAACTTCCAGTTTCATTGACCAAACTAACGGCAAGGGAATAACCGGAATTTCCCGGTAACAGTTGCATCAGGTTTCATTTGCGAATGTGATGCAGCCTTGCCTTTGGATACGAGCTGCACTTTTACGGTTTTACCAGGTTCTTAGTGCAAACAATAATTGGTGATTTGTTTGTTTGCTTCGGCTTTTGACTTTTGACCCATCCAGTTATTTTAGCCCTTTTTGATAAATATTCTGAATTTTATAATAATAAAAATAATAGGATTCTTTTTTATTAAATTATGATCAAATTAGTCTAATAAATAATCAATCTTATGGAAAAAATTCAAAATAAATTTTTTTTTTGAAAACAATAATTAATCAAACCACTAAAATTAGTCTATGATTTTTTAAAATAAAAATAAAAAATTAGTCTGTGACCAGAGTCGGTCCAACACTAAACGAGGCCTAAAGCAAATTTTAAAAGTGAGGTTTTTTTACCTAAAGAAATATTTATTTATTAAAAATTTTGGGGCCTATTTTACTTAGTAAAAAAAAATTTGAGGCTTCTTTTACTTGGTAAAATAAAATAAAAATTTGGAGGCCTAAAACCCTTGCTTGGGTGGCTTGACCCTTGGGACGGCCTTGTCTGTGACTATGATGATGACCCTTTTAGTGTTACACTCACCTATTAAAGTTAGAAAGATTGAGTAAGAATCTTGAACAACTTATTTTATAGGTGACCCCTAATGTGCACCACTTTTAGGATTGGGGATGGGAGCAGCATAAATTTCTGGTCTGATGTGTGGCTCCATTCAGGGACTATTCTTGATAGCGTAATGACTTCTCCAATCCCTTTTATTGATACAGTAAGAAGTGTGGCAGATTATTTTGATCAATAGCGTGGAGCCTGGAAACTATCTGATTTTGCTGACTATCTCCCTGCTCATGTTGTTTCTGAAATCCTCACTATGCCACCGCCGGCGCCAAACATTGGGAGGGACAGAGTTATTTGGGGCCTTACGAGTGATGGTAGCTTCTCATCAAAATCAGCTTATGATGCCTTGAGCACCTCGCAAGTGAGCACCCAGTCGAGGGAGTGGAATTATGTGTGGGGTTTGAAGGGCCCATTCAAGGTCTGCAACTTTGTGTGGAGACTTCTTCATAATGGGCTTTGGGTTAACTACAGACGCTGGCAATCGAACCTGACGACCACACCGACGTGCCCGCTTTGTGATGAAGCTGATGAAACTCCTCTTCATCTATTCCGGGATTGCTCTAAGGTGAAACCGCTATGGTTGCATTTGATTGATCAGCAGCATATGAGTGAGTTCTTCGCCGGTGACCTGAAAGTTTGGGTAATGAGGAACCTGCAATCGAATTGTCTGCACTCGATGGGCAGGAGTGGCCCTCCAGAGTTCGCTCTCCTTCTTTGGGCCATCTGGAAGTCGCGTGCTAATTTTGTCTTCCAGGGAACTCCGTTTGATTTAAGGTGCATGATACCTATGGCCATGAAAACAAAGCTGGACTACGCTCATAGCTTGCGTGTTCTCCAAGATCCAGTCGCGGCTAGTGCTCGTCGTTATGAGATGATTCAGATTGGTTGGAAGCCCCCGCCGGATGCTTGGCTAAAATGCAATACTGATGGCTCTGTTCGTGGTCCAACCAATTCGGCGGGTTGTGGAGGTGTGTGTCGCGACCACCACGGCAACTGGGTGTTTGGTTTTAGCAGAAATCTGGGCTCTTCTAACGTTCTTTGGACTGAGCTCTGGGCGATCTTTACCATGGTGACTCTTGCCTGGGATAGGGGTTGGCGTAGGATCATGGTTGAGAGTGACTCTCTTGTTGCTGTGAATCTGATAAATGAGGGTTGTGCTATCCTTCACCCGTACGCGTCCCTTGTGAATCAGATTCGTGTCTTCCTGGCTCGAGATTGGAATGTTGTTTGTGTTCATATCCTACGTGAGGCGAACCAAGTTGCAGATTGTCTGGCAAATGAATCTCATGTCCTCAGTTTGGGGTTGCACTGCTCTGAGACCCCTCCTCCTAGCTGCTTGAATCTTTTGTTTTTTGATCGGATGGGAATCACTTTCCCTCGCACTATCTTAGTATAGTTTCTTTTCTTTTCCGGGCATAGCCCTCCATGTAACCAAAAAAAAAAAAAATAATAGGTCAACATATTTTTTTTAAAGAAATTTAATATATACCAAATTCTTAATTATATTTTTTTAAAAAATAATAATCGGTTAATCTGTTATAATCGGTCAAAGTAAGTGGTGTAAAATTACACACCTCTAAAAGTTGTGCATATTAAAAAACCCTATTTTATAAGCGGCACAATAAATTAAAGCAAAGCAAACAAACAAGAAAACAAAAACTAATTGAAAAAAGGAAAGAGAGAAACGTAATAAAATACCTTTTGTGTTATTCCTCTCATGTGACTACCTGTCTTATTTAGAGTTTATAAAATAAAGTTTTCTTTACCCTTACCCACTATATAAAATTCTATTAATATATCATGTTTTATATTTTCTTACTTCTAATAATAATGTATTTGGCTCGTCTGTATTAATAAGAACAAAAGCTTGATTAAGAAAATCAAGAGAAGGATAGGTAGCAAAGGAATCATAAATATAAAAGGTATAAAAAATTTCTATAAAAAATATTGTAGTGAAAATTACAAGTAATATAGAACTGCATTAATAGGGCTACTTCTTTTGAAATCACTTTTGATTAGAATCTGATGCAAAGGAAAACAATACCAGATTTTTCAAAAGTGTTACTTTAGGCAAGTGATTTTAACTTTTAAGCACCTCGAAAGGATCCTCAACCTTGCATTTATAACCAAACAAAACATACATGACGTAAATCATTAGAAAACTACAAATTGTCTCATGAACTCATCAACCAAAAGTCCAATACAAACTTCAGCACCTAGCTATTAGATTATTAATTTACTCATCAACCATGCACTAGCTATTTTTTTAGCTTATCTATGGTGGAGATGGTTGGAATTAACACCTAACATGAGTCTTTCCACGCTTTACTCTTATTCATGTATTGCTTGAGAAAGCTACTAAGGAGGTTAATTATCCCATATTTCTTTTAGACAAACACGCTTAACTTTGAATTTCTATGAAAATGGATTCTCGAAAAGAAGATGCATGAATAATACTTATAAATCTTATAAGTCATCTATGATCTCATAATTATAACCTATAAAGCCCCAAAATACATCTCAGTCTGGTGCAAAATTGCTTCAGTCATATATTCATCTGTCTAAATATCTTGTCAGAAGTCACTCTTTATTCGTCCTTCTTATTATTGGCATCACTTTCTAGCCTCATCAGCATCGAGTGTCACACTTATGTGTCAAAAAGCTCTTGATACCAGAATTCTCTTAATTTAAATATCTATAAGATAAGATGACGTGATAGGTTGGTAACAAACCAAAAATTTCTCTTCCGAGTTTTTCCTATGCTTTTGATTGGTACACTATCACATGCTGAGGAAATGCTAAAGATATTTTTAGTCAAAATTATGATGATAATACAAAGTTGTAAAGATAGTGGCTTTTCCAGCATCATAAGGCCAATATACATACATCTGTCTTTTAATTTGTTCTCTTAGGATTGGGAACGAACACATGTCCTTTTTAGGTTTATGCAAACCCTATCTTTTTCTAGACCAAAAATCTGTGGCACCCCAGTTTTGGCTTTGCCCAGTGTTCTCCATCACCTTTCAGTTAAACCACCATACTTGAAAGTTGAAAGATATTGTGCTAGCCGCAAGGGTCCTTTTCATTTCAATAATTTTTTATTTTCTATGTCCCCTAACTCCATAATTTTTTATTATTTTTGTTAAATCATGAAATCTCCATGTTATTTCCATTTACTTGATAGTAGATCTTATCAACTTAGCAGATCTATCTGCTGTTCAAAAAACAAGTTCCTAAATTAAATTGTATACCAGTCTAGATCTTTCACATGACCATGTCATGTGAAATTAACTCATGAGGGGATTCAAATTCCTCAAAATAGAAGTTTGAATCAGTTTATTTTTCCTTAGAATCAATTCTGTCGCCTAGAAGCTACTCCAAGAAGTTTCCACATAATTGATTTTGACAATCAATTAGAGATGATTTTCCAAACATGCTAGTAGTTTGTAAACCAAATTTGATCCTGTTAGATGGAGCAGAATGATCTTTCACAGTGAATCTTAAAATAGTGAACTCAATGACAAACACAATTGATGGCATTAGCACCAAAGAGAAGTGAATGAGTAAACATGTACAATTGTATATTGATCCATTTCCTTTCACCTATATACATCCCACTCTAATACAAAATGTTGGAATTCCCTGACACACCTCTTCATCTCTTACAAAAGAACAATGATCTAGTCATACAGTATCATGATCTAGCAAAATGTGTACAAGATGCATATACATAGCCCCTCTTGCTTTCTACTTTTCACAATGTGTTCCTGTGTACTACATTTGATGTCCTATACAGAGAATGAATGTAATTAAGAAAATGCAGAATCATGTATATGTTAATGTATATACCTTTCATGAGTCTTCAGTAAATATTCTAAATATGAAATCACGGAAGCGCCTTGAGTACTGTATTGGATCCACGGCTGAGATTGAAGTGGGATCATATTGAAAGGACTTATAGGCATGCTCAAGCTTCTTGCTGATATCATAGTCTTGAAGTATATCTATGATACCAAAAGTCAAAAAAACTTCATAGAACTCTCCAATAGGTTCTCCTACAAGTTGTGCTTCAAAATCACTTTTTCTCACTGTCCTTTCAATCCTTGCTGGCATGTTCATACCCATTATTACACTGCAGATCCCCAAATAGACACAGACAACCATATTAAGCTTTGAGCTATTCATCTTGCTGAATGATAAACTTTTGTGAATCTCATTATCGGGAATGTTTGGAACTCCATCTACAATTGATCTAAAGTCAGAATCAATTCTAGGGAGAAGCTTCTGTGAGTAACTTCTGGGTGCTAGAATTGATTCTGAGGAAAGCCCGTTTGGAAGAGCTTATTTGTGCTTATCTTATAGCATAAACGTTTATGTAAGTGTTTGAGAGAGCTTATGTAAGTATTTTATGGCTTACCTATAAGCTGTTTTGAGCTTATTTTCATAAGTTTTTCAGATTAACTTATGAATAAGATCTTATGCTTACCTATAACTTATTTTCAGCTTATTTCAATAAGTTTCTGAAATTAGATTATGAATAAACGCTTATGCGATGAGAGTTTATTGTCATAAGCGCTTAATTAAGTTGTTTACCCAAGCGCACCCTAGATAAGCTGCAATAAGTGATCTTGGTTTGCATCCAATTCCAAACAGGTTGCTAGTGTAGCTAAAATTTTGAGCTACCATAACAAATAGTCTAGTAAAAATTCAAAGCTTCCATAATCACTAAGTAGTATTCTCTATTATGCTAAAACAACTTCAAGAGACAATTCACCTGGAAGGATCAGAAGGAAGTTCATCTGTTTCGTCTTCTGCAGTATGGGGAGTGCCTTCATTCTCTGAATCACCTGAGGTTGGAAAACAAGAAGGTTTTTGTCAAAACAAGGACAAACCCACAAACACACATTGAGGTTGTAGATTACTTCATATAGGATAAGAAAATTACCAGTAGGAGTTTGAGATCCTATAGGAATAATTTCCCCTTCTGTTGATATATGTTTGAAATGAATACCCACCAGCAAACTATAGTCCATAATTCCCTCCTGTTCCAGAAGCTCACAGTCCCTATCAATTTGTCTGGAGAACAAATATATGCTTGACATGCTTAGTTTAATTTGACATAACATAATGAATTAAAACTACAGAACATATCTGGATTTTGTATTGTTCAAGTTAGCCAATTATAAATTATTTGACTTCTCTAAACTAAGTGGTGCATTTAGAAGAACTTCATTGGAAAAAGAAGAGAGTAAATGTGAACTTCAAAATTTTATAGATACATAATTATTCACTTTTTTTCTTTTAAGTGCAGTTCAGCCCTTTACTCTAGAGTCTAGAGGTGCCAAATTTAGCTTATGAAATTACAAATTAAGGTACCAGAATCCTTTATCACCTGCAAAACTCTTGAAACCATGAGCTCTCTAGTCGAAATATAAAATTAAGATCAAGATCTTTAAGGATGGTGGTTTCACTAATCTCGGTCTCAGGCTTGTCTGTTATGCGGCCAAGTGAAGAACCTTTCAAATCATAACGTCTATGGGTGACATACTCAGAACAGAAGAGGTTGCCCATTATGATAAATCGAACCTGGAAAACCAATTATATGATGAAGCTTAGTACACCCACTCTCAAACTACAAACTTAAAACTTCATAGAAACTATCTAATGTCAAACACTTAAACAACTTAAAATAATTTAAAGTGGAAAAAACATGAGGCATCATTATTTCACACAAATTTCTGCTAGATTGTATTTCTAGTGTTGTCACTCATGATAGGAAATGCACCTTCTTCTGAATTGGTCCATTTAACTTCACACAATGTAGGCCATAATACTTTGTCACTAGAGTATTTTGATGCTCTCGAAAATGATTGTAATAGGCTGAAAGCATTCTCAAGAGAACCTGCATAAGGAATCCAAGCCAAATTAGGAAAACAAAAATATCTTGCATTGATTCTGAGGAAATTTCAAATTCACCATGATAAGCGTCAAACTCACTTTCACTTCAGCTTTCTTCATTGTCTTAATCATGTAACGGTCATCACTGGTCAAGTAAAAGAAGCTGCCACTTTTTCCCGGAGAGGAAAGTTCGCGAAGGGCATCATTTCCACATATGGATAACATGTAATCCGCTGGATCCACATTGAATAGTTTCCTAAGAGTCCTGATGACAGAGTGTGATATATAATATACGGAAAATGTTATAATCAGGCCAAATTAAATCCAATTAGCCAGAATGTTTGTTGGAATGGTTTGCCTAAACTCTGTCTAATTTTTTCTCACTTCCCAGAACTTTCACTACATGGAATAGTATTACGAAAACTTGAAAAACATGACATGAGGGAACCACATGTTGGTTGATGTTAAAAGGCCTATTTCATGATTAAATCAACTTCAGGGAACAATATCCTCATAAGTAAACTTCACATGACCTTGTCATGTTGAAATTATGTGTCTATCACTCTCTTCATAAGTATTAAATAGGTGGTATTCTCTGAATATTTATGAAGAGAGAGATAGACACAATGTTTCACTTGACATTGTCCTGTGACATGAGACAATCCTAATTCCAAGTTCTCTGTATTTTTGGAAGTGACTGTTATTATCTGTCCCCATTTTGTGTTACCTACTCTTTCCCACTAAGCAAATTATGGCATCCATGCCTACATGACACAATTTGATGATGGACAAGAAATGAGACACCAAATGGGAACAGAAGATCTTCATCCTCATGGAAGAATTTTATAACATGAACAACAAAAGTTGCAACAGCAACAAAATGAGTGTTAGTGGGGCTAACCTAAACACTACCGGGCAATAGTCCTTCCACTTAAAGTCACAAGAGGGATGTGGTGGAGTATATTTGGATCCTTCAGGTGGAAATCTTGTCCACACTTTCTCCTTAGGATCAAAAGCTGAAGGTTTAAGATCAAGTGATGCTGTTGGAGCAGGTCTTGCAACAGAATGTCTAAAATCCAAGAAATTGTGAAATCATCAATGTTATAAACAAGAGTAATTAAAAGAAAGCAACTGTGATAAGCCTAAATGTCCAAAAAAAAAACCTGATTCCAAGCTGCAAATTGAGCATGAGCTCATAATTCTTATGCCCTTTGCATATGGTCTCTCCCTGCCTCTTTGATTTCCTTGGCGCTTTCAGAGGTTGGAGTTGAGCCACACTTTCAGAGTTTGGAGTACGCAAACTCATCGAATCTTCACCCGGATCACTCATCCTACTTGTAGTCCTGTTAACACCACTAACATCACCATCCCACAAATGCATTCTCTCTCTTGGCCTCTCCACTCCCACACTCACCCTCCCATCTACTGACATTCTCCTATTCTTACCACTATCCCCTCTCTTTGCAGACCTCCACACCGCAAGCCTCTTCTGAGACGGAAAAACCAGAACCTTATCCCCGGGACGACACACCATGTATCCTTTCAACACTTCATACAACTCCTGTGGATCCCAATCAAAATGGCACTCCTCAGATGACTCAGATGGATAGAATGTCCCATTATGATCTTTGTTGTCTTTATTCCAATTCCCCTCATAGTAACTTCCATCAGGCCATTTGAAAGTTCCATTCCCCTTTGGCACACCCTCATCCCAACACCCATCAAAGCTTTTCCCATCAGCCCAAACAAATAACCCTTTTCCCCAAATTGTCCCATTCCTCCACTCCCCTACATAGTAACTCTCATCTTTCCACACATATCTCCCTTCCCCATCCTGCAACCCTAGCTTCCACTCTCCTTCATACCAATCCCCATTGGCATAACTCTTCAACCCATGACCATGTTTCAAATTCATCACCCATTGCCCCTTATAAGTTTGCCCATTGAGCCCTGTGTATGTTCCAGTCCCATCCATATGACCACTGTTAAATTCACCTTCATAGGTAGCCCCTGAAGGCCAACTGAACCTACCCTTTCCCATTGTTTTGCCTCTGAACCATTCTCCAACATACATGCACCCATCAGTCCAGAGATATTTCCCTTGTCCATGAGGGAAGTTATTTGCCCATTGCCCTGTATAGTAATCCCCATTGGGGAGAAACTTCTCTTCATTGTAAAGTTCAAATACCCCGCTTCCATCATCTTCATCTTCATCATCATCATCATCATCCTTGTTGGTTTCTTCTTCGCCTGTGTTTGCCAAAGTTAATGTCCCGAATAAACTATTGGCACGTTTCTTAGCAACTGCATGTGTCTTTCTCATGGTGGCTTCCCATGCCTTCATAACCCCGCTATCTTTCCCAATCATTGTGATTTCTTAACTCTTCTCCTTTTCACTTTTGGATACCCTTTTCCATTAATGTTCAAGCTTGTTTAAGAAAAATCACGCATACCCAGATGAAGAAATGGATTCAAATGATCTTCATGCATCAAACCAACAATGTTGTTGTGTAACAACACAGTAACATGCACGCAGAATGTTTGAACTGTTTTTTGCGATTGAGCGAGAGAGCTTTCGTTCATCTCCTACAACCTCTAAGAACCATTACATGTGGAGCTAAGTGCTAGAATCAAGGTGTTTGTTTGTATGCTGTTCTTAGGTTATTTAACAAATTTTCTATTTTCTGTCTGTTTAATGTGCCCAATCACTGTTAAACCATTAGTAGTTAATTTTTAGATTTGAAGAGAGAATGACAACAGAAAATTGTTTTTTTTTTCTTCATTAGAGTGTGGACAGTGACCATGAATAATATTGATCCAGGGGTCCAATAGGCAATATGTAAAGGGTCGACGTCTCAGTCAACTTCATGATGGCCGAATGAGATAATTAAAACAAGTTTTATCTCGTACAAGAATTGAGCGGACTTAAGTCGGCATATTCATAATATCATTACTGTAGGGTTGTTTACCATCATCTTGAAAGTCTTACATAAAGACTTCTCGGCCAACTATCATCTCTTACTACGCTTGTAAATACAAGGGTGATCATTCACTTATATAAGCATTACTCATTTTATTGTCTGATTGTTCTTCTAGTTCTATTAGTTTGACCGAGTTTTTCTCTCAACGCTTTTATATTCACTTAAACGTCGGAGTGGCTTCACAATTATCATTCTCACCATGTCAATAACTCACCACAGTACTAGAAGATCCTTTAGGACCGTGCAACACCGCGAAAGATTAGGAGCATCCGCTAGCTCACAATTTGGAAGGACTCATATATTTCAATGTGGTCTAGGTTCTTATAAAATTTGATTGTGTTGTAACTTCAAAATACGCGCGAATCATTACAATCTTTATGTTTCAAAGATTGGCTTTTGAAAATTGGAGATGGTCTTGCATATAAATATCAATGTGTTAAAATTTTAGCATTAATTGTAAAAGTGCAAAGTAAGGCCACAAACAATAATTATTGGTTGGTCATAATATATCAAATCTTGTTAAGAGCAGCTAGAATGAAGACAGTGACTGAAGTAACCCCTGGAATGAAAATCTCATTAGAAATTGCATGAGGCATCACTCTCTGCTTAACAAACAGAGCAGCCACAGGAACACCAAAGATGTACATGAGTGCTTCCTTTGCTCCTATACCAGTGAATCCTGATTCCTTCACCATCTCTTTCATGATCTCCTTGAATTCTGATTTTTTCAGTGCCTTGTCTTTACCTTTATGATTTTCCTGCATGTGTGTGCAACATTCAAACACAACACCATCAATTGTACACATATTATGTTTGATTTGCTAAAGTTCTCAAATTGACAAAACCAAACATGTGAACAAGCAACTAAGGGTGAAACATTTATCAACCACCTTATCTTATAGGAACATGTTTGAATTAACTTCTATTTTCCCAAAATTAATTATGACACACAAAAGTTGTTTACAGATTGGCGTTAGAAAAAATTGTGAAAGGAATTCCAAACATGTGCTTAGGCAAAGATATAACCACATACTTTTATAATGTAACGGTCGAACTCTAATGAGAAAAAAATCCTTAATAATATAATATTTAAATGTTGTATTTCTTCCCTCTTCAAATTTTTACACTAAAGCAGTATTGATTTTATTGAATATGGTAAATTTTCGCTTTCTTATCTATTTTTTCTCGTTATGCTAAATATCTCTTGAAAGTGTGGTACACGTTCATGTATACCAATTGTATAACAATATCTATCTATGTACACTATTTTTCTTTATTATCTCTTTCTTCCTATCACACCACATATCATATTTATTAATTTCCTCTCTTCTTTTCCTATCTTTAGATGCTACACACAAAAAAAGTTTACAAGAAACATTATTGTGAGATAATTCTTGTTAAAAAAAAGAGATACATATGGTCTTACATTGTATGCCTTCTTCAGAACCTCAGTCTCTGGGAGTTTGAACTGGGTGTTTCCACGCTTTTCATTCAGTTCCCTGACAAAGCATAAAAAAAATTGTGATAAAAAAAGTGTCAAGGATGGTGCAAATTAAACAAAAAAAAAATGTCACTTTATACATATGCTAACTAGTAAATTAATTGGGCAAGATTTTAATTTGAAAATGGTAAGTACTCGACTATCTCGCATACTCCTCGGTAGAATTCTGGGAAGTTGATTGTGGCGTCTTTGATGTTGTCATCATAGAATTTATCTAAAATTGTGTTAAGTTCATTGACCTTCTTTTCATCAGTTCCTGCATCCCCAAATTTGATGTAAGAAGCATGACTATGCATACCAGAAAACAGTAAAAAAAAAGATGGCCCTGCTATTAGTAATTACTAATAACAGTCATGATTCATAGCTGATATAAGATTGAAGAATAGCAAAAGGGTGCTAGATATTGAACCAGGTGCTAGTTTCTTCAGAGATTGGCCCATCTTTATATTTGCCTTTGATTTGATAGAGCTGTGATGACTTGTGACAATGAGTTAGATGGCACTTGCTTCAAAGAAACAAAATTAGAAGATCTTTATAGAGAATAAAAGCTGCAATAAAACTTGCACGGTGGGAAGAGAACATTTGCATCTCTTGGATTATAAGCAAGGTTTTTATATAGTTCAGGACGAGACACAGAACAGGTAAGTTTATTACTGAAGGAATGAATCCTCTTCATTCAGTATTGTTCTTGACTTCTTCCTCTGATCAATACTATTTTTAAATGAAAAATAAATTATGGCTTAAGGGCTTAAATCAAAATTTCAGTAAATAAGAGATAAAGTACTATTGCCATTATAAATTAGGTGGTGAAAAACAGAATTGGATCAGTTTTGGGAGAAAAAGTGGATTGCCAGTTTCAATATCAATTTTCTATTTTTCTTATTTCATAATTCAATTTATCCTCTTATGAACTTTTAATAAAAAAGAAAATATTACATCCACACCCCTCATTTAATTTAAAAGCCTGTCTTTTTCCTTCGCTTCTAGGTCTGGCGCTAATAAAAGTTGCTAACTCTCCTAGTAGCGAAGGAAAAAAAAGGTATGACTTTTTAGTGAATTATTGGTTTTTCTCTCTTTAAAAAAATCTTTGAAATATATCCCCAAATTTTGGATATACACATGTTTGATATCGAGTCCTCATAGGGATTAAAACCAAAATTCGATGAGTGCAAATACAATTTTGAGATCTAAAAATTACTAAAGAAGTGGTCCTTCAAAATTATTTTTCTTTTGATATTAGTCCTAACATGATCAAAACATGAGTATTTTTATAAATTGAGGCTGTATTTCAAAGAAAAATTTAAAAGGGATTAAAATCAATATTTCGCTAAAGCTAAAACAATTGTTTCTCCAAGGTGACAAATGTCACCAATTCGCAACTCGTGCTTCTTTCTCTCCAAATTCCGGTTCAGAATGCTAGTGTTTCGCATCTCAAACTCTTACACCAACTCCATGTAATTAGCATATACATGCAAACTTCATATCTATTCAACATTTTTCCTTTCTATTTTTTATCCTTTTCCCTTGTTTTCCCCAATCACATGATCATTTGTTAACACAAAGCTCTTTTTACTCATTGAATCTATGAGGATAACATAAGCTAAGGGACAACAAAGTAGTATCGGTTTCCAGTGAAAAGGGCTGTTTAATTGCATTGTAACAATGGCTAACAACAAGAACAAGGAGGCTGAGAAAGAGTTTTTCTTAGATCAGAGCAATGAGAATATTATTGAAGATGAAGAGGATATTGAAGCTCTCAAATATGAAAGTGGAAGCAGTAATGGTGGAGGTCGTAGTGACGATGAGGATAATCGTAAAACACAACCTCAATCTTTCTCTTCTCAGATATGGCCTCAAAGTTACAAGTATACAAATATTATTCACTTTTTGTTTATCCTATTGTCATTTGTATATGATTACCTCAGAGACATTTTTGTAATTTTGTTAGTTCTAAACCCCCAAATTTGACCTTAAGCGATACAACATCGGATAGGTTTGTTCTTGAAAGAATGAAATATCTTCAAAATTCAATTGTCGGTGAAATTGACCCTTCTGTCACTTTTTGTCAACTCACGTTTTGAAATGATGGAGGGATCAACTTGACCGACATGTGACACATTTAGAGACTATTGAAGATATTTTCTTCTTTCAGGACGAACCTGTCTCACGTTGTATCGTTCAATGATGAATTTGAGAGTTCGCTCAACTTTTTATCTGTTTAGTTATTTATAGTATTGTGCCCTCATTTTGCTTCTTTTTTTATATATATGACAGAGAAGCAGTTGATTCTTACACAATATCTGCAGCTCCGACTCTGGGATCAGTTCTACAAGCACCTAGTATGATTTACGCAAGCTTCACTCGTTCAAAGAGTTATTTGGAACAAGAAGGAAAGATTTCTTTTCTATCTAGTCATGAAGTCAGTGGTCATATTCCAGAGGCGCTCTCAAGAAAACAATCAACATGGTGGGAAAAAGCTTCAATTCAAATGCATATTCCTGAAGAAATACCCGTTGGTTATGGATGCAGCTTCACTCAAACAATATTTAATGGTATGTTATTTCATTTTAGTCAGTAATGTATTTCCATATCCCTTGAACTTTTTATTTTATAAGCATGTATATATGCTTACTGCTCAATAAACATTTCTAGTAATGGATGTTTCTTTAATGTCACTGCTGAGATAAATCAAGAAGTACTAGCACATAAACTTGTCTGCTTATGCTTGCTATTTAACTTAGATAAGGGATTGAAAGGTTGATATGAATCATCCTTTGCCCCCTAAAAATATCATTTGGTCCAAAACATCCAAGTGTTTTTTTCATGTTTGGAAATCCTTCTACAATTGATTCTTAGAAGAGGCTTCTATGAGTAGCTTATATGTGTTGGAATTAATTCTGAGGAAAGAAAGCTGGTCGAACATGCTTTAAACTTTACTTCCTTAATTTATATTTCGAGTAAATGTCAACTTCGTCCCTGAAGAATTTTGTCGCTGACAAGTTAGTCTCCGAAAGAAGAAAATACACACGAAAGTCCCTGAATATGTAAAACATCGGTTAAATTAGTTCCTATTATCAAGTTTGGTCAACTAAAACGTCAGTTCGGGACAAACTTAACTGACATTTTACACATTTTGAGACTTTCTAATGTATTTCCTTTTCCCAAGGATTAACTTGCTTGCGGCAAAATCTTTTTGGGATCAAGTTGACCATTTACTCTTTATATTTCTAACTGGCCATTTTATGTGGTAATTTTGCACATGGCCAGGGATTAATGTGATGGCTGGAGTTGGCCTTCTATCTACACCTTACACAGTGAGACAAGCTGGGTGGGCAAGTTTGGTGGTGATGATTCTTTTTGCACTTGTATGTTGTTATACAGCAGATCTTATGAGACACTGCTTTGAAAGCAGAGATGGGATCAACAGCTACCCTGATATAGGAGAAGCTGCATTTGGAAAATATGGCAGAGTTATTGTATCAGTAAGCATGTTCACATGTTCATAGTTTCAATTAATTTTAGGAATGGGGGGATTCCTTTTTTTTTTTCAAAAGATTTCACAGTCAATTTTTTTTGAATTGAACAAGAAACACACTGATCCTCTCTAGTTCTAGATTTGACTTTGTTGATCTCAAATTCTGTTTAACCCTTACTATATGTTCTTCCTGATTTTCTCTATTTTACATCTTTAAGTTCATGGTAAAATGTATCATAAAATGAATTTTCTCTAGTTACAAGTCCTGGAAACAATCTCTTGTGTAACAAACAAGGTAAGGCTGCCTACAATACACCAAATGGTGGGACCCATTCCCGGACCGTATGTGGGAGCTTTGTGCACCGGGCTGCCCTTTATTGCTTTTTCATATAAATTCCCTATACCATAATGTTTTCAGTTTTCACTCATGCACAGATTGATGGTTCTAATAATCAATTCACTGACATTGTTTATTTTTTAAATTTGTGACAGATCATTTTGTACGTTGAATTATATGTAAGTCCTTCCCAACATCCATATATTTTGTTCTTTATTATTCTGTATCATCTGCATATAATATCTTTTTGTATGAATGCAGTCATACTGTGTGGAATTCATTATCTTAGAAGGAGATAATCTCACTGGACTATTTCCCGGAACATCCTTGAGTTGGGGTAGTTTCCAATTGGATTCCAAGCACTTGTTTGGAATTTTGGCAGCACTGATTATTCTCCCAACTGTTTGGTTGAAGGACCTTCGTATAATCTCTTATCTCTCAGGTTCTCCAAACTCAAGATGATTCTTTTATAGAAGGATCTTCATTTTCATCATTTCTCTAGCATCCACTTATTTGACCAGTTTTACTGATTCTGCAGCTGGAGGGGTTGTTGCTACAGCTTTGATTACTATATGTGTGTTCGCAATTGGGACTAAAGATGATGTTGGATTTCATCACTCTGGCCCATTGGTGAATTGGAGTGGCATTCCATTTGCTTTTGGTATCTATGGGTTCTGCTTTGCAGGACATTCAGTTTTTCCAAATATTTACCAGTCTATGGCTAATAAAAGAGAATTTACCAAGGCAGTAATGACATGGTATGATACCTAAATTTCTTTTAACTGACATGACATGATTTATTTTGTTGGACGGGAAAATGAGACACCAATTGGGGACAGAAGATTTCTATCCAAGATATACACATAAAAATCTTCTGTCTTCCCAATTCTTGGACTGGTTCACGAACCGGTTCTTGAATTGGTTCCAAACCGATTCTGGGACTCAAACGTCGAAATGGATTGCAAAACTAGAACTGGTTCACCAAATTGCAGAATTGGTTCACCAAATTGAAAAACCGGTTCGGTCTGGTTCAAACGAAGTGGTTTTCCGGTAGTACAGTTACAGTTTGGTTCTTGCCTGAACTTGAATCATGAACAGGCCTATTTGTCATCAACTTGTGTCTCATTTACTGTCTCACCAATAAGATTTTGACATCTTGACTAAAAGACACTTGATATAGATGCAAAAAGACACCCCATATAGATGGAGGCGGTTACACATTTAGACAAGTGGATTTTAACTCACATAACACGATTTAATTGGTAGGACAGGAAAATGAGACACCGGTACATGACAAAATATTTTTATCCTAGATGGATTACACTTTACTTCTTTGAGTCTTTGTTTTAATTCATTTATCTTTGTGCAGTTTTATTTTGTCCATGTTGATATATGGAAGTGTTGCAGTCTCTGGATTTCTCATGTTTGGTGAAGGGACTAAGTCACAAATAACATTGAATCTTCCACCAAATGCATTTGCATCTAAAATTGCCTTGTGGACAATAGTAAGAATTCTGAGGTTTCTCTGAGCTTTCTTTCTTCTGTGTGTATGAATGTTTGTAGAGGGACCATTAAACATTTTTCTTATTCTATTTTTGTTTCTCTTTTCAGGTAATTAGCCCGTTGACTAAATATCCTTTTTTGTTTTCTTTATTAAACTCCAACATGGTTTGATCATATTCATAGGAAATTTTTATAATTTGCATTTTCTTTAACTAAAAACAAATATGCGTTGATGATGAACCCTCTGGCAAGGAGTCTAGAGGAACTGCTTCCTGAAAGAATCTCAAGTACTAACTGGTCTTTCATTCTTCTGAGAACAGTACTGGTTATATCTACAGTTTGTGCTGCTTTTGTGATTCCATTTTTTGGTTAGTCTTAAACTATGGGATCAAATCACAGTTGTTTCTGTAGTGTTCTATAAGATATGTTGCATATTGTCCTTTACAAATTTTGAAGTGCTATATAACTGCTAAATGCCAAATACATGTCTAAAATTTCAGGTCTTGTGATGGCTTTAATTGGTTCTCTCCTCAGTGTACTTGTGGTAAGCATACACTTACTTAAGTTCAATATTCATTGTAGTCATTATCTCACGATGTTCAAAGAGCATGCAATTCAGCATATGCTATTGTAAAAATCCAAATACAATTTGTGCTGTTTTATGAAAAAATGAGCAGAAGAGAAAGGAAAGAGAGGAAAAAATTAACAATATGTATATATGGAGTAGATTTTAGTTTAAAATTGAAACTTATATGGTATGAGTCTTATATTTTATGGTCTTAAGTAAGGTATTTCTATGATCGATAGTCGTGACTAATCTCTTACCCCTATAGTTAGCGCACTAAGGCAGTAGGAGACTAGGCCAAAATTTTGAGATTTTGTTTTCTTAGATGTGAATCAAGATAGCAAACTATAATGCGCTGACATATCATCTTGATAAATTCCATGTTCATATCTTGCATCAACCTTTATAATGTCACGATCAACTTCACATGGGTAGATTTGTCTTTTATTTCGATTCAGCATGTTTTGATGTATGTTGGACACATACTTCAAAGCACGTTATCGGAGAAGCTTCATATTGTAGTTTATGAATTAACGTAATTCTAAGAACTAAAGTGAATTTTAAACGTACCATCAAACATGCAGTAAACTTAAGAAATTAATTGATATGAAGCTGCTTTGTAATGTAGTTGCTTTACTTTTCAGGCAGTCATATTACCAGCTCTATGTTTTTTGAAAATTGTGGGGAAAAAAGCAACAAATACACAGGTATATATATCAGGGCATATGGTTTCTTGTTTATTTTTATCTTAATTGTAGTTATCTTACGGTAAATTTGAGGTTCAAATGCAGCAATATTTTGAGTTTTTTCCAATAAATTTCTCAAATTATTTTATGAATAAGCACTTATGGGATAAACATTTTCCTCGAATATTTTTCTCTCCTTCAAAGTTTTCTCTCCCTTTTATTTTTTCTGGCATCATCTACAGGTTGCTCTCAGTGCCATAATTGCTGTATGGGGAGTCACTAGTGCTTTCTTTGGAACATATTCTTCTCTATCGAAGATTGTGCATCGATCGTAGCTAATGCCTTCTTCCGGTGAAAGTTAGACCACATCACAATGAGCGATTTCTATGTCCTGAAACCCATGCTATCTTTTTTCTGAGGATTATGCTTCATTCAATTTTTTTTAAATGTTTATTCAAATCATCACTACCGTATCCCGAGTCAGATTAGTCACGTGAGACTCCTTTTTCGTGGAGACCGATGGCCAAAAGACAAACAAAAAAAATAAAAAGATGCAATTAATATATTTCCTCATATTAAATTTTTATTTTATTTAATATGTTGTCTAAAAAAAACTATTATTTAATTAAGTTCAAATATAGATATAGTCAACAAAATGTTGATTAATCTATGTGTGGCATCACTAACCAGTAAATGCTCCCTTATAATTAGGGGTGGAAATAGGTCAGGCGGCTCGTCACGGGTCTATGACTCGGCCCGACTTGGCTCGTTTATTAAAAAGGTCAGACTTAGGCTTTTTAAAAGACTTGTTTAACTAAAAAGGTCATGCTCAAAAAATTAAAAAAGCCTATTTGGTCTGATAGGCCGGCCTACTTATCTATTATTTTTATTAATAATATAAATAAATATAATTTAATTATATATAATTTAATTTTAGTTGTATTTGTTTTAAATAATTGAGGTTTTGTTCATTGAAATGCAATGATATACAAGCTTATTTAATTGAAAAGAAAATGCAATGATATATAAAAAAACCTATTAGCCCGCTAGCCTAATGACCTTCTTTTGGTGAAATTTTCTATTAAATAAGCTTTTAAGTAGGCTTGTAGGCCAAGCCAAACCTTATAAAAGGCCGGGCCAAGCCTTAAAATTTGGCCTATTGATAGATAGGCCACAAGCCAGGCTTGGGCCACGAAAAGATAATGCAGGCCAGGTTTGAGCCACGCAAAGTCTAGCTCGGCCCGGCCTATTTCCACCCTTACTTATAACATTTGCAATTAGAACTCTTGTTATTTAAGAACGGAATTAAAACTCTTGGGCTTAATAGCACTTTTGGTCCCCCACAAATGCAAAATGTGCAAATTGGGTCCCTAAACTTTAAAAATAGCATTCTGTCTCCCCGACGTTATCTTCTGTCAACAGTTTTGGTCCCCCGTCCTTTTTCCGTTCAAAAAGTAACGGTTTCTGGGTTTTCCAGAAAAAATCAAGGAGTTCTTCATCTTTTTCAATTTTTTTTACAGAAATTCAAAATTCTCCAAAACCAAAAAAATAATGCCCGTAAAAACAAATGAGAATCCAGAAATTAAATGCCCCAAAGGAAACCAATAAAACCCAAATATAGAAGAAAATATAGACCCAGAAGAAGATAATGGCCCAAAAAACCTAAGAATATTTAAAAAGATAAAATCTTTTAGATACTAAACTTTTGCTTCTCGACATAAACCCAGCTAGATTATATTGCTAAGGACAAATTACAAATATATATATACCCAGAAGATAAATCCAAAAACTTTTGCTTTCTCTCTCGATTTATGTTTCTTTATTCCATCCAAATTGCAAAGATCGTGCCTGTGAGGACGACAAGAGGATATCAAACCACACTTCATCCCTTCCATTGAAAACTCAGAAAGGAGATGAAAAAGAGGAATTTTTCTGTGTCCTATGTGTCCAGATCAATGTTCGATCTGGGTTGGAGGAGGTTGAGGGAGGCGATTTCCGTTTGGGCTTTGGTTGGATGTGTGTTGGGGGAGGATGAGGGAAGAGATCTTGGTTCAGATCTGGTTGTTCAATGGCAGGACCAAAACTGGGTGCAAGGGTGAAGATGAAGGTTAGGGGTGGGTTATAGATCTGTATCCATTTTTCTTTTTGAGTGAAGATGAAGATCAAGTAGATAAAGATGTTTGTGAGATGAAAAAGAGGATAAGATGATTTTGGTTTTTAGGTTTTTAATTTTCTGGGTTTTGGGTTTAATGATTGAGAAAATAGTGAAGATGATGGAAGAAGATGGAGATGATGAATTTTCTGGTTTTTCTTTTTATTTTTCTTAATTTATTTTTTTGTTTAATTACATATTTCTCCTTAAAAACGTTAGTTTTTTTGACGGAAAACTGTCTGGGGACCAAAACTGTTAACGGAAGATAACGTCGGGGAGGAAAAATGCTATTTTTAAAGTTTAGGGACCCCATTTGCACATTTTGCATTCGTGGGGGACCAAAAGTGCTATTAAGCCAAACTCTTGTTAAAACTCTGTTTGGTTTGAGAAAAAACTTGAGAGTAAAGCAAGTTAAATGAAAGAATATAAAAAGTAAAAATATAAGATGATTTTTAAATTATTTTGCATACCCTCACCCTCGTAGCCAGATTAGACACGTGGGGCCCTTTTCCCCCGTGGAGACTGCTGGCCAAATGACCAAAAAAAGATTATTTTTTTAACCAAAAATTTGCTTGCAATTCTTATAATAATCGAGACTTGTTAATCCTGAATAGCGGAGCATAGCATATATTATACACTAAAGAATGAGTAAGGAGGAAGGAAGTTGACGGACGGTAGAGAAATTTCGTCTCCAGGGACCTCAAAGTACCAAAAAAAGATGATTTTTTAAACCAAAATTTTCCGGCAGTTCTTATAATAATCGAGTCTTGTTAATCCTGAATAGCGGAGCATAGCATATACACTAGAGAATGAGTAAGGAGGAATGAGGTTGAAGGACGGTAGAGAAATTTCGTCTCTAGGACCTCTTTTTAGGGTTACAAAAATTGAAAAATTCCCCCAACTAATAGAACTAAATAACCAAAAATACTCCAACAAACTTACTTTAATTTCTAGGCCTTCTTCTCTTTTGTTTAGAAGAATAGAACTCTAATTCGTATAGTGGAAATACAATGTTGCGACAGCTGTGAGCTTAGCTGCGAAAGTTGTGAGTGTGAAACGCGCCACGATGGCGCAATACTCCTGGCATATTTAGCTGGTTACATCATGAAAAAGAAGAACTTTACAAGGGTAAAGAAAAAGAACTGACTAATAGGCAGTGACCAAATCAGATGTGATACTCAATATGTAATGAATAATGTATCAAACTTAACGTGGAGGCAGGTTTAATTTGGCGATTTTGCAAATTAAACCCCACCCATGCAACAATCAATATGCCAACAACCATAATGATCCATCCAAATTTGTGATTCTTGAGATCACTGCTCTTCATTAACTTTTGAGTCTTTTTACTAGAAGAAGAAGCGGAAGGTCTAGTTGTCCCATTGATTGTTTTTGTTGGGACAGCTGCACCTTTCGCTTGATCAAACTTGTGGATTTTAGCATGTCGCTGGCATTGAGAAGCCTTGACGGCCACTTCCCATGAACCACGATAACCTTGATTATAAGGATCCGCATCAAGAGCTAGGTGAAAGTACTCAACTCCCTTATCAAAATAAACTTTATCCTCCTCTCAGTTTGGTATTGAAAATCCATGGAAAGCATGTGCATTTCCCAGGCACCAAAGCGTAAAATGATTCTTCGGATTCACCACAAGGGCTTCCTCTAGCTTTGAAACAGCCTCTTGGTTCATCTTCTTTGACTCCGGAAAACTCTCAAACTCAGCTAACTCATACAAAGCCATACCTCATCTTGTCAAGTTTTGCAAAGATTCGAAAAAAAAAAAATTAATAATTTTTCTAAAATTGCACATAAATTGAGTGAGTGATAAATTAGTCTCTAAAAATGTGAGCCGCTGAAAACTCTGTTCACTTGAAAGAAGAAAATACTCAATTTAATTATTAATGTTGTAAAATGTCTCTCAAGGTTGTCTTTACATGCACTAATTAATTGACGGACGTTTTATGTGACCATAATTAATGACTATTTTACAACATGGGAACTAATCTTTTTATTTCAAAGATCAACTTGCTAGCGGCTCACACTACCAATTTGATAACTCACTCCATGAAGAAAGGGATATGGATTTAGAGAAGAAGAATATGAACATCAGCATCAAGAGGGTTCTTAGCATATTCAGCTTCTGCAGTCTTACGGACTTGCTTGAAGAACAAGAAGCGATCCAACTCGTTCTGTGGACAATATTCCATAGCCCTCTCATAGTAAAGGGTTTTGGGTTTTTGAAGGCGCTTTTTCTTCTTTAGGTTAGTCATTCACGAAAAATAGGGAGAGAGTAAAATTTATCTAGCAATTTAAGGACTAGCTAGCTCGTGTGATGCTTGGAATATGATAAGATAAAAAGAGTTTGTGGATATGCTTGGAAACCGAAAAAAATAAGAGGGTTGGATAATGATAATATATGATAATTATCTTTTACAATGAACATGATAATGATAAGATATGATATAAAATATAAAAAATAAAGGAAATCTTCAACTGAATTCGAAATAAAAAGGACATGATATTTTTTCAAATTTAAATTTTCTAAATTGATATTACTAAGAAAGTAACTAATCTATTCTTTTTAAAATTTTTAGTCAATTAAATTATATTTTATTAATGATCGCCGATTTAAATTAAAATTAGGTAACTATTTGATTTTAACGTAGTAGTTAAGATAGTAATTAAATTAAATCACCAATTTTTATTTTTTCATTTTTCAAATTTATTTTTATATTTTCATTGTCTGGGTTGACATTTGGTTTTAGTTACTTTTATTCTGCACGTCATTGATCGAGGCTAGTGCCTAAATTGTTTTTTACTAAATATGATAATGTATGTATGATTATGTATGAACATATATATGTGTATATAATTAGGATTGTATGATTTCTATTTAAATTGTGTATTCAGCTCAAAAAGCAGTAGTGGCACGAATGTAGCTAATATATGAAGATAATTTTGTCCATTGTTGCTCGAAACATTTGGGTCTAAGATTGTCCTATTTCAATTAATTAAGTCTCTATTTTTACATTCAGCTACACTGTTTTGTGGAGGTGTGTGAGCACAAAAAGTTTGGGGAAGCATGCCATTATGAAAGATGTCTAACTCAACCCAAAAGTTAGCTCAAGAGTTAAGATTTGCACAACCATATATAAACAATTGCTTGGCCACATCTCTAGCCAATGTGAGACTCTAACACATTAGAATTCATGAAAGTCTAAAATTGTGTAGACAAATATTCTCAAGCATTGTGCAAAGTACTAATTGGAATACGTACCAAACTGATTTTTTATTTCATTATAAAGAGTCTGGAAGATAGAAAATAATTCAGATAAATTGTCTATTAAAGTTAATTAAGGCCCAGTTTGGAAGAGCTTATTTGAGCTTATCTGACAGCATAAGCTCTTATGCCAGTGTTTGGGAGAGCTTATGCAAACAGCTTATGGTCTGCCATAAGCTATTTTCAGCTTATTTTTATAAGCTACTCAGGATAGCTTATGAAAAACAGCTTATGCTTATACACAGCTTATTTTTAATTTATTTCAATAAATTTTAAAAAATAGCTTATGAATAAGCGCTTATGTCATAAGCGCTTATGACCATAAGCGCTTAATTAAGTTGTTTATCCAAATGGGGCCTAAGTACATCCAGAATAATAATCAAGAAATGTGACAAAATATTTTGTTTCTAACCTAGAAACATTGCGACTAACCCAAAACATTATAATGAAATAAAGCAAATAGAATAGAGATTATATTAAACATTCTTTCTTCTTTCTTGATCCTTGCTTCATCAACTATACTCCATTAGCTACCACTGTCCACCATTGTTCTACTTACTTTTTTTTAATAAGCATATAATTGTCTTAAGACAAACTTATAATTATGGAGAGGGATTATAAAAACTTTATAATTTTAGAAAATGTTAATAGTGGTGGCACTACTACCTACTGAAAATGTTAGCCATATAGAATATGGATCCTCTCATATGACATACACATAATAGAGATCTAAGCCATCAAAACTGATTTTTAATTTTTTTTTAATATATTTTAATGGATAGATCTCTCATGCATGTGGGTCATGTCACCATTATATTCTCCATATTCATGTTGTGTATGTGTGTAGAACAAAATTTAAATTTCAAAAAACAAAATCAATTTCCATTAAAAAAACATCAATTTTGCTTTATTCATTGTCAACAGAACTTTAGAAACAAACTGCCACTGCAGCAATAATGGTAGCTATTCAATCAGATCTTAATTAAGAAGGACGCTTGTTTGGTAAGGAGCAAAAGTTTTCTCCCATCCACAAATCACTCCTCTAGTATTTGAACCATTAAATGTAAATAGTAAGTGGTTGATCATTGAAGGGTTATCTTTTTTTAATGAACTGGGTTCCCAACTTCCCATTTCTCCATCCACCCTCTATATTTTTACATCAAGTTCTAAGGTTCCAAGGTGGTTTTATACATTTGTATATACTTTCTTTCCTATGTATATATTTACTCATTTTTTTCTTATTATTTTTATATCACAACATCTAAATTTTTTAAAGGAGAAATATATATAAATAACGGAAACGTTCAGAAACAACTCATCTCAACAATATGGGTACAGTAACCAGCTGGTCGACCAAAAGGCCGACTAAAATTCAAGCCCCCAAGAGTTACAACCTACCGTGAAGATTTAATAAAACTGTGAATTACAAAAGATAAAACGTTAAAGCCCGAAAAATCCCATGGATCAAAATCCTAATAACAAATCATTAAAGCTCAACAGACCTAGATGCAAAAATCCTCTTTATTTGCTATGCTCTGATTTTGGCCTAATTCAAAAAACCTTGTCAATCCCAAATAAGAAATTATTGGATTCAAATCATGGTCCATAAGAACATTCTTGGCTTTCATAACTAAGGATTACTCTAAGTTGAGAATCTTCATGAATAGTCCTCTTGCAACTCCATTGATGAAGCTTAGTTCTATTCCAAACTAGTTGCTTTTCCTCATTGAATAGGTGAAGGTCAATAGGTGAAGGTCAGGGCTTGAAAATTGCATGTATTCAAATACTAGCAACTTCTCAATTTTCTTAATGCTAATACTTCATTCTTGAACTCCTCTAAACCTTGACCAAACCTTTCAACAAGCCTTTTGATATCAATATCATTCTCAACTGGTATAGAACATCTCCTGATTTGGGTGACTCAGTTGCACCACACCTCTTCCATAACCACCCAGAAAAACGACTCGACCAGCGAACACCACTTCCACTGTCTAAAACGACGATACGGAACCACCAACACAAAACAACCAGCCAAAACCACGGGACAAACACCGCGGCGGCATGACGATATGCGTAGCCTAAGGAAGAAGCCACCACACCTGAATCGGGAAGATCAGAGGAAAATAAGGAGAAAGACTTTGATATCTTTTCTAAAAGGTCAGAACCCATCCTCCTCGCTAACCAAACAAGCCACCATGAGCATGGAAAGAGCAGATATGGCCTCAACAGGCTAGCACAAATCTGGGCAAGTTGCAAGGCTCGCCAAAGCGCGGTGGCAAGTCGAGGAACCAGAGATCGTATGGTCCGCTGATAGCACTAGAGTGGGCGACACGACGACACCGCAGCAACCCGTCAAAGAAGACGAGCACGACGACCAATCCATAGCTCGACCACTGTAACAGGAAGATAGAACAGTAAGGGCAGATGCCGTCACCTTATTGAAAACTAAACAGCCAAGCTCAGATGCCAAGCATCGCGGAAGACCTGGACATCGGATCTTGGAAAGGACAGAGGAGAAGGAGAAGAGGAGGTAAAAAAAAGGGCAAGAGGCAAAAAGGGTTGTCGTCACGCCGCGCGCAGCGGCCACCACCCAAGGGACCTAGGTCAGGAGTGAACAGAGGAGATAAGAGTTTTAGGCACATCTATTATATTTCCAGTTTCTCTCTATTCTATTTCTATCTTTGTACGGTGTGAGGGTGTAATTTGGATGCAAATTATAAAAAAAAATAGTATCAAGTCCATTCTAAAGAAAACATATCAATAATTCTTGCACCTAGCTTTGTTTTTCTTAATTATCTTTACACTAGAGAACAAAACTGAGCTAGCTGCAACTCTTTGAAGAAAGAATCAAATCAAGCTAGCTAGCTTCCAATAATTCCTAAGGCAACTTAAATTGATCCTATTACAAAACCTAACTTCCAAACCTTTCTATCCATTGCCTTGTATAAGAACAAATTCTGGACCAAATAAAATAAAGAACATATTCAAATTGAACAAGGTTAACATTTCAAGTTACTGTTAATTAATTCCGTCAAAAAAAAGTTACTGTTAATTAATTACCAATTCCAACATCAGGTTCAGTACTCTTGCATAAAGTAATGATAAAATTAATTAATACTTACAAATTAACAAGCAATACATATATGGATCTGACATATTAATAATCCGCAATGAACAATTGAAAACAGTTATAAGCCTAAGAAACTCGACCTTACAGATTGAGAATAACTAATTATAGTTACAGTACACTGCAAGCGCATCATGAGCATCAGAATCAGAATCAGCATCAGCATCACCACTCATGAGGGTCGTAGAAAACAGTTGGGGGAAGCAGAGCTGAAATATTCTCCAGCATCTGAGGAGTGAAAACACCATCATCAACATCATCAAACGGCTCAAAACTCTCAAACGAGTTAGAGTTGTGCCCTTGATAAGTAGGATCCAACGGTGGAGCTGGCACCACGAGGTCAACAAGATCATTTTCATCATGGTCAATGATCTTCTCCACCATCTGATTAGGGTCGTCGTAGTTGAATCTTGAAGGGTCAGGTGGCGATTCAGCGTCCTGGCCGGTGAGTTCTTGCACCAGGGCCATGAACTCTGAAGCACTGGTCTTGATCTTCATGGGGTTTGATATGTACACTACCTTGATGGGTTTGGTGTGCTTCTCTTTGGGTTTGGTTCTTTTTGTGGGTGTCCTTTGTTGCACGCTGCTCATCATCATCACTGAGTTGCTGCTCATGGTTGTGGTAGTATCCGTGTGTTCATAGACCTCATAATCCAAATATAAAGGATAACAACAACGTACGGATCTTGGGCTGTTATTTAGAAATAAATGTTTTGGTGGGCCCACATGGCATAAAGCCCACAGCCACCGGAACGGGATTTATCTCGTCCAACAATCAGCGGAATAAAAGTAGAATATTCATTTAATGTCTTTTGTATGTACATCTCGACCCTCCAAACGTTATCGTGCATTTAGCCTACATTCACCACACTACAATGAGAAGTACTTTGAAATCTTTCACTATCCTAGCGTGACAATGTTAAGTAAAATTGTGCATGTATCGTCTGGGGTTGACGAGGGCAGGGAGTGATGGTCGGCCGGTGCAATGAGAAGGCATGCACAAATAGTGATTCCTGACAAGTGTAACACCCCGATTTCGGTGGCGTCACTTTAGTAACTAAAAGTAAATTTAATGCGGAAAAACGTAAATATTTTTTTTTTTTTGATAATAACTAAGACAAGACTGAATTAAATAAAACCCAAATGCGAAAGGCAACAGAACTAATATACAATATATATAGCATCCCCCGCTGTAAATAGCGACCTCGTCACGAGTAACCTCCAATGACGGAAAGTAGAAAAGTGTAACGCCCGTAGGCAAAATGTACAATCCCAAAATGTTAGGTCAAGTGTCAGCAACACAAGCCCTAAAAAATAAGAATAAGTTAGAGCTAGGACACTAACACCCAACCTTAATAGACTCTAATCACCCATCCCCCATACTTCCATCATCGACTCCCATCTGGTCATGCATGAAGTCCGGGTCCACGTCGAAGGCTCAATAGTAGTCATTTCGCTCCGGGTCTTCCCCGAACGACGAGGAATCACGGAAGAATCCACCAACGACATCTGACAAAAAGGGCATACATAGCCCCCCAAACACAGGTAGCACGTGCAAGGGTCAACTTACGGAATATAGGATAGAGAATACAAGACACCAGATAAAGTATAAGGGGTATATATATATATGTTGTCTATATACATATAAGTTCTGCATTGTCTACCCTAAGGTTTAAACATAGCATGTTATCAAATCTCTAGTACAATTCAATCATCAAAGCACATACGATATTTATCAACATCTACTCATCCAAATCCCCAACGAATATAATTAGAGTGCATGATATGTCAATGCAACGTCAATCTCGACGATTCCGGAAAGAGTAGGCTGGGCACGTTTGAGTCGGTCCTAACACTGGCATTGTGTCGACCATAACCCCCGAGTGTCACTTACAACCTTGACATAGCCGGATCAGTCCTAACCCTGCGGGTCGACTTTTCCCTCCGCTATGCCCGACAATCAACAGGTCGATCCTAACCTCACGGTCGATCATATCCCCCGTCGATGTCCGAATTACCCGAAGGTATAAACTGTACCCGAAGGCATAAACTGTACCCGAAGGCATAAACTGTACCCGAAGGCATAAACATTATCTCATGATGATCTCCAAATCATCCGACTCATCTCCATCCGATGGTCAAAACTACTCAACGAGCAAGAGTATCAACATACTCGGAAACTATCAATTTCCCGGCTTATCCCTCGGATAGCCCAACAAACCCCGCTGCTCCAACAGCACAAGAGTATCAACATACTCAAAACTTCTCAACTTCCTCAACACTTGGATCCGACGACACTTCTCGTTTTCCAAAAACTAAGATTTGCATCCCAAGCTTCCTTTCGAGTTTATTATCATTATTTGAAGATGTAGAGGTTGTTTAATGTCTTATGAGTTTTCTTTACAAAATAGTATCCTTTTAGTCTTATCGCAAATCCTATCAGTTCTCGGGATCTCCTAATCCCCAAATGACACCAGAGAATGTCTCGATCCATAAAACACCATAACAAGGCCCGAATCTCATTCGTCCTATCAAACTTTCTCAAAACTCTCAAAATAAAATCGGCATGACCTGCCCGCTATTCTCACTATTCAGAAACTCAGATTTCATTGCTAAAGCATAAATAACTCAGCACCATCAATCAACATGTCATATATCAACATAATAAGCAATAACCACATAGCACTTAGCATATAAGGCATGCACCACACATCCTAGATTACCCACATAGCACATAGCATGTAAGTCAATCTCCAAAAACATTCAGTAGATGAATCATCTACATTGTCAGCCGAAGCCTCAGAAAACTTTTCCCAGTCAATCACAAACAAGTGCATAAACAATAAATCAAGTCGAATTCGTCGACACCTAAAGCATTAGCTAGTAAGGTAAGTTGCCCTTACCTCTAGTTATTCCAGCGTTCTCCTCAAACGTTCCTTCACAATGAGCTCCTTGATCTTCAGGAAATTCTTCAAAAGAACCTTTAAAGTAAAACCACAGAATTCTATCAAAATCTATCGGAAACTAAGCTATCAATGCTCACTAAGGTTACACGAAGTAGTTCATACTCCGAGGTACGATAATCTAGCGCGAAAGGACAAGTTTTCGGAAAAGGAATTTTCCCCCTCCTCCCCTATAGGGCTCGGCCACTTTTCACAATTGTGGGGCTCGATTTTTCTTCGATCAAACTTGGTTCCTATGCTTTCATTAGCCGTAACTAAGGGTATTCTGAACTCGGAAAAATTATCGGATCGAAAACTGTCGCAGGGGTATTTTGGTCATGATTTTTAACTTAGAAATTTCAAAACTGAAATCCCAAAAACCAAATTTTGCAGGGACGTTACTAACGACGTTTATGACAACTAATCCTACTAACACTAAGCTAAGGCGATAGTTTTTAGCCTAAAGGTTGAAGCTTTACCTCAAAAACTCCAAAAATGGGTATTTAAGGCTAAAATTGATTCCGGCGGAATTCCGGCGACATAACGGAAAATCTAATCCGGCAGAAGTGATCTTGGGCACATATAGAAGAGGTTTAGAATCAGAAATGAAAGATTCAGGATAGTTTTGCAAAAACCCATAAACTATCAGCTCAGAAAACTCTACAGAAAAGCTATGGAAAAAGCGATCAGAGGTAAGGATTAGCGACTATACCTCGAAGCCTTGAAGTAGCAACTAACGGATCAACGATCAAGCAAGCGATTAACAAAATTCTTCTTCCTTCTTCCTTGTTCTTGGCCGCGGGTTTGAGGAGAGAAAATGGAGGAAAATTTGAGTTTTTCTTCCTTTCTTTGCTATATATAAAGGTTGGAAATTCGCGGGAAAATGAAAGTTTCGCGAATCTGATTTTTCCGGCGTCATTCTCCGTGAATTAATAGATATGTTTTGGCGAAAGAATTCCAAAACTAAAATGAGGTCTCTTTGTATTTTTGGCAACTAATGCATAGTCGGTATAAAACTATTTTACCCGATAAGTTGCTTTTTGCATCGAATGTCGGAATGGAAAACTTCCTTCTGAAGAAAGATTGAAATCATCAAGAGAAATGGGTGTACGCGAGTGGAATATTCATTTGAAGCTCTGAATAGAAAAAGTCTTCATTGTCAAGAATTTCTAGGGTTTTGAAATACCAGGGTTTCGGTTTCGGCAAACTTCCGATGATTGGAATCGGACGTTCGTAGATCCTAGAGTTTCGCCTCGAAACGATTGTGATATATGGAAAAAGAGAAGTTCTAACATTTCTCTGAAGATTTTTGGAATTAACTTCCATCGTGCCTATAAATGAAAATTAGCTATATATTAGGGTTTCTGACCTAGGTTTAAGCGTATAACGATCGTGCTATAACTTTTATCGACTTCGATACGATCCTTTGACTTTTCCTGAACTTTCTCCTTCATAAATTTATTTCATTTGGTAAACTCTTGTTCAGGTTTCCTTTCACGATACATCAAGCCTAATCGTAAATGGAAATCTCTTCCACTTATTCTAAGCTTAAAAACTCGGGTCTTACAACAAGATTTCTACATGAGTGAACACATGGCTGAATCGATCCCACGGTACCATAAATAGGGATATTCCAATACCGTATGAATATGAGACTATACATATGAGAAAAACTAATAAAATTTGTCAGATATTAATTACTTAATGTGCATCTTGTTTTAAGTAGCTCAGTCCATAAAACTCTAAAGTTAAGTGTGTTCGTCATGAAAAAAATTTAAAATTGTACGGTTAATCTCTTGAGAAGTTTTCTTAGAAAGCGCATGAATCTCTTGCATTGTTATTGTGAGACTCGTCGTCAGATCAGGAAGTTTTCCAAATTGATTTTTTTTTAACAACTGTACACATGGAATAAAGAAGGGGGGTAGTGTTTGATAATTAGGGGAAAGGGGGAGAGTGTCCTATGAAAAGACAAAAGGGGAGAAAACGATGGAAGGAAAGTGATGAGTGACTGTGAGGGCGTTCGGATGGGGCATATGGGGAAGTTATTGCGAAGGAACGGAACGGAAGAAGGGAAGCTCATGGACACTGTACGCGCGTGTGCACCTTTTTCTTTTATTTATTTATTGTTTTAAAATCATTACTATTTAGTATTATTATTGTACGTCATTTTCTCATATACATACTGCATCTACTGTTGCCACATTGGGCTAGTCCCACAAATGCAAACTCAGTTTCCTAAAATAACCGGCCGGGTATACCTTTAAAAAAATGTGAACTCTGTTGTATTTGTATTTTCTTTTATAGGTAAGATACTCACATTAGATAATTCAATATAATAATGACAAGTAGTAATTGAAACTATAATTCTTAAAAAGTATGATTTTGATGCAATAATGCTCTTGTTTACTAGGTAACTCAACTGCCCTCTAACGATCTTTGATGGCGTTCATCTCGACTTTAAATTAGTTGCAGTGAATCTCGATCATAACATTAAGTCTGAGAGACATGTTTCGATCAAGGGAGACGTCTAACACTGATTGAGTCGGTGTTATTAATCTTAAGGTACATTGTTGGAAAAATACAGGCGTTCATCTCGACTTTAAAGCAGTTGTCGTGAATCTCGATCTCAAGAGTGAGTCTGAGAGACATGTTTCGATCAAGGGAGACGTCTAACACTGATTGAGTCGATGTCATTAATCTTAAGGTACATTGTTAGGAAAATACAATTGCTGACTCACTTTATTACTATGTCAATCATTTTGGGTTCCATACCTTAACCCAAAATAAGGTACCACAACAAACACCTAAAAATGTATACAAGAGAGATAAATGAGCTTCGTCTTTTAGACAAGTCGGTTTTACACCATCTTTGGTGGTGGATTGGGTTTGGATTTTGAACTTGAATTTTAAAAGTAGGTTAGTATAACTTGCATTTTGGCGGGTTGGACGATCGGCTCAACAACTCATATTTTTACTCTTAGTTGTAGATTATGTTTTGTCTAAAATATTCATAATTGCATGACAATATCGTTTATAGTTACCGGTTGATTATTATTGATCACTCAAATAAACTCCTGCATATGATTGTAGAGCATACATTGTAAGGTTAAGAAGCTTTTGTGATTGCGTACGAAAGAAAAATGGACAGTTACTAATGATTTTGTGAAGGTTATTGACATTTATACACAATCATTTTCATTAAGGTTAGAGTTATTATTTTTAATAAGACATGATAAATATTTGTATGGTATTGTCATCGGTGAAGTTTTTTTGTTGAGCTCATAACTTCAAAGATAAAGAACAAATATAATGTTGTGATTATTCTAATTTTAACATGTTGAATGCATAATTTTTATTTTATTTTACTACATTTATAAGTGAGTCAACATGAAGCGGCATGACCCGCTAAAATATGGGTTGAATTGAAATTTTTAACTCAAATGTTAAAAGTGTGGTAACCTAACTCAATTCACATTCTTATAGACTAATCAAATCAAATCAAGTTCAAAAAAAATCAAATCAAATTTGTCCAACCAACTCATATGCCACTCGAGCTAGCTCATCTGAAGTTTAGAAAAAAATAATCTAATTTGGGTAACTCACTTCACTTTTTTGATGACCCTCCCTCAATTATAAATTTCCTCAGTCAACAACGAATTGATTGATTAGATGAAGTATAATTTATTTTTATTTTATGATGATATTAAATATAATTAATTGTTGTCTATAAGATATGTGCATACAGTACATGACATAAAGGAGGAGTACTTTTATAGGTGTTATACACGCGCGGGTGGGGTGAAATTATGTGAGCAAGTTGATCAATAATGATGACGCCACGTGGCAGACGCTGAAAGGGGAAATTAGATGTGATGACGCTCATGAAAGGACGTTAGATGACGTCATCGTCCACAAGTTGCCTATGAAGCTGTCAGTCCAGCCTGCTATCGGCTGCTCTTATCAGTAATCAATCACCTATCTATTTATTAATTTCCAATCAACTTTCTTTATTTTCATTCAATTTTATTTCAATTTTCTACCATTCACACATCACTTCTATTTCATTTCATTTTTATCTATTTTCTTTTTCCTTTTCTTTTTTTATCTCTACCAATCATTTGATTATATTTTTTCCTATCTTTTTTTTTGAATGAATATTTTATTTCCTATCTTTGATTCTCATTAATTGTCCAAACTTTAAAAAAATATTAAAAAATGTAATTAATCATGTTATTTTTCAATCCTCTCTTATACTTTTATATCTTGTCAGCTATTTGATAGCGACGTACAAGCTACATGAAAATACTTTATCCATCACCACCAACACCACCACCCTCCAGCACTGCCACAATGCCACTACTGTCTCAACCTTCATGTTATTGCCCCTGGCTTATCGTCGCTGCCAACACTACCCTCCACGACTACCACCAATGTTGTTGTTGTCATATATTTTCATTGTCTTTGCAACCACCACTACGATCACCACAGTCATCACCAATACCACCACACCCTCCGTCGATGTTGCCGCCACTAGAACAAATGTTGCACATCACTACCATTGTTGCCACCACCACCATACAACACAACAACACTTTCCACCACAACCCTTCTTCTTCGTCATCGTCACTGCAATCATTGCTGCCACATTAACCACCCTTCATCCACCACAACCCTCCTCCTTCGTCATCGTCGTCGAAATCATTGCTGCCACATTAACCACCCTTCATTGTTGTTGTCACCACCTTCCACTATTGTTGACTCTTTTGTCTTCACCACCGATGTCGCCACCTTTACCATCCCCAACACCACCCTTCATTGTCCATAACGTCGCTATTTAAAAATAACTATTTGATAAGTTATCAAATAGTTTTTAAAGTTAATTATTTGATAAAGTTTTTTTAAACAGTACGATTATACAGTAAATTTTATTAGGTCTAATTTCATCAGGCGTAATACTCTATTTTTTTAAGTAAAATAAAGTTGAACAAAATTGGAGTATGAAATGAATAAAGGTTGAAATCCTTAACCATAATCTATGACCAGGAAGTTAATTTTCTAGAATCTTACTGATTGATCTTACATTTTCGGAAATCTATTTTATTTTGGAGTTCCTACAATAGAATAGAATGTCTAATCAACTTTCTCCCCAATTCGAACAAGCTAATTATATGAGCCAGCAAGTTTATTGACCCAATATTAGTAATTGAATTTCAATGGACAATATGTATCAACTAATATTTTTTTTTGGTTACAAGAGGAAAATTAACAGAAAAGAAAACTAGCTAGCATCCAAAAACAGAGACGTAGACACAAACGAAGGTGGTACGTTCCAGACTTGGGATGCGGAACCAGACTGTCCAAATGGATGATAAGAAATTAATGTATATTGCTAGGTTTTGAGAATTTATCTAGGCTGCTAACGCAAGTAACAAACGTGAAGGACTCGATCACCCGCGGCTAGACTTATTGTGAATTAGCAAAAGGGACATGAAGTGAACTCAACGGTCTTGTTACTAGGGATGGCAACGGAACCCGAATTCGTGGGGCCCGTCCGAACCCGATTTTACAGGTAAAACCCGATATAATTGGGTTTGGGTTTGACATTGGTGAAACCCGCACCGAACCCTAACATTATATATGAAATAGCAAAACTACTCTTACATATCATGTTAACAACTTAATTTTTTAACAATTTGATCATATTTTAACATTAAGGTGTCATATTTTTTGGCAAAAAAGATATAAAAGGTTTTTTCCACAACAAAATAATACAAGTTGCCTTTTGTTTTGCAAAAAAATCTATACATCAAGTTAGGTTAGGACGTGAATTTGAGAGTTACAACGAGTTTGGGTTTGGGTTTATATGAGAGTTTGGGTTTAGGTTTGGGTTTGGGATAGGCAAAACTCGAGCCCGACCCGACCCGTTGTCATCCCTACTTGTTACTTAATCTTTTACACCACAAATAAATATTAATATTATATCGTTTAATTAACATGGATTTCCCCAAAACATAAGTAACCTTGATTAGATCGTGGTTATCGCTAGACAATGCTGAAAGTTCAGATAAAAATAAACTCTCTCCTAATTTTGGAGTCTCGATAGTGATGATTGATGATCAGTGTCACCGAAAAATAACTCAAGTGACATGAACGGCATAATATATTGGTTGGGAAGGAGAAAGTTTAGAGATCAATCATTGATAGGTGTAATTTATCTTTCAATATACAAAAAAGTATTGGTGATCAAAATATCAAGCACAAGCCCAATAATAGCATTAGACTCCACTTTCTCAAAATCTTTAATTTGGGATCATAGACGGCTATTTAATTTTGGAGGTTATGGTTTCCCTGCTTCATACACTTCCACCTTTCTGTATGACTCAGACATTGTAATGCATGCTAATTGCCTTCATCCTATAGGTCGAGTTCTTGTAATTGATAGTTACGTTCGGTAAGTACAGTTCTTCAAAATCCTATAGTAGGATTCGGAAGAGATTATTTGAGCTTATCTGATAGCATAAGCGTTTATGGCCTTGAACTTATTTTTATAAGCTATTCAGGATAGCTTATGAAAAAAAAGCTTATGTTTAGATCAGGCTATCTTGATTGATATCTTAGTAATGTATTGCCCTTCAGTCCTTAAACATTTGTGCAGCTTTATAAATAGATTCATCTTTTAGCTCTTAATATAAATTTAGAGATAAAGATGATAAATTGAATTAAAAATAAAGGATAAAATAAAAAATATGAATAATATTAGAGATTGAAGTAATAGAAAATGAATTAGAAAATAAGGATTAGAGTATTCTCAGTAATATTGTGCAACTTGTCTTTTTTTTTTTGGTCAAAGAGTGGTGATTCAATGATAAAGGGCCAAGCCCAAGGCTGAGAAGCCTAATACAAACAGCTAATTCTACAGAAGCCCAAAAGAAAACAATAATAACAAGACAAATCAAACGGGTCTGCTAGCTGTGACTAAACAAGGGAAAAACTAAAGAAATCAGCCAAAGGTAGCTGGGACTTTTTTTCTGTTGTTCTTTTTCCACATCTAAGAAAAATATATTCTCTAATAACATTTTGTAAGTTTTTCTTCTTCTGACAAACCCCTTGTAAGTTGGGCTTCCAAAATCTTCTGAGAGAAATAAAAGCCCATTCATTGGTTACAGATGGTCTAAGACTGTAGAGAATTGTACCCCCCTGAAGGCCTTTTACTTTTGGTGAAGGTCTTTTTTTTCTGTAAATAAATTTTTCACCCCTTCAACGTGGCGATTTTCCAACCTCAAATATCTATGTACCAAGCTTTTATCTTTAACTCTTTACTGAAGCTCCAAGCCTCCACCTGGTCTGTTGAACCGTTTCTTTCTCCATCTTTGCAAATTTTTCTTGCATGTTGCCTCTACCATCTTACTGTGCTTTCTTTCTTTTTCTTGTATTTTTTTGTAACATTGACTACTTCTTAAGTTTGTGGAAAAGGGAAACTCAATTTATCCTCAAGTAGAGTGACTGTGAGACCACATTTTCACCATGAAGCAAACAACAGCTGAACGTGATGACCTACTCTTGAAGCAAAATCGTTACTTTGAGTGGGAGTAAAGGTAATCAAATCAAGCATTTTCTACTTCTATTTTGTTCTTCCCTTTGCTCTTTTATTTAATCTTGTTTTTCATTTATTTATTTAATAAAACTAAGAATTTAGGAACTCAAAACTCATTGCTTACTGCTATGGAAGTTAACCCAGCACACAAATTTTTCTTAATTTCTGCCTAGTCTCTATTTTCCTTTGTAAAAATGTCGATAAAAAATTAAAAAAAAAAGTAGGAGTCTGTCAGACAACCGTGTGACCACCCCAGCCGGTGATACCAGCTGAGAACGATCCTCCACCGTCGATCTGATGAACCCGAAGGTCAATCGGACGACTATTAATCACGCTCTGATCACACGGTCAGTGTTCATCAACCAGACTTTGGTTCCTGTCTCCTTAGAACTCAAGGATACAGTTGTACGAGCCTATAGAACAGATCCTGTTCAAGTAAGGTCGTGACCAGAACTGTCAGCGTGTGGTATATAAACTTTCGAATATAGTGTGGCGCTACCGATGTGGGACTTTATGTTATTATTCTGGTTGCTCTGACTTTTGTTGTGTAAAATGATGTCGCTATGCCTTCATGGCTTAGCAAAACGTTAGAGGAATTTGTCCTAGCTCATTGTTGATATATATCTGATTCTGAAGTTCTTCAAACCTTTTAGAACTGACTCAAAAAATTTAGGTAAAATGATGCAATAAGTTTCTGCCTCGAAGCAAAATGGGGGAAAAAAGTAGAACATAAGTGTCACAAAATACTATGCAAAACTTGTTTGTATCCTAATCTAATGTCTGTAGTTCTCTATAAAACCATTTTGTACCTCGTTTTCTCTGTTTTGCCTGGTTCAAGTATTATATAGTAAATCGTATAAGAGCAGATAGTCTCCATTTGCATTGGGAAATTTAATTTAACCTTCTCTTAGTATATCTCCTTGTGAAAATTTTGTTTGTGACTAATGCTTTCAAGTTATTGATTTTCCAATGCTTCTCACTCTTGAATGAAAGGGCTAAGATTATTTACATGTTGTGAATCAATGATTTTGCAGGTCATCCATCTTTGATCTTTCCATCAAAGACAAAATTTGATGACATTTTGATGTTTTGCAAGTGAGTGGCAAACTTATAAGTAGATTATCATGTAAGATTGAATTAGGCAAGAGTAATTCTTCCTCTGTCTGACTGACATGATACACTTCATATATATAAGGGTATCATATGAGAGGACTTAATTATTGTGGCTATGGAAATCTCTTGCAGCCTTAGAACAAAATGAGGAGGTAAAATTAAAATACCCAATTGATGAATCTTGTAATTTTTCCCTTTCTATATCCCATACATTTTTTCTCAGCGCCAAAGTTTCATGCTTATTGCTTGTTGTGATCTAAGATGATTAGGACAGCAGATTAATAGCTTTGTTCCATGATGTACCATATGTTTCTGAAAATCCAAATATGGCTCATAAATCCAATCACATTTGAGGAACATGCCAGAGCATGATGATCCAATTCAGTGGAGGGGAATGTTAAAAATGCTTGACGAAGATCTTTCCTTCCTGAAATTCAAATTAAAACTAGCTATTAATTTCAGGTTCCCAAATATGCTGCTATATATCTACACGACTTTCATGGGGATGACAAATGAATAAGCACTCTGGATCAAGTAAACCCCTCCAATGTGTCATTCAACTTAATCATCTTCTATCAAGCTTGCTAACTGAATTGAGATTGAGAGGTATTGGACTAAATCAGTGTGTTTCAAAGTATTATATAAAATAGGTTAAAGGTCATATTAGTCCCTGTGTTTGTAAAAGGGTTTGATTTTAATCCCTTAGCCAAAAAATGACGTTTAGTGACGGTTTTTTTTACAATTACGGGCGGTTTATAATACAGTTACTGGCGTTTTTTTGACTGAGGAACCAAAATCAAACGCTTTTACAAACATAGAGACTAATATGACCTTTAACCCTATAAAATAGGTACAACAAATTCAAAGTATTATTGTTTCCTCCTAATTTACATTGATTAAACTATCCAATTACTCTGTTCAAAAAAAAAAAAACTATCCAATTACGATTAGTAGAAAATATCTTAACTTATTTAGAAGATATCTAACATCTGTTCAAGCTACTGCACATATGTCATGCGCAACAAACGTTTCAAAAATATAGCAAAAACATCACCCAACTGATCATGAATATACGAATCTAGTGTTATTATCTCTAGATAAAATCTTGTCTTTAATAGTATGATAATCAAGGTTAATGTGTTTGTCTTCTCATGGAACAATGAATTTTGAGGCAATGTGTAAGGTTATCCGATTGTCACAAATAAGTGTCATATGTGAAACAACCTCAAATCTCAGGTCTTGAAACACTTTTTAGCATATAAGTTCACAAGTGATTATAACAAGGCTCGATATTCTCCTTCTGCACTTGATCGCCATTATATTTTGTTTCTTACTCTTTTAGGAGATTAATTTATCACCGAGGAAAACACAATACTTAGAGGTGGCTCTCCTAGCAGAGGAAGAACTTGTCACACTGCATCTGACTATTCAAAATATTTATTCAAAATATTTTAAGCTGAAAATGTTTTTTAAGATCTTTAGACTAGTGTAAACCCCCGCGTGGAAAACTATGATAATCCATTTCAATAGATGATTTTTTTAGAGTTTAAACTTGTATCATCTCCTTTATGAATATCTAGTATGTCTACCGTTAGATAAACATGATCCATGCTCAATGGGGAGGGTCTTCTCTTTAACTTAAATCGATTTCACGATTGATTTTAGAGATTTACTAATGAGTGCTTATCTTCTTACCTACCCAAATGGCTAATGATTATTGTTCCCTAAACATCGTGTTGTCCTACAATATAAAGGTTGTACCGAAAACAAAAGGGATATATACCCTTTTTGACTTATTCGTAACAGGGTAATGAAACAATCAATAATTTCAATCACTAGCAACAGTAGCAGGTGGGAGATGAGTTACTTAATTCCAATTTGACAATTTTCTTTGAGTCCAAGTAATCTCCTTGAACTTGTTGTCATAGGGGTATTATCGTCATTCCGACAAAAAAACGAAACTTCTCGGTTAGCTTCCTTCGAAGCAAGCAGGCGGCGCTGTAGTTCAAAGAAGACGGCTCCAGATTCATTTCTGCTTCACGGTTTCCAATGACTTGACCAAAAGGCCCCTCTTGTTTGTGGAAATTATGAAAATGCCACTGCCTCAATCCCATAGATGTTGCAATGAGTGCGTTGCTCACTGGCCATGTTGTGATTTAACGTGCATGGAAGGGTATATTATTCATTATTGCACGTGAGGGACCATACCATATTATTATTATCATTATTATTTATTATTTATTGGGACCTTCACACGAGGCTGCAGAATCATTATTAGGTCTCATCCATTTGCATTTTGCAATGAATTAAGAAGAGAAAATATATATAGTACTGAATTTTTTTATTTAATTGATTATATAACGTTAAAATTAATTTCTAAAAAAATCATAAGTAGCTTTAGAATTTCCTGATTAATTACCTTAAAAATAATAATTTCATGATTAATTAAAAAAAGGGTAATTCAAGCATAGAACAAAACAAATTAAAACATAAATGGAACTCTGGTTTTCATTGAATTGAATACTTATATGATATGATTGAATTGAACATTTAATCTACAACTAAATCATGCTCAAGACTCATGTATTCTAAAGCATAATGATAATGAAACCCTGAGCACTACTTTTTACTAAAGCAAATCATTGCTCTTAGCTGCTGTGACCCTGAGGATATATAGTGAGCAATACGCCGAATAAGCCAGATGAACCGAGCTTGCAATTTGAACCCAAAAAAGTATTATTGGTGTACAAATTAAAACATATAAATTAAATAGTATTTTAAATCTAATATTGACGTTGTGTTATATTTTATATAAACCAACAAATTTTATTGATAAATACAAAATTATAGTGATGTGTACGCAGAAAAAAAATAAATATGTTTGGTTTAAAAAAATATTTTCTGTTTTTATTTTTTATTTTCATTATCTGAAAATAGTTTATATTTTAAATTCTAAAAATTTGAAAATATATTTGTTTTAACTTTATGTTTTCATTTTTATGCCATGATCGACGTTTGCCGCCGCCACCGTTGCCATAATTGTCGTAGCCACCACTGCCATGACCATCGTTGCTACCACCATCTCTGTCGCCGCCACTACCATCACATTCACCACCTCCCACCTGCCCCCACTGTCGCCATTGCCGCACCACCACTTTCATTGTCGTTGATACCATTATCACCATTACCATTGTCTCTGCTGCTGCTACCACCAAACTCCATCATCACTCCTTTTCATCTCACAAGTTGGTGCCAACGGTGGCGGCATTATTAGTAGTGACAGTAGCGACAACTCATTTTTTTATAGTAAAAATGAAAGTAATTTTTTTGTTTTCTGTTTTGGTCATATTTTAAAAATTATTTTCTAAGAAAACATTTTCATTTTCTAAATATCAATCTAAACATGTTTTTAGTCATGTATTTTCTATTTTTTCGTTGAACATGAAAACAGAAAATGGGCAAATCAAGCTAACCTAGCTAAGAATAACTGCCCCTCATAATGTTAAGTACAAACGCATCATAGCGTTTTTAAAATCTTATTTTGATTATAAAAATTTTATAGTAAGAAGTTTCGCTGAAAATTGAACTCGCCACTACACTTGAATTTCAGGAGAAACTCGAGTAAAGACTATACGCTTCAACGTTCTATCATTTCAAAAAGGAAAATGTCGCAGATAGAAGAAGATTTTAGCAGTTGCAAAACAGTTCTGCAGAAGAGAACTAACTCTTATTCAAGCCTCAAATGTCTGACCGTTCATTGCCACGTTATTAGTCAGATTTTTTGAAGACAATATTTTGAGCGCCAAAAGTTATAGTTTGATTACAACCAGATGTCTAACATTCATATCAAAAGGCAACCATTTGACTGATTTTCAAACTAGATTAAGTGAAGACAATTTCCTTCAGCTAAAGGCACGCTGACACATGAGGAAAAGTACAAGTCGTCAACATCAAATTGCCAAATTGTCTCATGTCTGAAAAGTAGCCCAAAGTTTATCACCACCTACTAGCTGACAAATATCGTCTTTATAGCTAAAGGATAGATTTGCTTCTGAATCCGCATTAAACGAAGCTACCAACCAAAGCCATTCGAATCAACGGTCTGATCTTACTTCACAACGACTAATGCAACGGTTGGATCTCATCTCTCAACGGCTACAACACTAACAAGCATGTATTTAAGATACTCTTGAAGATCTGAAGACAGAGAGAATTAATCCTGAGAATACAAGCATTCAAGCATTCATTTCAAACTTCTCAAAAGCATTCAAAGCTCAAGCAGAAATTCTTAAGTGTCAAACACAAGCCATTACTTCTGCAAGTGAAAGAGAAAACCTCGTACCTGAAAAGAGTCAAACCTCTTTATTCTCTTTACTCTTACGTTAGAACTCATAAGTGACCTAAAGTCAAATATGAACCCAAACACATAAAGTTCCAGTGCCATAAATTCTCTACCTCCACTCTTGAAAGAAGAGAAACCCTGTAGAGTGATTTAAATCTTTGTGAGATTTTGAAGAAGTCCTGAACAATACTTGTAGGAGGAGTCATGTAGAATATTTGGAGAAGTCTGTGATAATACTTGGAGAAGTCATGTCGAATACTTGTATTTGAGAAGTCCTTGATACTTGCTAGTGAAAATCTTGGTGGTGGCCAAGTACTGGACGTAGCCCAATCATTTAGGGTGAACCAGTATAAATCCTTGTGTGCTGATCGTTTTGTCTTACTTACTGTTTTACTTCCGTTGCACTGAACAGTTTATGAAAAGTCATACTTAAACGTTTTCTTAAAAGAACTTGTATTCTTTTCATAAAACAAAGCTTTAAAACTTAAATTTCAAAGTACACAATTCAAACCCCCCTTTCTTGTGTTACTTATTTGCATCTCACATAACACTTACATGGTACTAATTAAAAACTAATAATTGCCCAAGTATTTGTACTTGTCCACGAATCTTGCCCAAAGGCATTCTCCCTTTCACTTAATTGTCTCATCATGTTGTGCAAACGACTAACCTCCCTCCTTCGGCTACTCTTCCTACATCTAGTTCAATGTTATGCCTACTATGTTTCTTCGGTTGCCAAAGTAGTCGTTGTGATTTCTAGGTGCCAACATGTTTCCCCATGTATTCTTGATTTAATTGTTACGTGTTGTATCAAAAAGTACTGATCTACTCACGAGAAAAAAAAACAATTTGAACCACTCAAGGATTTGATTTCCCGTCTTCGAGAAGTTCGACTATCCTTCCCCTTAGCATGTTTACTTCTTGCATTTGCCTTAGATAACCTGAAAAATAACATTCATCATCATGTTTTCCCCTGATTATTCTCAGAGTTGTGCTTCTCCCCCGACAAGCGATGTTGTTGATGCAACAAGGAAAACTAGTGGTTTTCGGGGGATCGACAAGCTTCTCTCAAGCCTGACTGCTAGTCCCCTTTAATCTGCAAGGTGACAATACCCATTGGGCCCTCATACCGAGATCGTACTGCGTACCATCTTATCGCCACTGAGTTCATAATAGTCGATCACCATCGTCCACCCATCGTCATACAATATTTAATTACCATTGGTGCCCCTGCCAATTCCATGGGTGGCCTGCCTCAATGTTGCATTATGACGAATGGGTGGCTTGAATAGTGTCGTTCCGTGGGGATAACTGGAAATGGTGGAGTATCTACAATATGGTCATGTTGTCCCATGAAGCCATCCCCTGCTACCCCGAGTTTTTGTTCGGCTTTGATGGCTTTTGATTGACATTCGCCAACGACTTCATCTTCCCTGCTTTCATGATGATCCATACTCTTCATAACGTGGTCAATATCCTCGGTCTACCCATAAACGGATTGAAGCTACCCCCTCTAGTGGATGGCTTTGAAGGGGAGTCAGTTGCACTATGGATCGACCATTCGGAAGCCAACAACTCCTTTATTGAGTTTCTAAGGGAAACACATGAAAACTTCTAGTCCGGTTACCCACGTCGAACATATTGTTTTCTTGCTCTTATGAATTTGTAAATTATTCTTAGGTGCAGGGAAGGTGGAAGCCATAATTCAAACCTGGATTATAAGAAACTAAATTTGATAAAAAATTATTAATGGACTAAAACGAGACTTTGATCAAATTAAGAACCAAAAGTAAAGTAAAACTAAGAAAAATATGAAGACAATAACGAAAAAACAAAAAGCGGTAAAGTTAACAGAAATTTGAAGAATTTAAAAAGGAAGTTTTATGGAAAAAATGAGTTTCAGACGAAAAGGACGTATGCAAGAAATTGGAATGGTCTAAAAGTCACGCTTCCTCCCCTCTTTCTCTCTCTCCGTTACTCTTTCTACCATTCATAAATTATAAAATATTTATTTATTCACACTCTAAACACATCTACATGAGATAAATAAATAAATAAAATAACTAGATTAAAGAGAAATGAAAGTGGATAGATGATGTAATAAGAAAAAAATTAAGAGAAAGTGAGTGAAATAGATATGGAAGAAAAAAATTAGTGTTGATTAAATGAAAACTTTGAAATATATTTTATATTATACTAAAATGATCAACTTGAAAACATGATGTTTTTTCGCTTCAAAGATGTATTTTCTCAGTTGGTAACTGTGAGATTAATTTTCCACCTACACTCAAATATTAAAGTGGTATTCCTTTCGATCAAAAAAGTCAAAAAGCCTCGATATTTATCATCAACTTGTCACTTGTTAGGGTTTGTTGGTCTAATTTTCCATCGGTTTCTTCTTCTGGGTATTGCTTAAATCTCTAGAAACTTCATTTTTTCAGCTTGGTTTTGTTCAAAATCACTTTTTTTATCTCTACCCTTTTCAATTTTTATCCATAGCAATCTTGGGTAGCTCCTCCTTTTCAAGTTCATGTTGCTCAGCTTTGATTTCACAAGGTGGGCCTTCAATTTTCCTTTTCAAAATTCAGTTTTGGTTTTTTGGTGCTGCTAAGGTTTTGGTTTTTGAGTTTCAAGTGATGCTGTTTTTTTTTTCTACTTCTGATGTTTTGCCGCCAATGTTTTGATAACATGTTTTTTGCTGTTTATCTTGATTCATGTTTCCTGAGCTTGCTGTTAGTCTGTATGAAAAATTCAATTTTTGTAGCTTGTTGAATTGTGGTTTCCTTGATGAGATTTTGCTTGCTGAGTTTTTGTTTTTTGATATTTTGAGGTGGGTTTGACTAAAGTTGTGTGCTTTATGAAATTGGTTCAGGGCATCTTTGGATTAATGTTTTGGAGAAATATAAGATGATCGTTGATGTGCTGAGCATGGTTATTAATGGGTAGTAGAAGTAGAACAGTTAATGCTAATAACACTGAGGACAGTAACAAGGTTGTGAACAGGATGCCAAGCTACGCTCCTCCTCCATTGCCTTCTACTTCTAGTTCCATGTAAATTTTCCAGTGCCCCTTCTGTTCCATGTTTTTGGTTTTTCTCATGATTGGTCTTATAATAGGTTTCTGGGATCAAGTCAATATGTATAGGTACATGTTTGGAAATCCTTCTAGAATTGATTCTAGAGCCGGAATCAATTTTGGGAGAAGCTTCTGTGAGTAGCTTCTGGTGGACAGAATTGATTCTGAGGAAAAAGAAGTCTATCCAAACAGGCTATACTATTTTTGTACAAGTCCTGTAATACTAGTAGGAGCAATTCATGTATTCATGTTATTGAAGAGCCTTTGCTGTTGACGTTAGGCCTTGTCGGTTGCAAGATTCCAGAGGAAAGCATGTAGTGTGAAAAAAACATCTTTATAATGTTTTAATTTTACTGGTTGTTGCTTATTCATTGATCCTTCTGTTGCGGACTGTCACCGTTTCTTTTAACTCTTAAAAGTTGAGAGTGCACAACCTTCTGAAAGCTTTTCTTAATTGGCGACTTAAAAAGATTGCTGTGACTTTTTGTGTTCAAATCATCTCATGGATTTGTTGTTATATCTCGAGTAGCCAAGTTAGACTTTTCTTTAGCTTGAATAGGTGGATTTCACCAGTGTCGTCATAGCTCTCTGATCCTCCAGTGGATAATTTGGATATGCTTTTAATAACTCTTTTTTTACATGTTCTCATGCTTTTGGTGTTCAGGGGCATTGAAGCAACTAATGTTCATCCTTCTCGAATTTCTGAATTTGGAGCCCTCGAACAATCTCTTGGATTTCGTATTGAAGATACCATGAATCTTAGCAGAAGTATGTTGCTCACTGTTTGATCTCTAACAGTTGGACTACCTTTTTTATGTCGTACTTCTTGTTACTGTGAAGTGTGGGCTGCTGTTTTATGAATTTAAGATCTTGTCTCGCATTCTCGTTGCTTATGTTGTTGTGCTTGCCAATGCTTTTTATTCAAAAGTGAATCATATCCTTTCCAATTACATTTGTTTGTAACTTGCTGCTAAAGTAGGCCTTCCATTCTATTTCTACTTCTCGGGGCTAAATTTTTTATTGCTATGAATGATGCTAAAATGTTTGTACCTCAAGGAAATCTTGGTTTTCTTGATTTTTCTTGTGGATCTTTGTCTTTCTGAGCATTACTTTGTGAATTCACCATGGCTTACTGTGTCTGATGTTGTATAATTTATATTTAAAATCTAATGAATCATATCTTCTCCAATGGTTTTCACTTGTTCCTAATCTGTTATTAACATGAGCCTTCATCAGATTTCTACCTACACTGTTCTAGAAGAAATTTGTGTTTCCTCAAGTGTGATCCTTCAAAAGCAATCAGAAGATATAGGATTATTGTTGGAATAAAATAACTAGATGTTAAACCAAAAACTGTTTCATTAACCTCACAGAAAACTCATTAAAAAGTAACTGAACAATGATAGAAATACATAGTATTAGAATAGTCGCCCCCCTCTTGTTGGCACTTAATCTAACCACCATGACCCTTTTATTTGTATATTATGTTTCAGATCCTGTGTTCAATCAAATGAAATCAAATAGCCAGGCTCTTGGTGCTGATATTCAGTTCGGTGCTTTGAGCAAGGTAAAATTATATCTTCTTTATGCGGTTATGTGCTTTCAATAATCAATTAACTGCAATATGATGAAGTCCTGGATTTCTCTTGCATGTAAGATACAGTCAATTGCAACCTCGGATAATAACCTCTCTGCTGCAATTGCGGGGTCTCAGATGATGCCATTACAGAAAGACTCGCAACCAAATCTGGCTTCAACATCTGGAGGTCATCGCGAAAACTGGGGCGAGTCCAACACGGGTGATGCGAGCCCTACATCAACAGATGATACAGATGATAAAAATCAAATGGTGATTATTTTACTTTAATTATACAGTTTATTCAGCATCTGTAATTCAATCTATTCATCGATTGAAATCAAATGCCTATTGGTGATGCCCCCTGGAGTTATGATGTGATATTGGGGATAATTTTTCCTTCTAATTGTTCATTGTTATCAAACTTTTAAGAGCATGTTATTCATACTTTAAAAATGGTTCTTCATTGTTATTTTGCAGGTTGAAAGGGGTGAATCCAGTGATAGATCAAAAGATAAAACAGATCAAAAGGTTATATAAAGTAATCATATTCACATAACATAAGCTTTTGGTACTATATGTTAAATTTTTGTGTTCCATTCAGACATTAAGACGGCTGGCTCAAAATCGTGAAGCTGCTAGAAAAAGCCGACTGAGGAAAAAGGTAGGGCCTTTTGTTAATTGTAAATGAACTTGTAAACTTATTCCTTCTGTTGTAGCTTTGTTAGTTGTTAAATGTAGCATTGCTACATTGTTGACAAATGACAACTTTAAATATTTTGCATGCTTTGATTTCTTATTCTTTAAACCCTAATTTCTTTTCATTCAGGCATATGTGCAACAGTTAGAGAGTAGTAGGTTGAAACTTACATTGTTGACAAATGACAACTTTAAATATTTTGCATGCTTTGATTTCTTATTCTTTAAACCCTTATTTCTTTTCATTCAGGCATATGTGCAACAGTTAGAGAGTAGTAGGTTGAAACTTACACAACTGGAGCAAGAGCTCCAGCGAGCTCGCCAGCAGGTTTGGTTGTGTTAATTTATTCATTTTATCCATTCAAAGTTTTGTTCTCATCCTTTTGAAACCCTTTTTTTCGTTAGCTTACATTAATCTAGTTATGTTACTACAGCCTCTGTGACAATTTGGTTATTAATCTTTTTCCAGGGAATATTTATTTCAAGCACCGGAGAGCAGGCCCATTCAATGAGTGGAAATGGTATTAATCTTCTTTTACCTCTAATCGTATGCCTCAAGCTTGAAAATGTTTATTGCATTGAAATCCTTTCTACTTAAGCACTTATTGTACATGATAGAATATGGTTTTACTTGATGTGATTCGGACAGCATCATGTGTATGTGCATAAGTGCAAGCCTGTTATATGATTTTAAACTCTTACAACATAGCACCACATGGTGGTCATTGGCTGGGATTTTCCGTATGTTTCTGTTATGTTTCAGATCATTAATCCATTGATTAATCATCTTGGTATGCAGGTGCTATAGCATTTGATGTTGAATATGCGCGATGGTTAGAAGAACATAATAGGCATACCAATGAGCTAAGGGCTGCTATCAATTCTCATGCTGGAGACATTGAACTTCGTACCATTGTTGACAATTTCATGACACAATTTGACGATCTCTTCAGGCTGAAAGGTATCGCTGCAAAAGCTGATGTTTTTCACATCCTGTCTGGAATGTGGAAGACTCCAGCTGAGAGGTGTTTCATGTGGATTGGAGGCTTTCGCTCTTCAGAAATTCTCAAGGTGAGAATTTTTTTGTTTATTTATGCTTTATGGTTAGATATGATTTTTTCCTGGTCAACAATGTGCTGAAGTACAAGTGTGGCAATCAATTTATTATGATTTCTCAAAAACATTTTGTGCTTGTGTTCTGTTCATCCAGTGTGTGTATGGAAGTTCCGTAGCAATCTCTGTAAGAACAGTCTGCTTTACCTTTTGCTAATGTTTAACTAATTAATTATCTTTAAAAGGTTTGGGGAATGGTCAATCATATGAAGCTGTTTTTCATGCATCTCTCAAGCATGTGATTCATTTCCGGTGTACATACTTCTGTGTAAACGTGCTTTTAGTTCACAATAAAACTGACATGTGTTGTTATTGTATGGTACTGAATGATGAAATTGGATCACTTGATGTGCTAGAGGAGGAATAATATATATTGTAATGCTAACAATAAACATTTTTTTTGTGCGCTGTTTTATGAACTGTGAGAGTTTGAAGACGATGGTTGAAAATAGCTAGGTGGTTGTATGAGAAGACATTTTCCTTGTTCATTTTTCATCTTGCCCTAGATCTTTGATAGATAAAGAGGTATTATAAATCTATCTTTGTGCCGATATGCTTTTTTCTCTATTTTATGGGATGGGGGGGGGGGGATTCCAACAAGTCCAATGGAAATTAACTAAGACAATGGTTCAGACCTTTTGAATGTTCTTCAGAAGTTTTAATTCCATAATCATTCAATCGAAATGTGGAAACAATTTTAACGGGGACTGTTTTCCCCATCCTTCTAGTTTGGTTTGAAAATTACTTCCCTAGTATTGAACACCCACCACATCCTCCGCACTATGAATATATATGATATATAAAGTGAGGGAAAAGCCCAGGGGATTCTAAATATACAGCAATTCAGCCCCTATGTTCTTGAAGTTGTTGAAAAAAAAAATCCAAGATATTCTTGAGGAACCTTATCTTGATACCAAGTTATTCAGGTTTTGAATTATCAAGTTCATTCCCTTTTGTCATGTGATGCCATCTAAAACTGGGTTGACACTATTTCAGCTTCTTGTAAATCAATTGGAGCCTTTAACTGAGCAACAATTGATGGGCATCTACAACTTGCAACAGTCATCCCAACAGGCCGAAGATGCTCTATCCCAAGGAATGGATGCATTGCAGCAATCACTATCTGAGACCTTGGCTAATGGTTCACCCAACCCATCAGGCTCTTCAGGAAATGTGGCCAACTACATGGGGCAAATGGCTATGGCGATGGGAAAGCTAGGTACCCTCGCTGGATTTCTTCGCCAGGTAAACTAGCTGATTGTATCTGCATCTGTTTCCAATTTCTCAAACTTAAATCTTTTTGAAATGATGAGAAATCAGGAGTTTAGAACTGAATTTTAGATGGACATAGAAATAGAACCAAGTGTTTTTTTGTTTCTCAGTTATTTTTAAGTAAAAGAAGTTTTTACTTTTTATTCCATTTGGAAAAAAAGATCTATTCATTTTGTATAAAGTCGGATGCAAACTATTCTAGATATAGGCCACGTTTGGAAGAGTTTATTCGAGTTTATCTTATAGTAAATGTTTTGGAGAACATATATAAAATATAAATAGCTTATGACCTATCGTTAAACTGTTTTAAGCTTATTTTCATAAGCTACTAAGTTGAGCTTATGAATAAGTGCTTATATATGCACCTATAACATATTTTGAGCTTATTTCAATAAGCTTCTCAAATTAGCTTATGAATAAATGCTTACTCAATAAGTGCTTAATTAAGTTGTTTACCCAAAAATGCACCTTAGTACAAATGTGATTGATTGATTCATCAGAAATGAAAGCAGTAGTTACAATATTTGTCGATTCACTTTTTCATGTTACTAGGCTGATAATCTGCGGCAGCAAACATTGCAACAAATGCTTAGGATATTAACAACTAGACAATCCGCTCGAGCCCTTCTCGCAATAAGTGATTATTTCTCCCGGCTGCGAGCCCTGAGTTCTCTCTGGCTGGCCAGGCCACGGGAGTGAAGTTTATCAAGGCTCCATTCATGAAGTTTTTTCAAGCCAGATCACATTCAACATGAGGATTGAATCTTCTGCATTAAATCAGTTAATTGGAAGCTGGTGTCCTTTGGCAATGAATTCCTCTAGAAGCCTAGCTGTGCTGTAAACATTAGATAATGTGATTACTCTTCTCTCCACCTGATGCTGGTGTGGTGCAACATTTTTATTTAAGCTTTCCCTTGCTTTGAAAATAGTCTCAATAATTTGATTGTGTAGGTGTTTGATAGATAGAGGTGAAGGGGAAAATGTAGAATAGTGTTTGTATTTAGGTTACAGCTGGTAATTGTATTTCAGAAATCAGCTTATTTGAGGGAGATTTTCCTCTCTTTTTGTATCTTTTCCTGCTTAATGGTTTGTGGTTGCACATATGACTCCATGGACCTGTGTGCTGGTGAGCTGGTCTATGTTTATATGTATTCGTTTTATCTTGCTACATTAGAAAGACATCACAATGAACCAAAATAAAAAAAAGCAAGACATTGCTAACTAGTAACTGAATTTGTCTCATGACAAACATCTTATGCAGTCTATAATATATACCACAATGGTGCGGGCTAAATTCAATTTGCATGCATGTTTACATATAATTAGCATGGATCATTGGGGTTTTACTCACAATAAGAGGAGGGCAGGATCCATCTGTGTAAATATCGATGATGATTGGAGTTAGTATGCATGTACCAAAGGGCAGTTGGTTGTTTATGTGGTACATGTTTGATTTTTCTTAAGTTCTCGGGTTTGAGTCTTGTGAATGGAAAAAAATTCGTTGGGAGAGCTAGCTCCACAATGATCCTTGGGACGGATCCAAGAATACATAAAATGGGGCAACCGCCTCTCCAAGAGATTTTTTCCCTCAATATAATGATATTCAAATATAGTAGTCGCCCTCATGAACCCCTAAATCTATTCGAGTTAATCATTGTTTTTCTTTTTTGAAAACGAGTTAATCGATGTTAATTGTACTTAATGTACTAAAATCCAGTTGTATTCATTTTTTTTATTTCATTATGTTCTCGACTCGAATATGATTACTTCTCTTGGATAATACCTGAGGTGGAAAAAAATATCATTTATGATCGCAAGAGAGATCTAACTAGGGATTTAATTCCTTTTTATGGGTTTGAAATTTGAATGTGAGGTTTATATACCACAAGCTGCAAATTGAAATAGTTTTATGTATTCATTTCTTTTACCACTTCCTTCTCTTGGTGAGACATTTCTTCTCATATGGAGCCTGAAATGTTCTCCTTTTCCGCTTATGTCAAACCGTTAAACTGTCATATCAGTAACCTAACTATCAAGTTTCCATCAACTTCCATACCAAGGTAGGCAATTGTTTGTGGTGGATTTTGTCTTGATGGAATGAAGCTATTTGTGGTCACCACTTTTAAGAGTTGTAGCTCTTAAGATGATAGTGGATCAAGTTGATTTGATAGATTCTTTGCAGAAAATGACATTTTTGTCAGATACAAGAAAATATTTTTGGTAATGGATTTAATTTGTCAGAAAAAAGTACATGCATTGTAATGACAACAAACAAAAAGGATTTGAGAAAACACAAATTGACAAGAACGTTTAACTAAAATGTAAATATAACTAGAAAAAAAAATTAAATACCCAATAAACAGGACGAAACTAGAAATATTGAGTAAAGACATTATCAAAATTTTGAGGGCGGCAAATACAACACTTACATACTACTTGATTAAAAAAGAAAGACGATTGCATCATTTTTGGAACACCCCGGTCCGTCACAACCAATAAACAACAAGCTAAATGCAAACTAACAAAACTAGGTTGCTAAGAATTTGAAAGTGAAAAGAAAGTCTACAAAGACATGTGAGCTTGTGTTTGGTTTCTCACGTGTCAACTCAGCCGGAAAACACATCCTAACATGTAAATGAAGAAGATATTGTTAGCATCTCTAATAAAGAGATGTTAATTTGGGACCTAACTCAATTTTTGTGGGTGTATACTGTCACATAGGATTTAAGAGACTCATAAGGTCTCAGTATACATTTCACTCAAGTAATTGATATTTTATTTTATTTTTGATTGGACCTACGTACTCCCCTTATGAGGTTTTTCCACTTGTTGGAGAAGGCTAATATAGGTATTCTCAAGTCTCAACAAGTAAGGATAATCATATCAAACTCGAGACAGTAAATTTTCCTATATAACTTTCGTAACTTTTTACAAGTTCCAATTTATGAAGTTAACTTCTTTTTACATTATTTTGAAACTAGAAAATAAGTCTATCTTAATGAAAAACACAAACTAAAAGTCTTCCACCTTGCTATGGAATCAATCCAATTGTTAGAGTGAAGAAAAAACAATAAGAGGGGACCTAAGACGTTACATTGGTTAGAATAGGATTCAAGATTTGTAAGGTTGTGCACTTTACGCTTCCCCCACTCGCATGTGCACTTTCTACCTTTCTTTTTCCCACCCAACCCCTCCATTATTTAATGACTCTCTTTTTCATTTTTGTTTGAAAAGTATATCTTCACACTATTTTTCCAACTTACACCTAGAAAGCTATAGAAATAAGAGAGAATTGTAAGAGATATGATAATTGATGTGATAAAAAAATAAATGAAATATGAACAACATTTGTTCTAGTAAATCAATCTCAGTTTGGTATTCCAAATTATAAATAGTCCCAATTTTTTCGTACCAAGTTAATCCATTGAATAAGTATGTAAAGATTCAAGTGTCACTTTGTAAAAGCACATAATAGAGGAGTAACATATATGAGTCCAAACTCTGAACAAAAGCAGATGTAAGGTTCTCTTATTAAGTAAGTTTATGTAATAATCTTCCAAACTCCTCATAATGAAGATATAATATCTTTGCCTAACAGCAAGTATGAAAGCATGGACAAATATATGTACCATCTATATGCCATGTCAGTATGAAAAAGAAAGGATGAGTAGGTAAATAAACCAAGTCATAAATTTGAAGGAGCTAGATGAAGAAAGAGTTTTAGCAGACTTTGCTACATGGTAGGAAAAAGTGCATAAGAGGATGTTTTTCTTTTTATAACATTTGAAAGGGATAACAAAAATGACCTCAAGAGTGAACATTAACTCCAATAAATATAGGTGAGCTAACTTTTAGATTTAAAACTTTCCCATCATGAACAACATCTACTAATTAATTGCATGATTCATATGATGTCAAGTGTGAAAGAGTTCATGAAACTCTGAATACAAACAACAAAATCTGAACATAAAGTCATTTTTAAAGTTGATTAATGGAGAAAATGAATTTAACATCACCTTAAAACATTGTGTGAGCTTTACAACAAGTTGAATGATGCTCAAGTTCAACTAATATGCCAAAATTATGCATTTTCAATAAGGGATAAGCGCAGTATCAAAGTGTAGCTATGTCTTAAAAAGAACTAAGAATCATAAAAGTTCCCACATGTTGTCATATGCATTACTAGTCAGAACTATAGGCTGCAAAAATAACTTAAAGCCTAACATCAAAGACACTTGAGTGCCAAATATATACAGCAACAGACTTTATGTGCACAAGCACAATAAAGTCAAGGAATAAACCAAAGAAGTCTTAGACTAACCCAAAAAAAGATTGGTTCCAAACACTTATTAGGATAGAAATCCTCATATGCCTTACCTGAAACAGTTTGGTTTAATAAGCCTTATATTCCTAAAGAAAGGAAAAATAAACTAAAACTTTCATTTACTTCTCCAACTCATCAATAGCAGCAGCAACTGTCACACCAGAGGAAAGGACTTTGATGCTAAGCAACTGAGGCACATTATGACTCAGCAGGAACATCATCTTCACCAGGCAAGCCAAATATTCTAAGATATCGGTCCACTGATCCAACCGCTACGTATTTTGAATCAGGACCGAATTCGACTGGATATTAGGGTGTATTCGTCAACAGGAGCCAAAGTTGCAGGTATCTGGCGCTTTCTCCTCTGCTGAGAAAGAGCATCTTTGCAGTCTGTTAGCTCATCCATTTTGCTTTTAGATATTCCAGGATGTATTCTCTTTGCCCTAAATGTAATGGCATTTGGTGCAGAAATAGGGAACTGGCTTTCTGCATGTGCAAGTAGAGACCTAGCTTCATCTCTTTCCGTCTGATCAAGTTCCTGACAGCATCCAAATCCCCACGCGAAACAGCGTCGTGGAGGAGGAGCAAGGCCACCTTGAGTTTGAGGTCGATGGTGGAGAAGCCTTTGGGGCGAGTTGATGGAATTGAGGATGACTTGGAAGGTGACAAGAAGGAAGGGAACCAGTGAAAGGAGACAAGTGTTGGTTTACTTTTTTCTGTGATTTATTAGGCCTTTTTTCAGCAGTAGTTTTTTTTATTCCATATATACTTAATTTTTATATTTTCAAAAAGATTAAATCACAGAAAAAATGTAAACAGAGACTTAATTCAAAATACTATATATATATATATGGGTTTGTTAACTTGCTCCCACTAGATTTTGTGTAGGAGTAAATTAACAACCAACACCTTTTTTTTAAGACAAAAAAACCAAATTTTTTTTTCTTAAAACCAACTTTAAATGAAGGCTATTTATGTAATTTACTTTTAAAATTTTAAATTTAAAAACTTCATTTCTCTCTCATCATTTAATTACGTCAATCTTCTTTCCCAAACCTGTGTTTTCAAGCTTCTATTTCTTCTTCTCCTTACCATAGTCATTGGAATGGGTTGCTCTAAAAAACCCAAGAAAGGGAGAGCAACCTTTTATTCATGGGATATAATGAATCATTCCCATTTTCTTTTTCTTTTTTTCCATTAAGATTTTTCTCACAACTTGTTTTCTGTTGCTTTTCCTTTTTTTTTTCTTTTTCGTGTTTTCATTTTTATGTCTTGGGGGTTGATTTCCTGCTTGGTGGGTTAAAATATTCACGGAACCATATTGGTGGCACGTTGTTTAATGTTTATGGTGATTTTGTTGTAGAGAAAGACAAAGCAATATATATATGTAAAGGAGACTTGAACTTTTTTGCATTGATTACCTTACATTTGTATTAAATACATTAGATAATAAAATACAAAACTAAAAAAATAACTACATCTACTTTATTATTCATTATATTAATTAATAATTGTTAAAATTTTCAATTTTCCATATTTTAAAATAATTTTTAATATTTATTAAGTTTTAACTATTAATTATAACTTGAGAACAAATTTTGAATAATAATAATAATAATAATTTAAAATGACTACTTTTACATTAATAAAAATATATAGTAAACTAAATTTTACATTTATAACTAATTGTAAAAAATTTCAAATTCTTATATATTACGATTAAAATTATTATTTTAATTTTAATTATTAATCATAAGTTGGTGAATTTTAAAAATAACCAATAAAACTTATTACTACATTTTAAATATAAATAAAAATTAAGTACAAAAGTTAGATATCATCTTAATATAAAAATATTGGACTTGAGATCTACATTACTGGCACGATTCATTAAATTTTTATTTTCATTTCAATTAATTATTGACATAAGGTTGAAAAAATGAAAAGATACAAAAATAGCACAAATTACTATCTTTTATATAAAATAAACATGTTAAATATTGAAATTAGTTAATGGTTGAATTCTTTTTGTAAGTATATATTTTGAAAATTACTTTTAAAATATGAAATGATTATGCATGTTGTTTAAATTAACTATAATGAAGTTTTGTATTATTTAAAAAAATAATTTTAAATTTCCTTTTGATTTTTCTTAATAATGATAGTAATAAATTATTGATGAATATTTTATGTTATTAATTTTATTGTTAACTATTAATTTTTAATTTTCATTTTCTTATAGAAAAGAATAATTTATTACGTAGTACTTAAAAATAGTTAGAATATTAACTATCAATCATAAATTCAGAGGAAAAAATTAACAAATATATTATATGTAGACAATATTAATAATTTAAATTAAAAAATAGTAAAGATAAAATTTATTAATGAACAATCTAGAAAAATAGTTTCAAAATTAAATAAATGTCTCTATAAGATATTTACTATTAAATATATTGTATGTGTGTATTATTTGAAAAATAATTTCAAATATGTTTTTTTATATATTATATAGTAGTAAAAATATTTTCTAAAGTTTTCTTATGTTATTAATGATATTTTCCTTTTCAAATTTTTTTATTAAATTTCAGTAATATCCTTTATTTACATAAAGGAACTCCAATACAAGTAATTTAATGCATCAAAGGAACTCTAATACTATATATTTAGATGTCTAAACACAATAATATTTTCTATTATATCTATACTAAAGAAATATTTGAGTATTTATATAATTAAACTATAGTAATTTTCATATAATATTAAAAAATGTCGTAAATAAACCCGTGCAACGCACGAGTATAATATCTAGTTTGTAGAAAAGCAAAAGTGTAGAAGTTGAAGAAAGAGAAAAATAAAGAAAGTGATAAATGTGGAGATAGAAAATTTTAAATTTTAAAATTGAATGAAGTTTTGGGTCTTAAAAATTACCAGAAACCCACATTTTAAATATTTTTATACAAAAAAATGGGGGCAGTTTTAGTCCAATAGAAAAGGTGTTAATTGTTAACTTACTCATTTACAAAATCTAGTGGGAGCAAAATATATATATACATATATTTGCAAGAAAAAAAAATTACTCAACCTTGAAAAGCTTTGTTTGGAGCTATTAGAGCATCTCCAATGCAAGGTTCTTAGTTCTTATTTTTGAGTTAAGAACTAAGAACTAAAAACTTTACCATTGGAGGTTCTGACATGGAGCTCTTAATTCTTAAAAATAAAAACTCAGTTCTTATATAAGAAGTTTTGCTTTTTGAGTTCTTATCTTAAAATATTAATTATTTCTCTTTCATTCAAATTACTTTATTATTTTATAAGTTTTGTTTTTTACTTTATGAAAATAAAAAGTATAAATAATGTGGTTGATGAGACAAAATGAATAGTGGTAAGAACTAAGAACTAAGAAATAAGAACTCATGGTTGGAACAAAATTACTTGAGAGTTGCTTAAGTACATGTGGTAATACGAGTCCACATAAATAGTGCTAAGAACTAAGAAATAAATCCTTGAAAATGCTCATATAACTTAGTTTGGTGAATCACAGCTAAAACTCAAGTATACTCACTCTTGTTGCTCTTTAAAGCCATGACTTGAGCATAACTCCACCGTCTTTCTCTCCCCCACCATTCTCTTCTCTTTTTAATTCAAACACCACACAGCACAACACATTGCACACACCTCTCTATCTCTCTCTCTGTGTTTTTGAATTTCAAACAATGTCGTCTAGCAGCAGCCACATTGGTAACGCCGGCGGTGAACACGACGGCAAAACCTTCTTCAAAGGCCGCCCCAAAAAGCCTCCTGCCGTCGTCGACGACGACTTCCTCACCCTCTTGCACGGTTCTGATCCCGTCCGTGTCGAGCTCACTCGCCTCGAAAATGAACTCCGAGGTCTCACTAGAAACCAACCTCTGTTTACTGAAATTTGAAATTTGAAATTCTATGCAAAAGCTTGAGTTTGTTATAACTGAATTTGCGTGGTGGTTTTGCAGAGAAAGACAGAGAGTTTGGGGATGCTGTTGCGGAAATCAAGTCCTTGAGGAACTCAGAGCGTCTTAAACAGAAGGCGGTTGAAGAGGTATGTAACTGAACTTCTCTTCAATTCAATGGCCTGGGAATGTGAATGTGATGTTAATCTGCTTTGTGAATTTTGTGTTTTGTGTCAATTTCTAAGGTGGAATAGTGTGTATCCTCCACCAACCATCAAATTAGGCACCATTGGTCCTTTGCTTAGTGACCATAGGTGGTCCTTTTACTTTGGTCCCTGGTGTGCGTCCCTACTCTTCGAGGGCAAAGACTAATCTCGTTCGGGAGAATGTGAAGTTATTCTCTACAAATGTCTTTTTTGATATTCAAAATTTTATTATTACCTATATGAGATATAGTTTGTCTACCACTAGACCAACCTCTTATTAGATGATACGAGTAAATCTAAGTATATATATAAAATACTTACATGAATGTTTCTTTTATCAATATATTCAACTTTTTGAAAAAAAAAATTGTGAGCATTAAGCTATATATTTAGGAAGCAACTTGCACTATTATAAAATATTTATTTAAACATTTTTTCATTAGGAAACAAAAAATTTAATCCTAGGTTGATAGATAAAAAAATAAAGTAAATCGATGGAATAAAAAATACAATAACAGCGGAAAAAAAAACTACTAACATCTTTTCCTTATTAAAACAGAGTATGTTTCCTTTTTTTTTGATACATCGGAAAAGAGAGTATGTTCCCTACGACAAATATCATTCAAGGAAGAATAAGAACTCGTCTTAAAAGACAAACTAAAGAAACAATCACCAAATGCAACTCAAGAAAAACTCATCCAAAGAAATACATAATTCTATTTCAATAAGTGAAGAATAAATCCTCATTCGAAGTTTAACCAGACACACCCAACAAAACACTAGTTAGGAGTAAAAAACTATAAGTTGTTGAACTCATGATTCACAAAATTTAATAATACTTAATATATCACTTTCTAATCTAACAAAACAATTCTTTTCCTACCCTGCATCGTGCAGGACTATATCTTTTTTTGGTACATCGGAAAGATAAATTGCACCTGCCAGAAATCGATCTTTCGACCTCCCCCTACCCAACCCATATGTCCCTCAGCTGTGCAGGACTATATCTATAGTATCTCATTATATTTAAGTATTACTTAAAATCATAATGAAAGTAAGAGTCTATTTTATTAAGTAACTAATTAAAAGAAAGTATTAATCTGATTTGGTATTGAAACTTAGAAGACATGTATCACAATCACTAAGGAAGACACCTGACTACATGAATAGATGATATCTCCCTGCATTCTAGTAATGATGCTACAAACTTTAATGTTAAAGAAGCAGCAATGAATTTCAATCACTTGAGCTTGAAAAGTTAAAATATATAATATTCAAAAACTGAGATAACACATGAGGAAACTGTATTCTTGGTTGTCTGACAATTCTGTTATGTGAAGGCTTCAGCCTTCATGAGCAGGTGATGCTTATGTCCTCAACTGTTTTGGTTCAAGGTCCAGGGTTGTATAGGTTTTAATTTTTAGTAGTTGTATTTTTCATCGCAAGGAACCTAGGTTTTACATGGTATGATCACGTATTCTATTGAAGCAGTCAATTACCTCATTCTGTTTTCCTCATTATTCACTTCACAATGTTTTCATCTGTCTACAACTATATGCTATTAGTAATTTATTGACTTGAAGTATTAAGTATTAACTATTACGTGTTTTGAGTTTTTGACACCTCTTTTTTCATTTGTTTAATCATTTCAGCTAACAGATGAGCTGAACAAGGTAGATGAGAAGCTAAAAGTAACCGAAGCTCTTCTCGAAAGTAAGGTAGTATTAGTAGTTATTGCCTCATGGGAGTTATTTCACTTCTCAATAATTATTATTTTAAAGTCACTTAGTGCGGTATTATGTTTGACAGAACCTTGAAATAAAAAAAATTAATGATGAGAAAAAGGAAGCATTGGCTGCACAATTTGCTGCAGAAGCTACACTTAGAAGGGTCCATGCTGCTCAGAAAGACGATGAAATGCCTCCAATTGAAGCTATTATCGCCCCCCTGGAGGCAGAGCTTAAGCTTGCTAGGATGGAGGTATGTTTTAATGGTTATGTCCTTATGTCCTTAGTGAAATAAATACACACTGACTTGGCTTTTGGCTGGGACAAGATGGTAGTTTATTCAGTCATTCCTTGTCTGTTCCATGGTCAGAATCAAGACCAAAGGGGTACATTTTACTTATCCTTGCTGCTATATTTTTCTAGGTGGAAAAGTTGCAAGATGACAATAGCGCACTGGATCGGCTAACCAAATCAAAGGAGGCTGCACTTCTTGAGGCTGAGAGAACTGTTCAAATCGCTTTGGCGAAAGCATCCCTGGTTGATGATCTGCAAAACAAAAATCAAGAATTAATGAAACAGATTGAAATATGCCAGGTTTGCAATGCTTGTTTTATCTCTGTTTAGACTTGCTAGAAAGTCAATAATGCACATAGTTTATATAATGAACTAGTGAATGTGAATTTAATGAAGCATTTTATGCTCTTATGTCAGGAGGAGAACAAAATCGTGGACAAAATGCATCGCCTAAAGGTTACTGAAGTTGAAAAGCTAACCCAAACTGTTCGTGAACTTGAAGAGGCTGTCTTGGCAGGTGGTGCTGCTGCTAATGCTGTCCGTGATTACCAGCGCCAAGTGCAAGAGATGAATGTAAATGTTACCATTATTTAGATGCTCATGATATCTAGTGTTTGTTGTTCTGAGTTAGTTGCAAATGCCCTTAGTTTCTTAATTCTTATCTAACCTTCAAAATTGACATAGGAGGAAAGGAAAGTTTTGGAGCGGGAAGTAGCTCGTGCTAAAGTTACTGCAAACAGGGTTGCCACTGTAGTTGCGAATGAGTGGAAAGATGCTAACGACAAAGTGATGCCTGTAAAGCATTGGCTAGAAGAAAGAAAAGTTTTCCAGGTTTGTAAACAGCTCAGAAATTGCTTTTTCTTTGTTTTTCGCCAGTTATTTGGATGTTTTTGGTAGCTGATTTCAAATACTCTATTTTATTGATGTTTGCAAACGGAGTCATGTTGTAATATATATGTCAGTTTTACTGTTCTATCTTACGACACTAGTTTTCTTGGCTATCACTAATTAATTTAAACATGATAAAATTCTCCCTGCTTTCAAATAAAATGATGATTTGAAATCAATATTCAATAGTCATCATAAGCAGGAAAATGCTGTAATTGAATCTAGGAAATGTTTATTTGCAAGAATTTGAAATCTAGAATGAAGTTATTTGAATTTAATGGCACATAAATTAGGACTTCTTGTTCAGGTCTTATTGAAAGTTGATTTATTTTTTCAATTGTATACTTTTGTAGGGTGAAATGCAACAACTACGAGATAAATTGACTGTAGCTGAGCGCACTGCAAAAGCAGAAGCACAAATGAAGGTATAAATTACGTTCCATCTTACTCCAAACTCTTGATTCCTCTTTAAAAGCCTCTTCGAAAAAACATCATTGATTTCACAGGAAAAATATCAATTGCGATTCAAAGTTTTGGAAGAAAGGATTAAGGCATCTAATGGTAATTCCAAAATCACTGCACCAGATGGAAGGAACATTTCTAGACCTTCACGTCGTCAATCTTTTGGTGGAGCTGATAGTCTTTCGACATTCTCCTCCAATGGATGTCTATCAAGGAAAAACTTGAGTTTAAAATCAGGGTCTCTAAGATCAAACAGTGGTAATATGTTACTAAAGAATGGAAAATTTTCAGAAGCAAATGGGCTAGGTCATGGCATGCCAACCAACACGAATGATCATACCATCACTAGTGAAACAAATACTACACATGAAGAGAGTGAAAATAGTACTCTAATTGAAAAATCTAAACCAGAACATGAAGACTTTGTTTCAGGAATGCTTTATGACATGTTGCAAAAAGAGGTTATATCTCTGAGGAAAGCTTGTCATGACAAGGATCAGAATCTTAAAAACAAGGAGGATTCAATAGAGGTTCTATATCTCATTTCTTAAACAAAATTACATATTCTACTTTATTCTCTCTACTAATAGAATTTTTTGTTTTAATGTTGGAAGATGTTGGCGAAGAAGGTTGACACATTGAATAAAACTATGGAAGTTGAAGCCAAAAGAATGCGTAGGGAAGTAGCTTCCATGGAAAAGGAGGTTGCTGCTCTGCGGGTTAGTAAGGATGACCATAGGATACGGCGAACCAGTGCTCCTAGGGCGGCTGTAAATTCCCAGTCAATTTCTGCCAGGTAAATTTTCTATCTCTTTTTCTTTATCATGATAGTTTTCTTTTATTCTTCATGTCATATGTAAATTTATCATGACAAAATGCTTGAACATGGTTATCTCTGTAAAATCCTCTGGGTGTAGGATACAAAGTGCCTCACCGGTTATCATTGATGGAAGGTTCAACTATTTTAGTTTTTAAATATTTCAAGCAACTTGATAGTAATCTTTGAATTCGTGAAAACTTGTTGAGTTCTCATCTAAGGTTATCTAAACATAAATTCATGCTGAACTTTAATGGATACAATCTCAAACTATATGATTAGCATGTTTGGATCAACTTATCTTTCATCAGAATCGATTATTAAACCCAGAAGCTACTCACATGAGTTTCTCTTGAGAATTGATTCTGGAATCAGTTGTAGAAAGATTTCCTAACACGTACCATGTCAATATGATGTTAAAATTTGAAAAATGAACCTCTCACGTGTCACGTTTTATCACCATTGAAGCTGGTGCCTTGGCCCTTTTGCCTTGCACTGGCAAACAGTAAGCACTATCTCTTGTGCTCTTCTTCCTAATACTTGAGTAACTTCCCTGCCTAATCTGGTTCCATATACTTAACAATACATTAGAATAACTGAAAGAGTTTGATACTGAAAATGTATGGCATTTTAGTCCTAATGTTTGGTATAAAAGTGAGGCTGGGATCTTGAAAACATACTGTTCTTTTTTAGCATTTACCTTTTTCATTGGATTTTTCAGGAGTGCACGTAACTTTTAGGCAAATTCACTTGCCTCTGCCTGATCACATGCAAGTATGACCAGACAGAAATGTATCTCTTTATATTCTTCCCTCCTGTGCTGAATAGAGTTGTTGATTTATCATTCTTTATTCTCTTTTCTCTATCTCCTCTATCTAGGCGCTCTGTATAGCTGTCTCGCCAGGGGTAGTGGATGAAGGGACCTGGTGTTTTGCTGGGAATCCATGTCTAGTACATATTTCATTGTATACTATACTCAGAAAGAAGAATTATGATTAATGGTTGCGCATGATTTGTGGAAATATCTGATATGGCTGTCTCTAATAAGTTCTTTTGATTGATTCAAGTAATATAACACTTTTTTTTTGAAAAGCACTTTATTTATTTTAAGAATTTATAATCTAGTATTGAAGGCAATATCTTAAAGGTAATTTGGCACCAAAACCTGTATGTGACACCAAAACTTAGAGAAAATTCTAGCAACTTAGACTTGAATATATATATTTAACCTTGTCACTTTGAGGAGAAAATAAGTGGGATTTATTAGTTTATGTTGAATGATTATATACGATACATACTATATAATATACTGAACATTGTTTCATCTAGTATATATGCAGCATCATCTTTATATAAACTCTAATTCATAGTTTGCAAGGAAAATAGAAGGGGAAATTGAAACAAGCAAATCTAGAAAGGACTTGCAATGCTAGATTATTTACACATCCAGAAATTGACTGAGTTCTTGGTTTAGGATCAATGCTTAGGTTTTGCTGTCATAGTCTATATATACTCAATAGTCCTGTATAAGAGGAAATAGCTGAGGTCCTTCGAAGGAAATGAAAAAGATAAAAGTATACAAATAAAAGGAAACCACTGAAAAACTTTTAAGTCAAGATCAGTTTAAGAACTCTAATAACGGATTAGCTGATTAGCAACATGGATCTGTCTGTGCATGACAAAAAATTAAATAGCAATGAACTAATCATATATGATGATGACATTGGAAATTTGGAATCAGACACATGTGACTCTCAACAAAGTGAACTGTCAAATACTTGGTACGAACCACATAGGATATGAAGCCGCTGCAGAAAAATAATTGATGCCACTATCAGTCAAGTGTTTTATCCCCAACCGAGCGCCTTTCCATGGATCCGTAGGACATTTGAATTGAAGAGCAAAATAGACACTATTTTCTCCAATCGTTGACTCTTTAGTGCTATTAAGGGAAGCTCTTGACATCACCATGCTCTTGCAACGGCTAACGAAAATCGCGTTATCATCTAAGCTTTCACACTTTATCCACTCAATTGGTTCCTTATTCATGTTCAACTTGAACACTTCTACTGCAGTCATCTCAGGTGCGGTAACAAATTCTTTGATACGGTTCAAATGGCCAACATCTTCTAGTTTATAACTTGCAGTGACGATCATGGAAATGAGAAATAATTGTTCTAATGTTTCATGTTTCGCCATATAGAAAATGGCTCCACCTGAAACATGACGTTGATTATCAATTATTCTTGATGCAAATGGTGTCGATGTTTGTGGATACATAACTGACACTTTAGGCTTTGGCAAGCCATCACCAAAATCTTTAAGATCATAAACCAAAATGGAGTCGGGTTTGACAGTGCTAGCATACAACTTGAAACCCATAATTTCCAAATCTGAAAAATGATCTCCTAATATCCTATCAATTTCAATCATGTTCCATGACTTGTCAAAGACTCTATAAAATGCAATATGACAACAATCGTTGAGGAGACCAGCCAAATAACAACCTGATTTATGATGATCCGGTGGGGAAGAGGCCACCATTTTCAGCATAAACAATTGATTAGATGGGATTGGAGAGATGGAGGGTAAGTACAATGGTGATGAAACTGAAACTCTACGATTAGTCACAGGATTGAAGAAGAAGATTAATAAACTTCCATTATTAACATAATCAGACATAATCATCCACCCTTCAACTGAACCATGACAGATAATCTTTGTGCTCTCAAATATTGATATTTTGAGGCAATGCTCACGTTCTGTTCTCAAGCTGAAAATTTGTCCCTTAGATCTAAGGACAATTAGTGGCAGTTCAGGTAAAGGGCAACAATGCTTGTTTGCAATGGCGTTAGTCACGGTACTACTCCAAGAGGAGCATATTGTACGCAATGCAAGGTAATCTTTGAGGCACAAACGCTTCATAATCAGTTCTAGGATCTCATTTGGAAGATGTGCCCATAGGTTGATGTCTTTCTTCTCTTCTTTGCATAGCTTTTTAGCAGGGGATGAACACAAAAAACTTTTATTTCCGTAGAGTAGTGACATCTTCAACAGGGAAGGAAAGACATAACACGCAATCAGTGATTGAATTTTTTCTCTGTTACAATAAATAAAGGATTAAGTAAAATCAAATACCTTTTTACTCCACTATCACTCAAGCTGCGTTGAAAACAAGATGCTGTAAAAATCAAAGTCGAAACTGATCAAAGGAAAAAACAATATTATCATGTGCAAAAACGAGTTTTACTAAAACAACTCAAATAATAACAAAGTAATTAAGCAAAATACCTTAGAAGAAAAAGAAGGAGAACATCCTCAGAACACCAACAACTTTCAGAGCGGATATTGTATCTGAAATTTTATGAATTTGAATGGTGATAACCACCAGAATGATCTGTGTTATTGTTATAATGGGTCGAGTAAAATTTGGAGAAAATAATTTATTTATTTTTGACAGCTGGAGAAAATAATTTTTTGTTCTAAATATTAGGAGCAAATCCATTATTTAACAATTCATTCACATATGAAATCTCTTTAAATATTTTTTTAAGAGAAATCTCTTTAAATGACGTGTTATCATAAATATTCTAATTTATAATTAGAAAATTTATGGAGTATGTTTATTAGTTTACAACATCACCAAAAAATAAAAAACAAATAAACCATGAATTTGCTCCTCATTTAATTTTTGGTTACCAAAAATACCTTATTTACTGTTCAAAAAACATTGCATTCGAGAGTAGAGGTGTCAACCTAACCATGGCCTTAGGGTCAGCCCACCAAGTCTCTTATTATGACCCTAACTTTTTGAGTAAAATACACTCCCCTCCCTTCAGGTTTGCCAAAATGACACTCAGCCTCATTCTTAACCAAAATCTACACTTCACCCCACTCAATCTAACAAGTTAACTACATGTTAAAAGATGCTAACAGAATATTCTCTTTAATTCCAAACTAATAAATTTAAATATTTAAATAATAATAAAATTAAAAAATTCCGTTTATTACTTTTTATTTCAAGAAGTTTAAGATATTTACAATTAAATATTTTCACAATGTTGTATAGGAATATCAATAACATTTAAGTTTACAAATATAAATTTAGACTAAACAAATACTTCTATTTTTCTTTTAACTTATTTTCATGATTAATTGTACTAACAAAATTTCATGATTAATTAGATGATATTTATTCCACTGAAAAGCTCAAAAACAAATTTATGATTGTTCTAGTCACCTTCTCAATTAGTATATTATTAGCTTCATAGATTGGTTGCACTTGCAACATGCAATATTATCTTAGCAAATAAAATGCGAAATGCAACAAATAACAGATGATTATTACGTGAGGTGCTTGGTATACTAGAATAACTAAATGAGGTATAGTTTCATATCTCAAAAAAATGGATTTAAATTCTTAGTAATCTCAATCACATGATGTTGTATGTCCTCCAATGATAGCTCAAGTGGTAAGAGCTTGGGGATATATGAGTTGGGTATGGGCAGTTGCAATTTATCTTTTCAATGTACCAATATAAAATTAAAATATAATTCATATATCTTGAAATTATATAATCCAAGATGAATTTTATGAAGAAAAAAATCATATAATATCATAAATTATATTGTGAGAATATTTGTAGCTTTCGTCAAAATATAATACAGTAAATAGTTTAAAATAGATTATTATAAAAATATTAATCGTAAATTTCTTAAACTTTTTTAAATAAAAATAATAATAAATTTTTTTTTTTATTATTTGAAAATTTAAATCTATTAGTTTGGAATTAAAGAGAATATTCCGTGAGCATCTTTTAAGATGTAGTTAACTTGGTAGAGTAGGTGGGGTGAAGTGTAGATTTTAATTAAGAATGAGGCTGAGTGTTATATTGGCAAACCTCAAGGGAGGGGAGTGTATTTTACTCTACCTTTTTCAGCCTACCGAACTCCAGAGCACCTTACAACCCATTGAAGATGTGGATTAGGACAAAGACCAGCCGCAAGGCAAGCCCACACCCTAATCATTTTAATAGTTGACCAACATATTGAATAAAAATAGTTGATTAAACAATGTGATTACATTACATTATTTAAATTTTTATTATTTTTTAAAACGTGATTTTAAAATTTAAATTGAGAAAAAATAAAAAAAAAGTAATTCCCAAATTTTATCCTTGGACCCTAATTCCAAATTGACACAATGTTGAGTCGCCTGACCTGACCGACGCGACTCAACGTTGACTTGCCTTGAACCCTTGACCAAAAACCCTACAACCAACCTGAACCCTAAATCGACCCTAAACCCTAAATTTGACCCACACGTTTGTCTTCTTGACTCATTACTAACCCGCCCGAATTTGTGCAGACTCAACACCGAAACATACGACTTGCACCGAGCCCTAAAATCACCCTTAAACTCGACCTGAACTTTAAACCCTAAATTGACCAGCACATTTGCTTGGCTGACTTGGTGCCTACCCAACCATATATTGACTTGCTCAAACCAACACCGACTCGCCCAACTTAGCGCGAACCTGCCTGATCCGATTAAATCGCCCTTAAATTTTATTGGCCTATGTAAGTTAAGGTTAAATCACCATGGTCTTTTAAAAAACCACTTTCTTTGGGCACAAGAGTGCGTGTGGGGTACATTTTTCTTCTCACCAAAAAAACATTGTTTCGTGTGGAGGGAAAAACCTCCACAAGCGAGTTACGCCAAGACAATAAGATTTATAGAAACAAGGATAAATCACTTGGCGAGTTAAGGGAAATGAAGAGATTTTGCAGGGTGAAGGATCATGGTTCGAATCCTTACGCATGAATTAATTTACTAACAATTAACCAGTAACATTTGCCCATAAAAAGAAAAGAAAAAAGAAAAAAGGAAGAAGATAGCCGGTGAAGTGAAGGAGGGAAAGAGCAGAGAGTGCTGTTCGTATTGTATTTTGATTTCAATTTCAATGTGTTAGAGTTCACTGATGGCACCTGTGCTTCTACTTCGTCCTCCTCTGCTTCGGTTCATGGCCTTTCGCTACTTCTTCACTGCTTCTTCCTTCCCTCTTCGTTCTCTTCCTTATCCTCATTCTTCTTCTTCCACTTCTTCTCTTCCTCTTTCTACCCTCTCAAAACCCAGGTATAAAGTCCTTTGCTTTTTGCTTTACCTTTTGTTTTCATTGACTTTCCCAGAAAATATTGTCCCTTTTTGTTCCTAATAATATAAAAGAGCGGTTTTTTAAAATAAAAGGGACGATTTTTTCAATGCCCACTTGTGTTTTCTAGCCAGAATTGCTAGAGTTTGTACTATAGGCTGGAAAAATGTCATTTTTGAGTTTTACCTGTGGTTTCTTAAAATGAGAATGATGGGTCTTGGGGGTACTTTTTTGCTGAAATAGCTGACAAATGGGGTTGTTTTTTGTTTTGTTTTGTTAATTTGTGTCTATTGGGGAAGGTTATGACCCTGGTGATTTGCTGGGAATCCATGTTTTGTACATATTTCATTGTATACTATATTCAGAAAGAAGAATTATAATTAATGGTTACGCAGATTTGTGGAAATATCTGATATGCCTTTCTCTAAGTTCTTTTGATTGATTCAAGTAATAAAACACTTTATTTATTTGAAGAATTTATAATCTATTATTGAAGGCAATAATCTTGAAGGCAATTTGGTACCAAAACCTGTATGTGACACCTAAGAGAAAATGGTAGCAACTTAGATAGACTTGAAGTTTAGCGGGATTTATTAGTTGATGTTGAATGATTATATACGATACATACTATATAATATACAGAACATTGTTTCATCTAGTATATATGCAGCATCATCTTTATATAAACTCTTATTCATAGTTTGCAAGGAAAATAGAAGAGGAAATTGAAACAAGCAAATCTAGAAAGGACTTGCAATGCTAGATTAGTTACACATCCAGAAATTGACTGAGTTCTTGGTTTAGGATCAAAGCTTAGGCTTCGCCGTCATAGTCTATATATACTCAATAGTCCTGTGTAAGAGGATATAGCTAGAGGTCCTTCGAAGGAAATGAAAAAGATAAAAGTATACAAATAAAAGGAAACCACTGAAAAACTTTGAAGTCAAGATCAGTTTAAGAACTCTAATAATGGATTAGCAACATGGATCTGTAGGTACATGACCAAAAATTAAATAGCAATGAACTACTCATATATGATGACATTGGAAATTTTGAATCAAACACATGTGATTCTCAACAAAGTGAACTGTCAAATACTTGGTACGAACCACATAGGATGTGATGCCGCTACAGAAAAATATTTAATGCCACTATCAGTTAAGTGCTTTATCCCCAACCGAGCACCTTTCCATGGATCCGTAGGACATTTAAATTGAAAAGCAAAATAGATACTATTTTCTCTAATCGTTGACTCTTGAGTGCGATTAAGGGAAGTTCTTGACATCACCATGCTCTTGCAATGGCTAATAAAAATCGCGTTATCATCTAAGCTTTCACACTTTATCCACTCAATTGGTTCCTTATTCATGTTCAACTTGAACACTTCTACTGCAGTCATCTCAGGTGCGGTAACAAATTCTTTGATACGGTTCAAATGGCCAACATCTTCTAGTTTATAACTTGCAGTGACGATCATGGAAATGAGAAATAATTGTTCTAATGTTTCATGTTTCGCCATATAGAAAATGGCTCCACCTGAAACATGACGTTGATTATCAATTATTCTTGATGCAAATGGTGCCGATGTTTGTGGATGCATAACTAACATTTTAGGCTTTGGCAAGCCATCACCAGAATCTTGAAGATCATAAACCAATATGGAGTCCTGTTTGACTGTGCTAACATACAACTTGAAACCCATAATTTCCAAATCCAAAATAGACACCCCTAACTTCCTATCTGATTCAATCATGTTCCATGACTTGTCAAAGAGTCTATAAAATGCAATATGACAACAATCGTTGAGTAGACCAGCCAAATAACAACCTGATTTATGACAATCCGGTGCGGAAGAGGCCACCATTTTCCCCATAAGCAATTTATTAGCTTGGATTGGAGAGCTTGAGGGAAAGTACAATGGTGATGAAATTGAAACTCTACGATTAGTCACAGGATTGAAGAAGAAGATCAATAAACTGCCCTGTTTAACATAATTAGACATAATCATCCACCCTTCAACTGAACCATGACAGGTAATCTTTGTGCTCTCAAATATTGGTACTTTGGTGTAATGCTCACTTTCTGTTCTCAAGCTGAAAAGTATTTGTTCTTTAGATCTAAGGACAATTAGTGGCAATTCAGGTAAAGGGTAACAATGCTTGTTTGCAATGGCTTTAGTAACAGTACTCCTCCAAGGGGAACATATTGTACGTAATGCAAGGTAATCTTTGAGGCACAAACGCTTCATAATCAATTCTAGGATCTCACCTGGGAGATGAGTCCATAGGTTGATGTCTTTCTTCTCTTCTTTGCATGGTGTTTTAGCCGGCGATGAACCCAAAAAACTTTTATTTCCATAGGGTAGTGACATCTTCAACAGGATAATGTAAAATCAAACACCTTTTTATTACTCCACTTTCACTCAAGCTGCGTTGAAAACAAGATGCTGTAAAAATCAAAGTCGAAACTGATCAAAGAAAATAAGAACAATATTATCATGTGCAAAAACGATACTATCATGAGAAAAAAACAAAGTAATTAAGAAAAATACCTTAGAAGAAAAAGAAGGAGAACATCCTCAGAACATAAACAACTTTCAGAGTGGTTATGAATTTGAATGGTGACAACTGACAACCACCACAATGATATGTGTTATTTTTATAATGGATCGAGTAAAATTTGGAGAAAATAATTTTTTGTTCTGAATATTAGGAGAAAATCCATTATTTAACAATTCGAATATGAAATCTCTTTAAATCACGTGTTATCATAAATATCCAAAAAAAATTTGAACGTATACATATTCAAATTTATAATTAGAAAAGAGATTAATTTCTATACACTGACGGTGTAAATAAGTTTTACACCATCATTCAATCACATCCCTCCATTTTGTTAGCTCACAATTAATTTTGAATTTAATAATATCTAAAATAGAAAATGGAAGGTTGAGATTGAATGATGGTGTAAATCAATATCAATTAACGTTTATTAGTTCTTTCAAAAAAAAAAACGTTTATTAGTTTACATCTTAATCAAATAACATAATTTCTTAAATATCATTAGAAATTACTAAAATTTCTTCAAATAAAAATCAATCAAATAAACTATTGAGATTGGTAGATATTTTTGTTCTTAATCTATGAATTTGCTCCTGATTTATTATTATTACCATAAATAAATTATTTATTATACAATATTACATTTGAGAGTAGAGGTGACAATGGCCCTAGGGTCAACGCACCAAATCTCATATTATTACCCTAACTCAATCTATCGAACTCGAGAGGCACCTTACAGTCCACTGAAGATGTGGGTTAGAACAAAGACCGGATGCAATGCAACCCCACACCTAATCATTTTAATAATTGACCAAAATATTAAAAAAAAATAGTTGACCAACAAATGTGATTACATTACATTATTTAGATTTTTATTTTTTATAAATTAAATTGAGAAAAAAATAAAAAATGTAATTCTCAAATTACCCTTGGACCCTAATTCCAAATTGACGCGACGCTGAGTCGCCTGACCAAATCAATGCGACTCAACGTGGACTCACTCGAACCGTTGAATTGGCCAAATACCCTACAACCAACCTGAACCCTAAAATCAACCTTAAACCATAAATTTGACCCACACATTTGTCTGCCTGACTCATCACTGACTCCTCTGAATATGTGCTGACCCGACACCGACACGTCTGACCTGTATCGAACCCTAAAATCACCCTAAACTCGACCCATACTCTAAACCGACTAGCCCATTTGGTTGGCCGACTCGGTGCCGACCCAACCCGACATCGACTCACTTGAATCGACACCAACTCGCACGACTTAGCACTGACCTGCCTGATTCGATACCGACCCGCTTGACGCAACGGTGGCCACTCGACACGCGACCCATTCAAGTTGTGTTTAGTGTTAAGGGTTTACATATTATGGTGTAGTGTATGGGTTATCCAAACTCATTCGGGTCGCCCTGACCTATTTAGGCAGGTTTATGGTTAAGTGTTTAGATATTAGAGTTCCGATTTATGTCACCTGTCTCGTTCAGGTCAACTAGGCCAGGTCGGTTCATTTTGATAGGTTCATGTCGAGTTTAGGGTCGAGGGCCAAGTTTAAGGTTTAGGTTGACCTGACATGTTCTGGTCGCTCGACCGACTCATGTTGGGTTTAGTGTCTAGGTTTAGGGCCGGTTTTAGATCACTCGACCCTTTCATGGGGATCTAATCGCTCGACCGACTCATTGTGGGTTTAGTGTCTAGGTTTAGGGCCGATTTTAGATCACTCGACCCTTTCATGGGGATCTAATTGTTCATGGTCTACCGACCTTTTTAGGTGGGCCAAATTGACAGGTCCACTCGAGAGATGTAAGAGGTTAAGAGTTGGTTGATCGGGGAGTCGAGAATTGGAGTTCTAGAAGATTGGAAAAATGATGTGGCTAGGAGAATGGACTACAAGAATCAATTACAGTGTATAATTAATTAACCTAAGCTTAATTAAATTTAATTTAATTGAAAATACTTCATTCAAACTAGGTGACTAGATTAGGTAAAGAGAGGTGGTGCAAAGTTGACCATTTTGTGGTGTACATTAGACCCCAATTATAAAATCTTATATTTACTTGTGTTATATAATGGTTTACTCTAAATTCATATATACTCCTCTTATTGTAAAAGAAATACTCAAATTCTACTGATCGTCTAAATTACACATGAATGTGATTTAACCTCACTCTAATGGATAAATAAAATATTTATAAAAACAAAAAATTATAAAATTTCATATTCACTTATCTTAAATTCTATTGGTTCATCTTTTTTTTTGTACATTGGAAAGATAAAGGCTTAATTGCATTTTTGGTCCCTGATGTTTGACCTTTGTGCAATTTTGATCCCCTTTATTTTAATTGTGCGATTTTAGTCCCCTTTGTTCCAATTTGTGACAATTGGGGTTTTCCGTCAAATCTCAGTTAAATCCGTGACGCCGTTAGCTTACACATACATATGACTTGGATTTTACTATTTTAAATAATAAAAATATTTTCAGTAATTTAAAAAAAAAAAACCTAAATGATTCTTCATCATCATCTCTAAACAACATCATCTCCCAACATCATCATCTACATCATCAATTCATGTATTCATCCATCATCATCAACAAACCCAGATCTGGAACCTTGAACAAACCCAGTTCAAACACATGTTTTAAGTGTAATTTTCCGTCAAATCTCAGTGTGCATGGTTGATGACAGATTCAAAGTAACCATTTCAATTTCATCATCATCATCTTTGTTTCAGAGAGAGAGAGAGAGAGAGTTCATCATCAAATCGCCACTCATCATCAAATCGCCACCTTCTCTCCGGTCCCCTTCCTCCCCCGCCTCAAGCGTCGCCCTCCTGCTCGCGAACCTGACCTTAACCTCCCTTCATCATCCCATGACCAACAACAACTACAAGGTAACCTAATCATATTGTTTTTCTTCCTATTCACCTTTTCCATTTCCCCAACTCACCCAAACCCAGATCTGGGCTAAACTCCTACAAATCCCCCTGTTCCACTATTTCCCCAATTCACCAAACCCTAAGTCGCTCAAATCGCGTTCACTTTTTGATCCCCTGCACCTGCTTCACCGCTTCCTCCCACTGCTGCTGCTGATGCGGGTGGTGGTGGTAATCCCCGTCTTCCAAATCGGGATCCTCTCTCCCTCTCTCATGCTCTTGGAGTCGGGTTGGGTGGATGAGGGTGAGGGAGATAATAAATCTGGTCGGGGTTTGCGGTGCGTTGTGGGCGGCGGTGGCGTTTTGGCAGCGGTTTTGGTTTGGTGGATCTGGGTGGAGGAGAGAAAAAGAAGATGAGTGGGAGGAGAATAAAGGGATTTAGGAAGAAGGTGTTTTATTTTTTATTTTACATTGTAGATACAAATATAAAAATAAAATAAAAGAATAATAATAATTTTTAATTTAGTTTAGGTGGTACAGATAGCAAAAGAGGGGGGTGAAAATAGCAACTGCCGTTAGCAATTAGATGGAAGGCTAACGACAGGACCCAATTGTCACAAATTGGAACAAAGGGGACTAAAATCGCGCAATTAAAACAAAGGGGATCAAAATTGCACAAAGGTCAAACATCAGGGACCAAAAGTGCAATTAAGCCAAAGATAAATTATACCCGCGAGAAAGTAATCTCTTGATCTTAGACCTCCCTATCCATGATCCAACTCACATGTGACCTAGCTATTACCACTTGAGCTATCATTCGAGGATACAATTTCTTTGAAGCACAACACAAGAGTGTGTGTGGGGTACATTTTTCTTCTCACAAAAAACAGTGTTTCATGTGGAGGGAAAAACGAGCTCTGGATTTGGCACCCCAGGGCTTAGAAATGGCACCCCAGATTTTTTAAAAAATGCCAGAACTACCCTTTCGGACACCGGGTATCCGTAACACTTTGGAATCCAAAGTTTCGAATAATACCTTGTTGAATCTGACACTTAAATGACAGACATAATTCGGAAACGTACAATCCGAAGTACTTCGGATTCGTTGAATCCGAAAACCTGTCGCACACTGCCACCTTTTGAGCACCATTACTCCTCCACCACCAACTCCATCACCATTACTCATCCACCACCAACCCCATCACCACCCCCCCATTACAATCAGATTCAAAAAACTCCACCACCACCACTCTTCCTCTTCTTCCTCCACGTTTGTTTTCCTCCCCCTCACCACCATCTCCTTCCAAGTTCCACTTGCTCCACCCTCAACCACCATCTCCTTCCAAGTTCCACCTTGCTACCAAGTTCCTTCTGGTAAGTTTCATTTCTCTCCCCCTTCATATCCTGCTTTACTTATCATTGTAGTTACATTTCATTGTTGTTTGTTGGAAGTTCGTTTTGCACCACCATTGTTTGCTTGTATTCTGATGCTGTCGAGCTTGATACGGATTGTCTGTATCCGAACGAGTTCGGATTGTCTGTATCCGAACGAGTTCGGATTGTCTGTATCGGAACGAGTTCGGAATCCCAATGTCCGAAGTAGTTAACCAGTTGCAGTTTGTTACATGCAGGCTGAATGACTGAACCGTACCTATATGAAGAAGATTTACTGGTTGATGCCGCATGCGATGCCGCATGCGGTTCTGGGAATGTTGAGCCTCCTAGCAATATCATTCCGTGGGTGCCCCCTCGTATAAGCGTGGACGCCACACATTTATTTACAACTGACCAGGTATTCATTGAATAATTTTTGTTGGAACATACTACTATGTATTTGGAAAATGATGTGATGATCATTGAATAATTAGTGATGGTTGGTAGGATGTTTTATTTCTAAAGCAATATGTTATCATTGAACAGATATTTGATACTCGTGATGAGCTTGAACAATGGGCTAAGAATGTTGGAAAGGCGAATGGTTATGTGCTGGTGATTGCAAGGTCTGACTATGCTATAAGTGGAGGAAAGGTATTTGTTACTATTAAGTGTGCGAAGCATGGTATTTACAGGCCATACAAGGACCCGAATACATTCAAGTACAAAAAGACCGCATCACAAAAGACTGATTGTAAGTTTAATCTCAAAGGACGACCTACGAAGGGTGATAGAATGTGGTGGCTGAAAGTGATGGATGGTAAACACAACCATGAACCAGCTAAATCACTAGTTGGCCACCCCTACGTTGGTCGACTAACAGAGGAAGAGAAGGGGCTTGTGGGCACCATGACTAGTACTTGGACTCCACCGAGACAAATACTAGCGGCATTGAAGGAAAACAATCCAAGTAACTTGACTACAATCACTCAAGTTTACAGTTGCAACAAAAGGTTTAAAAAAGAGGAGAGGGGACCATTGACAGAAATGCAACATTTGATGAAGAAGTTGGTAGAAGCCAAGTATGTTCACTTTGAAAGGCAACAAGCTGATTCAAGTGAGATTAGGGATCTCTTTTGGGCTCATCCTGATGCGGTCAGACTCTTCAACACATTCCCTCATGTGGTCATCATGGATTGCACGTACAAGACAAACAGATATCAGATCCCCTTGCTTGAAATGGTTGGTCTCACTTCTACGGGGTTGACTTTCTCCATAGCATTTTGCTACATAGTTAGGGAGCACACAATTGACTATGTTTGGGCCTTGGAGTGCATGAAGTCTCTTATTGCCGATGATGCCAGATTACCTCAAGTGATTGTGACTGACAGAGATTTGGCTTTACTGAGTGCTGTTAAGCAATGTCTTCCCAATTGTACCAATTTATTATGCCGGTTCCACATAAACAAGAATGTGGAGGCAAAGTGCAAAGTGTTGATTGGCACGGATGATTTTGCCCTTTCAGTGATGGAGAACTGGAAATGCCTGATTTATGCTGAAACAGTGGAACAATTTGATGAGGAATGGAAGGAAATGTGTGTCATGTGTAAGGACTTCCCAGATTTCATATCCTACATTTCTACTACATGGTTAAAGCACAAGGAGAAATTTGTGAGTGCGTGGACCAATTCTGTGTTGCATTTTGGAACTACAACGAGTAACAGGTACAATGCACACTTTATTGGTTGTGATCTTTCATTTCATAGTCTTGCTTTATTACCAAAAATTGATAAAGTATGATCTTTTGTATGCAGGGCTGAAAGTGCACACTCAACCTTGAAGAGGATGCTGAAAGACGGCAGAGGTGACTTGTGCGCCTCGTGGGATGCAGTGGATAGGTTGACCACTGTACGACACAATGAAATCAAGGCATCATTTGAGCGCAGTATCAACCTTGTAGAACATCGTTTCAAGTCGCCCATGTATACAAATATCAGGGGATTTGTGTCCAGAAAGGCCATGCAACTCATGGAAGATGAACAGAACAGAGTGATGCGTGATGGTTGTGGATGCGCATTCCAAGTTACCCATGGGCTTCCTTGTGCGTGTGCACTTCATAGTTATGATAGAATTCCGTATGAGGCAATCCATACTTTCTGGAAGATACTTGGTTGGGACCATGTACCCATTGGGAGTCAAGCCTCAAACCAAGGAGACCTCAAGTCAGAGATTGATGGCTTGACCGCTTATTTCAACACTTTGGATGTTGCGGGCCAAAGTATGCTAAGGAGGAAGGTAAAAGAGCTCTATTGTCCTTCTAGTAGTTCACTGTGTCCTCCTCAAGTGAAGATAAAGCCCAAGCGCTCGTCCAAGGCTATGGAGAGTAAACCACCTAGTCAACAAAAACCATCCTTACAACGTGATCCTTGTTATTGGGAACATGTTAACAATAGCCTCAAGCCAACACCTAACAAAGTCTCTTGTCCTCGAAGCAAGAAGTCTAAGAAGAGAAAGCAGTCCTCCACCAGCATATACTTGGATGATTTGCCATCTTTCTTCCATCAATATATAGAAAAAGTCATAGATGTTATTGCAGATGGTAATTGTGGTTATAGATCAGTTGCTGCATTGTTCAGACCCGACATAGGTCAAGACGGTTGGCCTTTGATTAGGGAAGAGTTGCTTGTAGAACTCTCAGAGAATACCGCTTACTATAGCAACATATTTGGTTATGAGAGGGTTCAGTCTCTACAAAATCGTCTCATCCTTCCGATTGGTACAATTGCAACGGAAGACAAGTGGATGTCTCTACCGGAGATGGGGTACCTCATTGCTACGAGGTTGCAAGTTGTCTTCATCTCCATTTCACTAAAAGGTTGTTACACTTATCTGCCATTGAGAGGAGGCGCCCCACCGGAAGTACATCCCGTTATAGCAGTTGGTCACGTCACCAACCACTTTGTTCAGGTATAACTTTTATGAAGTACCTTACACTCGCTTGTCACGTTAAATTAGTATACTTTGTACTCAGCCACTTTGTTCTTATCTAACTTTATTGCTATACTCTCAAATGTAGCTCAAGCTTAAGCCGGGACATCCTATGCCAACAATAGCTCCCCAATGGCCGTTTTTGGCCAAAGAACCCACCGACCAATGGATCTTCCCGTATGCGGCGCGTTTGGCTACATTTACGGCAGAATTGAATGCTTGGATTGATCCTACGGGTGGTCCTCAAGAGAATGTCTTTATAGACCTTGGAGAAGATTGAGACTAGGATTGATGTTTGTAGCAATGACATATGTACAACTAATTAGAAGTTCAAAGTATTATGATGTAGTATTAAACTATTTCTCATGTGCATTTTATCTGTTTCTGCCCTGCAATGTAGCTGGTTATGAGAACTTGTGATTCTGCCTGCATTGTTTCTGGTACTGTCATTTTAACTGGTTAAGATAATTTCAGAACTTTGGTTTCCGAAGTACTTCGGAAGGCTAATGTCCGTATTATTAGAGTCAGGTAAAATGCCACCCTATTTGTTTTCACCATTCGGAAGGCTCTAGTCCGAAAACAATAGTTCGGAACTACGGAGTCCGAAATGTTTCGGACGACTCCTTTCCATTTCCGTGTCATATACTTAAACTTGGCACCCCTAAGTTTAAACAATCTTCGACATTTAGGTTTCCGAGACAGTTCGGATTTATAGGATCCGAACAACTTCGAAATCTGGGGATCCGAACTTTAATTTTTTTCTCATTTTAATTTTAAGTCTCTCCATCACTATCCACAACCAACCACAACCAACCTCATTACTCTCATCCAACCACAGCCAACCTAATTACTATCAAGAACCAACAACAACCAACCCCATTACTCCTTCATCTATAAATTTGCTTGACTTAAGCTTTCTTGTATTCATCCTCTCCTTTCATTCTTTCAACGAAACCTTCAAAATCAAAATGGAACAAGATTTGCCCACCTTCATCCGCCCTTGCAAACTCCGAGGCAACTCTTCTGCAAGTTCTCGTTCTCTCATTCCCGGCCCTGCTGGTGTTGTCCAGGCCGCCATGATTCAACGCAGCTCCACCACCGACGGACACCTCATTCCAACCCAACAATTTGTTAGGCGCGTCGTCGAAGACGGTCACGACACTGATCCCGATTTTCACTCCAATGCTTGGCTTTCAGCCCTGCAATTAGGCGGATCTGCAACTCCTCTGGGTTCAATCACTCACCATCTAGAAAGGGTCGATCTCATCGTCGCAGTTATCAAATCATGCACGCCAAACGGATTCGGCGATGTGTCAGTTACCCTGAAGGTATTTCCATCTTCCGCGTTCTTTTTCATCAATGTCATGGTATTTAAATGTCCTCTGTCAATGCCATATGGGTTTGAGTTTCAGGATCCTACGGGCACTGTCGGTGCTAGTGTCCATCACAAGGTTTTCACTGAAAGCGAATTCGCGAAGGACATAAATGTTGGATCTGTTATGCTTATCCAGAAGGTTTATTATTTCTAACCGACTTGACTATTGTTTCTACTTCTTTAGACAAGTTGAACATTATTTCTTCCTTTTTTGCTTTTAGGTAGCTGTGTTTTCTCCTAGAAAATCTAATTGTTACCTGAACATAACATTGCCCAACATAGTTAAGGTATGGAAATCTTTTTTACACATATATAATTAAAATAAAAGTGACTGTGGATTTTTACACATCTCAATTTTCGTTTATGTGAATTTTCACAGGTATTCTCCAGTGACTGTGGACCTCCATCTGAAACATTCACCGACATTACAGAAGATTGATTAATGTTATTTGACTAATTTTGAATTATTTGCAACTTTAAAAAATCCTTGACCTGGATTATGTAGGCTATGTTGCGTCCCTTGAATTATGTACGTTATTTTGCTTCAATTGGATTATGTGCGTTATTTCACTTCCCATTGGATTTTGTTTGTTATTTTACCTGATTTAAAAAGAGATAAAAATGTAATCAAATCAAGTAAAGCGTGATAATGTGAAATCCAAACTAATAATGCGATAAAAGTACAGACCGATAATAAAGCGTGTATAAACTAATAGTGCGATAAAAGTACACATAATAATAATGTCACTGCCCCCTGCCCCTACGACCCACCCTACCCCTACGACCTCTGCCTCCGCCTCTGCCACCTCCTCTATCTCCGCCTCCTCCTCTGCCTCGACCTCTGCCTCCTCGTACACCAACGAAAGTGACGCCCTGGGTCCTGCTCAAGTCTCTGATGACAGTGAGGCACTTCTCTAATAAAGTGCGGGAGCGTGTATCTCTAGGGGGACCGTCGTCGACCTCAAGTCCCTGCTCTAGCAAATCAACGGCCCGACGCAAAGAAGCCTGAAAATAAATCAATATACATGTTAGTAAACCGCATACACAAAACCACAAATGCATAAAGAAAATTAAGTTCACACTTACCACAGCACTGAGATCGGCCCTACTCTCATCCGGGATGATGAACCGGTGAGATACACCGGTGTACCAGTCCAGGTAATCATCTACTGCCGCTCCATCCACTATACTAGGGACCCCCCTAGAATCAAGTGTGGCTCATAATCCTGGTATGCTGCATCAACGACCTCCGCAGCAGAACTCATGCCCATCACAACAGATGGGTGTCGCGGGATAGGCTGCACGTACCCAAACTGCCGCATCACACGCTCAGGAAGATGAGGTCGCACGGCCGTCCGGATGGGAGTCCGGATGTAGCCTGAGTATAAAGCTCGGACGTCCAGCTCTCTGTGACTCCTGTGCTCCTCATACGGTGTCCATATGACGTCCTCTGCCGTCATCTCATCGAAGAGAACTCGCCTCTCCATCAGTCCAGCATGCCCAGCCCGGGACTCGATCCACCTGCACGCTCTGGGCTGGTCCTCCGTGTACTCGGGGACCTCAATCCGCTGAATAATGGTGGGTGGGAAGTGCTCAAACACCCAAGCTACCTGGAGGGAAGAACAACCGCTCATCTGCTTGGTCTTCCTCCGTGAGGCATGACCAAGTGCATCATACAGTGTAGCTAGTGCAATGGCGCCCCACGCATACTCTGACACCCGATCAAGGTGCTGCAGCATGCCGATCCAATGGACAGAAGTGTAGTGTCCTCCACTCTTGTTCGCAAACAAGGTCGAGCCGAGGAGGTGAAGTAGCCACATCCGTGCTGCATGGTCATGCCGATGCTCTAAAGTACAACAAAGAAACCATTAATCATTTAATTCACATATAATAGTTGCAAATAAATTAAGTATACAGTACAACTAACCAGCAAGAGCCCTAGTGTAAAGAGTCTGCAAGAACCCGAATCGCAAGCCAATGGTCTTCACCGCCTTAAACTCCATGATGTAGTCCGTGGCTACCCCTCCTAAGAGCAGAACACAGGTCTCCGCTGCCTGTTCTCTGCTGGCCTGTCCGGGAGTATAAAACCTATCACCCATCGGCAAATGAAGTATAGATGACACGTCATCCAGGGTGATGGTCATCTCCCCGAATGGCATGTGGAAGCTGCTGGTATCCTCATGCCATCTCTCGACGAGGGCAGATAGAAGGGGTGTGTCTATCTCCAGATAGGTGCAACTGAAGAGCGGATAGAGTCCGGTCCCCTCCACACGCTGACGAACAGCGCTCATATCGTCTCCCTCGCCCTCACATGTCAGCTTTGCCAGCTTCATCCCAGCGCTGGCAAACTTCAACACACCTCTATCGGGGTAACGCGGGTCGATGCCTATAATATGATGCCACAGACACGGCGCAACGTGATGTGGGTAACGGACCAACAGTGACAGATCATCAGGCCCCCCTGGAAACGGTGCCTCTGTCTGGACTGGCACCTCATCCCGTCGTGCTCCAGCATCACCCTCAAGCTCCACACCAACCTCAGGCTCCACATCAACCTGAAGCTCCACATCAACCTCATGCTCCACATCAACCTCATGCTCACTCTCTGCCGAACTCTGAGGAGTCATCTGACGAGAAGGCGGAGAAGGCTCGGGAGTCGTCTGACGAGAAGGCGGAGAAGGCGGAGAAGGCTCGGGAGTCGTCTGACGAGAAGGCTCAGGAATCATCTCACAAGGGTCTCGACGCTCCTCATTTGATGTCCCACCAACATCCTGGTCCTCACCAAATCTGCCTCTGACTCTACGAAAAGAAGCATGCAGCCGTCTGTGGCGATCCTCAACATCATCCGGGGCTGTGTGGCGATCCTCAACATCCTCCGTGGCATCATGGGAGCTCCCAGCAACATGTGATTTCCTGCGCCCTTGGCTCTTCCTCTTAGCCATCTATTAAAAAATAATACTAATCAGATAATTGTAAAAGTACCAATTGATGAGCTTTATAACTGAATATTCATGCAATCAGCAAGAGATATGTACCAAGACAGATTATCAAGTATGTTGAGGATGTTTAGATCAACTTTTCTTTAAACATGATCAATATTAAAAGAAACAAACAGAAGTGGAACAATGCAAGCATACTATATAAATCTGGTTACATCATTTGGAGTTGATAAGCTGATACAATGCAAGCATACTATATAAATCTGGTTACATCAGCCCATTATCTTCAATTATTGTTGGAGGTTGGTTTAACACTTGGTGACTATACCCTAGCTGAAATGTGATTAGTGAATGTTAGCATTATTGACATGATCAGCTGTGTTGATACATAAGATTTTGAGCTTAACTCCTATTGATAACATCAACATGAGACTAGTACTGTCCCTCTATTTATAATACATCTCTTTCACCCCCTTTCTTCTCTCACCAAGAACCAACAACCCACAAGAATTTAAATGTGTTCTAGTGGTGAAATCAATCACTATTGAGCAATTCTGTCATTAAATCATGCATAACTCATGAACAATTCTGTCATTAAATCATGCATAACTCTGTCATTAACTCTAGAGCAATTCTGTCATTAAATCATGCACAACTCTAGAGCAATTCTCCCAGACTTTCAATGGTAGCTAACTCCATAACATTCTGTCATTAATCATGCATAATTATGTAGATAACTGGAATTGGAGTCAATAGATGAGTCAATGGTAGCTAATTTTACACAGCAGCACCAAAGATACCAAATATGGCATCAAAATATTTGCACATAGTAAAACAAACAGAGGTCTGGTTATTGTTCCATTAACATGGTATAGTCTGGTCACAGGATTTGTATAAATTGGATAGTATTAGAAACCTGAAGGATAGTGCTACTGCTTACAAAAAATATATGCAGCTACTGACTTGTTACAGACCAAAGATTGAGATAGGATCTGGGCAGGTGAGATAGGATCAGATTTGTTACAGACCAAAGATTGAGATAATGGTAATATTTTGGGACCCAAATACTCCATGGTATTAGTACTGAATGATTTCTTCCTTAATGTTTTTGTTATAATAGAAAATACATTGGGAAAAAGACATAGTAATCAAACTAGGCAATATAAATTGGATAGTATTAGAAACTTGAAGGATAGTGCTACTGCTTACAAAAAATATATGCAGCTATGCAGCTACTGACTTGGTGTCTTGAGTCTCAGGTATAATTACATGAATTTCAACTTTAACTTGTCTATCATTTAGTCCCATTAGCATGATTTCTCAATGATGACACACGTATACATACTTCCTATATTTATTGTTCCACAGCTACCATTTCATGCAAATCAAAAGTTATGCTAGAAAAGAGTAATGGTTCTGTCTCAATTATTCATGAGATTGAGAGTAAGTGTACCTGAAACAAGATAAGTCAAGTTCTCCCTTTGTGCTCAATCAAATCTTTTTGCTCAAGTTCTTAAGTTCAGAGGGGAATTTCACAGTTTCAACTGCTTGCCTATCAATAAAAACTAATGGATCAATGTTAAGAAAAATAAATGCAAACATGGTAGATAACAGGTGAGAAAATGCAGCTTCCAGAACTCAAAACTCAGGGTAGATAACAAACAGTGAAAGGGATGTGGATTTCAATTCGTTCTGGGGTGTGAAAACATGGTGCCCGTTCATGAACAATTTCACCCAACAATTTCACCCAACAATCAGACATCTTCAAATCGCTAAAGCCCTAAATCCACAAATTAATTTCAAGAATCCCTAAAACCCATTCGAATCCCTAACCCTAACAAGAAGATGACGAAGATTACCTCTATTGCAGTTGACGAAGAAGATGATGAAGAAGATGACGAAGAAGAGAGCTCCGAAGAAGATGATGAAGAGAGAGCTCTGATGAAGGCGAGCTCGATGAAGGCTGTGAAGGTTTGGAGGGCTTCGGAAATGGAAGTTCAAGAAGGATTTCGGAATGAAATGAGAAATGAGCCCGTGTTTTGGATTTAATAGTAACAGTGTTCGGAACTTTACCATCCGATGCATATCGGAATCGATATATCCAAAATATTTCGGAAATTGGTAGTCCGAAATAAAACACGGAGGGGCATAATAGTATTTCCCCACTTTTAAGTGGGGTGACATTTCTAAGCCCTGGGGTGCCAAATCTAGAGCTCGGGAAAAACCTTAACAAGACAATAGGGTTTATAGAAAACAGGAAGAACAAGATAGACAGTGAACTGTGAAGGAGGGAAAGAGAAGAGAGCACTGTTCAATTCCAATGTGTTAGAGTTCACTGATGGCACCTGTGCTTCTTCTTCGTCCTCCTCTGCTTCGCTTCATGGCCTCTCGCTACTTCTTCACTGCTTCTTCCTTCTCTCTTCGTTCTCTTCCTTATCCTCATTCTTCTTCTTCTTCCACTTCTTCTCTTCCTCTTTCTACCCTCTCAAAACCCAGGTATAAAGTCCTTCGCTTTCTGCTTTACCTTTGTTTTCTTTTACTTTCCCAGAAAATATTGTCCCTTTTTGCTCCTAATAATTGAAAAAAATCGGTTTTTTTTATAAAAGAAACGATTTTTTACCTGCCCATGTGCATTTTCTAGTGAGAATTGATAGAGTTGGTACTAGTAGTGTTACTATAAGCTGGAACAATGTCATTTTTGAGTTTTACCTGTGGTTTCTTAAAATGAGAATGATGGGGTTCTTGGGGTACTTTTTTTGTGCTGAATAGCTGATAAAGGTGGTTGCTTTTTTTTGTTTGTTAAAAAGTGTCTATTGACGAAGGTTGTGAAGATTTTGTTCGTTTTATCAGGACGAGTTTTTCTCAGAGAAAATGGTCTATTTGCCCTTTAGTACCTTGTTCTGTGACTCCAAAGGCGTATATGTCGTCGGTGCCAGCAGCTGAACCTTCTCAGAAAAATGAAAGTTCTAAAGCTTATGGCTCTGATCAAATTCAGGTATTTAGTTTGAAGGTTTTAATTTTGGATTGTACTTTCTAGCTATGAATCGGGAGTAGAATCAATAGGAGACGCAAAAGATGCGGATGCAAATAAAAAATATCTCCCGGATAAGCTTCGTGACCGGTTGGTCTTCGTATTGACATGACTGTAGATTGATTGATGTAAAATGCTATTGTGCTGCAAAAAGTGCATGAGTGTTATGTTAATTCATGTAATGTCATGTGTATTTCTTGTCCCCTCTAGAATATTGCTCTATCAAGTATGCTTGGATATGGCATGGGGTTATGGTTTATGGATTGCTGATTTTATTCCTCAATGGTTGTTTAGGTACTTGAAGGTTTGGATCCTGTAAGAAAAAGGCCCGGGATGTATATTGGAAGCACTGGCCCCCGTGGGTTGCATCATTTGGTATCTTTTTGATAATTACTTTTGTTTTTGCAGCAGTTTGATTGTTTTTTTATATGAGAATTTTCTGATTGAAGTTGAGTTTATTTTCTACCTTAGGTGTATGAGATTTTGGATAATGCTGTTGATGAAGCTCAAGCTGGATTTGCTTCCAGGATTGATGTTGTTTTACTTGCAGATGATTCTGTGAGCATCACTGACAATGGTCGTGGGGTATGCTTTGTCACTGATTTTTCTCATGGATTTATGTTGGTATACTTGCAGATGATTTGACTTTACATACTAGTTTCTCTCACTGAATGCAGATTCCTACTGACATGCATCCAACTACAAATAAATCTGCATTGGAGACAGTCTTGACGGTATTGTTGCATATTCTCGAATACTTAGTTTAGAGGATTGCTATGCTTTTAACATTTTCGGAAGGTCTAAGGTGCATGGTTCTCAAGATACCATACAACTATTAAATCTCAATTGAGCCTGTTATACTATTTTAACAAGAAACTAACTTATGTTTGTAGTGTAAGGAAATGCATTTTCCTATTTGGAAATTAATTGAGCAGTTGAATTATGGATTTAATCCCCCCCCCCACAATTATTGTTGTAGATTTTGCTATTCTATATTTCTATGTGCTCACATTTTCAGTTTGTCATTCCATGGCACAGGTAAAAGAATAAAGTTTTTCAACCTTTTCAACGCATGTGGTGTATGGAGTTATTTCCTTACCTGATTATCTATTTACTCTATAAACATGTGATATGAACATGGTGTTTTTGCCATGCATTAGCTTGTCTATGCTAATTTGATGATAAAATTATTTGATCTTCTGCATGTATGTGATTGATATTCTCCTCTTTGTATTATTCTTCAAGTTGTATTGACAATGCTCAGAGACTGAAATTCAAAGAACTGAATAAACTAATTTATATGTAAATCTGTACTGTGGATGGACCTTATCATTTTGTTTAGATAAAACGTTCATTTTTTGTGGGTCATATGTCATAACAAAAATTTCCTGGCCTTTGGAATATGTTTTTGCGTTTAATCTTTTTGCCTGATTTTTTATTGAGATAAAGATTATTCACTCTGATTAACTTTGCAGGTCTTGCATGCTGGTGGAAAATTCGGTGGTGCCAAAAGTGGCTACTCTGTTTCAGGAGGTTTACATGGTGTTGGTTTATCAGTTGTTAATGCTTTGTCTGAGGTTTGTCTTCTTTAAAAGTTATCTTTTCCCCCCAGTTGAACTTTACAATGCACACCCGAAAAGCTTGGGATAAAGAATTTGAGTTGAGGATTGACGTTATAGCTGATATTGACACATCTTGGCACATTCTTATCGAACGTTTATTTAGATGATAACAAATAGTACAATAGAAATTCTAGCAACATTTTTTCAAACACACTCTTAAACATAATTCATGTGATTGGTTTTTTTTTTTTTTAAAAGTCAACATTTTTTAATAAGTGAGAAAAATATATTGATTATTTTGAAAATAGGTCAATCACAGGGAGTGTGTAAGAGAGAGTATTCAAGAATGTGTTGCTAACCCTCCTCATAATACAATCGCTGTCATATTTTGTTTTCTTTCAGAGGTTGCTTGTTCTGGTTAGTTATCAATGTTGTTTAAAGATCTTTCAGATTTTCTTTTTAGCCGGAGGTTGCTTATTCTGGTTAGTGATCAGTATTATCTAAAGATCCTATTTGCTATCTAACTTAACAGGCACTGGAGGTAACAGTTTGGCGTGATGGAATGGAATACATGCAGACGTATTCTCGTGGTAAACCAATTACAATTCTGAAAGGCCTTGTGCTTCCTGCTGAAAAGAGAGATCTTCAAGGGACATCAATCAGATTTTGGCCTGACAAAGAAGGTCCATATAATCTTGTTCATTTATTTTTGGGCTATGGTTTGCTTGTTATTGTGAGTTTCAGTCTTTAAATATGCTTACATTTTTATCTCTACTTGACATGCAGTATTCACCACCACTATTCAGATTGATTACAACACAATAGCTGGGCGCGTTAGGGAGTTGGCTTTCCTCAACCCAAAGGTGAAGTTGTTGATATAAACTGTCTATTTGTAATGTCTCATATAGAATTTCACTTTTCTCATCAGAAATGGTCTTTAATGTGGATAATTTGTCATAATGTTTTAGTGGGGTTTCGTTATTTCATGAATGTGTAGATTAGTGATGGAATTTCCTTTCTTAACTAGAAGGGACATTTCTTTAATGTTAGATATAAAACCAACCATTCACGAATAATTGAGCCTTCACATAACTAAAGATTTTGGAGGAGTTGTTGCATGGCATTCTTTTTGGGAATTATAGGCCCAACTCTACTATACCAGTCTACCCTACCCCAAAAGCTAGCTTAGAGGTGAAGCATTGACGTACCATTTATAAGGATTTCTTTGGCCACATCTCTAGTCGATGGAAGACCTTAACATCCCCCCACACCCAGGCCTGTACATATGGAGCGTGGAGGTAACAAATTTGATATTTTATAGAAATGCCCTCATGCCCATCATGGGATATCTACCAGGAATGTTAAACTTCAGCAGGTGGCCCAAAAATGGATCTAGGATGGACTCTGTTACCATCTTGAAACTGGAAATATTCTGAATAACTGATTGATAATTGATATGATTCAGAAGAACAATATTAATATATAAGGTTTCCTAGTCCTAGTTAAACTAAATAGAGAAACAAACTACTAAACTACGACAATAAGATAACTAGGAATAATAACACCTTAAAACCAAACTCAATAAACTATATCCTAAGAGAATTTTTCCAACAAACTAAAATGTATAACATATATCTCAACAGACCACAGTGGTGACTGAGTAGTTAATTCTTTGGAAGTCCAAACCAGTTGAGGTACTTGGGAAGAGTAAAGCCATATCATAGGCCGATTTCCTAATATTTGTCTTATGGACAAGGCACCTTTAACAGGGGTGGTATTAATGATTGAGGAACCACAGTTAGCTTAGCCCAAAACTAAGGTCCTACAAGTGTTTTCCTCTGCAGAGCTAAGGCAACTAAGAATAGTATGCAGAATGTGGGAATTAGTTAGAAGGATGTGATGCAACTGAGTTGGTTAGAGGAGAGAGAAAAGGAATCTGATGTAAAGACTTATACAAGTGAGGCTGAGCTGTCTAATGTATTGTGTCCATTACTGGTCGTCTAGCCACCTATAGATAAAGACTTCTAGAAGTGCATTTTTTCTATCTGCTTTGCATCTTACCGTTGCCTTTTCTTGAACTTTGCAGCTTACTATCACGCTTCGTAAAGATGACAGTGATCCAGAAAAGGTCCAATATAATGAGTTTTTCTATGCTGGGGGATTGGTAGAATATGTGAATTTGCTCAACACTGATAAGGTCCTCTTCTACTTTTTACCTTTATTCTGGTATTTCATGGTCAATGTCTTCCATTTTCATTTTTTTTCATTGGTGTTAGTTTGCTTAGGGAGGATGTCTTATCTATCCTCATTTTACTCGTCAATTAAAATGTAAATTTCTGTTATAGTTGTACATATTATGATCTATGTTTGTATTTTTCTATAAAATATCCATCACAGAGGATATGGTGTTTACTTCACAACTCTATGCTCACTAGTTCGAATACTCACTTGGCGCTTAAGATTAACAAGTTCAACCGAGAGTGTTGCACTGTTGCTACATTTATCTGATGGTTAAGCCTTACAGCCTACAGAAGTCTTCTGAGAGCTTTGACTATTATCTGAAATCAGTTCTATCAGCTAACTGACCATTACATAATGAGACCATAATATACATGTGCGTGTTACTCTAATATAACTGGTGAAGCAATATTGAACACATACACACCCCTTCAATCTCTGGTGATAGGGCCAGATAGTAGTTAGTTAGAATTGTTATAGAAATGAAATGGTTGGGTGGTTAAAGTTGTTATGTGTAGGGAACAAGGTTGTTAATGGCGGATAGCGTAGCGTAGTGGTAGCGGCAAGCCCAAAAAACGCTATTTCGAGCGCTATATCGGACAATAGCGGTGAATATTGGAGTAGCGGTGAACCCCCAGGGTGCTACGCTATAGTGCTATTGCGCCGCTATCACGCGCTATTAACAAGCCTGGTAGGGAATAGCTTAAGTAGTAGAGAGGCTAGAATAGAAGCATTCAGGTTTGTTAACATTTGTGAACTGAGCATTGGCTCCTTTCAGAAAGGAGAAACCCTTTGTGAAGGAGAAACCTAGAAGGAAAATTCTCTCCTTAAATTTATGTCATTTTAGTAAATGTTAACGTATTCTTTATCTTTTCCTTTCTCTGTTATCTCATCTCTCTCTGAAATCTCAAAATATGATTCTCAGATCCAAACAATTGGGATCATATTCGATCTCTGCAGTGTATCAATTTAATGATCTGTGCAGGGTGATCCAGTGCCTGCATGCATGTTTGCATTTTACTGTTGGTTGTGTTGTGTGGTTGCCATTACACCTATATAATATATATGCTCTAACGGCAATGATACCTCTGGTTGATGTCTTATTTAATTTCAAGTTTCTTTTTATGCAATTGGATGGGTTTCCATTGAATGTAAATGGTGTAATCTATTGGCTGTATATTAAGGAGTAATGTTAGCAAAATCTATAGCAAAATCGCAAAATCCTAAGATTTTACGATTTTGCAGCACTGTTCCGATTCAAAATGCATGCAAAATCTTTTTTTGGTGGAATCCCGTAGAATCTTAGATTTTAATCGTAAAATCGTAAAATCCTATTGAATCTTACGATTCTAGTATTTTTTTAATTTTTGAAGCTGATTCCTAAAATTGGGGAAACTAGAGAGTTTTTTGACTTTGTGGAAAAAACAACCCACCACCCAGCATTTAGGGGATTTCGAAATTGAAGCTCTAATTGATTGTAGTTGCCAAATTTGAATGTTTAATTGACAAGAATTAATAACTGATTGTATATTTCGAAAAATCAACCTATGTGACCCAACCTTCATGCCTCTAATTGCCTATTTAATTCACTCATAGTAGAGTGAATTGAATCACGCATTCATGCTCTGTTTTCTGTAGTCTCTATCTAGGTCTCTTCCTCTTATGTTTTCTCTTCATTCTTCAACATCTTTGTTTTCCTTCATTCTTCAACGTCTCTGTTTCATCTTTTAATTTCATGTTCTAGTACTCTTATGATTTTGGATTGAGATTATGACTTGTATGGATGTTAATCTGATGAATTTTTATTCCAATTTTTGTTAAATGATGTGACTTACAAGATATCAATGCTATTTTTTTGTTTTTCTATTTATGGTAGAATCTTACGATTCAATTTACGATTATACGATTTTGAACCCCCTCTCCGATTCTACGTAGAATCTAGTTTTTCACAACATTAGGACTAGCGGCAACATGATTTTGTCAGTGTATTAAAAATGGTTCATTATTTTAATTTGTTCCTCGTAATTTAAAAACTACATAGCATGCCATATTTGGCTTTGATGTTTTCATTAACTTGTAAAGATAATATGGACTAATGACCTGTTGCAGAAAGCTTTGCATGATGTCCTGAGTTTCAGAAAAGAAATAGATGGAATCACAGTTGATATAGCTTTGCAATGGTAAGCCCTCCCTTCTTCCTCAGTCTTGCACTTACATCTCTGTTAGCTGGATTATTATCATCAAGTGTGTTTGGATTTGATTATCTCTATTTGGCGCTTGACTCTTAATGAAAAGAAGGATTTATTTGTGAAGTTAAAGGTTAAAAGTTCATAAGTCCATTCTGACTATTGGATTGTATAATTTTCTGTAATACGATTGAGAACTATTCGTAATTCCTTTTGTCAGTATGGGCGATTCATATAGTTTCTTCTTTACTAGGTGTGAAGATGCATATTCAGATACAATACTAGGATATGCTAACAGTATACGCACTGTTGACGGTGGCACACATATAGATGGTATGAAGGCTTCTTTAACAAGAACACTGAATAGTCTTGGAAAGAAATCCAAAGTCATCAAGGTATTCATCAACTGTTGTTTCTTTTTCCTTTTTTTGCACTGTTATCGTGCCTGTGCACTCATAAAGTAGAAGACTCTCAGTTTAGAATGTTTTACTTTGATATTCTCTGTGACTCTATTTACAGTTATAGTTATACTTCAATTATATAATGACCATTTTACCCCTCAACTTGTGTGCATCACAGTAACTACTACATAAAACACCAAACTACTTTCCTTAATACTGTACTGTATCCTTAACACAACCCGAACTTGTAGTAGGGTTATGGCACCATGGCGGAATCTCATAGAGGGTTTTGGCTCTTCACCATGGCCGATATCCCGCGATAGTCCGCCATAATCCGCCATCATTATTTGTCAAATATGGTGGGTTTTTGGCTCTCCGCCATTAACAACATTTACACATGGCTTGTTAAATATGGTAATTGAAAGATAACAAAAGCTCCTTTATCTGAAATGGACTATTTTATGATTAAAAGTCTATTCAAAGTTCCATTATTACATATCATCATCTGTTCTTTGCAGGAAAAGGATATCACTTTAAGTGGCGAGCATGTCAGAGAGGGTTTAACTTGTGTTGTCTCAGTCAAGGTTCCAAATCCAGAGTTTGAAGGGCAAACAAAGGTACTGCCTACTGTATATCTTATTGGACGGCTTATATTATTGCATCATAGGTTACCTAACTAAAATATTAATTTTTTCAGAGTCCATTATACTTTCCTTACATTTTATGGCATTCTTTTAAATTACTTTTTACTGCTCTCTTTCTTGCTTCAAGACAAGGTTGGGCAATCCAGAGGTGCGAAAAGTGGTTGATCAATCTATTCAAGAGTATCTTACTGAGTATTTGGAATTGCATCCAGACGTTCTTGAGTTAGTGCTATCTAAAGCCCTTAATGCTTTCAAGGTAGTAATTTATTTTTCAAATTTAATCGTAGGGTTTTTAGACCCCATTGCTCCAGATAGAAATTTTAGGGCCAGACCAGTTTGGTTTCTCTTTTCTTTTTCGGTTTCCATTTTCTATTTTCAGTTTTAATTATAAAACTGCTACACTGTTTTCAATTTGTTTCAATTCAATCAGTGAAAACATCTTTTATTGCTTTCACCGTTAGCTATACAAAATTTTGAAGACAAAAAATAAAATGAAAACAAGGTGACAGTTTTTAAATTCAATCTGAGAAAAAAAAAACCAAACAGGACCTTAGGCTTTTCTTCATTTTCATTATTATTTTATTATATAGTTTAACCAGAAAACTTTCTTCTTGTGAATTCTTTTTGCCTTATTAGGCAGCTCTGGCAGCAAAAAGAGCAAGGGAATTGGTGAGACAAAAAAGTGTATTGAAATCTTCATCTCTTCCGGGAAAACTCGCTGATTGTTCATCCTCAAATCCTGAAGAATGTGGTAAACTTGCTTCTATTTTATGGGAGTAATTTTGGTTCTTGCTTCATATTAAGACATTCATTTGAACCATAGTTGTGCGATATTGTCTGATCTAGTCCAATGATAAGAATTTTTCGTATCAATTACTTTTAGAATGTGTCATTATTTTTATTTAATTTTTTGTAAAATTGCCATAATTTCTATGTTTCATACTAATTTGAAAGTACAATCCATATGTCATCTCTTTGGTATATATTTTTCTGCTCTTGTATCTCTTAAGCAGTTTAGTGATTATTGCTCATCCTTTCATAATCAACTTAACTGAATAAAAAGCCAGATATTAATATGACAGAACATAACATTCGTTTAATTAGACCAACAACCAAAGCCTTCTTCCACTAGTTGGGGTCTACTAACAGATCAAATGACGCATCATGTTCTATCATGAATCATGTCTAATTACGGACCATTTAAATCCAAATCTTTCTTAATGATTTGACCTTTAGTTTTCCTTTGGCTCTCTCGCCCCCTAGTTATCGGGATATAATCCATCTGTCTACATTTATAAAACATGCTCAATATATTTACATTACATATGTAGAGCTGACATGTATTCTAGCGTAGTTGATAAAATTAACTGAGATCCTTTTGGCTTAATCTTTTAATGTCGTTCCATTGTTTTTTGAGTGGAAAGTTCTTTGTTCTTTATCCCCATATGGCAGAAATTTTTATAGTTGAAGGCGATTCAGCTGGAGGAAGTGCAAAGCAAGGGCGTGATAGGCGCTTCCAGGTAAAGTATACATTTTGTATGAAACCCACAAAAGTATAGCTACCTGACGTGGAAATATATACTTTTAGTCTTGTTTTTATGACAAACTACCGAAAGTTTGGAACTATTGAGGACTGGCTCTCTTAAATATTGAGCTCTTAAGTTTCGCCACAGTATGTGTTTCATTAAACACACATTCTCATATAATATCATTACATGAACCACCTTTTCCAAAAGCTTAAGCTATTAGGAAAAGCAAATGAATGACTGTTATATTATATCTTCAACATGTCTCCTCATACAAAAACCATTTAGGCTTGAAGTGTGCTTAGTATCTTGGCCCACCCACCATTTGCTGAAATCCCACCTTTACTTTGGAGAAATTAGACCGTAATCAAACTCTAGACACTTGGCTATAGAGGTTCTAATATCAAGTTTTGAATAAACTATTTCTTAATCTTAAGGTGTTAGATAAAGTCGCATGAATGGTTTTTATACTATACCCCTAACAAGCAACAGCCCTTTAGCCTTAATGTGTAATTGTGAACAACACTCAACCTCGCTATACCTTGTGCTAAAATTCTTCTTTTTTATTAGAATGGAGGCAGCAATGATTGAACCCCTGATCACTTGTCTAGAAGCCTTTGATATCATATCAAGGGCTAACTCTCCTAGAAGCTTAAGCACTTTGGTGAAAGATTAAACTGGTTTTATTAAATATTATATCTGTAACAGAAAGTTTTTATTCTTTCTTAATTGTCATGACCATCTAAATGCTTAATCTTTTAATTGAAGACCATTCAAATCTAATATGAAACCCTTTAGGTGTCTTCACCCAACAGCTACACGAGAACGGTTTTGTACTATATTTCTAATATTGATTAAACTTGTTGACTAATATATGCATTAGTGTTTTATTTAGAAGCCAAGATATGTAAAATTGGACTTGTGTTTTAAAAATTGCCACTTGATTAGATCTTGAAAATCAAATCTCTAGAGGGAACTCATGGAAGTCTTTACTAAATCATTTTATGTTTGTGTGTATTAGTGCTTGTTTTTCTACTTATTGTATCTAATCATTTATATTTTCTGTTTACTGATGTGTGGAGCACTTTACTAGATTGGAAGTTCATTACCTGAACAAAAAGAGAAAAATGCACAAATATTTGGGTTTGTTTAAGTTTATGTAATCAGACCATATTTCTTGCAGGCCATTCTCCCTTTGAGGGGTAAGATTCTGAATACTGAAAGGAAGGATGAAGCAGCAATGTACAAAAATCAAGAGATACAAAATTTAATTCTTGGTCTTGGTCTTGGAGTGAAGGTTAGAACTGTTTCTGTTTCATTTGTTTGCCATTAATGGTGTTAAAGCAGAGAAATGAAAAGATTGATGAATGAAAGATCTGTAAAAACTAAAAAACAGTCCATTATCAAGCTTTAACTATTACTTACAGGAAGGCTCTTTTATAGCTAAAGTGCAAGTTGTATCAAGCTTTTTTTTATCTGAAGAAACTAATTCCTAATCATATGGAAGAGTTCAATGGTAAGAGTAACTTTCAAGCAACCTGCTTAAAATAAAAAATTTCTGATTTTAAATAGTAAAGACAGCCTTTAACTTGTTGTGACTCCCAAATGAAAGACTACATAAAACCAAGTAGATGACAACTGATATGAATTTTAAAGAGAATTTGGAGACAAAAGTAGAAAAGTAGAGATAGGCAGAATGAGAAAATGGTAATCAAGAAAGCCTACAAATGCATTGGGTGTTAATGTTGGTTTTACAATGGGAACCACCTATAGATAGCAATGTGACTAAGTTATTACTAGCATTGCAGACCTGTAATGAATTGTAAAATTGAATTCGAAAAGCGACTTCTGGATAGCAATGTAACCAAGTTATGACTAGTATTCTCCAAGCCAGTGTAAATATTGATTTAAAAAAAATATATCAAAAGTATAAATCTTTGTTCACTCATGCCAGAATTCTATGCTCTTAACTTCATCAACTATTATGTAGCAATTTAATTAAAAATGCGTTTTTTATGGTTCAGGGAGAGGATTTTAAAATGGATGCACTCCGATATCACAAGATTATTATTTTGACTGATGCTGATGTAGATGGTGCCCACATCCGAACTCTGCTATTGACATTTTTCTTTAGATATCAGGTTAAGTATACCGGAAATTCATGCAAAATTACACTGGGAATAATATATAAAAATGATCAAACTGATGTGGTTTTCTTGCAGAGAGCTTTGTTTGATGCAGGTTGCATATATGTTGGTGTTCCGCCACTATACAAGGTCTGCCTTAAGTTTTTGCTACATGGAAGGTTTATCAGATATAAATATATAATCAAGCTAACTTCCTGCTATCTTTGCTGAAATAACCAGGTCGCTAGGGGAAAACAAGTGCAATATTGCTATGATGACGCTGATCTTAAAAATATTCAGAAGGCATTCCCTCCTAATGCTTCATACAACTTGCAAAGGTTTAAAGGTATGATTAAAAGTTGTGTTAGTTACATTCTTCTCGTATTAGAATTAATTGTAGGCTTGTATATCAATTTTGATAGAATAAATTAAAAATAAAGCATGAAATTATTTATTTGAGTTACAAAGTGGAGAAACATGTTTGACTTTGAAAGAGGAAATGGATTCACAATTATGGGTGTTCGAAGTAAGAAATAGGTTCCAAAATAATTGTGCATGCACCCTATTAGAGTGAATAGGAAGGTTAGGGATATGAAAATATCGCCTATATGTACTTGTGTTTGTGCCAGCTGGAATGCTAGCTGGACACACTTATCTTTTCTGTTATTCTGTTATGCTAGCTGTCAATTCTGTTATGCCAGCTGTCAATTCAGTTAGGAAGTGGTTATAGCAGTTAGGTTGTTAGCTTAGCTTGCTAAACATGCTTCTACAATCCTATATAAGGATTCATCTCTTCTGTATCAGATTACCGATTTCATAATAATAGTTTCAGATGCATTTCTTTTTCTCTCTTTCTGTTTTCTCTAACATGGTATCAGAGCCTATCCTAGATCCATTTGTTGTTTGTTGTGGAGACTTCCCATATTTGGGGCACCCGTTGTTGTTGATCCCACGTTCCAGGTTGTTCAGTCCTGGACGTGAGGGGGTGTGTTAGAAGTCCCACATTGGCTAGAGATAGAGCATAGATAGCCTTTATAAGGGGTAGTGCAAACCTTAACTCTTGATTCCTGATTTCTGTGAAACTTCTGCATAAATCTTAGAGGAAATTAGCCATTTTTAATGTCAAAGAGTTCTTTCCTATACATTCTGGCTTTACTTGCATCATATTTAATATGAGGAATGTAGAGAAAAATTCATTCCATTCTAAATCTTACCAAATATAATGAGCGGAATAGTGGTTTCAATCCATTTCATATTCTCAAAATGCTATGCTAGTGAATTAAAAGTGACCTCTTGTCTGAAAGCTAGGCTTTTAATTAACTCTACCATCAGTGGGGTGTTTACCAGATGCCTGTAGTGAACAATATGTTTGTTTAAAAAAGAAAGAAAGATTTTTGTCTCTGAAGTTTTTTCTTAATGCACATCTACCGCCCATTTATTCTAGAAGAGACTCCTATGTTTCCCTAGTTCTGAATTATTGTCTTTCTCTGGGAGCTAGTTATTTTACAATGTTTTCATGATTCTATCCATAATATTGTGCTCGTGTTTGTTTTACAAATGTAGGGTTGGGAGAGATGATGCCTTTGCAACTATGGGAAACAACCATGAATCCAGAAAGCAGGTTGTTGAAGCAGTTAAAGGTTGAAGATGCAGCTGAAGCAAATATTGTTTTCTCGTCTCTTATGGGTGCTCGGGTATGTGCACTATTTCTATTTGATGTGTATTTTTACTTGAATTTTGTAGTTTCCATATGTTTAAGCACAAATACATTGATCATAAAGAAATTTTTAGGGACCATATTTGACAAGTAACTTGTGATTTCAAATTTTCAGTTACATGCTCTACCTAAAAGGGGGGAAATCATCCATGCATTTAGTAATTTAATCTATTTATGCATTAACTAATTAAAATTACTCCAAAAAGGTCAAATCCCTTCACCACATACAATTGAAAGGTCAATATGGTTGGAGAAGTGTGATAAAAGTTCATGGTATTATACTATTATGTCATTATGTTTGAGAAATATAATATAATATAATACCATCATGTGTCTTCACCTAATAGTTTGAGCTTTTCGGATAGCTGGTTTATGACATGGTATCAGAGCTCTTATGACCAAATGGTATGAGTTGTATCTATCAAATAACCAATTATCCTGAATGCTTAAGCTATTGGGTGAGGGCCACTTGAATGGTTTTATATTATTATTTCTAGCACGCCCCTCACGCAATAGCCTGTTTGGGCTTGAAGCGTAGACAATGCACAAGCCCACTTACCATGTGCTGAAATTAAACTTTTTATTAGAAGAATTTGGGGCGGCAAGCATCGAACTCTAGACCGCTTGATTATAGAGGATCTGATACCATGTCAAATAACCAATTATCCCAAAAACTTTAGCTATTGGGTATGGGCCACATGAATGATTTTATATTATTATATCTAACAGTATCTTTGTTGCCACCCAGTATCCTACTAAAAAGTTGAATCATGACATTATGCTCTATATAATGAACTTAAGGACCATGATAGATAAACTGGTCCTTTTCTGAACTAGTTGATATATTATACTAGCCAGTAAATTCTTGTTTTGCACTTGTTTCTTTGTTTTCTTAATATTCTGTTTGAATTTTCCATTAATCTAAGTTTTCTTTCAAAATATATTTTTGTTAACCGTTCAAAAATGGCATTTTAGATTTCAAATGATACTATTTTTTAACTTCCAAATATGCTTAAAGGTTGAAGTTCATTTTGTGATCCCCCAATTTGTGATATGCATTTTTTTCTTATGTTGAGACTTGAGACAAACATTAAACATATAGGTATTTTTCCATCTTTCTCTCACAATCTTGCTGGTGGAAACTACGGTGGTTTATGTACCTATACAGAAGTTGTAACGATTAGTTTGTTATGTTCCCTTTGTTCTTCCTCCATTATGATGCATGTCACACTGGATTTCTTTTTCAATACACACACTTAAGATACCTGACATGTTTGGTCAACTAGACCATTTTTTAAAAAAGATTTTGATGTGAAAAAAGAGACTAATTGTCGTCCTAGAACTTGTACTGAGTCTTCAATCATACAGGCGTACTGAAAATTTGTTCATATTGAGTTGTGCTGTGAGCTTAAAATTACTAGAATGTTTCCTCGGTTAACCGTGTAGATTCCTAGGCACAATAGATAACAGGTGATCTCCAGTCAGCTAATTAGGCTCTGTTTGCATTGCCAACGTCAACTAACAATAACATTCACCCAGCGGAGTACAATACCTTCTTTCACGTTCTGAGCTTTGTAATGTGTGTTTTTGGATTGAAGTGTGTGAATGTTGTTTGAAAGGCTAAACAAACACGCACTTAATCATTGTGGTAATGTGGCCATAATCCGAATTTTGATTGTAATTTGTTTTAGGTGGATGGTCGAAAGGAGCTGATACGAAATGCTGCAAACATGATTAATATGGATCAGTTAGATATTTGATGGTGCTGCTAGCTGTGTAGAAATTGAATGTCTTCCTTGTTAATTTACCATACACTTCATCATAGTCAAGAAGGAATTTTCTTTGTTGAATACGGAGACGTCTCAATGGAAGCAAGGTTCCTGACTTTTCATTGGAGTCATGTGGTGAGTTTAAAACAATGTACACAGGGCACAGTGGAGCGACCATTTTGTTGTTGCTGGGAAATTTGAGAGGCTTGTTGGAGGTCTAATTTGATTTCTTCAAATCTGAAAAGTGTATATTTTTCTGCCTCACCTATTTCTGATCATACATTTTTGCATCTGTTTGTGTAATCATATTCAGATGTTACCTTTCAAAAGTTACCACCACCTGAACTCAGTTATTGATCTTGCAATGTAAAGGTTTAAATTGTAGTGTATTCAATCCAACTTACTTCGGTAGGGACAAATTTGTCTTTTTCATTATTATAAAATTAGCTGTGATGTTTAAAATTGAACTCTACAATATGATGAGCAATTAACTATTATAAATTTGGCATCAAAATCTTCTTAATTGTAAAAATTCTTGATCACATTAATTTTAACCATCTGACCCATTGGTTCTTTTTTTGGTACATCGGAAAGATAAATTGCACCCGTCAGGTTTAACTCTCCCTCTACCCAAGCCATATGTCCCCGGCTCCTACCACTTGAGCTATCCTACGAGGACTCTGACCCATTGGTTTAACTCTCTTTTATTTCTTTAATTCTAAATAAGCAAAAATTAATTGTGAGATAGTAAAATTTGATAGGACATTTAAGTTTAAGTTAATTTTAAAAAAAGTTTAAGTTTAAGTTTATTAACAATTGAGGTTTTCTTTTCCGATGTAACAAAAAAAACAATTGAGGTTTCGCAAACACATCTCTTCAAGTAAATGCAAAGTGGCAAAGTAATTGAAAATCAATATTAAATAAAAAACGAAAATTTGATATTTTAATGACAAAAAATGAGGACATTTGCTAATAGAATGTATACGAAGAAATGTCAAGAAATATGGCGGTATAATTGTGAAAAAAGTGGTAAGAAATAATTAAACTTCATTTTTTTTTGTTCAAAAAAATTAAACTTCATTTGAATGATTTACGTTGAGTTGTTCTCAGAAAATTCGGAAATTTCTCAAATGTAGGCAATATTTTTCTCAAAAAGAAATTATAATGGTACAAGCAAGTGTGTAGATCAACTGACACAAGGATGTCCTAGTTAAAACAGAGGTCTTGGGTTCAAAGTTATTGTAAATGCAGCTGCGTTAAATACTTGATAGAGAGCTTTGTCACTCATAGTCGTCCACTTGCCTACGGTCTCGATATTGCGCAAGCAATTTAATAAAAAAATAGAAATTATGATGGTACAAACAAAATGTAATGCATGCAGCTATATAGGGTTTTTGATTGGTAAGTATTTTCTAAAGTAAACTCTTTTAGTAATTTTTATTGTTTTTGTAATATTTAAAAAATAAAGCTTATATATTCTCTCATGACTCATGCATTCCTTTAAAAAAAATATTTAGTTAAATGATTTTACTTGTTAACTATTTAGGTGGCAAGTTCAGTAGCAAACTTCACCGGTGGTGAGAGAAAGTAGCGCATTCACTTTTGTATCACTAAGCGACTAAAGTAAAAGCACCGATAAAATTTAAATATAGATTAATCTCGGACACAACACCACATCACATTTCAACCCAAAGTGAAAAACATGAATAAACGTGTTTTATAACGGTCTTTATTTTTTTGGTACATCGGAAAGATAAATTGCATCCGCCAGGAATCGATTCCTGGACCTCCCTTACTCAATCCATATGTCTCTCAACTTCTACTACTTGAGTTATCCTACTGAGACACTTTTTTTTATGGCGTTCTAAACGCAATGTACTGTAGCATGAATTACAAATTGATTCTTAGAAAGTATAGATAGAAAAAATGAGAAAAAAATGATCAAACATTTAAAAAAAATTGGAGACTCACCAACAAACACTTTGTGAAAAGGTAGTAGGAATCAGAAAAGAATATGCCATAAAATTGCATCAAACTAGAAGAATATTGCTGGTGAGTGGCACGCAAGATAGAGAATATGCCATAACAGAGAGAGAGAGATATGAACATTTGTCCGAACATAAACTCATGAATACAGCGATTGTTTTACTTCGACACGGTGCTCGTAGAAGACAAGACAACCCATTTGTGAAAGTTGAAGGCTTGTTGTAAGTGCAGTCTCAATGCCCACTCTCTCAAGTCTCAACAACCATGCATTGATTTCTGAGTGTTCTAAAGACTAACCCGTAAGATTAGTTTGATTTGATTGATTCACTTATTAGAGGCTCAAGTTCAATTATACTGTTCTTTATGATATTTGAATAATTTGATTGTCTCAACCATTTTCAGGTTCCTATATAGGAAAAGTGATCATCATAGTTTTTCATGTTTTATTGCATAATAACTTGTTTAATCAAACAACAACATAATTAGCCTCTCAACATACTACTAAAGAAATGCTTAGTGCAGTTAATTATGTTTGCATTTTGAGTTGTTATTATTATTGAGCTAATAAAGTTGAACAGAATGAAATGAAAATTTATTTCATTTGCTGCACTTATGGGACATTTTCGCGATACTTTATTTCGATCAGTCGTAGAGCTATTTACTGGAATTGAATGTGCAAGCTGTCCAAATAAACTGTTAAGTTATCATTCTTTGTTAAGAAGTTTAGTGAATTTGATATTTATGATTGGGATCCTTCTAGCTATATTTTTTTAGCTTTGATTGCCATGGCACAAGTGATTCCGGGGCATGAATTGTTAAGTTACTTAGATCAGATGCTATGTTGAATATAATGAATGCTTCATTAAAGAATGCCTAAACTTCTTAGGTTATTCACAAAGGTTTCTCCAACATGGGAGCCAACCTTAACAAATACAGCAGGGTTTCCTATTGGAGCTTCTACCCATGCTTCACTTCCTTGTTTGGAAAATACTTTTCCTGTCCAGATATGTAGCCAACCGCTACTCTCTCCCATTGTAAAATAAGCTTTTACTTTCTTCTTTCCTTGGTCAAGGACAGGCACCACTAGGAACTCAGAACCAACTAAGAACTGCTCATAACTCAAGTGATGCACGCGTTCATCGTTAGGGTAGTGGAGAAATAGGTGGCGGCATACTGGTAGTCCTTTCTGCGCCGCTTCCTGTTTACAGAAGAACATGGGATTTTTAATTGCCTGTTGAGTTTGCACAATTTATGGTTAAAATACTGAGTAAAGATAGAATTTGGGATCACCTTCACAAGTTGAATTCGGTAAAATTTCCATGCTGTGTATATTTTTGCAGAGCGCGCAAAGTGTGACAGAGTTTCTTGGTTTGAGTAAAACTGGCTGTTGCATGAAGGCTTGTTTCCCTGCTTGCAGGGAAAGCATCAGTAACTCATTGCTATTGAGCTCTAAACAGTGAAATTGATTGAATAAAATGTTACTTTTCTTTTTTCCATAAGATGACCCCTAATATTCAGATTGCAGTATTTCTTGAGTATATTGTGGATTAATTCATTTTTATTTGTGAAGAATAAACATGTAACAACAAGTTGGTATGTTATGTTAAGATGCACAGCTAAGTACTACTTTTGAGGGTGAAGCTCCCTTTTTAGAGTCAAGTAATGCAAAATATTGCTATTATGCATGCATCTGTGCTGAGTATTTATAAAACGATTAATAGATAGAAAATTGAAAAAATCAGCTTGATGAAGGCTTATGTCATATTGCAGGTATTTTACTTACTTCATGGGTGCGGAAGACTGTGGTGAAAGAATTTAGCTCACTCCATCGCATAAGTAATTCTTGACTTCTTCTGTATTTAACTAGAGGTAAGTTTACTGTACAATATCCTCCAATGTCACTGTGGTTAAAGGAATAGCCAGAAATTCCACTGCTGAGTAGGCCAACTACAGAACTCTTTATTCCATCATTTGTTTGCCAACTTACCATTTGGTCTCCTTCCCAGAATAGCATTGCCCACTTGGGGCTATCTCTAAAACCAGCCCTCATGAAGAAAACCAAGCCCTCTTCTTGGTCTTCCTTCACCTTGTTCTTACTATTCCATTCTTCCACAAGTTCTCTGTTAATTTGGGCCCATAGTTCTGGGTATCTGTTATGAGCTGAAATAGGATCTTCACCTGAAATGGAAGGTACCAAATCTTAAGTAACAATCACAAGCTCATGTATGATGTACAAGCTGTAGTCTTGGCTTGGTCTCTTTTTTCCTTGAAGATAAGAGGTGGAATGGTGGGAAAATATTCAGAAAATTATCCTTGGAGGAAGTTTTGGTAATTAAGGACCTCATGAAGAACAACTTTAGTGCATGTTTGGATACACGGTGGAAAACCACACCCAGACTAAAATCATGGTGGACAGTCGCTAAAAAGCCAAGGAAAGTTGCTTCTGCCAACCGTGATTCTGGCCTCACCGTGGTATTCCACCGTGTATCCTAACATGCACTTACTGGCCTATTTAGTGCACTTTACACATTGAGCTAAATTAGAAACTAAAGAAAGTATCTAGATGATAAAAGTTATGATATGATTTGCAGTCAATGGATGAACTAATTTCATACTTTAACTCAACCCACTTTTCTTTTTGTGGTTTTCTATCAGCTGACATTAGAAAAAACTCATGGAGCAGGTCAGAATGTTGCAATGAGAACAAGTTTTTGGGACAAAAAAAGATATGGGAATCGGAACCTGAATATAAAATAGCGTCAACAGGAAGGCCTTCACCAAAATCAGCCATCCACCCTCTAACTCCATCATCCGCCATTTCTCCTAGAATCTGCTTGAACCAAGTTCCAGTCTTTGGGTGCGTTAAATCTAGCATTCCAACGTCAAAAGCCGTATTTGGAACCATGTATGGATTCCCAGTACAGTCTTTCACCAATATGTCCAACTGTTTTGCCTCCTCAAACAGGTTTCTCCTTTTGTTTTGCTTCTCATCAACCTATAGGATCAGAGAAAAGGAAAAAGAAGATTCATATAACTAGGCAAGCATGTCTTACCAGGGGCACTACTACCATGATTTTAATTGACTAGAAAGGAATGAAGTTGTGAGAGCAATGCTAAAGAATAATTATGAACTAATGATAAAAATGCTGTTTGATTCGAGAGAAACAAGTTAATGACAATAACATTTATACTTGGAGTGTAAAAGAAGCATTACCGGAGCTAGACAGGGATTGCAATAAGTCATAACTTGAATATGCTGAGTGCTAAGTTCTTTGATAAGTTCATTCCACCCCCAATATCTTTGTGCATCCACTTCCCAGTTCCACCAGAGTTGTGAACCAATCATTGTTTCTCTCTGCCCTACCCAATCCTGTGACGTTTCCAGTAAATAATGAAGTTTCAAAACAACAAAGAATCATGATATTTGCGAGTCTGTGAGGGTGTGTGGACAAATCCAGTTACGTGAAACCCAGTTGATTTCTAGTGGCTTCCAAAGTTCTTGTTAGAAATCTGTGTGCGTAAATTACATTACTTTAATTCTTGCAAATGGTTAGTTCAAATCAAATTGAATAAGCTCTAAGCTCTATAGAAGCAAATAGTACTGTGAATTACAGTATTTTTTATTGAAACAGGATAGTGTATATGTCCTTAGAATACTCCCCCCCTTTCTTTAAGTGTAGGACTGAGGGATTACCTGCAACCAAAATGCTGAGACAGGAACGTCATGAGTCTTTAGTTCATCCCAAATATGACGCACCGCATCCGTGCCACCCTGCATTCCAACTATAGCACCAGATACTATCCACTCTGGAAGCTCAGGTAGCCTTCCGATGGTTTCAGTGAAATGTTCAATCAGTTCACAAGGTGAGTTCCCATGCAATATCCTCCCTTCAACTGAGTTTCCATGTATCTGTAAGTGCCAGTATACAGAAAATTGGAAACCACAACTTTAACTTTATATACAAGTATACGAGTCATGATTTTCCGTATTCATTATACACTATAATAATTAAGTATATCCAAATTTGTTGAGACCTTTGATGCATCCATCATTCCATTATGGAGAGTTATATGTAGCTCAACTTCCTCAATGTATCAACTAAATTCATTTGTCATCACATATAAATTCTTTCAGCTATTGTGAGATGGACCACATAAGGAGAGCCTTGGTGTGCTATGGTTGACGTTGATGCTGTGTGACTAGATGCTCAAGACCTCTTGCAAATGTAAGATAATGTTATTATAGAAGACCCATAATGAATTCAATTCTTTCATAGACCCCATCATGGTAGGAGCTTAATTGCACCGTACTGCCTTTATTGTAAAATTGACCCCACTCTTACAAATATTTACCAAAATAGTAGACAAGTTTTTGTGTATTTTTATAACAGTTCATTGTTCCTCTATGCAATGCTCCTCATTTTCACACTAGTTCAAAATTTCCTAGCAATAATTACTCCATCTAGTCTTGAGTAGTTCAAATAGATCAAGCCAGTTAATATAGAAAACTTGAACTATTTGTATCTCATAATTTGTGTCACAATACCTGTATCTGTACTCTGTCAAGTCTAGTAAGATCGAAAATGGTGTAATCATATCCTTCAAGGTAGACAGATTTCATTTTTGATGTCATGTAGAATGGAGAAGGAGCATATGTTGTACTTGAATCACCCCCTGCCCTGTAAATAACAATGAAATGTTATCATTTTATTGTCATCGTCAACAAAATATGTGCACCTTCTACTTTACTATATTGAATTTGGTTTATGAAGCTATTGCATTGCATTACCTGTAACTGACCAAGTTAGCAGCAAAAGTGATAGGTTGATCTCCTCTTCCAATACCTTGTTCTTGAACAAAAATGGGTACCCTTTTGCCCTTAAAGTTCATGTGAGAAAACTGCTCCCCAAAACCATAAAATCTCTCATTCTCATCACTTGCATATGTCAACCACACTCTGTTGAATTCTTTAGATTTTGGGATATCCAAGTCTGCTATTTCTTCCTCCACAGAAGAAACCAGGACAAACCCTCTTGGCCTTGAAAAGTACCACCACCAACCCAGCCTCTTTTTTCTATTACTCAGCCTTTTCTTAAAGCCCTTGTATATTCCTGAAGCTGCCGGAGAGACCGGGTTGCGCGAGACGACGTAGTTAGCTTTCTCAATCTTCACCTGAAACCCCACCTGATGTTTGGTTTTCTGATTGAACAAAACCCAATACTTTGCATAAGCAGAGGGTCCTTTTGCTTCAAACTGCATATTTGTTTGAATTCCATGCTTTTGAAGCCTTCTGTTCTTCTTAGTCTTGTTGAAAAGCTTTCCTGTGATCAACAAACCAGGAAGCTTGGTTTCTTCTGCGTCATCAGTGTTCTGGTCTGAATCTGATCCTGCATTCCCATATGAAGAATCTGCAACAACTTCATGTTCCAAACCATGATCAAATTGATTGATAATCCTAATATCCTCAATGGTTTGATGGTTACAGATCAGATGAACATCTCTGTCTTTGATCAGAAAGGATCCCCTGCTTTCTTCCACCTCTGTGTCAACAAGTGCAGCTGAAATAAAAGCCTTCCCTGGGATTGTAGACCAAATGGATCTGGTTGCCTGAGAAAGATGAGAAATTGAGAGGTGCCCACCATTGATGGAGGACCAAAGAAGCTGAAAATCATTGCCAATTGAGAAGGTTTGATCTGTGTGTAACGTTTTGGAATTGATGAACAGAGAACCTTGGACACAAGGAATGTTGGTTGAAGCAGAAGAAGGGAATGGGTTGTTGAAAAGCTTGTGGTGCTTTTTGCTTATCTTAAGGATTGCCATGACAGAAATAAACTTAGTAGAAGAGAAATGAAATGATTAGTTTAATGATGTTTTTGAGTTCTTGGGTTACCTATGAAGTTTTCTATAGATAGTTTTCCATTGCATGCAACACTAGAAAGAGGATGGGAAGTCCCTTTTTTTGTCAAAAGAGGATGGAAAAGTCCTTTAGCGTGTCATAAGGCCCTATTTGACTTCTATTCAACAAAAGAAGAGTATGGTATGGTATGGTCACAGCAACCAAAATTGATTGGTATGGCAGTGAAGAGTTTGATGACCAGAGATTCCTTCTTATGTCCATTTATATTTAGGTATTTTGGCAGGAGTTGGGTTTTCAATAATGGGATAGAATCGATTTTAAGGGAAAAGTAATTTTGGATGTGCATGTGACATGCACTCCAAAGCACGTTATTTCAAAAGCTACACATGTGTGTCAAGTATCAACATGATTTTCTTCCGACTAAATGTGATTTTTAAAAATGAATGTAACTGATTTTTTTTTCTTTCAAATTTAAATCTGATCTGACTGAATTTAGTTAAACAATTTAATTAAGCGCTTATGACAAGTGTTTATTCATGAGTTATTTGAAAATTTTATTTAAATAAACTGAAAATATGTTATAAGAAAACATAAACTCTTATATATTCATTCGTAAGCTATTGTGAATAAAGAATAAACTTAATACAGCCAACATAAGTTTTCTCAAACATGCTCTTGTTATAAGTTCTATTAAATAAGTTAACTGATATTGCTTCTTTATTATAATGAGTTTATATGTTCATAGTTTTGTGTCACAAGTTTTCATAATAACTTTCATATGTACGTAACCCAAATTGTGGCAATATAACTGTCACAACAACATGAAAATACCGGAATAACGTTCAAAGCATGCGAATGAATCTTCCCTACATCGCGTAACTATTCCTAACTATGAATCTTCCCTCATTGTCGGAAAAAGTTCTTAGTTTAGGATCTTGCTCTCCAGTGTATGTGATCATTATTGTTATGTTTTTCTGTTTTTTGTTTGAGTGACTCATATAGTACTTTCTTGGATCATTCAAACAGTATAGGGTCCTTTTATTAGGATGAGGATTCAACTTTCCACTGGTCATTCAAACTGTATCTGGTCTTGTTATGAAGAAGATTCAACATGTGATGATTCTACTTGAACGTTGCACTCAAACAAGTCCAGGTTAACTTTATAACACATAATCCTTATGGATATACGCAAATACCTCAATAATTTGAGATTGAAGGGGATTGTACTTCTTGATGTTGATGATGTCCTTCAGGATAATTTTACAATATCCTCCTACAAATCTTCTTATTTGCTAAAATATGTTTGGCTTAATTGCATTTTTATACCTTAATTTAATGCTTTCTTAATTTTGGTCCCCCAAATTTTATTTCGACAATTTTGATCATCCTATTTTTTAATTAAGCAGATAGGCACAATAAACTGTAAACTAAGTGGATATAATTTTAATTTTTTTTCAGCCTTCATGGCATTAGGATTTAGGATAGACCTTTGGTCATGAACCAACTTCAATAAGTGAGCTGAACAGAGCTAGCACATGACTAAACAAGATATAATCATATTGTTTCGCACAAGCGCTGCCTCTAAATTGACTAGAGGGTGAAGATGCACAAATAATTATTCACTTAAACCCTTAAACTTGACTAGAGTGGTGGAAGAACAAATAAGTGGTATGCGATGTATAAATTTGTAAATTTTTTAAGTAATATTTATATTTAGTGTGCTTGTATTAAAATGATGATTAAAAAAATTAGAGCAATGAACTTCCATTGGTCATCAGTTAAGACTTAAGAGTACTTTTCAAGAATGTAGTGACTACTAAATAGCATATCCGACCAAATAGTGTCATCACTTGCAAAAAATGGGAATGTTTAGCCTGATTTGTGTCCTCACTTACACCGTTTATGTTTATTGATTCACAAAATTGAAGAAAATTAGTCAAACGAAGAACCAGATTATCTGAATGATTCCCCACATTCGCGTCACAGGATGGTAGAAAGGGCCCTAGACGTGCTCAAACCAATCAAAATCCACGGTGTGAAGGTTTTATTCCTCACACATTAATGGTGTAACGAGTACAGGGAGGCCACAAACCACCATGTGACCATTGAGTACCTTTGGATGAACTAATTCACTTAATTTTAACATAAACTAAATCCACTAGTGCAAAAGTCCTCATCTTCTCATTAAGAAATCCTGATCCCTTATGTGAAACTTGATGTATTCATGCATTAAGATCTGAAATTCGAAATGATCACATCAATTGAGGACTGTCATCCCTAGAATCATCCCTTAATTAATGTCAAATTCTCTAATTCCAAGTTAACCAAGTCATATCCATACATTCAAGGAACTCTTAAGATCAGTTAAGGTTGGTCAATCCCAATTTAGCTTTAAGAGCATAGAAACTAAATCACAAATACAGGAAATTAACAATCAAATGCATAATTACATCAATGCAATTAGATTGAAGCTATATTACATCTAATTCAAACACTCATGTTGAAAGTAAGAAATAAAGCAAGAAAAGAGAAGGAGAAGGAGAAAGAGAGAATAATAAAGCATGTGGATGAAGAATTCCACTTGTGAGACCTTGAATCCAATCACTCTTTCCCACTCCTAAAGCTCCAAATATCAAAAAATGATTTACTCTTCTATTTAATACACATTTACATTTTAGTTTTGTTGGTGGACGGAAATTGGTAAGTTGGTCACTATAATTATGAATGCTAACACATTTCTGATTCTATGCAGTCATCTCATATCATGAGTGAAGTATTAAATTTTTATAACTCAAACTTAAAGATGTACAATTTAAACAACTTTGTCATCTCATATCATAAGTGAATGATCAAATTTTTACCACTCAAACTTAAAGATGTACAATTTAAACAAACTTTTAGCATATGGAAGAGCATCCTTGCTAATCTACGTCGCATGAGTAAATATATAATTGAAACACAAGTTCAAATAACTTGCAACAAACTAATTGGTTGTAGTTGTTAACCCTTGACATAATGGAAAGTATCAAAGTGAGGTTAACTTGGATCCATTCCCCATTCCAAATGTTTCATCTTCATAGATATATCATTTTGATGCTAAATTCAAGATCAAATTATAATGTACAAGAAACATAAATTGTTATATTTCAAAAAATAGCACTTCTAGTTGTCTTGAAATCACTTGCCATATTTATCGTTTTTTATATGTTCTGACATCTGATCAGAGGAAAAGGAAATATGTAATTTCCACATTTTCTTTTACAAGCTAGCAATTCAACCCAAATGGCGAGAGATGTAACAGAAAAATACAGATTACACCGTAACATGCGCATACTTGTTCTTAAATCCAAGAGTTTTTCAAACAAGCATAGAAAACTTCAAAAAGAAATATACTTAACCTACTATTTAACCAACAGTAGTAGCTTAGTTATCAGTAGAAACAACCTCTCAATCAAGCAAATCAGAAACAGGAGTCTTCCTGAATCCATCAACTTGAGCCAACAAGGTGGCCAAATTTCTGTTTGGATATATATTATCACCTTTCAATCTGTCTCTAATTCCATAGGCTGGAAGCTTGGCCTTTATATAGGCCTGTAGTAGAACCTGGTACTGCCTTATTCGCGATGTATAACCAGCTTGTTTCATTCTGTAGAAAATCTTTTCTGAATTATGGATGTCGCCCCTCTTAGAATACTGCTCCAAGATAGCAATATAGGAAGAAAATAGTGGCTTCACCTGGTTGGCATGGCTCTGCTGAGTTGCCTTCTGAAGAATAGAGTCTGCCTTCTCCACTTCCCCAGCCTCGACATAAAGTTTCACAATTGCATCCCATGTCAATGGACCTATTCGGCACCCACTATCCGCCATTCGCTTAACAAGATCCTTACCCTTCATTAGCATCTTATGATTTGCATAAACCCTCAGCATTGCTGAGCAGTTCTTGGAAGAAAGCTCCGTCTTTCCTGACAACATCTCAAAAGCTGCCTCTGCCTCGTCGATTTTATTCAACTTCCCCCAAGCTTCAATTGCAGCCAAGCACTCCTCAACGTAAGGGTTTGTCACACAGACCTTCCAAATCCTTCCCACATCATCCGCCTTCCCCAGGTTTGCATAGAGGGGAAGCAAAGTTCGGCATACCCACCGATTTTGTTTCAAGTTCTCACCTTCCATCTCCTTCAATAAAGCTTCAGCTTTATCTTCAAGCCCAAATGAGATGTAATGCCCAACCAAAACAGCCTTTGTTTTTACGTCTAGTTCAAGGCCTTCCTCCTTCATTTTGTCAACAATTTGATCCATTCCAGCAATATCTTTGGACAGGCCTTTTACATCTATTAAGATGTTATAAGTAAGTGGAGAAGGTTTGACATTCTCATTTTCCATCAACAATAACACATCAGCTATTTTCCTCTTGTCATTCTTCTTATATAGAAGAAGCAACTGATTGCACGCAAATGCCGTAAGAGGAAAATCCAAATCCTTCATTTTATTAAAAATTTCCTCTGCTTTCTTCACATTGTTCTTTTGGACACAGTTAGCCAATAAAGTTCGGTATATTACCTCCCCTCTAAGAGACTCTGGAATAGTCTCAATGTAAGCCTCTGCCTTCTGTAGGCCATGAATTTTGGCAATTAAATCAACTCGAGAAGCATAATCCCTTTCAATAAATTCAATCTGCTTTTTTGACTCGAGCCACTCTGAGAGCTACAAAAGCAACCAAAATAAAAATGTAAATAAAATTGGACAACAAAACATCTTCTCATAAAATTGGAAAAAGATAAGTAAATATAACAACCATTATCTTGGCCACATAAACCACAATTGCCCACAATTTCCAACATTCAATATATGAATGCTCCTCCCTCCTATGCAGCCACAATCAGAATATAAATAATAAAATTCAGCAAAATGCAACATACGGAACTAGCACTGTTTATGTTTGATCCAAATCCAAGTACCTAAATCCCATCACTATGAGAAAAGGGAGTAATCTGTAATCCTTTCTGGTGGCTGTGTTTATTGTTTCAGGCACCGGATATGCATTCATCGCTTCGCCTCCTTCTTTCTCCTTTCCTTGCTGTGTCTTTGTTCCAGTAGCAGACTCACCAACACCCCTCCAGTTTTTTATTCTGGCACGCCCTGTTCTTGTGGCTGTTCCTGCTTTCCCCCACCGTTGGTGATGTTTTTTACAGTTGTTCCTATTCACCGCTGTCCATGATTGATCCCCTTCCAATGATCCTACCCCATGTCCCCGCTACTGAACTCACAACCCTCCGACCAGCTGACCAAACCCTTCAATAAGATGGAATTATTGCTCATCTGTTGACCCTGCTCCACACCTTGTGGCAACTGAGGGAAAGTTAAACCATCTTCAAGCCAGAATTTTCTAATGCTGAGATCATCAACTGTTTTTAACCACCAGTGAGGTCAACTGGCACTCTTTGCCCCAGTTGCCTTGTTTGGCCCTGTTTATGAGTAGGTTGTTGTGTTTTTTTATTCAATTTGCTTAATTGTAACAGATCTTAGTCAGGTTTATCTAGAGGGGAGTGTTAGATTATTGTGTTAGGAGGTCAATACCATATTTTGGGCCGGGGTCACGCCTAGAACTAGATGAAAACTTGCACTTAACCATGATTAGTGTTTTATATCAACAGAACACTACAATTCTTCAAAGACCTAATAGTTAAACATATTCTATCTCCCTCCTTTCCATCACATGCAGGACATTGCTCCTATGGAGAGTTTCAGAGAAATATATCACCACAAAGTACAATAACAAACAAACATCAGATATCTAATGAAAATTATTAGCACATGGGTTAGTTTCTCAGCATCAAAACTTCAAATATTAAAATGAATAAATCAAAAGCAAATAATTTTTTTTGATCAATTACCTGCAAAGCTCTCCCGTACATATTACGCTTGCGAAGAAGAAATATGGCCTGAGAGATCTCTTGTCTGCTCATTTCTTTCCCTTCTTCAACCCACTTATCCAGAGCCGTATGAATGGCCATCCCCGGAGCATCCATAATCTTATTACACAGTTCCGACTCAATCCTTTTCCGGTACGCTTTCTTCTTCTCAGCCGGTTCACCAGTCTCGCCATCAGACAACTCCAGCTCATCGTGCGGTTCCTCACCACCCTCCGATTCATTATCAGAACTCAACAGATCATCCTCATCCCCACCAGCAGCAACCGGACTCTCCAGTTCAGAAAACTCATCATCATCCTCGTCGTCTTTGGTGCTACTCGCACCGGCATTCGACGAAAGGTGACGTGAACCACACACATTGAATTTCAAAGAATGGAAACTAGCATTCAGTGAAGGATGAAACACACCAACACTAGCATGAATCGTTGGATAGGACTCAGCTTTGTCTTCTACAGTGGTTGATGTTAATTTGGCACATGAAACCCTAACATTAAACCCTCTTTTCCTACACAAACAAAAATCAAAAATCAAAAATCAAAAATCAAAAATCTCTCGCTCTCTGTAGAAATGGAAATGAGAAATGGAGGAGAGTGATGAAGAGAGAGCGAACCTGAGAGGGAGAGAAGCTCGACGAAGAGCCAACATGATCGGAAAACAGTGGTGGTGGTGGTGGTGGTGGTGGTGGTGGAAGCGTTTGCTTGAACCCTAGTTTTGGTTTGCTTAAACCCTTTCTCTCTGCCTTCGCTTTTTTTTGTCAATGCATTATGGGAGTTGGGTTTGGGGCCCCCTATGGGGCTCCGCGCCCCACCTCTTTTTTTTTAACCCATAAATGCCCTACGGAACTTAAACTTCCGTATTCTATAAAATAGAATACGGAAGTTAAAATTCCGTATTATAACTCTGACAGTCATCACCTTTTCCACCATTACTCCTCCCTCCACCAACCCCTCCACCATTACTCCTCCGTCACCAACCCCTCACCAGCCCCCTTAACCCCCTCAATGCCTCCAGACCACCCTCTCTCTCACCCTCTCCTACCTCACTTTCATCCTCACTTCCATTCTTCCTACCACCACCACCAACTCCTTCATTGGCAAGCTCTCCACCATTGGATGCAAAAAGATAGCATTTGAGGTAAGTGTTGTTAGTTGTTTGTTGTATGTTGTTAGTTTAAGTAGTTGAAGTTGTTAGATTAAGTAGTTAGATTAAGTAGATTAAGTAGTTAGAATGATGATTTTCTGAATTCTGAGATGTGTTAAAATACGGAATATAAAGTTTCGGAGTCTATACGGAAATTCATATACCGTATTCAATACGAATTATAAATTTCCGTATTAAATACGAATTATAAAGTTCCGTATTCAATATGGATAATAAAGTTCCGTATTCTCTTCCAGGGATGACAGAATCATTTTTATTTCATGAATCCCAATTGATTGAAGTTGGATTGAACAATGGTCAACCTGAAGAGGTGCCACCACCAGCATTTGTACCCCCGTGTATAAGTATAGATGTCTCGCATTTATTTACAACTGATCAGGTATTCTTTGAACAGATTTTTGCATTGTTTTGAAAGTGTAATATATCAATTCTTATTATGTCTTGATCACCCTTGTTTATGCCTTGTTTGTGTGTTGGGTATGCATCATTGAACAGATTTTCCCTACCCGTGATGATCTTATCAATTGGGTTCATGGAATTGCGATTGAAAATGGATATGTTGTGTTGATCACAAAGTCAGATAGCGGTGGGAATGGAAGCAGAAAAGCTTATGTCATGTTGGGGTGCGAGAAGCATGGTAAGTATGTTCCCTACAGAGACCCTGACCTTGTTGAAGGAACGAGAACACAAAAGACAGAATGTCCTTTTAGACTAAAAGGACGACCTATGAAAAATGGCATAGATAGAGATTGGCGGCTAAAGGTGATGGAAGGTACACACAACCATGAACCAGCTAGGTCACTACTTGGCCACAATTTTGTTGGTCGTCTAAATTCCGAAGAGAAGGAGCAAGTGGAAAAAATGTCAAAGAGTTGGGTTCCACCGAGAAAGATGCTGTTGACTTTGAAGGAAAACAATCCTTTAAACTTGACTACCATATCTCAGATTTATGGTGCTTGCAAGAGGTTAAGAAAATCCCTCCGCGGGTCATTGACAGAAATGCAACACTTGTTGAAGAAGTTGGACGGTGACAAGTACGTCCACTTTGAAAGACATGAGCCTGGATCGGAAGTCATTAGGGATGTATTTTGGGCTCATCCAAATGCTATCAAATTGTTCAACACATTTCCATATGTAGTGATTATGGATTGCACATACAAGACAAACAAATATAAAATTCCATTGCTTGAGATTGTTGGACTGACTTCCACAGATAAGACATACTCCATAGCCTTTTGCTACATTGTTAATGAGGGCACAGATGACTACGTTTGGGCACTGGAGTGTATGAAGTCTCTATTAGCTGATCAAGCCATGTTGCCTAAGGTGATTGTTACTGACAGGGATCTTGCCTTATTGAGTGCTGCTAAGCAAAGCCTTCCCAACACCAGCCATTTATTATGCTTGTGGCACATCAACAAGTGTGTTTTGGCAAAGTGCAAACTCTATGTTGGTACAGATGATTTTGCTGAATTGGTTATGGGGAAGTGGGGAGAGGTGGTGGATGCTGCAACAGTTGAAGAATTTGAAGTTCAATGGATGCAATTGTTTAATATGTGCAAGGACAAATACAGCAACTTTACCTCCTATTGTTCTACAACATGGTTGGTCCACAAGGAAAAATTTGCCAAGGCATGGACAAATCATGTGATGCACTTTGGAACAACAACAAGTAACAGGTACAAAAATTATATGAGCTTAATTTATGCCTTGTTATATGTTTTTCATTTGATAGATTGTTTACATTGGAGAGTTAATAAGATATCTGTTTGTTGTTTGCAGGGCTGAGGGTGCACATGCCAGTTTGAAGAAGATGTTGCGGGATTGCAAGGGTGACCTAGCCACTTCTTGGGATGCGTCGCATAGTTTGACATGTAATCGACATACTGAAATATTAGCATCGTTTGAGCGCAGTATTCACAGAATTGATCACATTTTCATGTTCCCATTTTACACAAATATTAGAGGATTTGTGTCAAACAAATGCCTGCAGCTCATCGACGATGAACATATAAGAATGAAGTCCTACGGCGGATGCGATTGCTTGTTGAGAGAGACTCATGGACTACCTTGCGGTTGTGAACTTGCAGGTCACCGGTCAACCACTCTCTTGTCAATTAATTCTATTTGTTATTGAAAGTGACACTTTTGTGAACTTGCAGGTTATGAAAGAATTCCATATGAGTCAATTCATCCATTCTGGAAGAGACTGAGTTGGGAGCATGTACCTGAACCTGTTGCAGATACTATCAGCAACCATATTTGCGGCATGAACCATGGAGATATGCAACCAGAAGTTGAGGCATTGACACATTATTTCAGTTCTTTGGATACTGGAGGGCAGAGTATGGTAAGGAGGAAGCTTCAAGCTATCTATTGTCCTGAAAGCAGTTCACTTTGTACTCCTGAGGTTCAGATAAGGTCCAAGCGCACTCTACACTCGAACGAAAGAAAACCACCCAAGGTTAAAGCAATAGGATCCTTGACTCGTGATCCTTCAGGTTTTGAGCATGTTGATAGGGAGATCAAAGAGGCAAAGAAGGCTTCGCAACCACCAAAGAAGAAGAAGCGTGTGAAGAAGTCTGATACAAGTTATTTCATGGGTCATTTTCCATCCTTTTTCCACCCATATATACACACAGTTCAGAATGTTGAGGACGATGGTAACTGTGGCTATAGAGCCATTGCTGCATTACTGGGACTACCATCAGGTGAGGAAGGTTGGCCATGTGTTAGGGAAGCGTTGATAGACGAACTTGAACGACACAGAGGATTGTATGATGAAATGTGGTCCAGACATGTGGTTAATGCCTTACATTCTCGACTCACTCTTCTTCCTGGTCATCCGGCTACCGAGGATAAATGGATGCAACTGCCAGAGATGGGATACCTTGTAGCAACCAGGTTCCAAGTGGTTTTCATATCCATCTCTTCTCAGGGTTGTTGGTCATACCTTCCACTAAGAGGAGAAGGTCCACCTCCTGTACATCGTGTTATAGCTGTTGGTCATGTGATAAATCACTTTGTACAGGTATTTTTTTATTGCGTACACTAATATCCAGTTTGTGAATTAATTTGTTGTATTTGTAAGTTATCTAATTTTATTGTTATTCTCTATAATGTAGCTCCATCTAACTCCTGGACATTCTATGCCGCCAATTGCTCTCCAGTGGGAACGGTATGTTGATCCTATATCAGTAAGCTGGTGCGTCCCATATGTTACACGTTTACACAGGTTTACATCAGAATTAGAAGCTTGGTTTGTTACTTTTGGTGTTCCTCTTAGTCACCAAAGCTATGTAGACATCACCACAGACTGACGCCACACTTTGTGTAATATTCATTTGTAAACGCTCTGTAATATTAATCTGATGGGCCTTGCCCTTATGTTGTTCATTGCTGCTTTTAATAATAGTAATTTGATGGTCATTGGTATATTGATGGGCCTTATGTTACTTATCTTGCCTTTCATTATTCACGGTGTAGTTATACAGGTTATTTTTCATTATAAGAGTCCAAACATAATAGGTGGAAATAGAAAGCGTGGTTAATATAAAAAGAGTCCATACAATGTCGTCACATGTCATAATATAAAAGTACACAAAAAAATATATACAAATATACAGTCACTCGCCCCGACCCCTACCGCCACCCCTCCGACCTCTAGGTCCACGAGCTCTGCCTCCACGAGCGCCCTCTGCAGGTGCACCCTCTCCACGGGCTCTGCCTCCACGGGCTCTGCCTCCACGGGCTCTACCTCCACGACCTCTGCCTCCTGCAGCTCCAGCTCCTCGGACAGCAGCAAAGGCTACTCCCTGGGTACCGATGAATGCGCTGGATCTAATAAGATCCAGCGCCCTCTCAGTGAGGGATCGGGCATGCGTGCCAACTGCAAGAGCATCTGGCACCTCCAGTGACTGCTCCAACAAGTCCACGACCCGACGCACAACCGTCTGCAAAAATAATGTACATAAATGTGAGTGTACAAATAAAATATCATGAACAAAAAATCACAATTGCATGAAAAATAAAATTCAAACTTACCACAGCACTGAACTCCTCCCTCCTATCATCAGGGATGATGAACCGATGGGACACACCGCCATACCACCTCATGTACTCCTCCACAGCCTCTCCCGAATGAGTAACAGGGATCCCCTGAGGGCGCAGGTGCGGCACAAAATCAGCATAGGCAGCATCTGCGGTCTCAGCAAGGGACCCAGTCGTCTGGATCTCGGAGGGGTGTCGAGGGACATCCTGGATGTAGCCAAACTGGCGCAGAACCCTCTCTGGTAGATGTCGTCGAACAACACGGCCAAATGGCGTCCGGATGTAGCCAGAATACATGGCCCTCTGATCCCGTGGTCGATGAGCCCGATGGTCCTCAAATGGGGTCCATATAATGTCATCCACCGTCAGCTCATCGAGCATGACTCGCCTCTCATCGAGGCCTGCATGCCCGACCCGGGACATAACCCACCGCCGCGCCCTAGGCTGGTCCTGTGAGTACTCCGGATCCGCCCTCCGGATAATGACGCGATCAGAAAGGTACTCGTAGGCCCATCCTAGCAAGAGTGAGCTGAAACCTCCCATCTGGGCCGTCCCCCTCCTGGACGCTCGATCAAGCTGGTCGTACAACGTAGCGAGCGCAATTGCGCCCCACGCGTACTCGGACACTCGACCGAGATCCTGCAACATACCTATCCAGTAGACGGTCGTGTGGTATCCACCGCTCTTGCTAGCAAAGAGCGTCGCGCCTAGCTGGTTCACCAGCCAAATCCGTGCAGCGTCCTCATATCGGTGCTCTACAATGAAATGAATTCAGTTAACAGTTAATAACAATACAATAATAATAGATACTATTTAATCAAGTAATAATTAAGACATACCCTCCAACGCAGCATCATACAGGGTCTGCAAGACCCCAAAGCGAATAGTCTGGCTCCTGTTCTTATCAAACTCAGCATGATAACGAGCAACAGATCCTCCCATCAACTCAGCACATAGCGCTGCACACTCGTCCCTCTCCCCCCTCCCAGGCGTATAGAACCTCGACCCCATTGGGAGATGGAGAAGAGCCGACACGTCGTCCAGGGTGATGGTCATCTCCCCAAACGGCATGTGGAAGCTACTAGTCTCCTCATGCCATCGCTCCACAAGGGCCAAAATGAGGCCTGCATCTGTCTCCGAGTAGCTGCACCAGGGTAGCTGATGAAGACCCGTCTGCTCAATCAACTCTCGAACCCTCCTGTGACTGTCTGAATCACCATCACAAGCAAGGTTCCAAACCTTCCCCCCAGCTGTGGCCACCCTCAAGTGTCGACGGTCCACATACCGCTCGTCTGTGCGTAGGAGTGCATGCCACGTCCAGGGAGCCTTGTGATCAGCATAATGCGTGAGAAGCGACAGATCAACAGGCCCCCCCGGAAACGGCGGCAACCTCTGGATCAGGTCCTCCTCGCCACCCTGTGCCTCTGGCACGACATCAGCATCAACATCAGGAGGAGGAATACTATCCTCGTCATATGACCCCTCCTCGCCGGATGACTCCTCGTCGGATGACTCATCGCCGGATGACTCATCGCCGGATGACGACTCGCCTGATGACTCCTCGCCTGCTGACTCATGGCGAGGTACCTCAACCATGGGAGACGGCGGAGTAGGAACTCGATCAGTAGGCTCAACTGGAGCTGGAGCTGAAGCCTCTACCATGGGCGACTGCATAGAATCAACTGGAGCTGGAGCTGAAGCCTCAACCGCGTGAGAGGTCGCAGCTTGATCGCCGCGCCGGCTAGAAGCATGTAATCGCCGGTGTCTATCCTCTGTAGGCCCCGCATCCTCACTAGCTCGAGACCTCTTTCTGTTCTTCATTCTCACTATATATTCAGAGCAAACATTTTCTAAATAAATTCACTGAATAAATTATACTCGCTCAATTACTAAATTTCTCAATTAAATCTCTAAATAAAATCACTAAATAATTCACGATGTTTATAACTAAATTAAAAACATTTTATAAATTAACTAAGCTAATTAGATTAGGTTTTATAAATAAACTAAGCTAATTATATTAAGTTTTATAAAAACATTTTATAAATTAAGTTTATAACTCTAAACAGACACCAAATACGGAACATTAAGTTTCATATCCAATACGGAACATTAAGTTTCGTATCCAATACGGAACATTAAGTTTCATATTGAATACGGAACATTATGTTCCGTATCGAACCAGAGATCCATTAACGACATTGCATGAATGGAACTCGCCCCAAAGGCCAATTTATACACAATTTCAGCCAACATAACATCTACTTAAGCATAAATCGACTACCCTAGGGTTGCAAGATTCCATAATTCCAAGTTAAATGGTGAATTCAAGTTGAAATCCAAACTTACTTACCTCTAGGTTCAATGCAATGAATGGGGAGAATGGGTTTGATGATGGAGACGATGGTACACTTTCCAGATGATGATTGAGGCAAGGAGATCGTCGGTCTCGAAGATTGGAGAGCAAGGGTTTGAAATGTTTTGGAGCGCTGAAATGGGTTTTGGAAAAACCCCTGTCATTTACATAGTAATATAATACGGAACTTTATATTCCGTATTGAATACGAAATTTAATATTCCGTATTCTTGTAAAGGGGGTTTTTCCGTAATTTCCCCACTTTAAGTGGGGCGCGGAGCCCCATAGGGGGGGCCCCAAACCCAACTCCCATGCATTATGCATCCCTAGGATTTTAGCCTTATAGTTATAGCCCTTTTTTTCTAGCTTAATGAAATTTTACATGTTTTTTGTGAAATTTATTTTATAAAGGTAAATCGATTCAAATTTGATAAAGATTATTAAATTTCAATTTTTTGAATATTTTTTTAAAAAGAATTCCGTAGATAATTATAAACCTCAATATCATTGGAGAACAATAAGAATAATTCTTTTCAATTTTTATGCTAATGTTCTATTTGGCTCAACTTTATCTTGTCTTAAAAGTTATTTTTATGTTAAATTTTAAAACAAGAGATTTAAGAAGAAAGTAAATGTTAGATTGTCAGTTTTTATTTTTTATAGCTTAAAAATTATTTTTAATTTAAAAGAGCTTTGTCGCTTTTTAAATTCACGACGGTGAGTGGTTGCGATGACACGATGGTGGAGGGGTCAGGTAGCAGAGGTGATGGAGGTCGGTAGTACCTAATGGCAACAACTACGGTGAAGGGGGGTTGTTACTTGGTGGTGGGTGGTAGTCGAGGGTGCATGAGGCGGTGGTGGTGCTGGTGGAGGTGGTTGCGATGATTGGGCAGGGTGACAATAGTCGTGGTGGTGAAAGTGGAGGTGGTAATGGGTGACGACGACACTACATAGAATACATGATCACCAAATTACAATCATCATAACATAAAAAAAAACATTCACCTTAAATATATTTGACATCAGAATCAAGCCTCTAGTTAATATTATCATTGCTTTTTATTCATCGCCCCTACTATTGGGACTTTTTTTACTCTTCTAGAGCTGTTGTGATGGAGATCAATATAGAGCTAGCGACCCAGTGCACCTGTAACACCCCAATTTCTCAACTGAGGAGTCACATTAGTAACCTAACAAAGTCTAAGGACCACTCTGCAATCCCTAAAAACCAAGGGAATTTTTTTTCTGTAAAACAACTAAACACTTCGGCTAAAAGGTTGGAAACATACCATAACTTTATTTAGATAACTTGTTTCCCGATATACAGTAATAATAGTTTACAATACCATAAGTAAGGTTCAGAATAAACATGCGCACTTTAACAGTGGCGGAAGCAAGACTTTAATAACAGAGTTCTCATAAAGTAAAAGAGACTCCAACATAATCCACAAGAAGAGAAGCAAAGCTGCTTCTCATACCTCTACTCCACCGCTTACAACTCGATCTCCAACTCGAGTAGCTATGCCTCGGCGGAAGGATCTCCATCGCCTAATAGCGTTAAGCGCCCAAACAACAAGTAGCAAATAGAAAGGGTTAACTCCATGCAATTACCATGTATAAAAGAGAAAAATCATGCTGTTCGAATTTAATTACCTGGCATGGTAAATAACTAGCAACATAACTCAACTCATATATCAACAACTTAAACATAAATCGGACTCAGATAATAATAACCTCAACAATGTAACATCAAATCAGATATCAATAAACCAATACGAAAATCCAACAACATAGGGTCAGGTGTTAGTTCCCTATAATGCAACTATATGCTGCTAACAAAATGGATCGATCAATATCGTCTCTCAAGACGGGACAATGATAGGACACACCTCCTCATCGCCACTTATAACGTCATACATGACGGGACAATCATAGGACACACCTCCTAATCGCCACTTAACGTCACACAAGACGGGACAATCATAGGACACACCTCCTGATCGCCACTTAGCATCTCGCAAGATGGGACAATGATAGGACACACCTCCTCATCGCCACTTGACTCAAGCCCTATATGCCAAGTCAGACAATAACAAAGCCCACCCAAGGACCAATCCAAAGTAACCACATGTTCCATCCACTAGGAAGCAGTAACGACAGAAACCAGTAAACGGCCGAAGCCTCTCAGAAAACATTTTCCAAATTCAGCATAATAATCATAATCATCTGCCAATCAATATAAACATCTTCATCTCAAACACAGGCAGTGCGATAAAAGCATGCAAGACTCAAAGACGCTCTAAAACCGAGTTACCCTTACCTTCGTGAGTAGAAGTTGGGCATGGAAATTGCGAACCTAGAACAAAGAAAACACAATCATCAACACAAGCTTCACTAGGAGCAACACGATCTACTAATACTAATCGAAATCGTAAAGAAAGCCTCTAAAGCTTCAGAGTTCCTATTTAGGCACAAATTGACAACGGAGACTTCGTTCGCTAAAACGAGCATAACTCAAGCTACAGAACTCAGAATGACACGAAACCGGCGCCAAAATTTTGACAATTGAAAGAGCTACGCAATGGCTCAGGTCATAGAGACCCAAAAATTATTTTTGGACACGGTACCCAAGCAATAAGGTTTCGGCCACTATGGAAAATAGGGTTTTCGAACTTTTTCTTCGATCTAAATCAATTCACAAGGTAGTTTTAGGGTAAAACTAAGGCAAAGAAATTGTCGGAACAATTTTCGGACAATCGGGTCGAAATACGACTATCCAGGGGCATTTTGGTCCAAAATAAAGGCTCAAAACTTCAAAGTTATCAGTTCGGAAAACAAATTTGACAGCATTGATCCTCATGACATCCGTGACAACAAATCCTAAAGGCACGAAGTCAGATTACAGCTTTTCGACAATAAAGTTTCGAAATGTGCGACTAATGGGGTTTTGAATCAATTTTTCAGATCTTGGACAACTGAATCGCAATCGGCGATTACTGACAGAGGTTTTAGACTCATGGGAACATAAGGAACATAACCCAACCAAGAAATCAAGGAAATCGGACAATTTTAGAAAAAGCTCAAAACTGTGAGCACAGAAACGACTTCAGAAACGCAACAGAAACAGTAAACAGAGGTAGGATTCATGCTAGTTACCTCAATACCTAGAAGTAGGGACGAACTGCACGAAGATTGGTCAAGTTTTCGCGAAAATTTCTCCTATCCTCCTCTCTCCTTGCTCGCGGCCTTGAATGGGTGAGAATGAAGAGATTTTGCTTTTTCGAGCTATTTATAGGCAGGTGAAATCGCGGGAAAATGAAAATTTCGCGATTCTGATTTTTGCAGCACGTCCACCGAGGAATTCTAAGATAGATTCTGGCGTCAGAATTCCAGAACTCAAAACAATTATCTATGATTTGGGAAAAACGATATCTAAAATCCCAAAGGCGGTGTAAGTTAATCTGTCCCGTTAAACTACTTTTTGCTGTGATGCTCAGACGACAAAACTTCCTTCTGAAGAAAGATTGGAAATGTCGAAACAAATCTGGCCGCGCGGACGGAAACTTCGTTAGAAGTCCCGAATAGAAAAAGTATTCATTCCATCGCTCGAATCTAGGGTTTCGAAGCAAGGAAATTAGCGTCGTCGGACTTCCGAAAAGTGAATACTATCGTGCGTACAGTCCAGAGTTCCGAAATGAAACGCTGGTCGAAGGAAAAATAAAGAAAATCTTTAAATTTTCCAAGGATTCGAAATCTCACTTAAAACGTTGCTCTAAAGCGAAATTAGCCTATTCTGGACACGCTTGCCATAAGGCGGGTGTGCAGACGACTCGCTCTAATTCCTAAAATGACTACGCAACATTCCTCAAGCAATTCCTGAACTTTCTTCTTCATTAATCTTTCTCAAATATCAAACTCCTGTCACGCTTACACTGATTCTACGCGTGAGTCGGAAATTAGCTTGTTCTGAAAATCCAGGTCTTACAATACTACCCCCCAAAAAGAAAGTTTCGTCCTCGAAACTTAAGGCTCAGTGAAGAGTTCCGGATACTGTTCCTTCATCCTCTCTTCTAGTTCCCAAGTAGCATCGCCCGTGACTTGGTTCCAAATCACTTTTACCAGAGGAACCTGCTTGTTCCACAACTGCTTGATCCTACGTTCCTCAATCCTCATTGGTGCCACTTCAAAAGACAAGTTGTCTCTAAGCTGAATATCATCTTCCTTGATGATGTGAGAGGGATCAGGAATATACTTCCTCAATTGTGACACGTGTAGCACATCATGAATCTTGGAAAGAAAAGGTGGCAACGCAATCCGATAAGCTACTTTACCGACTCGCTCGATAATCTGATACGGTCCATTGAACTTCGGTGTCAGCTTCCTCGACTTTATCGCTCTTCCCACTCCGGTAGTTGGTGTCACGCGAAGAAACACATGGTCTCCCGCCTCAAACTCTAACTCTCTCCGTCGTGTGTCAGCATAACTCTTCTGTCGACTCTGTGACGTCCTCATCTTCTCTTGTATTTGCTTCACTTTCTCAGTAGTTTGTTGTACTAATTCAGGTCCAACGAGAAGATGTTCGCCATCTTGAAACCAACGTAAAGGAGTTCTACATCTCCTCCCATACAAAGCCTCATAAGGTGCCATTCCAATACTAGCATGAAAACTGTTGTTATAAGTAAACTCGATCAACGGCAACAGCTCATCCCAGCTTTCTTGACTATCCAGAACACAGGCTCGCAGCAAGTCTTCCAATGACTGTATTGTCCTCTCTGTCTGTCCATCCGTCTGAGGGTGATAGGCAGAGCTCAACCTCAACTTCGTCCCAAGCGCCTCGTGCAACGCCTTCCAGAAATGCGAAGTAAACTTCGGATCTCTGTCAGAAACAATACTCGATGGTACTCCATGAAGTCGTACAATCTCAGCGACATACACTTTTGCAAGTGCCTCCACATTGAACGTGGTCTTCACCGGTATGAAATGTGCTGACTTCGTCAGACGGTCCACAATGACCCAAATGGAATCAAATCTCTTCCTCGTAGCTGGCAAAGCTACCACGAAATCCATAGAGATACTGTCCCACTTCCACTCCGGCACATCAAGTGACTGTAACATACCCGCAGGCTTTTGATGTTCTATCTTCGCCTTCTGACATGTCAGACATGCCGCCACAAACTCTGCTACATTCTTCTTCATTCCTGGCCACCAAAAATTCAACTTTAGATCTTGATACATCTTTGTCGATCCCGGATGAATACTCAATCTGCTCTTGTGACCTTCGTCAAGAATCATCCTTCTCAACTCCATGTCCAATGGTACGCAGACACGTCCTTTGCAACGCAGAATGTTGTCGGTTCCTACCTCAAAATCCGGCGCTTTTCCCAAAATGATCAAGTTCCGTTTCTCGATCAGCTCCTCATCTAACAGTTGTTTCACCTTGATCTCGTTCAGAAAATCACTAGTGATCGTCACCATCCCAAAGCTCAATTTTCCAGGTGTCACTTGCATACCCAAACTGAGGTCGCGAAAAGTCTCGATAAGTTCCAATTCCTTAATCATCAACGATGAAACATGAATTGTCTGGCGACTCAGTGCGTCTGCTACAACATTTGCTTTTCCTGGGTGGTACAACAAAGTGAAATCATAGTCCTTGATGAATTCCACCCAACGCCTTTGTCTCATATTCAGATCCTTCTGATCGAACAGGTACTTCAAGCTCTTATGATCACTAAAAACAGTGAAAGTGCTCCCATAAAGATAGTGCCTCCAAATCTTGAGCGCAAATACCACAGCCGCTAACTCCAAATCGTGCGTAGGATAGTTCCGTTCATGTATCTTCAATTGCCTTGAAGAATAAGCCACAGCCTTTCGGTGTTGCATCAACACACAACCCAAACCTTGGTACGAAGCATCGCAGTAAACCTCGTAGGGTTCCTTCTCTTGTGGTAATGTCAGAACTGGCGCGGTCGTCAAACGCTTCTTCATATCTTGGAAACTCTGTTCACAATCCTCTGTCCAAGCAAAAGGTTGGTTCTTCCGGGTGAGTTTCGTCAATGGTCCTGCAATCTTAGCAAAACCTTCGATGAATCGTCGGTAATATCCAGCTAAACCGATGAAACTCCTTATATCTGTCACAGTCTTAGGACGCTCCCATGCAATTACCGCTTCCACTTTACTGGGATCCACAGCAATACCCTCCTTTGAGATGACATGTCCTAAAAACTTTACTTCTTCGAGCCAAAATTCACACTTTGTCGCGTTAGCATACAATACCTTATCCCGAAGAACTTGTAATACTTGACGTAGATGTTCCTCGTGTTCTTCACGATTCCTCGAGTAGATCAAGATGTCGTCGATGAACACCACAACGAAGCGATCCAAGAATGGATGAAAGATCCTATTCATGTAGTCCATGAATACAGCTGGTGCATTCGTAACTCCAAACGGCATCACCAAGTACTCATAGTGCCCATAGCGTGTCCTAAACGCTGTCTTTTGAATATCCTCATCCTTGACTCTAATCTGGTGATATCCCGATCTCAGGTCAATCTTCGAGAAAATAGCAGCACCCTTCAACTGATCCATCAAATCGTCAATCCTTGGCAACGGATAACGGTTCTTTATCGTGACTTTGTTCAACTGTCGATAATCCACACAAAGTCGCGATCTTCCGTCTTTCTTCTTCACAAGCAGCACTGGCGCTCCCCACGGAGAAACGCTAGGTCGGATAAACCCCTTCTTGGTTAAATCTTCGAGTTGACTCTTCAGCTCAGTCAGTTCTGCCGGTGCCATACGATACGGTGCGATTGATATAGGTCCAGTGCCTGGGACTATATCAATTGTGAACTCCATATCTCTGACCGGAGGTATTCCAGGTACGTCTTCGGGGAACACATCCTCGAAATCTTGCACAACAGCAATTCCGTGTACTCCATTCTCCTTAGCTTCCACCACGGTTGTAGACATGAGAGAACTCAAAGCTCCTTTCCTCAAAGAAAGCTTTGAAAAGTACTAGTTCAGGAACTCAGCGAGTCCAGCATCGGGAAAGATAACTACCTTATTGGTGCAATCAAGAAGAACATGATGGTGGGACAACCAATCCATGCCTATGATCACATCCAATCCCTTGAGAGGTAAACAGATTAAGTTTGCTACAAACTTCTTATCTAGGTACATCCAAGGACATTCCAGACATGCAGTGTTAGTTACTAGACTCTTAGATGCAGGGGTAGACACTGTCAAGTCAAACGGTAGCTTTGACACTTCTAGCTTTAACCTTGCCGCACAAGCTATATCTATAAATGAATGCGTAGCACCAGAATCAAATAGCGCGATAAGGGAATTACCCGCAATCTCGCAGGTACTGCGGATCAGACCATCGTCTTCCTCAGCTTCAGTTCCACTGATCGAGTAGACCCTTCCACCAGCAGTAGGCCTCCTAGCCCCAGCAACATTTGCAGCAGCCTCAACTTTAGGAATCCTGCACTCTGCAGCAGTGTGGCCTGGCTTGTTGCAGTTCCAACACGTCGCAAGACTCTCAGAACAGTGGTTGGCATAGTGCCCCTTTTTGTTGCACCTGAAGCAAGTCACATCCTCCCGATTCCCAGATGGGGTTCTTAGTGCAATTGCATTTCCACCAGTAGGATAAAAGGACCCAGAAGTTGTCCCCCTACCCTGAGGACGAACATACGGCTTCTTCTGGAAATGCCTACCCTTGTCACCTCTTCCTTGGTTAGTCCTAGCCGGACCTCCACTTCCTTGGTAAGGCTTGTTCAGACCTTGGAATTTGCCCCTTGCATTATCAATGGCCTCAATCCCCTTGGTCTTCTCCACCAGCACTTGGTAGCGATTCAGTCCTAGCGGTTGCACCGCCCTCTGCAGCTCATAACACAGCCCCTCAATGAATCGCTCACACATGTAGCCTTCATCAATCTGTCCTCTAAAGTAACGGAAGTGTTTAGCCAACGACTCCAACTTTGCAGCATACTCAGCAACGGTCATGCCTCCTTGACGGAGTCTCAGAAATTGTGCTTCCTTAGCGGCTCTAGCACTTCTAGGAAAGTACTTGTCCAAGAAAGCTCCACGGAAACACTCCCAAGTGATGGCTTGATGGTCAGCCTCCATCATAGCCCTAGCCCCACGCCACCAATACTCAGCTTCACCCGTTAGCAGGTAGGTTGCATAATCAACTGTCATCTCTGCAGTTGTACGCAAGAAGGTAAAGATCTTCTCCAACTCTTGGAGCCATAAGTCAGCTTCTTCCGGATCGAAGCCCCCAGAGAACTTCGGCGGATCCTGACGCTTGAAATCATTCAGACCCCTGGTCTGAGCAGCAGCTAATTCACGTTCCTCCCGCTGAACACGGCGAGCATTCTCTTCAGCTTGGTTTTGTGCAGCCACCAAAGCAGCAGTAGCAGCACGTTGAGCTTCAGCTTCCTCCCTTGCAGCAGTGTTAGTAACTTGTTGTGCCATAAGGGCAGTCAGATTAGCAATAGCTTGCTCCATCGGATTCATGCTGTCTGAACCTTGAGTCTCGATCGGTTGTGGAAACCTCCTGTTCCTGTTTTCATGAACAGTCAAAGACCACAACAGATACTCAGGCCAGAACAACACAAAGTTCTATAATAACTAACTATGTATATACTTATATCAAATGTATAATTAACAATAACTAGCATAAGGTTATTCACTTACGAATAACCTTCAAAAATAATCTATATAAACAGTAATCAAGCACACTCTTCCTCCGATTGACACCCCATCAATCGGTCTTAGAGTTCAAACATCTTAAGCAGGCACTCTACCCAAAAGCTCTGGTTTTCTAGACCAAAGCTCTGATACCACAATTGTAACACCCCAATTTCTCAACTGAGGAGTCACATTAGTAACCTAACAAAGTCTAAGGACCACTCTGCAATCCCTAAAAACCAAGGGAATTTTTTTTCTGTAAAACAACTAAACACTTCGGCTAAAAGGTTGGAAACATACCATAACTTTATTTAGATAACTTGTTTCCCGATATACAGTAATAATAGTTTACAATACCATAAGTAAGGTTCAGAATAAACATGCGCACTTTAACAGTGGCGGAAGCAAGACTTTAATAACAGAGTTCTCATAAAGTAAAAGAGACTCCAACATAATCCACAAGAAGAGAAGCAAAGCTGCTTCTCATACCTCTACTCCACCGCTTACAACTCGATCTCCAACTCGAGTAGCTATGCCTCGGCGGAAGGATCTCCATCGCCTAATAGCGTTAAGCGCCCAAACAACAAGTAGCAAATAGAAAGGGTTAACTCCATGCAATTACCATGTATAAAAGAGAAAAATCATGCTGTTCGAATTTAATTACCTGGCATGGTAAATAACTAGCAACATAACTCAACTCATATATCAACAACTTAAACATAAATCGGACTCAGATAATAATAACCTCAACAATGTAACATCAAATCAGATATCAATAAACCAATACGAAAATCCAACAACATAGGGTCAGGTGTTAGTTCCCTATAATGCAACTATATGCTGCTAACAAAATGGATCGATCAATATCGTCTCTCAAGACGGGACAATGATAGGACACACCTCCTCATCGCCACTTATAACGTCATACATGACGGGACAATCATAGGACACACCTCCTAATCGCCACTTAACGTCACACAAGACGGGACAATCATAGGACACACCTCCTGATCGCCACTTAGCATCTCGCAAGATGGGACAATGATAGGACACACCTCCTCATCGCCACTTGACTCAAGCCCTATATGCCAAGTCAGACAATAACAATGCCCACCCAAGGACCAATCCAAAGTAACCACATGTTCCATCCACTAGGAAGCAGTAACGACAGAAACCAGTAAACGGCCGAAGCCTCTCAGAAAACATTTTCCAAATTCAGCATAATAATCATAATCATCTGCCAATCAATATAAACATCTTCATCTCAAACACAGGCAGTGCGATAAAAGCATGCAAGACTCAAAGACGCTCTAAAACCGAGTTACCCTTACCTTCGTGAGTAGAAGTTGGGCATGGAAATTGCGAACCTAGAACAAAGAAAACACAATCATCAACACAAGCTTCACTAGGAGCAACACGATCTACTAATACTAATCGAAATCGTAAAGAAAGCCTCTAAAGCTTCAGAGTTCCTATTTAGGCACAAATTGACAACGGAGACTTCGTTCGCTAAAACGAGCATAACTCAAGCTACAGAACTCAGAATGACACGAAACCGGCGCCAAAATTTCGACAATTGAAAGAGCTACGCAATGGCTCAGGTCATAGAGACCCAAAAATTATTTTTGGACACGGTACCCAAGCAATAAGGTTTCGGCCACTATGGAAAATAGGGTTTTCGAACTTTTTCTTCGATCTAAATCAATTCACAAGGTAGTTTTAGGGTAAAACTAAGGCAAAGAAATTGTCGGAACAATTTTCGGACAATCGGGTCGAAATACGACTATCCAGGGGCATTTTGGTCCAAAATAAAGGCTCAAAACTTCAAAGTTATCAGTTCGGAAAACAAATTTGACAGCATTGATCCTCATGACATCCGTGACAACAAATCCTAAAGGCACGAAGTCAGATTACAGCTTTTCGACAATAAAGTTTCGAAATGTGCGACTAATGGGGTTTTGAATCAATTTTTCAGATCTTGGACAACTGAATCGCAATCGGCGATTACTGACAGAGGTTTTAGACTCATGGGAACATAAGGAACATAACCCAACCAAGAAATCAAGGAAATCGGACAATTTTAGAAAAAGCTCAAAACTGTGAGCACAGAAACGACTTCAGAAACGCAACAGAAACAGTAAACAGAGGTAGGATTCATGCTAGTTACCTCAATACCTAGAAGTAGGGACGAACTGCACGAAGATTGGTCAAGTTTTCGCGAAAATTTCTCCTATCCTCCTCTCTCCTTGCTCGCGGCCTTGAATGGGTGAGAATGAAGAGATTTTGCTTTTTCGAGCTATTTATAGGCAGGTGAAATCGCGGGAAAATGAAAATTTCGCGATTCTGATTTTTGCAGCACGTCCACCGAGGAATTCTAAGATAGATTCTGGCGTCAGAATTCCAGAACTCAAAACAATTATCTATGATTTGGGAAAAACGATATCTAAAATCCCAAAGGCGGTGTAAGTTAATCTGTCCCGTTAAACTACTTTTTGCTGTGATGCTCAGACGACAAAACTTCCTTCTGAAGAAAGATTGGAAATGTCGAAACAAATCTGGCAACGCGGACGGAAACTTCGTTAGAAGTCCCGAATAGAAAAAGTCTTCATTCCATCGCTCGAATCTAGGGTTTCGAAGCAAGGAAATTAGCGTCGTCGGACTTCCGAAAAGTGAATACTATCGTGCGTACAGTCCAGAGTTCCGAAATGAAACGCTGGTCGAAGGAAAAATAAAGAAAATCTTTAAATTTTCCAAGGATTCGAAATCTCACTTAAAACGTTGCTCTAAAGCGAAATTAGCCTATTCTGGACACGCTTGCCATAAGGCGGGTGTGCAGACGACTCGCTCTAATTCCTAAAATGACTACGCAACATTCCTCAAGCAATTCCTGAACTTTCTTCTTCATTAATCTTTCTCAAATATCAAACTCCTGTCACGCTTACATTGATTCTACGCGTGAGTCGGAAATTAGCTTGTTCTGAAAATCCAGGTCTTACAGCACCAAACATAGCTTTACAAAGGTATTATTGAGGTCAATTAAAAGGTGTAGTGTGGGAGAAGAGATGTTGGAAAAGATATGATAAATGATAAACAAACTTACAAGGAAAATGTTAGAAGGTGGTGGTGGCAGAAAGGAAGAAAATGAAGGTGGTGGTTAAGGAGAACGGAAAATGGAAGATGAAACAAATAAGAAAAAATAAAATAGAAAAGTAAAACCTTCGAGGCGAAAAATTCTTACTAAAAAGAGAGAGAAACCCAACTAAAACATGTAGCGAACCTCCACTGAGGTGGATGAGCCTTCATTGAGGGAAGCCTCCCTGGATAGAGCGAACAAAAATGTTGTGGCGTTGTTTTGATTACGGAGATAGTAGTCTTCATTGAGAAGGGAAGTCTACATACTCAAACAGCTTGCATCTTATTCAAACATTGAGTTATATTGTTGGACTTTCAACATAGAAATTAAACTTGAACTCGTGGTTACCCGCTCAGTCTATTCGCATTGATCAGGTTTAGAGAAAATTCGAACCTAAAGTTGAAGACGCAAAGAATGAGGCTGAGTTCGAGATTCATATATAAACGCCAAATCCATACCCACTTCCAAATTTTATTGTTTATTTGGAAATGTGTATAAGTGAAAGATTCAGATAAAATGTTGAAAAATGTAGAATTGAGTTCTTCACAATTTTTCTTAAACCGATGGAGATGAATTATTTTTATCAACGTCTTCATGGAATTCCAATTGAACCCACCCCACTCTTGGTGAGGGTTAGGGTGCTTAATCTATTTTAAGAGACTAGTTGAACTGACAGATTTGTCTGATACTTTTCTGACATACAAATTAGCGATAAATTATAACCCTCACAAATGTTTGCGGAGGTTAATAACATCTGCTAATATGCATATTTGAACGGTGTCTGGAGCAATTCGTATGTTATACATCATTACTCAACTCATCCCATATAGCTTAATGATAAAGGAATGAAATTATGAGTGCACTACGGGTAGTATTGGTATGTGCATAAGCGCCTTGTGATATAGAAACAACTAATTAACAGATCCCTCTTTTTTGAAATGGAAAAGAAAAAAATCAACAAATTGCAGATTGGAATAAAAAGGTTGTTGCATGTGGAACCGTGGAGGTGAATTTTATTCTATTGGTTATCCTTTTCCTCATCAATATTTTAGAACCTAATATTACCAAATTGAAAGCATATGATGAAAATTAATACTTAAAATGTGGATTTTTCATGGCCTTGGACCATGCGTGTGTGAAGAGAAAGGCAAAATGAGAAAGAGGCAAGTTTGTCTCTTTTCCCATCTTTTGGGACAGAGAATTAGAAAAGCAAGTTTGAATTTCACCAATATGATATATAGATTGGAAAAATATCAATTGAGGAATCAATCAAATCAACCATACAAAAAGTTGAGCAATTCCCATCAAATATATTCACCAACCAAGAAACCATTTTCCCCTTTCCATTCACACACATTAACATTCTACAAAAGGGTATCTTGTTTCTTCTTTTATGTGCAAAAATCATCTATTCATAAAAGAGAAAAAAGACTCACACCCTCTATAGCCATCAACTGAAGGAAGCTGCAGCAAACCCACCAGCTTTCATCATTTGCTTAAATTCCTTGTAGTTAACCATTCCATCACCATCCACATCCACCTTCTTGATCATATTTTTGCAATCTTCCAATGTTTTCCCATGCTTTAGGCCCAATGAAGATAACACTGCGCTCAATTCTTCACCCGAGATGAACCCATCTCCATTTTGATCGAACACGTTAAATGCCTCTTTCATGTCCTCCTCCTCATCTTTCTCATCCATTATCGTTTGGTACAACTCACCAAACTCGTCAATGTCAACGAACCCATCTCCGTTCACGTCAATTTTCTCGATCATTTGGATCAAATCTTGCTCCGAAATGCAAATTCCCAGATTCTTTAGCGAGTCGCTCAGCTCTTTCCTCGTGATTCGACCATCCCCGTTTCGATCAAACATTTGAAAAACTCGTCCAAGTTCTGCTTGATCCATCGCTCGTGGTAGTAATCGAATAAAAATTATAAGGAGGAGAATGAATATCAAGACTTGAAAATTAAGAAATTGACAACAAATGGAAAAAAAAATTGGCTGTAAAATGGAGATTAATGTATGAAGATTCAGATGGCTAGAGATAAGAATGTGGGGGAAAAACAATGTTTTAACCACAAGGTTGGGAAAGGTTATTCAATAACAAACCAAATTTTGAGCCAAAAATGTTGTTGGCAGTTGATGACACATCCTTAATTGCGTTAAGTCATAGGTTATTTTTGGCTTGTCCTTTTATAGGTTGTTTAGAAACAGTTTCGGACATAAGATACACTGATAGCCACGAAAAAATGGAAATAAAAAATATGTTTTTATTTAAAATTGTAATTTGTGCATTTTATTTCCACATGTAATTGTATGAGGATTTTTCAACCCTTTACAAATTTAAAACACATATTTGTAAATTAATCTATTTCGTTTCAATGTGTCAAAGTTGGTCATTTTGCATTATCATTTGTTGCACATTTCTGTGTACCTGAGCCTTGGTAACTCAGTCCAAGTGGGAGCATTAGGAATTCAAAACATTATGTGGCGGTTTCCACTAGGAACTCTTCTTCACAGATTCAATTTTTTGTATTCCATCACTCTCACATTTTCTTTGTCACACTTAAAGTCTGAGAAAATTGAATCAATATTCAACCTTGTCTTCCATGGAGAATACTGAAAAGCGTGGTAACATGATCTCTCTCTTGAATTTGCCTGAGTCTACTCTGGATTGCATTCTCAAACGCCTCACACCAATTGAACTCATCAAAATGTCTGAGGTATGTACTTGTTTAAGGGATGTATGTCGAAGTGATCACTTGTGGGAAAATTACATCAAGCAGAAATGGGGTAGAATCATTGGTGATGCTGCTTACAAAGAGTGGCAATGTCACATAACAACTATAAAGTCAGAAGAAACCCTCTTGAATCAACACATCAATCAGAATGGGTCACTTGGGTCCTTTTGTGGTGCTTGGCCTGTGCTATCCCTTGGCTCATATTTAGAAGATTGTAAGCATCTTCAGAGCTTCTTGTCAAATAACTCAATGATGGCTCTTTATTTGTCTCTAGAGAGTGGCAAATTCTGGTTTCCAGCTCAAGTATACAGGGTAAAAACTCTAGCTTCAACATCTAAATTCATTTTTTTGATTTTCAATGAGAAATTCTCAATACTGTTTCTCTTTAGGGAACACTTGTTCGCGACGCGTTATTTAGCTATGACTCAAAAAATGATACCTTTAAAGCAAGGTAAGGAGAAAATGTCACTCTCCAAAAATGATACCTTGCAAGCCCTTTCCATTTATCACTTTTGAAATGTTAATTTAGCTATAACATTGGTGATTTAATGGGTTAATTTGGTGAATTACTTTGAGTATGAAGAACTGGTGATCTGTGATTAAAGGTATAATACCTTAGTGCTAGTTTGGATATCCTTTTATAATTGATTTTGAATACAAAATCATCGATTTTAGTGAAAAACTTTGAGTGTGTTAGAGTTGATTCTGTAAAAAATGAAGCTAATTCAAAACGCGTTATTGTACTAGACAACGAAGCGGGGGATGGCAGCTTATGGGACACGGTATCAGCTGGGAAAATCTGAGAGCTTCCCCAGTTGAAACCCCTCCATGCGTTCGTCACGTCTCTGACTGTTTGGAAGACTTAAAGCCCGGTGATCACATTGAGATCCAATGGAAACTGAGGAGTGAAACACATTATGGTAGGTTTCTTTCTATTTTTTAATTTTTTTCATCTGAAAAAGGCTTAAATACTCTAAAGGACCCTGTAATTAGAAAGGGAATCAAACCTGCTCCCTAGAAAAAATTTGCATCAAATGTAGTCCCTAAAAAAATTTTTTTAATTCAATTAAATCCGAAGTGTGTGAATTGCTGATGTGTCAAAAAAAATTCTCACTTACCATTTCCACGTAGCTTTTAACATTTTTTTAAAACCTCATTAAATATTTTTTTATTGCAAATCAATAATAATCCCTAATATTACCATCTCAACCCCAATTAATCATCTTAGCCCCAAATAGAACCCTAGGTTTGTTGAAGAAGATAGAACACAGAGGGAGAACGAAGAAGAGAGGAGACGACTACGACGCATCGTGAGCGAGAGAGAGCCATCGAGGGAGAACGACGAAGGAGAAGATGATCCATTCACAGTCATCGAAGGTTGAAGAAGGTGATGTTAGTCGAAGGTGGATAACCAATCGTTCGTTGAAGGTGCTGTAGTCGAAGGTGCTGTATTGGCTTGCCTCATAAAATCAGGGGAATGAAAAGGGGAGTTTGTTGTAGGCTATCTCACAATGTCTAGCAATCAGATCTCCCTCCCTCTCTCTCTCTCTCTCTCTTTGTCTCTTAGGTCTCGCACCCAGATATATGTATCACAACCAGATCTCTCTCTCTCTTTGTGTCTCTCTCTGTTGGCACTACTCTGTTGGAGTGTTTCTGGAAGTGCCTTGAGGTGACGAATTAGGAGATGAACAGTGAAGAAGAAGTATTATTTAGAGTTTGAGAATTTTGGAATTGATAGAGGATTGAAGATGAACGCAACTTACGCAAGGAAGTATTATTTAGAGTTTGACAATTTTGCAATTGAAGTATTATTTAAGCAGGTTTTTAAAAAAATGATAAAAGCACGTGGAAATGGTAAGTGGGAAATTTTTTAACACATCAGCAATTGACACACTTCGGATTTAATTGGATTAAAAAAACTTTTTTAGGAATTACATTTGATGCAAAAATATTTTAGGGACCGGGTTTGATTCCCTTTCTAATTACAGGGACCTTTAGAGTATTTAAGCCTCTGAAAAATAAATAATTGAGTGTTTAGTTAAGGTTTATCAATTATCATAGGTAATTGTAAGGACTAATGAATGGACTTTGCAGATTGGTGGTACGCTGTTATTGGTCACCTGGACTCATGTAATAAGAACGAGAATTACTGTCTCTGTTGTAATTCAGGTGAGAAATCATTTTGCATCAAAATATTACATTCAGACTTATAATAAGAATGTCCTATGTTTTATCAAACTCGTGTATATCACATTCACATTCAACATATGAGAAACTTTTATTCTGTCATTTTTCAGAATTGATAGAGATCATGTCAGTGTGCATTGAAGTAAAAAGGACTTGATGCAATTTGTGCTGTTGTGCTAAGAGTTTCTAGAGCTCCTTAATAATAATGTTATCATTAAGGGAAAAGCCTAATGAACATGGAAAAGCTCAGCAAAATTCATAAAAAAAACAATGCATGCGCTTTTAAGAGTAATGATAGTTCAACATTAAGGGATTTCACGTAGGCTTCTGGCCCGGGTTCGATCCCCTCTGAGGTAAAAAATAATATCTTTGTGGTCAGGGACATCACTACCGTATCCCGAGCTAGATTAGTCATGTGGTGCCCCTTTTCCCGTAGAGACTGGTGACCAAATGACAAAAAAAAACATTAAAAATAACGCAAAATTCAATAGACATTTCATTTTTCTCTCTACCACTCTTTTCTTACGTATAACACATTAATTACTTCTCTCTTATCTTTCTTTCTTATTTTGAGTGCATGCTAAATGTCTACACTATGAAGATATCTACAAAACATTTTCCTACTTTTAAATAGTTGATTTTTATAAGAAGAAAAAGCAATATGTGACATATGTGACCGTTGGCACTATTACAATTAAGGCTGAACTTTTTTCCTCAAAACTAATTCTAAAATACAAAAACTACTCATAGAAGTTTCTTTTTAAAATTTATTATGAGTTTAGAATCAGTTATAAAAAAAAATTCAAACATATATCAGTGAACTCTTGAACAACTAAATCGAGATCGTCTGTCATTTTTTAGTTTCATTTTTTCTGTTCAATTCTTATCCCATCAATTATATGATGATACATCATTTAAAATTTTGCAGACCTTTTAAAGTTGTTATCTTGACAAGAAAAATTTTAAATGACATGTCAACTGTTTAGACTAGAATAGAGAGGAAAAAAAATTGACAATTTGGATCCTGGGTGTATATATAGCTATATGCTTTTAATTTTCTTTCCTGATTACAGAGACGCTGGTCGTAGAGTTCAGGCAATACCCTCATGGTGCAAGCATGAGACAAGCAAAGCTACCCAGACATAATAATGGGGAACAAGGAGGCAATCAGATCGGATTCTATGGAGGAATTAGAAAACTTCACAGTGAAGAGGAGATTGAAAAATGGAAGGTTTTGTTACCTTATGATCGTCGCTATATGTAGCTTGGTCACAATCATCACAAGCCAACTAATCTTTGGAACTAAATACATTTACTATTTTAAGAAACTTCAAATTCACAACAATCTCTCTTAATAAATGATTTTTCCGATCTTCAATCTTTTGACTTCACCTTTATAAGAGCATCTACATCCATCATACTCACTAAAATATCTACACATCATTTTTTCAATTTCCCATAATGTCACATCATCTACCCCATTTTACTAACTTTTTACTCCAACCCAACAACTCTTAAAAGTTTCTATAGTGGATCCCACCATCAACATCACATTTGTATATTTTATTATTTATCTCCATTTTAATTAATTGTAAGTGTTTGTAATAAATACAAGCTCACATTTCAAGTCTAGTGTGAAGTATCTATTCCCACATACTCATCTTTGCCATGTTGGAATTAAATATGTACTCCAATGGTAATAGATACTCATATGAGTATTTATTTAACATTAGATACTACCATTGGAGATGCTCTAAGAATTTAGTTTGCATATCTCTAGACCAACACCTTATTGGTTGAGTTATATATTAAAGATAATGTATGAAAGTAATACATTAATTAGTAGTAATTGATTAAAATTGTGGTCAGTGGTGGTAGGTAAATAAAATAGTAAGGTTGTCCATCGGTCAGACTTGGGTGAAAAACATCAAAAGATCAGACCCGCCAATGACCAATTAGCGGCTACGGGTTGTTAGAGTTCGGTTTGCACGGGTCGTAGTTTTGTCAGGTAGGTTCATATGGGTTGTTAATTAAGAAAAAAATAAAAAAAAAAAAGATGACACTATGAAGTTGGATCCGCCTTGGTGGTGCATGATCCACGTTTTTAGGATTTGATTTCTTGGATGACAATTTTGTTAGGTGAATCGAATTTCGATTTGGTAGAAATTCTTTGTACAGTCCTATTAAATAGTGGGTGTGAGTATTATAGAAAAAAAATACACAGTGGGTGTGACAAAATGCTTACGGTATTAAATAAGGGTATGGTAACTGTGGAGTCCTAGACGAAACATCCTGGTACAATTTCCACTCGGTACTCAATTGGAGAAGATTGAACATTCACGTTCGCTTCCATGGGGAACACTGAAAAACGTGGTAACATGATCTCTCTCTTGAATTTGCCTGAACCCATTCTGGATTGCATCCTCAAACGCCTCTCACCAACCGAACTCATCAAAATGTCAGTGGTGTGCACTTGTTTAAAGGATGCATGTCGAAGTGATCATTTATGGCAAAACCTCTTCCAACAAAAATGGGGTACAATCATTGGTGATTTTGCTTTCAAGGAATGGCAATGGCACATTGCAAAATTCAAGTCAGAAGAAGAAAACCTCTTCAATCAAAACATAAATCAAAATGGGTCACTTGGGTCTTTGTCTTTCTGTGGTGGCGCTTGGCCTAAATTATGCCTTAACTCATATTTGGAAGATTGTAGCCATCTTCAGAGCTTCTTGTCAAATAAATTCATGATTGCTCTTTATTTGGAGACTGGCAAGTTCCGGTTTCCAGCTCAAGTATACAGGGTAAACCCTTCAAGCCTTCAACTCTCTAGTTTAATTTTTATGGTTTCATTATGAAATTCTCAATGCTATTTTTCTTCAGGGCACACTTGTTTCTGATTGCATATTTAGCTATGACTCCAAAAGTGATACCTTTGTAGCAAGGTAAAAAATGTCATCATATAATATTATTAACATTTTTCAGTTTTAGATTTTGAAATGTTAACTTAATTATAACATTAGTGATTTCATGGGTTAATTTGGTGAATATGAATTAGTTTGAGTATGATACAATTGGTGGTTTGTAACTAGATGTATATCTCAGAGAATGTTTGGAAATCCTTTATTCTGAAGCTAAAATCGGTTCTGTCGTGAGAAGCTTCTCTGGGTAGCTTCTTGGTGACAGGATTGGTTTTGTGAAAAGAAAAATAATTTAAACATATTATTACATTAGGGAACGAGGCGGGGGATGGCTGATTATGGGGCGTAATATCGGCTGGGAAAAGCTGAGACGTTCCTCGGTTGAAACCCCTCCATGTGTTCGTTACGTCTCTGATTGTTTGGAAGACTTAAAGCCCGGTGATCATATTGAGATCCAATGCAAGCTAATGGTTGAAACTCATTATGGTAGGTTTCTATTTTCTAAATTGAACTTATTCTATAAAATTTTAAGATGAAAACAACCATTCAATTGGTAGCTGATGTATCAATTTTTGTTTGCATTGCGTGTTAACTTTTCTAATCAGTGACAATTGGTAGCTTTACCTAAAAAAATTCATCTGCAAATGAACAATTAAGGTTTATTAATTATCACTCAGGTATTGCAATGAATGGTTTGCAGATTGGTGGTATGCTGTTATTGGTCACTTGGACTCATCACTCATGTAATGAGAATGAGCACTGTAGCTGTGGTGATTCAGGTGATAAATCATTTTGCATAATTGAATTCTCTTTGTATCAGTCATATTGTTATGTTTAGCTGATTATTTGATTTGATTATCCCAACAAATGAGTGTTGGTAGCCCTCCTCTAAGTTAAATGATCCTCCTGTCACACAAAATGATAATGATACAAGCCTAGACCTCCGTTACTTAGCTAACTAGTATTTTTGGAGAGTAAGAGTCTTTTCACATAGACATTGTGTTCCATTCAACGTAAACAACACATTTTTGCTCCATTCATGTTTAGTGCCTAGAATGCGAGATCTCACTTTCTGAATTCTGATGCCAAATTAAATGACGTTTTGGATTCTTGAAAGTTCAAACACCCACTAAACATTTTTTTCCTTTTTACCAACAAAGAAAATTTTATTCAATGGAGTATAATGGCTTCCAGCTTCTCCAACCCTTACACATAAATCTGAGTTACTTCAGGTGAAATTAAAGGTTAAAGTTTCAAGAAAAACAATCAAAAGTCTTTTCTCAAATATTAGCTAATAAGAAATCCCATTTTTGGTTAAAGTCCATAAAGAAGCTACCACATGAGCAGCCTAGAAAGCTGGCAGAGGGTGTCACTAACATTGTAGACCAAACTGATCAACATGAGCTACACAGACGAAAATCCAGTGCCTCCTCTGTTGAAATTTCCTCGAAAAGAAGATCTTCCTCCTCTGCTGAAACCTCTACCTTAGCCAGGATTTTAAAAAGTCTGACAATTGCTTTAATTAGTATCATTTCTCTTGTATTGAGACTGAGCCAGATTAGCTTGACCAGCCTGAGTTTTATGCTTCTCGAGCCTTCCTTCCTTGAGCCATTAACAAGGCTTCGATTTTATCAACAGTGTGAGAATCATTTGTGAGAAATAGAATTAAGGCAGGCCTCATACTCATCTCCCAAACCATTGATAATAGCTTCAATGTGATCTCCAACTGAAATAGGTTTGCCATCCTCATCAAGTGGAAGAAAGGAGCCAGGAAAGTAGTAACTGATCTTGCTGCTTCCAATGAGCAAGTTCTGGATCAACATCGTCTTGAAAATCACCATCGCTTCTTGTTCACTATATCTGACTGGAGCACCTTGTTCGATGATGAATTTGTGAAGCTTGTATCCTCTGATTGTTGGAAGAGCTTGATGCTTCATGGAAGATAACTTGAGTCTGTTAGCTTGAATGAGCTAAGGTTAGAGAAAGTAAGGATGGTGGCAGAAGCCATGGTGAGGATTTGGCTTTGATACCATGAAAGGTATTAGGAACCTTTGATCATTGTAGAACTGAGTAGGATTTATTAGAATTTGGGAGGTCTAACTCTACCTCAAAAGCTAGCTCGGAGGTGAGGACTGTCTTCCCATATATAAGGGCTATCTTGGCCGTATCTCTAGTCATGTGAGACTTATCAACAATATTGAATGCAAGCTTCAGCTTTATATAACAGTACAATCACATCTAACATGTTGGTTAGCCACTGATATAATCATAACCAACTAACTGAGTTGGTTATTGCTAACTAATCACTCATCCTATCATAACTTCTAATTCTTTTTTAATTGTTCAAATATCTCAGTCCATTCATAATAATGCTTTGATAGAAAAAATTACAAACGTCTGCACATGATTTTTGTTCTTTCTTTTATGCTGGTTCTTTTAAAAATGAGTGAATGTTCACTTGGTCTCTGAATGATTTTGCCGCCGGCAAGTTAGTCCTTGGAAGAAGGAAAAAGTTGAAGTTCACCCTGACAAGTTAGTCCCTAAAAAGGAAGCGAGCTTACTTCAAGACTCAAGTTGACTATTCACTCTGCATAGGGATTGAGATCCTCTCCCATTTTTCTATCTCAATTCCGATGGCACCAGTTAAAAGTTGACACATTTTTAAGATTTTCCACATCTTCTAGCGCTGTTATCTTAGCCAGCACATTTTTAAAACATGTGTTGTTGGGATTGCCTCATTATCTTATCACTTATTTGAATTTGATTTAAGGGGATTGTGATATGGGTGTAGATGACTAGATGGATTGTATCTTATCTAATGGGTTTAGATAAGACTCAATCTTATCTTATCTTATGGGTTTAGATAAGATTATATCTTATCGGTTAAGATTATCTTATATTGTAATACTAGAGTTAGTAGTGTCCTATAAATAGATAAGGCCCCTAACCCTAAAATGTGTGCTAGTGTGCGCCAGGTGTGTGCGGAGTGCGCCGCAATTGGGCGGTGTGCAAGTGCGCCGCAACATGGCGGTGTGCGAGGGTACACAACAATTGAGCAGTTGAGAGAAACTGCTATTGCAGATGTGTGAGACAATTAGGCAGTTGAGAGAAATTGCTATGTAAACGATTATTAAGAATCAATAGAGGGGGCTATAGCTACTCTATAGCCGCAAAGGTAGGCTTAATTGGCCGAACTGCGTGAACAAAGATTCTGTGTGGTTTATTCTTGCTTTCTCGCTCTATCGTACTGTCTGAATCAAGTTGTGCCTTTCTTTCCTCAACAATTGGTATCAGAGCGCTTGGTTCGCGGGACCGAGGCTGGTGTGCCGAAAGTATCCATTGACGGTGTAGTCAGGTGGAGTGTTCCGTTTCTCACGGTGGAGCGAACGGCGGTGCAAGGTTGGATATCTTCCGCTACGGATAAAGGCCATGAGGATTGTAGAAGTTAGCGAGAGGAGAAACTGACGGATCTAACAGACACGGGACATGGTGTTGAGCAAGGTGGAGTTCGAGTGTCAGAGTGCAGCGATCATGTTGACCAAGCCAGTCACCACCAATCCCAAAAAAATCAAGATTCAAGAAACTGAAGCAACAAATCATCACAAGGGAGTTTGGAATTCGCCAAGGTGGAGATTGTTGAGAATTGACTCATTAGTAAAATCTTGGGGCCGCAGATTTTATTTTGAGGCCTAATATTCAGTTTATTAGGATTTGATTTAATGGAGAACACAGTCCCGGAAATCAGGATTCATAAGCTAAGCAATTGATCTTCACGAGGGTTCGAGAATTCGCCAAGGTGGAGATTGTTGGGATTGGCTCATTATCTTATCAGTTATTTGAATTTGATTTAAGGGGATTGTGATATGGGTGTAGATGACTAGATGGATTGTATCTTATCTAATGGGTTTAGATAAGACTCAATCTTATCTTATCTTATGGGTTTAGATAAGATTATATCTTATCGGTTAAGATTATCTTATATTGTAATACTAGAGTTAGTAGTATCCTATAAATAGATAAGGCCCCTAACCCTAAAAGGTGTGCTAGTGTGCGCCAGGTAGGGGTGTTCATAACCGAACCAATCCAAACAAAACCGACAAACCGATCCAAAAAAACCGAAATCCAATCAAACCGAAAACCGAACGGACTGAAAATTGAAAAAACCGAAATTATTTATTGGATCGGATCGGATTTCGGATTTGATTTCCAAAACCGAACCAATCCAATCCAAACCGAACATTCACAAATATGTATACTTTTAGTTATACATATATCATTCCATTTACACTTACATAGTACATATTTATTGTATATATATTGATTATATCACACATGCATCAAAGTTTACTATATACATGCATCAAAGTAAACAATTATAATCATAATTTTAAAATATGTTGACTATGTTATAATTTATGAATGTTATATTAATGTTATAAATTATGTATCATTTTATTTATCATATATTATATATTTTTAAAATTTATACAACACAATTTCAAAGTATAAAAAAGTGAAACAAAAACCGAACAATCCAATCCAATCCAAACCGCTATAGATTGGATCGGATTGGTTCGGATTTGAATTTAGTAAAAAATCCATTGGATGACAAAATCATAAAACCGATGAGATCGGATCGGATGATTTTTCTCCTCAAAACCGATCCAATCCAATCCGCGAACACCCCTAGCGCCAGGTGTGTGCGGAGTGCGCCGCAATTGGGCGGTGTGCAAGTGCGCCGCAACATGGCGGTGTGCGAGGGTACACGACAATTGGGCAGTTGAGAGAAACTGCTATTGCAGATGTGTGAGACAATTAGGCAGTTGAGAGAAATTGCTATTGTAAACACAATTGATTATTGATAATCAATAAAGGGGGCTATAGCTACTCTATAGCCGCAGAGGTAGGCTTAATTGGCCGAACTGCGTGAACAAAGATTCTGTGTGGTTTATTCGTGCTTTCTCGCTCTATCGTACTGTCTGAATCAAGTTGTGCCTTTTTTTCCTCAACATGTGTTAATTTTGAATTGACGAGACAAGAATAGTGGCAGAAAAGAGTGAGTGAGACAATTTGGATCCATGGCATATATAGTTGTATGTTTTTGATTTTCTTTCCTGATTACATTACAGAGACACTGGTCTTAGAGTTCAGGCAATATCCTCCCGGGAACAGCAAGAGACGAGCAAAGATACCGAGACATAAGAATGGGAGAGATGAAGACCAAGATATCGGATTCTTTGGAGGAATTAGAAAGCTTCGGAGTGAAGATGAAAATTGAAAAATGGAAGGAGAATTTGGGCCTCATGATCTAGCTTTGTTCACAAACCAAAACTTTGCATTTCAATATATTTTATTATCGGTAATGATTGTTAAATTTTTATAAACAAAACGCTTGAAATGAATTATGGACTCAGAATACCAATCCAATCATGTATGGTTACTCCTTTATGGCTTTATGTGATTTTCTCCACCACTTAGCTGTTCTTGTATTTTGTCTGAGAATGCTTTATAATGCGTATTATTACTGTTTTATTTTTCCTTGAACAGTCTTATGAAACAACATATTAGCAACTCTTGGTATAAAAGTTGTCTCGGGGCATATTTTGATACATGGAAGATTTTTACTTTGGCAAGAGAACTGATTTTGAAAAAAACTATTTCTAATAGTTTTTGTGGGAGTAGAATTGATTCCGGATGTTGTGAATTCAAACATGCTATTAGTGTATTGTGCCCACATGTGAGAAGTTTAGTAATATATATGTGAGACGAGCAAAGTCTTAACCATACAATATATAGAGGGTTAAATTAAAGAGGGTAAGTGAATGAGAATAGACACCGAAGGTAAGCAGACCCTATTTTCTGTTGTCAAGCTGTACTTACTATGTAGGAAAACAGCTAAGTTCATTTTCATTCAGCTAGGAAAACACTTAATATATGATGCCTAGCATACTTTTTTTAGTGTCCTTTTCTGTAAAAATTAATATATTTTCTAAAGTTGAAATTTGAATTATATTGACGTTTGATTTAATTTGTATGAACTGTCCATTAATTTTTTTACACAAATATAAGGATTGGAAGCATAGTTATAAAACTCGGACCGACCAGGTCAACCGATTCGACTGTGAACCGGCGGCTTAGCCAGTTCGAGTTGACAATCGGATCGGCCATGCATTTAAATTGAAATGAACCGGCCGGTTTAGGTGAAAAACCGGTGGCTCGGCCGTTTTTTTTTTGAATTAGCGAGTCACCTATTTTGTTTTTTTGTTTTTGTCAAACCTATTTTGTGTTTTTTAATTTTTTGTATGATATGTTGATAATGGGTTGTACATGGTAGCCCATTTTGGAGTTGTGCAATATTTGGGCCTTTCAAATTGTTGTAGAGTAGTAGTATACCATTATTGACCATTTTTTATTGTATGCCCTATTTTATAATTTTTAATATACACTGAATCAAGCATTCGAACCAGTGACTTTGGAAACCTCCACCATCTCTCCTGCTTCTGCTGAATCATGATAGAAGATATGGATGATGATTCCTTGCTGCCAAGTGTTTCCCTGGGGACAATCTGTTCCACCTCCATGGCTCAAGTTGGACTTCTCAAGGGTTTCTAAATCTTTCTTCCCTTTACTCTGGTCAACAGATGCTCCTCTCTGTTTTCCGTGTTGTTTCTAGTGGCATCCTTGTGGTCCTCATAGTCTGTGCCTTTATGGCTTTAGTCTTCTGCTAGGTGGAATTTATTCCCTTAGCCAGCTATGCTAGCTTTGTTTCTATCGTTGTATCTTTTAGCTATGCGAATGTTAGCTGTTTTAAGGGCCTTTATCCCTTCGTTTCTTCTGGGCTTGACCCGTTATGATTGAAACCATCTCACTTTGACAAAAAAAAAACCAGTGACTTAGTGGTCAGACAAGTGACCCATTGACCCAATGAGATTCTCGTACACACTGGGTCCTGGTTAAAAGCCAAGATTAAGTGATTCTCATACACATTGTTTGAATAGCAATCTCACCCAATGCTTTGCTTGGAGGTTATTTGATGATACTATTAGCTAGCTAGATTCTGTCAAAGGTTGTACTAATTTCTCTGGTGTTATTTTTTTTGCTCTGTTTTGCTTTCTTTTTCTTTTTCTTTTCTCTTCCCTCTCTTGTATTAAGGTTTGGGGCACCCCTTGTGCCCCTTTTAATGCAATTCTTTGGTTTATCCAAAAAAAAAGGTGACTCATTGACCCAGTGCCCTAACCGAGTCGATGGAAGTGTTTGGAGTATTCTACGCTAATCCTATTCTATCCTATCATATACGTAATGTATACTATTCTCGAAACAAAAAAGTAGCAATTCCGACAAGTGTCACATCCTCATGCAATGCATTTTTTTGGTTTTTTTTCTCTCTCATACTATTATTAGTAAGTTGATGATGTCATATTTATATTTTATGATTTTTCAGTAATTTAAATATTAAATAATTGCATATTTTTTAAAATGAATAAGGTATTAATATTACATTTAATGGTTATTATTAAGATTAGAATAATTAACCAAAGTCAATTGTGAATAATTTATGACATTTAATTGTTATTATTGATATTAGACTAATTAACAAAAGTCAATTGTGTATTTTCTACTATTAAACATTTTTGACATTTATACTATAGGATTTTATATCAAAATAGTTTAAGAAAAGATGTATGCTGATTTTATATCAAAATACTATATTTATTTTTATATTAAAAAATAAAATATAACCATTGGATATAAAGGTATTAAACGTAGCTAGGATTAGAAAAAAAAATCAATGTATGATTTGGATTAGAAACAGAAGACAAATGTGGTATGCCTTTTTTTTTGGATATCAAGATAAGAAAATTAATTTTTTAATGATTAATGAAACAAAAGACAAATGTGACTATGATATCTCTTTAAAAAATATGACATTTAATGATTATTTTTGAGATTAGAATAATTAACAAAAGTCAATTGTGAATTGTTTATCGTATTTAATTAATGGTTATTATTGATATAATATTAATTAAAAAAAGTAAATTGTGTTTTTTTACTATTAAACATATTTTTTCATTTTTTCAGGGAGATAAAATTCAAGCTTTCGTTGACAATAGTATGAAATACTTTTACAAAGATCTGCAAGAAGAGAATGTTTATCAATTTCAAAATTCTGGCATAGGTGCAAATACTGGCCAATATAGGGCTACAAAGCATAATTATAAACTCAATTTTAAAAAGACTATTGTCGTAAACGTAATTCAATCTCAGTTATTCCTGGAAATAGCTTCCAATTTGTCACTGTACCTGATTCTAATTACCTAATAGGTTTGTCTACTTACTTAATTGTTTTTTTTTTTTGAAAAGATTGTTTACTTTTATTGCTATCACTTTAATTTGGAGCTTGAATTTTTTTTTTGTTTATATAGTTTTTTTTTGGTACAGCGGAAAATAGAAACTGTATTTTTAGAGTTAATTATAAACTAATACCAAAAAAAAAAGTTTTCTTTCTTTCAAAAAAAAAGTTTGATAGAATAACGTTTTTATGGTTTTAAAAAAAAGGATAACGTTTAAAAAATGAATGTGTTAGGAAATGAAGTGTAAAAGTAAGTTTTAAAAACATGAATGTTATTTAAATAGAATAAACTGAAATCACTTTTAGGATAAAATTACTAAACTATATTTAATTAAAATGCCTTTAAAAAGTTGTACTGAAGGATAATATGGGTAAAAAAAGTATTTTCCACACTAAACTGAAGTTTTGAAAAACAAAAAACGTAACATTTAATTTTGTAACTTCAACAAAACTTGGGTTAGCATAGTCATTCGAACCCAAGTTAAAACTGGAATTTCAATACCCAAACAAAACTAGTACTATACTGACTCCAATAAAACATTAACCCAAGTAAATTTGACCGAAACTATACGTGGTGAAAGAGTGTTGAAAAAGAGAGTTTGAAAGAGAGATGGTTAGTATAGCACTCTCTTGGTAAGTGTGCATTGTCATTAATCCTCGTATGATAACTATGTAACTGTGGGAGCACTAGGAAGACCAAAACACTGGTGCGGTTTCCACTCATAACTCTTCGAATATCTATACATTCGCTTTCGTCTTTATAATCCCACATGAATCAGAATGGTTCAGTTGGGTCTTTCTATGGTGCTTGGCCTGTGCTATGCATTGGTTCATATTTGGAATGTTGTAACCATGTTCAGAGCTTCTTGTCAAATAACTCCATGATGGGTCTCTATTTGTCTCTAGAGAGTGGCAACTTCTGGTTTCCAGCTCAAGTATACTGGGTAAAACTAAAAAATATGCTTCATTTATTTAATTCCAGTTTCAGGGTTTTCATTATGAAATTATCAATGCTGTTTTTCTTCAGGGAACGATCGTTCGCGACGCCTTATTTAGCTATGACCCCGTTGATGATACCTTTATGTCAAGGTAAGGGAAGAATGGCACACTTCAAAAAATGACACATTTTTATAAACCCTTTTCAGTTTTCACTTTTGAAATGTTGTCAACATTAATGATTATATTTAATGGGATTATTTGGGGAATTGGTTTGAGTATTATACGATTGGCGGTTTGTGACTAAATTTAATTTATAGATTAGTGCATGTTTACAAATCCTTTATTCTGAAGCTAAACTCAATTCTGGCACGAGAAACTTCTTGGTGACAGAATTGATTTAGTGAAAAATAAATACTAATTCAAATGTGCTATACTAGGTCACGAAGTGGGGGATGGCAGCTTCTGGGGCACAGTATCCGCTGGGAAAAGCTGAGACTTTCCCCAGTTGAAGCCCCTCCGTGTGTTCGTTATGTCTCTGATTGTTTGGAAGACTTAAAAGCCTGATGATCATGTTTGAGATTCGACGTAAAAAAAAAGAGTGAAACTCATTATGGTAGGTTTCTACATTCTAATTGAACTTATTCTATAAAATTTTAATTTACGATGAAAACAACCATTGGATTGGATCAGATTTATGTAGGATTCAATTATCAGTTTCTGTCTGCATTGCATGTTAGTAACTTTTCTAGTCAGTGGTATGGTTGATAGCTTTTCCTTAATTATCATCTGCAAAATGAATACCTGAGTAATGCATTATTAAGGTTTATCAATTATTACTAAGGAATCGTAATGAATGGTTTGCAGATTGGTGTTATGCTATTATTGGTCACTTGGATTCATGGAGAATGGGGTTTACTGTAGTTGCCGTGATTCAGGTGAGAAATCATTTTGCAAGAATTGAATTGTCTCGTATCAATCAAATTGTTATGTTTAGTTGATTATTTGATTTGATTATCGTAGATATTAGTGTTGGTAGCACTTATCTATTTAAATAAGCCACTACAAGAAAACGGAGGTTTAGCGGCAGCCGACTAGCGGCGGTTACCGTCAACCGCCGCTAAACCATAAACTGCCGTCGGTTAAAACGGGCGCCGCTAAGGAAAAAATAATTTTTTGGCGGTTTTTTGTGTTTAGCGTCGGTTAGAACCGCCACTTTATTTACAATATATTAAAAATTAAATTAATTTTACGATTAGCGTCGGTTAAGGCCGACGTTAAAATCATAAATTTTTAAAAATATACTAATGTCGGTTGGAAACGACGTTAAATCTCATATATATTCTCATTCCCAACTCGATTCACCACTCCACTCGATCTTTCTTCTCTCTTCGATTCTCCTCTCTGTCACCGACGCTCTCCTCCACTGTTGGCCTCCTCCACCGTGCCGCTCTTCTCCACCGTCGCCCTCCTCCACCGCCGCTCTCCTCCACCACGTCGCTCTCCTCCACCCGATTAAAATCCTCATATAATTAATGATACTCATGCTCTAGTCCTTTTTTTTTATTACAAGAGGAAATGTTCATGCTCTAGTCCTCTAGTCCATAGTCAGCAAATTCTTTAATAAGATCAAGATAGACCGCAGAACTTGATTGAGCTACTTCAAGAGATTGTACAAGTAGTTCATGCTTCCTCTTCGCATTGCTCCTTGGCTTCTAGAAGGAGGCTAAGAAGACTGAGACAGAGCCGGTGGATTGGATTGCGAAGGCTGACTAAGAGTTGACTGAAAACTTCGGCTGGAAGGAGACAAAGATTGTGCGGAGAGAGGGGAACTCGAAGGCGATTTCCAGGTTGACTTAATAATCTCAAGGAATCCACAATCATCATCTTTCTGCCCATATACACATGAACTTAAAATTCTCACCATAAAACAACAACACCAATATTTTATTTTATGTACAAAGGCGGTGTGGCAAAAGCCACTTCTACATGGATAGTGCTTGAGTTCATCCTCAAATGAGTAGAATTTACAATCACTAATGTTATTTTCCAGTCAAATAATAAATGTTAAGATATAACATTTAAAATAAAAGTGTTCAAAAATTATTTCAAGCCTTATAAGAACCAAGGAATTTGTAATATGGACGAGTCACGTTAGAGTCTTTTGTTGTTACCTTCATAATTAGATGCCCATTCCCGCAGGAACATGTAAGCTCAATGATTATGAAGTTTAATTTACAATTGATTAAACTTTAATTCTCTCATACATTTTATGAAAAAATATGAGAAAATAAATAATTTATGAAAAAATAATGAGCAGATAAAAACTTATTAATCTAGCAATTAACAATGTAACCAAAATCCAACTTACAACTTGTTTTCAAAACTTATTAATCTATTCATAAAATATAACTATAAATAATCATCATTCAGATTTTGCATTATGATTAACACATGGTCATTTTGCAGTAGAATTAAATTCATTCTTCTGTACAAATAACTACACAAACGCATGGTCATTAAGTTTGGACTCTTAAGTCATAGCTTCCACATATAAAGATGTTCAACCACTGCTGCACCCAAGCATATGTGTTCATTTTCTCCAACTCCAGCAACGGAAGATACATTGATGAAATGTTGTTAGAGTTATTGGAAAAGAAAAACACTTTTCCCAACAAAAACAGAAGAAAAGCTTTCACATAGGCATCGTAGGAAACAACACCTTCAGGTACCTTCTCAAATTTTTCCTTCAACTTAGCTAGAGAAATGCTACTGGATTTTTGGCTCACTCTCTTGTCTAACAATTTCTTACCTTAAAATTTGTTAGTTATTCCTAAATGTTGTGAATTTTTTTAAGCATATCATCTTTACCGCCCTCCTTTTCGGAGACCTACAATTGTCACAAGCATATAAAAAATCAAGCAATGAATTGTTTTGTTAATTTTTAATTGAATGAAGCAAAAATAAGAAATACTTGCGTGCCATCAATTGGAAGTCCTGTTATATGCAAAAATCTTTCAAACTAAAATCAACATATTGTTTGCCAAACTTAAAGCAATGGTTATTTGGTACATAGCACTCAACTAATGCATTGATTAAAGACCGATTTTGTCTAATATTAATATCCAAGAAATCTAAGAAATATTTAAAGCAAGTCTTTTCAACTACTTTCTTAACACTATCATTCAAATTCCAGTCTTTGAATAAATTTAAATGCATTTTTGTTGCCATTGGTACCTGCACGAGCAACAATACAAAGTGACAATTCAGTTTAAAAGTTCTTAAAAAATCACAGTAGTATTTGGATGCTTAAAAGGGATTAAACTGCTGTAATTTTTTAGCACCTAAATATTGCTGTGAATTTTGAAGTACTTTTCTCAACTAAATTGTTAGTTTGTATTGTTGCTCATGCAGCCATGCAGGTACCAATGACAACAAAAATGCATTTAAATTTGTTCAAGGACTGAAATTTGAATGATAGTGTCAAGAAAATATTTGAAAAGACTTGCTTTAAATATTTCTTAGATCTCTCGGATATTAATATTAGACAAAATTGGACTTTAATCAATGCATTAGTTGAGTGCTATATACCGAATAAGCATTGCTTTAAGTTTGACAACAATATGTTGATTTTGGTTTGGAAGATATTTTGCATATAACAGGACTTCCAATTGATGGCACACAAATATTTCTTATTTTTACTTCATTCAATTAAAAATAACAAAACAATTCATTGCTTGATTTTTTATATGCTTGTGGCAATTGTAGGTCTCTGAAAAGGAGGGTGATGAGGATGATGCACTTAAAAAAAATTCATAACATTTAGGAATAACTAACAAATTTTAAGGTACGTAAGAAATTGCTAAACAAGAGAGTGAGCCAAAACTCTAATAGCATTTCTCTAGCTAAGTTGAAGGAAAAATTTGAGAAGGTACGTGAAGGCGTCATTTCCTATGATGCCTATGTGAAGACTTTTCTTCTGTTTTTGTTGGGAAAAGTTTTTTTTCCCAATAACTCCAGGGCCGGCCCAAGAGTAAAGCCACCCAAGTTATGGGCTTTAGGCCTCCAAAAAAAATTTACTAAGGAAAAAACCTTCAATTTTTTTTTACTAAGTAAAAAAGCCCCCAAAAAACCAAACACTAATATTAAGTCAAAAAGACCCCAAAAGAATGTCTCACTTTAAAGTTGACTCTAGGCCTCATTTAGTGTTGGGCCGACCCTGAATAACTCCAACAACATTTCATCAATGTATCTTCCATTGCTGGAGTTGGAGAAAATAAACACATATGCTTGGGGTAAAGCAGTGGTTGAACATCTTTATATGTGGAAGCTATCGCTTAAGAGTCTAGACTTAATGACAATGTGTTTATGTAGTGATTTATACAAAAGAATGAATTTAATTTCACTTCAAAATGACCATGTGTTAATCATACTGCAAAATATGAATGATGATTATTTATAGCTATATTTTATGAATAGATTAATAGGTTTTGAAAACAAGTTGTTGTAAGTTGGATTTTGGTTACATTGTTAATTGCTAAGTGATGATAGAAATCTCTTCTTTCTTTTATGTGTTCATTTTTCATAAATTATTTTATTTCCTTGTATTTTTTCATAAAATGTCTTAGATAATTAAATTTTAATCAAGTGTAAACTAAACTTAATAATTATTGAACTTACATGTTCCTGCGGGAATGAATATCTAATCAGGAAGATAACAATAAAAGCCCCTAACGTGACTCGTCCATATTACAAATGCCCTGGTTCTGATAAGGCTTGAAATAATTTTTGTACACTTTTATTTTAAATGTTATATCTTAACATTTATTATTTGGCTGACAAATAACATCAATGATTGTAAATTCTACTCATTTGAGGATGAACTCAAGCATTGTCCCTGTGGACGTGGCTTTTGCCACACCGCCTTTGTACATAAAATAAAATATTGGTGTTTGTTGTGTTATGGTGAGAATTTTAAGTCCATGTGTGTATGGGCAGAGAGATGACAATTGTGGATTCCTTGAGATTATTACGTCAACCTGGAAACCGCCTTCGAGTTCCACTCCCCCCGCACAATCTCTGTCTCCTTCCAGCCAAAGTTTTTAGTCAACCCTAAGTCTTCCTTCACAATCCAATCCCCCGGCTCTGTCTCAGTCTTCTTAGCCTCCTTCTAGTAGCCAAGGAGCAATGCGATGAGGAAGCATGAACTACTTGTATGATCTCTTGAAGTAGCTCAATCAAGTTATGCGACCTATCTTGATCTTATTAAAGAATTTGCTGACTATGGACTAGAGGACTAGAGCATGAATATTTTCTCTTGTAATAAAAAAAAAAACTAGAGCTTGAATATCATTAATTATATGAGGATTGATTCATTTCCATTAAATTATTAGAAGTTCTTTGCTTGAAGCAAGTCTGTTTAGCCTAGGCTGTTGTTTTGTTTGCTGATTGTGCTTTTGCTAACTTGCAATTGTATTTGATGACAAAACAATCTGCCCTCAACTTATGGTCATTTTGCCTCTAAACAGTCATCTTAAGAGATTTCTTTAAATTATGAAAACACAGTATTTATAGATTATTTGTCTTGGGCCTTGGTGTGTTAGCATATGCTAATTCCATCATCACTTTCACACAATAAAGTGTTCTAAGCCGCTTAGTTGTTCTCAGCTTTGGCTGATACAAAAGGTGCATGTTACACACTCTTGTTAATCCATTGAATAATGTGAATTCCATTTATTCAATCATAATCACACTGTAAAAGAGTTTTTAGGCTCTACTTTCAATAAATTACTCAATAATAATTGTCTCTTATACCTCATGATGAAATTTGGCAAATTGGATATTACTACATATAATTGGACATTTTCTAATGGAATTGTTGATGAAAAATGTGATTTTCTAAAAAGAAATATATAAAACTAACATATCAAAAGGATGTGCAATACTAGTGTTCATGTGTGGCAAAGCGTTTAAATAAAAAAATAATTATTACTCCATCTTTTAATGTCTTTTAAAAATTTCATTAATTTTTATGATCGTCCTCTTTGCCACGAGTTGAGGTCGAATAAAATAAATTATTTAAGTGTTCTGCAATTGAGTTATTTAAATAAATTTGTTCTTCAAATTTTTTATTGATTGTCCCCTTTGAACTGGGTTGAGGTGGAATAAAATAAATTTATTATTATGTGGTTTGCAGTTGAGTTATTTATAATTTTAGTTAGGAATTCTCCTACAGTATTGGGCTAGTTAGAAAGTAGTTGTTGAACATAAAGAATGACTTTATGGCCCAACAAGGAGAGAGGTTCTTAACGAGAATAAATTGGTCTTTGAGCTATGGGATTTCTTTCAGCACTTGGCTTAACCACTTCACTATCAGTGTTGCTCATCTCCCTCAAGATTCAGATCTCCCCATTACTATTATTGGCTTTACCCTATGGGAGATCTGGAAAGCCCGTAATGAATTTGTCTTCAGGGGTGTCAATCCAGATCCTCTTACTTCCATAAGAAAGATCCAAATGGCAGTAAAGGAATTCATAGATTCCCAGCCGATAAAACAATCTACTACACCCAACCCCAACCCACATCCTAATGACCCCCACCTGCAATGGAAGAAGCCTCCAAATGATTTCATCAAAATTAATACAGATGCAGCCTTCTCTGAGCAGAACAAGAAAACTACATGAGCTATTTTGGTAAGAGATGAGAAAGGATACCTTTCCTGGGGTCTCACAAGGAAATCCTACGCCTCTACTCCCCTTGTAGCTGAAGCCATTATCCTCAGAGATGCTATTTTAACTGCAGGCAACATGCAGTGGGAGAAAGCAATATTTGAATCAGACAATTTGAAGCTAATTCAAGCCTGCAGAGGGGAAGTAAAGCTGGGAGAGATACAACACATCACAAAAGACATCCAAGTATGGAGCAGAAATCATCACAATTGGAGCTTTACTTGGATAAGAAAAAAGGGTAACCAAGCTGCTCACTGTATTGCAAATCTGGGCCACCATGGAAAGCTGCCTGAAAGCTGGATCTGGAATCATCCCCCCCAATTGGCTAGAGCTCTGGCTGCTGATAGATCTACTCCCCAGCCTCAAGAAGTGCAACGCAGAACTGCTTCTAGCTCTCATACACACCAGCCATCAAACACTCATGGTACAGATGAAAATTCAAGAATGGCTCACAGCATCAGTTTTGGGACAATTCTTTGCCCTTTCCCAGGTGTGCCCCCTTCAGGAATTGGATAAGTTTTTCGAGCACCAATGACTAGAAGACAAGATTTTAAAACAGTTGTGGATTCCCGCTTATTCCTTGTTGTTTTACTAGCTTGTTCATCTCTGCAATTATTGTAGTTTTCTGTTTCTTTACTATTTTCACCAACCAGCTGGCGGGTTTTAATGCTCCCTCTTGTGCCAAGCGGTTATGGTTGTTGCTTGTTCCCGGGTTGCCTCTGGCTTTGGGCCTAGCCCTCCCCTTTTTAATCCATCTGATCTTTCAGTCCAAAAAAAAAAAAGCTATGGGATTTGTCTTTAGTTAGTACTATACATACTATCAAACAAATTTTATATTTTTTCATGTTGCGGATATTGAAAACTTCTTGGCCTAGGAGAAAATTGAGTAGGGGAACAAATGACTATCAGCTATGAACAAATTCAGGCTACTTCCCTGTTTGAAAGTAGCACCAGAATGAGTGCTTATATGCTTAGCATGAGAAACTTAGGCAGTATGGAAATTTTAATTAGCACTTAACGTTATATGTCTTTCACTATTTACAGCTCGTGGGTGTTCTATTCATGAACATTGAGATGAGGTATAGTACCTAAGGTGCAAGGAATGTGATGTGAGATTCCTAGAGAGAATGAGAGCGTAACCGTTTTGGAGAGAATAACTGAATTTCAATCTTGTTATTTCACAAATGAGCCAAGAGTCCTTTACAATTGGTATCCCTCCCCTATTTATAGTTGGGGGAGTTGGGCTTAGCGCCTTTAACTCATCCTAATGGGCTAGTTGGGCCTCCAGGAGGAAGGCCCAAGTCCCTGGCCCGCTCATCGCCCTAGGCCAGCGCTCCTGAGCGAGGGACCCTGGGGTCTCGCCCAGTCCACAAGACACCGAGCTCGAAGCATGAGAGCTAAGTGTGTCTTTAAACAGAAGAAACAAGGCGATGACCATAAGAAACTAACTAGTGCTAAAAAAAAGGTATGAAAACAAAGAACAATTGTCAACATGGCTTGGTAACTTAAAGCTTGAAAACTTAAAAATTCACATTTTGAACGTCTTGTCACGCTCCCTTGGCAGCCCGAGTCCACAAGCAAGTTTGTGGCGGTGACGCTCGGCCCGCCCACCCTGCCATAGTCATGCTTGTGTCCTGGATCGTGACCTTTTGACATGTGTCGAGCCTGCGCCACGCGTTGCGCCCTAAAGTGATGCAAAAGTCAGCGAATCCAAGGAATCTCAATCGCTATCTTTGAAACGTCCCTTCGAATCATAGTAAACCCTGACAATTTGAATTCAAACCAATAAGCTTCAACCGTTGTAACCTTTCGTTTAATGTGTTGTTTCCTCTTCCCGAAACTCGCGCCGCACTCCCTTGAGTATTCATTTTATCCTGCCACGTCGAAGCACGATTCCCCAACCGCTACTCTCCCTGGCCTTTAAATCCTTTCCCCTTCCATCATTCACCTCTTACCGTCAACTGTTCCCATATTCATCCCTGACTCTCATACTAGTTCCCTTTGCCGATCTTGCGAACTCAAAGCTCCGGCCCTTCTTGCTCCTCTTCTCACAGTCCTTTCCTGGTTAGTTTCTTATCCCCTCTTTCTTCTTCTATTTTTTCGATGCCCTCCGCAGGGGCCCTTTCCTCCGTGAAGGAAATCAAAGCCCATCGCTTGGCAACCTTTGCCACTCTCCCTTCCCCCATCTCCGAGGCTCCCGATAAGGGGATTCTTGACCAACCATCAGAGCTTTCTACCAGCGGATCCATTTCTGACCTTGCCCATAGGGTTGGTGGGCTTTGTTGTTCCCCGCTATTAGAGGGCCTCCTTCGCATCGCCGGTTGGCGGGAACAAGACCACCCTTGGCAACACCGTGTGTTTAATGACCCCAAGTACTCCCACTTCTTCTTTGTATACAAATACTTGTTTCTTGATCTCGGTGTTAAACTTCCCTTCTCAACCTTTCTTACCCAAGTGCTGTGTGATATCAACGTTTCTCCTTGCCAACTTCACCCTCGCTCCTGGACCTATCTAAAATGCTTTGAAATTCTCTACCGCAGCGTTGATGTGGCGCCTTCCTCTGCCCTATTTTCTTTTTTCTTCGAAGCAGATTCTCGATCTCTGGAGACCCATGGTTGGGTAGTTCTGGTGCCCCGGCCGGGCCGAGAACGGTTTGTCCCCTACCAGGTTGACTCCGAATCTCACTTGGCCCGCCGGTACTTCCGGGTCATCGTCCACCCTGCTTACCCCTCGTCATTTACACAGAAGGAAGGGAGAGTCATTTTCCCTTTTTATTGGACACAGTGTCCCAAACCCATATCCGATTCTCCCGAAACGTCTTCCTCCTCTAGAGAAAATTTTGTCATTGGTGTCTTATCCCAACTCCCTATCTTCAATTGCGCTGAACTGCTTGGCGCTCCTCCAGGATCCAAACTGTTTCCTCGATTAGGTTTTCCTTTTACTGCCTTCTTCACACCTTCCTCTTAATCTCTTCGCTTTTGATGATTCTCTCTTTTGCTTTTCAGGGAACATGAAGTTTTCTACTTCCGAACTGCTGGAGGCCTTCCTCTATGGGAACGTTAAGGCACCTTCTCCGGCCCAGGTTAAAGAGAAAAGGCGAAGCTCGCCGGCGGGCGATGGCTCTCCCAAGAAAAGAAAACTGGGCTAGACAAGCTCCGAAGTTACACCTCTGACTGTTGCGGGTGAGGGGTCCATCGTGTCCGTCCCCACTGTCTCGGATAGTGCACGTGGCTCCTTGGTGCCCGATCAGCATGGCGAGGCGAAAACTTCCCCTGTTGTGGATACCTCTTGCCCCTTGACTTCAATGGCGGGCCAGCAGCCTCCGTTCTCTGACCGCCCTTCGTCTCCTCGACCCGTCCAGACTACTCAAGATTCACTACCTCCTAACTCTCCTAGGGTTGGCGGCGGGGAAAATCTTCCTTCGGACCGCCTAAAGGACCCTTCCCGCACGTGGCTCCTTGGTTCCCGATCAGCATGGTGAGGCGAAAATCTTCCTTCGAACCGCCCAAAGGACCCTTCCAGCAGCTCTTCCGCCGACCCCTTCTCCTTCTTACTTTCTCACCCTTACCTTGAAAAATTGAGGGAAGTACCCAGCCAAAACCCGCAGGAATTTGCCCAAGAAGCTGTGTCAAGTCTTCTTCGCGCCGGCTGTCTGTTCGCCCAGGTGGCTTGGCAGGCTCGGCCCCTCACCGGAATTGCGGGGCTCCGCCAAGAGGTAGAAAAGCTGCATTCCATCAACCTTCAAGCCAACGAGACCTGCTCCAAGCTGTCTACCCAGTTAGCCACTGAGGTGGATAAGACAAAGAAGATGTAGAAAAAACTCGCGGAAGCGAAGCTTGCACAGGTAGTGGCGGACGAGAAGGAAAGGGAACTTGAAACCCAGGTTGAGGAACTCCGTAAGGACCTTAGCACCAAGGAGGCCATCATTGCTTCTCAGGAGGAAACCCTTGCTGCTAAAGACAAGGATATTGCTGATCTGCGCGAAGGGCTGGCGGCCAAGGGTGAGTTGCTTGCCGAGGCCCGGTCAGATTTGGAATCGAAATGCAAACTCTTGGCCGAGAAGGATGCCCAGGCCATCGCCTTGGAAGAGCAGATAAAGAGAGAAGTTGCTTATGCGACGGCTGACGAGCGTATCCGCGGCTTCCTAATTTGCAAATCCCAAGTCAAGCACCTCCATCCAAATATTAACCTTGTCTCCCTGGGGATTTCCAAGAGGGTTACCCCCACCGGACTGGTGGTTCGGGAAGATCCGCCGGAAGTTGTTCCCGTTGACCTTGGAGACGCTGTTGAATAAGAGAGAAAAATGTAATGTTAACTTGTTTGGAGTTATTGTAACGCTGACACTTCTTTATTTCGTTTAAACTCTTTGCCTGTATTTTACTTTCAAGTTAATCGATTCAGCTTTATTTCTTTACGTTTTATGTTTGATTTAGCGCTTTCCGGATTTTCTCTTCTCTCGCTACACCCCCCCATAGTTTCCTTGTTCCTGAATTACGTCTGACGACATTGATGGTGTGCCTTGTTTAACTAGGACTTCTGCTCAGTTTTGGAACCGAGGCTTTCGTCACACTAATATTTCCCGTAAGATTAGGTGTGGCCTCGCCGGTTTCGCCCCGGCTAGGACTTATTGTTGCTAGGGACCCAATGGCCATATAGGTTTACCCAGACTTATGCCTAGTTATGTTCGCTCGCCCATATTTCGGGGAGGTTTTCAGGATAAGAAGCTTATCCGCACACATCACCGACGAGTGACGGCGAGCTGCGTCGGCTTTTCGGAGCGATCCCCAGACTTCAAGGTCGTGTTGGGATCACCACCTTCAGGGAATTTTTCCCACCTAGCTCTTGCCGCAATTCAGTGTGATTGAAATTGCTGGATACAATTTTTGTATTTTCAATCAGACGTGATAGTCAACAAACTCCCGAGATGGAGAACAAGAACGTGTCTTTGTTTTTACTATTTAGGCGCTTTGGCCAACAAACTCCCGAAATGGAGAACAAGAATATGCTTCTTCGTTTTTGATCCTAAAATCTCCGCGAGACGCGTCCCCGCGCCGAAACCAGCTCCTTGTCGATCCTTTAGCTGTAATAGTATTTCAGGCTCGCCGCGTTCCAGGAACGCGACACTCGCCTTCCATCTAAGCTCTCCAGATGATAAGCCCCCTTTCCCAAAGCCTTCAAAATTCTGTAGGGGCCTTCCCAGATTGGACTCAGCTTGTTCCCGGTGACCCCGGTTCGTTTCTTAAGCACCAGGTCCCCCTTCTGCATCGCCCTTGGACGCACTTTCGTGTCGTACTTCGCCGCAGCCCGCTGCTTCATCGCAACCTTTCTGATGCGAGCCCCATCGTGTGTTTTTGATAACAAATCTAGCTCCACCGCCATGTTCGAGGAATTCTCGCCTTCGAACCACGGCGCTGTTCGCCAAGAACTGTTGTCTATTTCCACAGGAAGCATGGCGTCCGCCCCATAAGCCATCCTGAACGGAGTCTCCCCCGTGGTTGAATGTTGCGTCGTATTGTAGGACCAGATCACAACCGGGAGTTCGTCTAGCCAGACTCCCTTCGCCTCCGAGAGCCGGCGCTTCAAACCCCGCAGGATTACCTTGTTTGCCGACTCTGCTTGCCCGTTAGTCTGTGGAAGCTCCACTGAAGAGAACCTTCTCTGAATACCCATCTCTTCACAGAATTCTCTGGTTTGATTACCTGCAAACTGCGTCCCATTATCCGAAACGATCACCCTTGGTACCCCGAACCGGCATACGATTCTTTTCCAGTAAAAACTTACGATCTTGGCCACAATAATGCTTGCGAGGGGATCGGCCTCCACCCACTTGGTGAAGTAGTCCACCGCCACCATGATGAACTTCATTTGTGACCTAGCGGTGGGGAAAGGCCCGACGAGGTAAACTCCCCACATGGCGAAGGGCCATGGGGAGCTGATCGTGACCAATTGTTCCACTGGGGCCCTGGGCAAGTCTGCAAACACTTGACACTTTTCGCATTTTTTCACGAATTCTGCACAATCTTTTCTTATTGTAGGCCAGTAAAAACCCGCTCTGAGGACTTTGCTAGCCAGAAACCTTCCTCCGATGTGGCTAGCGCAAACCCCCTCGTGAACCTCTGCCATAACAACCTCATATTTCCCAGGCGGAAGACATCTCAGGAGTGGCGAACTAAATCCTCGTCGAAAGAGTATCTCATCGAGTAATGTGTAGTGTTCTGCCTCTCTCCTTTGTTCCTTTGAGTATTTTTACCACCTCGCTTGGCTCACCCGCCAAGATGTCTACAATGGGGTCCATCCAAGTTTCTTGGCGGTCAACTGAGGCTACCAACTCTCCTTCAATGCTAGGATTGGCGAGCGTCTCTTGGATCACGCTTCGATTGTTTCCAGGCTTTCGAGTGCTGGCTAATTTCGCCAGGGCGTCCGCCCTTTGGTTCTACGCCCTTGACACGAATTCAACTACCACTTCTTGCAGTCGACCCATCAGCAGTCGTACACGCTCTAGATATTTTATTAAGGCCGGTTCTTTCACCTGGAATTCCCCATTTACTTAGTTTGCTACTAGCAACGAGTCCGTTCTAACCAGCAAGCTGTCAATCTGTACCTCAATTTCTAACTTCAGCCCGGCGATCAGGGCCTCATATTCTACCTGATTATTGCTGGCTTTGAACTGGAATCTGAAGGACTGTTCTAATACCAACTCCTCAGGCCCTTGTAGCGTGACCCCTGTTCCACTTCCGTTGTCATTTGATGACCCATCGACAAACAATGTCCATTGCATGCTCACCTTCTCACCGTCTTCCGGCGTTAACTCCACCACAAAATCAGCTAAAGTCTGCGCACCGACCTTCCCCCTTTTGTCGTATTGCAAACCGTATTCTGAAAATTCAACCGACCGTGCGACAAGTCTCCTTGACAAATCTGGCTTCTGCAACACCTGTCTCAAAGGAAGATCAGTTCTTATTTTTACCTGAAGCTTTGAAAGTAAGGTCTTAGGCTTTCGAGCGCCGCCTTCTCTATCTTCTGATACCTAATCTCCGCCCGTTGAAGTGTATGGCTTACAAAGTAAACTATTTTTTGCTCTCCGATTACCTCCTGAAGAATGACAGAGCTGATTGCATGATCGCTGACAGAAAAATACAAGTGCAAAGGGAGGCCTTGGGCAGGTTTTGATAGCACGGGTGGCGCGGACAACATCTCTTTAAGGCGTTTAAAGACTTCTTCGCATTCTGAACTCCACTCAAACGTCGCATTCTTCTTGAGGCATTTGAAGAATGGGGCCGACTTTTCGCCTGAATGAGGGAGAAACCTGGATAGGGCCGCAATCCGCACTGTCAGGCGCTGCACCTCTTTTACACTGCTGGGGCTTTTCATTTCTTGGGTTGCTTTACACTTATATGGATTGATCTCAATTCCTCTTGACGTAATCATGAAGCCTAAGAACTTCCCGCCCTGTATACCAAAAGAACACTTCTCTGGATTGAGCCTCATATTATGCTTTCGATGCCTGCCAAATGCTTCCGTCAAATCCTCATGATGGCTTGATCCCAAAACCGATTTCACGATCATATCATCGACATATACCTCCATGTTCCTTCCTACTTAGCCCTCAAATACCTTATCCATCAACCGCTGATACGTCGCCCCCGCATTCTTCAGTCCAAAGGGCATGGTTTGATAACAATAGTTTACCCCAGCGGTCATGAATGTTGTTTTGTCTTCTTCCGACGGGTGCATCTTGATTTGGTGATATCCCGAATAGGCATCCATCAGACTCAGCAGCTCATTTCCAGACACTCCATCCACTAGCTTGTCTATGCTCGGTAATGGATAAGAATCTTTCGGACATGCCTTGTTCAGGTCTGTGTAGTCTACACACATTCGCCATTTTCCGTTCGCCTTCTTTACCATCACCACATTCGCCAGCCAAGTAGGATACTTAATTTCCCGGATGAAGTCTGCCGCCAGTAATTTGTTCACCTCTTGCTGGATTGCCTTTTCCTTTTCATCGCCCATTTGCCGGCGTGTCTGGGTCACTGGTTTAATTCCGGGATTCAGCGCCAGCCTGTGACAAATGAAGTTCGGGTCTATTCCTGGCATGTCTTTGTGACTCCACGCAAAGAGATCCAAATTCTCGCCCAATAGCTTTGATAATCTTTGTTCCTGGACCTCATCCAGTCGGGTCCCTATTTTGAGTATCTTCTCGCCGAATTTCAGTTCCTTGGTTTCCTCGATTGGCGTGGGCCTGTTGACTCACCCCTCGCCCCTCGGATCTAGGTTTTCTTCTGACGCTTCGACCTCGTTTCATCGGTGCCCTACCGAGGCGTTCCTTTTCCCATACCGGTCTACCGCGTTGCAGTAGCACTCCCTCGCAGTCTTCTGGTCCACAGAACTCTCACAACTCGTCCATTCGGCAAAGGATATTTAACCGCCAAGTGTGCCGTCGAAATCACGGCGCACAGCCGGTTCAAGGTGTTTCTGCCAATTATCATGTTGTAAGATCCCTCCGCTCCTAGGATTAAGTATTTCACCTTCAGCGTCCTAGCGTTCTCCCGCTCGCCGAATGTGGTGTCAAGGTCAAGGACGCCTCTCACCCATACTTGCTCGCCCGCAAACCCCACCAAAGTCCCTGCATAAGGAGTGAGGTCTGCCTCATTCAAACTGAGCCGATCAAACGCCCCGCCGTAAATGATGTCCGCTGAACTCCCTTGATCCAAAAGTACTCGTTGTACATTAAGTTGGTTGACGCGAAGGAGGATTACAATCGGATCATCTAGATGTGACTTTATTCCAACTAAGTCATCGGATGAAAAGGTAATGTCTGGATGTGAAAAGCCGAAAGGAAACTCTGTTACCGTATTCACCGCCCTAGCGTACCGCTTTCTAGCTGCACTGGTGATTCCTCCTCCAAATCCTCCGGCGATCGTGTGTACTCCTTTAGGTACCGGAGCATTACCGCCCTGTATTCTAGTAGGTTTTCCTGCCGCTATCAGTTTTCCAACCTCACGCTGCAACGTGCGGCATTCCTCTGTGACGTGGCCCATGGCCTGGTGATAAACGCACCATTCACCTCCCGGTTCGCCGCTTATTCACGTCACTAACGGTTCCCGAAAGATTTCCGATTTAGACTTTCTGTCCCAGCACATCAGCTTTCCTTTTGGAGATGAATTTCTCCACTCCCTCGAGGATTTCCAATAGCTTTTCCTTTGCAATGTCCGAGGCTCCGCTGTTGTATTTGCTCCTCGGGCCTTCGTGTCTTGCTGCTTCAAACCACTGCTTACGTCGCGAATCAGCCACCTCCAATCTCTGAGAGTGTCCAACGGCTGAGGTGATGACGGTTCTTCTTCTGAGGGTTTCAACAAGGAGACTGAAGACTCCGCCTCCTTTTCGCGTCGCCTTCTATACGCGTGGCGCGGACCACGCGTGTGTTGCATCCTTTGTTCGCTTCGTCGATGTTGCGCTTCCATCAAGTGCCACTAACGAATCAAGAATTTTGACCAAAAAAATCAAAAACCAAAGAGAATTGCACGAAAAATCGAACTTCTCTCAGCCAAACCACAATCCACGTAGTCCGGGAATCGAAATCTACTGTTCCCCACAGACGACGTCAAATGTTCCATCCATGAACATTGAGATGAGGTATAGTACCTAAGGTGCAAGAACGTGATGTGAGATTCCTAAAGAGAATAAGAGCGTAACTGCTTTGGAGAGAGAATAACTGAATTTCAATCTTGTTATTTCACAAATGAGCCAAGAGTCCTTTACAATTGCTATCTCTCCCCTATTTATAGTTGGGGGAGTTGGGCTTAGCGCCTCTAACTCATCCTAATTGGCTAGTTGGCCTCCGGGAGGAAGGCCCAAGTCCCTGGCCCGCTCATCGCCCTAGGTCAACGCTCCTGGGCGAGGGACCCTGGGGTCTCGCCCAATCCAGTGGGTTTACATATTTCTACATAGATCCATTCGCAAGTGTAGCAACTTTGGTTTTTGGTTCATTGCAAGAGTCGAACAACTACAGTACAAAGAGTCTTCAACATCATATCTTCCAGGTGTAGTGGTGTTTAAGTACCATGCCTAAAACGATGAAGATGATCTTCACCACGCTCTTCTCTTCTTTTTATATAAGCATTAGTCATCTTCACTATTATATCCCCCACTTTCGCTCTCTTGTTTTCCTTTTATTTTCTAAAGCCTACTGGTGTGAATCTTTCACGATAAATTGAGTTCTTTTATAATGATGATGCAATTATTTTGGTATGTTGCTTTGGAGAATACATATTTTGATTAATTCTTTTTTTAGTAACTAAAGTATCTTGTATGTAAGTTGTGAACCTAGGCGCAACTTACAAGCAAAATGCTATAATTACCTATTAATTCATTGAAGTTTTTGTAAACGCTAAGATAGCAACCTAAGAGGGGAGAGTGAGTTAGGTTTACAGCAATGTAGTCAATTTAAAAACGCAAATTAAAAGTTCAAACGTAACGGAAGCTTAATCATACATATTAGGATGAAATCAAATATAACAACAAATAGAAATGCTGAAAAGTAAAAAGATAATGGATAAGAAGATCACAAATAAATGTATTCTAGTGCACCTTCACCAACCGAAGGGTACGTCCAGTCCCCCTTTCTGATTCAGGGATTTTTCCACTATATATGTAAGCAATGTTCAGTATGCCTCACACCAAGATTCTCTAGAACATCCTCAAGAAAACCACTTTCTTGTTTACACAGCACACACAAAACCCAATAGTGGACTCTGAATCACCCTGATTCAAAGAACCTTTTAACAATCACCAAACTCTATGATGATCTTTACCAAACACTATGGTGGAACAAGAATTAAACCGATTCAAGAAGAAGAAGAAGCTTTTACAATGGCTTAGAACTTCTATACTCAATCTTAGAACATAGATTTTTTTTTATGTTCACTATCAAGCACGTACAGTAACACTCAAGACTCTTAAATTTTTGTTTTGTGAAAGTTTGACAGCATTTTTCTATTTAAGATTTGAAGAACTCTCTCAAAGACTTGAGTTTTTGTAATCTGAATATTGTTCTTTTTGTTTTCAGAATCTAAAGGTGTATATGTAGTAGATTAGTTTGTAAAGAAACACAATGGTTCAAGACATCTGTTAAATGATTAAAAACGTACTGCTTGAGATTTAAAAGAAATTTCCGTTCAACAATTGTACTGCTTGAGTTTAACGATAAGACTATGTTTGAATTGATGGAACATAATGGAATGAAACGAAGCGGAATATAATGGAATGGAATGGAACGGAACGGAATGAAATGAAAATCTCATTCAATTGTTTGGGTATTTTATGATGGAACAGAACAAAGTTATCACTTCATTGTTTGGAGCGGAATAGGTTATAACTTTTTTATTCCTATATTACCCTTTCTTATATTTTTATAATTTTTCAAATATAATTCTCAAATCATATATCCCAAGTAAACATATTCCTTTTCTTTTTTATATTTTTTAATTCTTTCATTTTATCTCTCTTGAGTCTTGTCACAGAATTCATTTAGTATCTATCATTCATTCATTTTTTTTATAAAAAAAAAAAACTCAAATATTTGAGCTGTGTAGTATCAGGTGCCAACATTCTTTCTCACTACAACTCTGTATCTATCGATCTGTCCAGGATTATCTGATGCGTGAAGATAATAAGGAGACATGACATGGATGCTGCCTTCATCACCCGTGACTTCATCATTTGGTGTGCCTTCATCACCTTTAACTTTATCATCGGGTCCATCGTTCTTTGGCGGGGTAACCTTTTTCTTATTCCCAGCCATACCGATGCAATATCACGTTAACAGGTTTTTGGCTCTAGATACCATGTAAAATATTGTATTGTATTATATGCATAATTCAATTCCTCGTACACCATGTATCTATTTATAGGACAAGAGTCGCCTACGGTTGTTAACTCTATCCTATTATAAACAAATAGATAAAACAGAATCATCTACAAAAGATAAGGAACAGAAATAGATATAACAGATCTTGATATAACAGATCCTACTTATCTTTATCTACAAACTAGAACAAATATCAGCTGCAATCCATCAGTGTGACTCGGGGAGCCCTAGGAAGACGAAACATCACAGTGCGTTTTCCACTCGGAACTCTCCTTCAATGGAGAACACTGAAAAACGGGGTAACATGATCTCTCTCTTGAACCTGCCTGAACACGTTCTGGACTGCACCCTCAAACGCCTCTCACCAATGGAGCTCATCAAAATGTCCGAGGTGTGCACTTGTTTAAGGGACGCATGTCGAAGTGATCATCTGTGGGAAAACCACATGAAACAGAAATGGGGTAGAATCATTGGTGATGATACTTTCGAGGAATGGCAATGGCACCTAACAACTATAAAGTCAGGAAAAACCCTCTTGAATCAAGACATCAATCAGAATGGTTCACTTGGGTCTTTCTGTGATTCTAGGCCTGTGCTATACTTTGGTTCATATTTAGAAGGTTGCAAGGATGTTAAGACTTAAGAGCTTCTTATTAAATAACTTCATGATGGGTCTTTACTTGTCTCTAGAGGGTGGCAAGTTCTGGTTTTCAGCTCAAGTTTACAGGGTAAACTCTAGCTGCAGTTATCTAATTTTAATTTTATGGTTTTCATATAATGCTATTTTTCTTCAGGGCACGCTGGTTTCCAACGGCTTATTTAGCTATGACTTCAAAAGTGATACCTTTAAAGCAAGGTAAGGGAAGAATGACACCTTATTATTAAGTATTAACCATTTTTGAAATGTTACTTAATATTAACATTAGTGATTTAATGGGTTTATTTGGCGAATTAGTTTGAGTATGATACGGTTCGCGGTTCCTGACTCCGTGTGTAGGTTAGTGCATTTTTGCAAATCCTTTATTTTGAAGCTGAAATCAATTCTGGCTCAAGAAGCTTCCTGGTGACAGAATTGATTTAGTGGAAAAAAAACTAATTCAAATGTGCTATATACTAGGCCACCATGTGGGGGATGGCTGCGTATGTTGGACGGTATCCTCTGGGAAAAGCTGAGACTTTCCCCAGTTGAAGTCCCTCCATGTGTTCCTTACGTCTCTGACTGTTTGGAAGACTTAAAGCCCGGTGATCATATTGAGATCCAATGCAAAAACAATGGTGAACCTCATTATGGTAGGTTTCTATTTTCTAATTGAACTCATTCTATAAATTTTAAGCTGAAAACAACCATTGATCAGATTTATGTAGGTTTCGATTATCAATTTCTGTCTGCATTGCATGTTAATTTTTCTAATCAGTGGTGTTGTTGATAGCTTTACCTTAATTTTCATTTGCAAAATGAATAATGAAGTATTGAATTAAGGTTTATCAATTATCACTAAGGAATTGTAATGAGTGGTTTGCAGATTGGTCGCATGCTATTATTGGTCACTTGGACTCATGTAATGAGAATAAGGTTTACTGTAGCTGTCGTGATTCAGGTGAGAAATCATTTTGCATAACTTGAATTGTCTTGTATCAGTCACATTGTTATGCTTAATTGATTATTTGATTTGATTATCCTAGAAAATGAGTGTTGGCAGCACTCCTCTATTTAAATGAGTCTCCTGTCACCAAAAAATGAGCTTAGACAACTGTTACTTAGCAAACTAGTATTTTTAGAGAGCAAGGGTTTGTCGCGTCAACAACACATTTTTGCTCCATTCACGTTTAGTGCCTAGAATGCAAAATGTCTGTTGATTTTGCATCAGTGACATTTTGCAGCACTCCTAAACTATTTTCTGATGCAAAATCAATTGACATTTTGAGTTTTTCATAAGTTCAAACACACACTAAACCATTTTGTATAAATTGAATTGTCTTGTATCAATCAAATTGGTTATGTATAGCTGATTATTTGATTATCCCCGAAAATGAGTGTTGGTAGCACTCCTCTATTTAAATGAGCCTCCTGTCACACAATAAAGATACCATACAAGCATAGACATCTGTTACTTAGCCAACTAGTATTTTCAGAGAGCAAGGGTCTTTTTGCATAGACGTGTGTTTCGTTCAATGTCAACAACACATTTTTGCTCCATTCATCTTTGGTGCCTAGAATGCGCAATGTCACTTTCTGATGCAAAATCAACTGACATTTTGAGTTTTCAAAAGTTCAAACACACTAAACCACTTGGCATAAATTTCAGTCTTGTATCAATCAAACTAACTGCTGCATATTCTAAAAACAAAAGATCTACATAATATCTTAGAATACTGTAATGTAAGGCACACTCCCTGCTGCAAAATACAACCCCATAATTCCCCCACATACCTGTCCTTTCACTGGTATTTGCTTCATGATTCTTTGAGCACGGTATGATTTTAATTCTCTTTCCTGATTACAGAGACACTGGTCCTAGAGTTCAGGCAATTTCCTTCTCAGGGGAATGCCTTGAGACGAGTTAAGCTATCGAGACACAATAATGGGGAACAAGCAGACCAAGAGATCGGTATTTTTGGAGGAATTAGAAAGCTTCGCACTGAAGAGGAGATTGGAAAATGGAATGAGCATTTAACCTCAGGGTCCTCTATATAAACTTTGCATTTCAGTATACTTTATTTTCAGTAAGGATTGTTATTACGAATTTTTTATAAACAAAACACATTAGTGCATTACTGTCTAAGTTGAACTCCGAGCCCTGGATTTGGCACCCCAGGGCTTAGAAATGCCACCCCACTTAAAAGTGGGGAAATACTATTATGCCCCTCCGTGTTTTATTTCGGAATACCCATTTCCGAAGTCTTTCTGATTTTGAGATTCTGATATGCTTCGGAGGGTAAAGTTCCGAAGGCTGTTGTATTAATTCAAAACACGGGCTCATTTCCCATTTCATTCCGAATTCCTTCTTGAACTTCCATTTCCGAAGCCCTCCAAACCTTCACAGCCTTCATCAGAGCTCTCCCTTCATCGCTCTTCATCATCTTCTTCGTCAACTGGAAGTAGAATTCCGCCCGCAATAGAGGTAAGGGCCTTCATAATCTTCGTGATCTTGTTGTTGCTGTCAGGGTTACGGATTCGAATTGTTGCTCTTGAAATTGTTGAATGCGGTTTGGTATTTCGTGTATTAGGGTTTTAGTGATTTGTGGATTGTGCGGTTTTAGGGTTTGTTGAAATTGTTGGGTGCGATTTGTTGGGTGAAATTGTTGGGTGCAGCTTGAACAATTGTGCGGTTTTAGTATCTCATTCTTGAAGATGTCTGATTGAAGCTCTTGTTGATGTTGGTTTACTGTAAATTAACTTGTTCATGTTCATGCAGAGCCAAGGGAGCATGCTTTCTGCCTTGATTGTGCTAGAAGTGATTCACTGTGCTACCTGTAAGGATTTCTTATCTTCTGATCCTGATCTTCATATAGTAAAACAATGGACACTAGTGGCTTTTGTATGTTTTACTTTTATGCTTCATATAATAGGAAAGTCTGGTGCTTAAATATGTTGATTTTGGTGCTTAATATGTTGAATGAGATACTCAACCAAGTAAGGCTAATCCAATACTTGATACTCTTAACTAGGACAAACAGCCCTTACTCTACCGTGATAAATGAACACCTCTAATGGTTGTGGCATGCAGATCATATTGGTCCCAACCAATTCCCATAGTGTTTCTGTACAGAACTATGAAAACACACTTATGCTCTATCTTTGATAATTTTTTAGTTTAGTTATTTTGGATTGGCTTTTTCATCAGTTAACTTTAGTTAAGTCATATTTAACATTGTGCCAACATGTTTATATTTTACATTCATTTATATTGCCAGAATTAATTCACTTCTGAGGAGAGAAAAGAGAAGTTATCCAAACATGCTATGAGAGTACCAACTTTATGACTTGCTGCTAAAAGCATTGTATAGTGGAAATGGCAATCACACTTGTCACTACAGCTACTATTATCATAACCAGTGCTATAATTTTATCCCTTCTTGCTGATATACCATATGCATCCCTGTCATTGTAAACAACAAAGAAAATTAGGAACCTGATATGGATGTTGATTTCAGGCAGATTTGATTAGTTAGGTTAATTTAGCATATTTCAATTTTTATTTTTATATCTTTATTAGTTAGGAAATATTATATTTTTATTAGTAATGATTTGAATGTTTTTCTTTAACAGATAAGATTTGATTGTTTCTTATCTTATTAGATATAGGATCTTTTTAATTAGATAAGATTCTAGTTTCCCTAATTAGATAAGATTCTAGTTTCCCTATTTGCTTGTACTCAACCCTTAAGTTGATAATCTTAGTTTCTACTTTTTAATTTGAATAGAAACACTGGCCTTGCTACTCATGCAGCTGTGTGCTTTTTGCTGAATGAGATGCTCAACCAGAACACTTTTGTTTCTTTTTCCATTTGATAATCAATTTTGTTTAAAGAAAAGTTGATCTAAACATCCTCAACATACTTGATACATGTTTTGCCCTCCGTACTTTCAGTTTTCATTCTTAGAAAACTGTGTTCAAGTTGAGTAGCATTTACATATACTGGTTTATTCTTTTCAGTACATAAATATGCTAGACATGCTTATTGATCAAGTATGTTAGACATTCTTTTTATTTACATATACTGGTTTACATATAGCATTTACATATACTGGTTTACATATACTGGTTTATTGATAATCTTAGTTTCTACTTTTTAATTTGAATAGAAACACTGGCCTTGCTACTCATGCAGCTGTGTGCTTTTTGCTGAATGAGATACTCAACCATAACACTTTTGTTTCTTTTCCCTTTGATAATCAATTTTGTTTAAAGAAAAGTTGATCTAAACATCCTCAACATACTTGATACATGTTTTGCCCTCCATACTTTCAGTTTTCATTCTTAGAAAACTGTCTTCAAGTTGAGTAGCATTTACATATACTGGTTTATTCTTTTCAGTACATAAATATGCTAGACATGCTTATTGATCAAGTATGTTAGACATTCTTTTTATTTACATATACTGGTTTATTGATCAGGAAACTGTTGAAAAGATTAGAGTTGCAATCAAAGAACAAACAGAAATCACTGTTCAGTTTATCAGAGGTAAATAACCTGTCTTGGTTGATATATGTAGCCTCTTGAATATTAAGTTTCTTCTAGCTTTCAGCTGATTGCATGAATATTAAGTTGATAATCTGTCTTGGTACATATCTCTTGCTGATTGCATGAATATTCAGTTATAAAGCTCATCAATTGGTACTTTTACAATTATCTGATGAGTATTATTTTTTAATAGATGGCTAAGAGGAAGAGCCAAGGTCGCAGGAAATCACATGTTGTTGGGAGCTCCCATGATGCCACGGAGGATGTTGAGGATCGCCACACAGCCCCGGATGATGTTGAGGATCGCCACAGACGGCTGCATGCTTCTTTTCGTAGAGTCAGAGGCAGATTTGGTGAGGACCAGGATGTTGGTGGGACATCAAATGAGGAGCGTCGAGACCCTTGTGAGATGATTCCTGAGCCTTCTCGTCAGACGACTCCCGAGCCTTCTCCGCCTTCTCCGCCTTCTCGTCAGATGACTCCTCAGAGTTCGACAGAGAATGAGCATGAGGTTGATGTGGAGCATGAGGCTGATGTGGAGCTTCAGGTTGATGTGGAGCCTGAGGTTGGTGTGGAGCTTGAGAGTGATGCTGGAGCACGACGGGATGAGGTGCCAGTCCAGACAGAGGCACCGTTGTCAGGGGGCCTGATGATCTGTCACTTTTGGTCCGTTACCCACATCACGTTGCGCCGTGTCTGTGGCATCATATTATAGGCACCGACCCGCGTTACCCCGATCGAGGTGTGTTGAAGTTTGCCATCGCTGGGATGAAGCTGGAAAAGCTGACATGTGAGGGCGAGGGAGACGATATGAGCGCTGTTCGTCAGCGTGTGGAGGGGACCGGACTCTATCCGCTCTTCAGTTGCACCTATCCGGAGATAGACACACCCCTTCTATCTACCCTCGTCGAGAGATGGCATGAGGATACCAGCAGCTTCCACATGCCATTCGGGGAGATGACCATCACCCTGGATGACGTGTCATCTATACTTCATCTGCCGATGGGTGATAGGTTTTATACTCCCGGACAGGCCAACAGAGAACAGGCAGCGGAGACCTGTGTTCTGCTCTTAGGAGGGGTAGCCACAGACTACATCATGGAGTTTAAGGCGGTGAAGACCATTGGCTTGCGGTTCGGGTTCTTGCAGACTCTTTACACTAGGGCTCTTGCTGGTTAGTTATACTGTATATTTAATTTATTTTCAACTATTATATGTGAATTAAATGATTAATGGTTTCTTTGTTGTACTTTAGAGCATCGGCATGACCATGCAGCACGGATGTGGCTACTTCACCTCCTCGGCTCGACCTTGTTTGCGAACAAGAGTGGAGGACACTACACTTCTGTCCATTGGATCGGCATGCTGCAGCACCTTGATCGGGTGTTAGAGTATGCGTGGGGCGCCATTGCACTAGCTACACTGTATGATGCACTTGGTCATGCCTCACGGAGGAAGACCAAGCAGATGAGCGGTTGTTCTTCCCTCCTGGTAGCTTGGGTGTTTGAGCACTTCCCACCCACCATTATTCAGCGGATTGAGGTCCCCGAGTACACGGAGGACCAGCCCAGAGTGTGCAGGTGGATGGAGTCACGGGCTGGGCATGCAGGACTGATGGAGAGGCGAGTTCTCTTTGATGAGATGACGGCAGAGGACGTCATATGGACACCGTATGAGGAGCACAGGAGTCACAGAGAGCTGGACGTCCGAGCTTTATACTCAGGCTACATCCGGACTCCCATCCGGGCGGCCGTGCGACCTCATCTTCCTGAGCGTGTGATGCGGCAGTTTGGGTACGTGCAGCCTATCCCGCGACACCCATCTGTTGTGATGGGCATGAGTTCTGCTGCGGAGGTCGATGATGCAGCATACCTGGATTATGAGCCACACTTGATTCCAGAGGGGGTCCCTAGTATAGTGGATGGAGCGGCAGTAGATGATTACCTGGACTGGTACACCGGTGTATCTCACCGGTTCATCATCCCGGATGAGAGTAGGGCCGATCTCAGTGCTGTGGTAAGTGTGAACTTAATTTTCTTTATGCATTTGTGGTTTTGTGTATGCGGTTTACTAACATGTATATTGATTTATTTTCAGGCTTCTTTGCGTCGGGTCGTTGATTTGCTAGAGCAGGGACTTGAGGTCGATGACGGTCCCCCTAGAGATACACGCTCCCGCACTTTATTAGAGAAGTGCCTCACTGTCATCAGGGACTTGAGCAGGACCCAGGGCGTCGCTTTCGTTGGTGTACGAGGAGGCAGAGGTCGAGGTAGAGGAGGAGGCGGAGGTGGAGGTGGAGATAGATGAGGTGGCAGAGGCGGAGGCAGAGGTCGTAGGGGTAGGGTGGGTCGTAGGGGCAGGGGACAGTGACATTATTATTATGTGTACTTTTATCGCACTATTAGTTTATACACGCTTTATTATCGGTCTGTACTTTTATCGCATTATTAGTTTGGATTTCACATTATCACGCTTTACTTGATTTAATTACATTTTTATCTCTTTTTAAATCAAGTAAAATAACAAACAAAATCCAATGGGAAGTAAAATAACGCACATAATCCAATTGAAGCAAAATAACGTACATAATTCAAGGGACGCAACATAGCCTACATAATCCAGGTCAAGGATTTTTTAAAGTTGCAAATAATTCAAAATTAGCCAAATAACATTAATCAATCTTCTGTAATGTCGGTGAATGTTTCTGATGGAGGTCCACAGTCACTGGAGAATACCTGTGAAAATTCACATAAATGAAAATTGAGATGTGTAAAAATCCACAGTCACTTTTATTTTAATTATATATGTGTAAAAAAGATTTTCATACCTTAACTATGTTGGGCAATGTTATGTTCAGGTAACAATTAGATTTTCTAGGAGAAAACACAGCTACCTAAAAGCAAAAAAGGAAGAAATAATGTTTAGTCTAAAGAAGTAGAAACAATAGTCAAGTCGGTTAGAAATAATAAACCTTCTGGATAAGCATAACAGATCCAACATTTATGTCCTTCGCGAATTCGCTTTCAGTGAAAACCTTGTGATGGACACTAGCACCGACAGTGCCCGTAGGATCCTGAAACTCAAACTCATATGGCATTGACAGAGGACATTTAAATACCATGACATTGATGAAAAAGAACGCGGAAGATGGAAATACCTTCAGGGTAACTGACACATCGCCGAATCCGTTTGGCGTGCATGATTTGATAACTGCGACGATGAGATCGACCCTTTCTAGATGGTGAGTGATGGAACCCAGAGGAGTTGCAGATCCGCCTAATTGCAGGGCTGAAAGCCAAGCATTGGAGTGAAAATCGGGATCAGTGTCGTGACCGTCTTCGACGACGCGCCAAACAAATTGTTGGGTTGGAATGAGGTGTCCGTCGGTGGTGGAGCTGCGTTGAATCATGGCGGCCTGGACAACACCAGCAGGGCCGGGAATGAGAGGACGAGAACTTGCAAAAGAGTTGCCTCGGAGTTTGCAAGGGCTGATGAAGGTGGGCAAATCTTGTTCCATTTTGATTTTGAAGGTTTCGTTGAAAGAATGGATGAATACCAGAAAGCTTAAATCAAGCAAATTTATAGATGAAGGAGTAATGGGGTTGGTTGTTGTTGGTGGTTGATAGTAATTAGGTTGGCTGTGGTTGGTTGAGAGTAATGAGGTTGGTTGTGGTTGGTTGTGGATAGTGATGGAGAGATTTAAAATTAAAATGAGAAAAAAAATTAAAGTTCGAATCCCCATATTCCGAAGTTGTTCGGAAAGTAAATGTCAATCGTGTTCCGAACTATAGTTTTCGGACTAGAGCCTTCCGAATGGTGAAAACAAATGGGGTGGCAAGTTACCTGACTCTAATAATACGGACATTAGCTTTCCGAAGTACTTCGGAAACCAAAGTTCCGAAATCTGCTTAACCAGTTAAAATGACAGTACCAGAAACAATGCAGGCAGAAACCACAAATTCTCATAACCAGCTACATTGCAGGGCAGAAACAGATAAAATGCACATGAGAAACAGTTTAATACTACATCATAATACTTTGAACTTCTAATTAGTGGTACATATGTCATAGATACAAATTAACAAACATCAATCCTAGTCTCAATCTTCTCCAAGGTCTATAAAGACATTCTCTTGAGGACCACCCGTAGCATCAATCCAAGCATTCAATTCTGCCGTAAATGTAGCCAAACGCGCCGCATACGGGATGATCCATTGGTCGGTGGGTTCTTTGGCCAAAAACGGCCATTGGGGAGCTAGTGTTGGCATAGGATGTCCCGGCTTTAGCTTGAGCTACATTTGAGAGTATAGCAATAAAGTTAGATAAGAACAAAGTGGCTGAGTACAAAGTATACTAATTTAACGTGACAAGCGAGTGTAAGGTACTTAACAAAAGTTATACCTGAACAAAGTGGTTGGTGACGTGACCAACTGCTATAACGGGATGTACTTCCGGTGGGGCGCCTCCTCTCAATGGCAGATAAGTGTAACAACCGTCTAGTGAAATGGAGATGAAGACAACTTGAAACCTCGTAGCAATGAGGTACCCCATCTCCGGTAGAGACATCCACTTGTCTTCAGTTGCAATTGTACCAATCGGAAGGATGAGACGATTTTGTAGAGACTGAACCCTCTCGTAACCAAATATGTTGCTATAGTAAGCGGTATTCTATGAGAGTTCTACAAGAAACTCTTCCCTAATCTAAGGCCAACCGTCTTGACCTATGTCGGGTCTGAACAATGCAGCAACTGATCTATAACCACAATTACCATCTGGAATAACATCTATGACTTTTTCTATATATTGATGGAAGAAAGATGGCAAATCATCCAAGTATATGTTGGTGGAGGACTGCTTGCTCTTCTTAGATTTCTTGTTTCGAGGACAAGAGACTTTGTTAGGTGTTGGCTTGAGGCTATTGTTAACATGTTCCCAATAACAAGGATCACGCTGTAAGGATGGTTTTTGTTGACTAGGTGGTTTACTCTCCATAGCCTTGGACGAGCGCTTGGGCTTTATCTTCACTTGAGGAGGACACAGTGAACTACTAGAAGGACAATAGAGCTCCTTTACCTTCCTCCTTAGCATACTTTGGCCCGCAACATCCAAAGTGTTGAAATAAGCGGTCAAGCAATCAATCTCTGACTTGAGGTCTCCTTGGTTTGAGGCTTGACTCCCAATGGGTACATGGTCCCAACCAAGTATCTTCCAGAAAGTATGGATTGCCTCATACGGAATTCTATCATAACTATGAAGTGCACACGCACAAGGAAGCCCATGGGTAACTTGGAACGCGCATCCACAACTATCACGCATCACTCTGTTCTGTTCATCTTCCATGAGTTGCATGGCCTTTCTGGACACAAATCCCCTGATATTTGTATACATGGGCGACTTGAAACGATGTTCTACAAGGTTGATACTGCGCTCAAATGATGCCTTGATTTCATTGTGTCGTACAGTGGTCAACCTATCCACTGCATCCCACGAGGCGCACAAGTCACCTCTGCCGTCTTTCAGCATCCTCTTCAAGGTTGAGTGTGCACTTTCAGCCCTGCATACAAAAGATCATACTCTATCAATTTCTGGTAATAAAGCAAGACTATGAAATGAAAAAAAATATCACAACCAATAAAGTGTGCATTGTACCTGTTACTCGTTGTTGTTCCAAAATGCAACACAGAATTGGTCCACGCACTCACAAATTTATCCTTGTGCTTTAACCATGTAGTAGAAATGTAGGATATGAAATCTGGGAAGTCCTTACACATGACACACATTTCCTTCCATTCCTCATCAAATTGTTCCACTGTTTCAGCATATATCAGGCATTTCCAGTTCTCCATCACTGAAAGGGCAAAATCATCCGTGCCAATCAACACTTTGCACTTTGCCTCCACATTCTTGTTTATGTGGAACAGGCATAATAAATTGGTACAATTGGGAAGACATTGCTTAACAGCACTCAGTAAAGCCAAATCTCTGTCAGTCACAATCACTTGAGGTAATCTGGCATCATCGGCAATAAGAGACTTCATGCACTCCAAGGCCCAAACATAGTCAATTGTGTGCTCCCTAACTATGTAGCAAAATGCTATGGAGAAAGTCAACCCCGTAGAAGTGAGACCAACCATTTCAAGCAAGGGGATCTGATATTTGTTTGTCTTGTACGTGCAATCCATGATGACCACATGAGGGAATGTGTTGAAGAGTCTGACCGCATCAGGATGAGCCCAAAAGAGATCCCTAATCTCACTTGAATCAGCTTGTTGCCTTTCAAAGTGAACATACTTGGCTTCTACCAACTTCTTCATCAAATGTTGCATTTCTGTCAATGGTCCCCTCTCATCTTTTTTAAACCTTTTGTTGCAACTGTAAACTTGAGTGATTGTAGTCAAGTTACCTGGATTGTTTTCCTTCAATGCCGCTAGTATTTGTCTCGGTGGAGTCCAAGTACTAGTCATGGTGCCCACAAGCCCCTTTTCTTCCTCTGTAAGTCGACCAACGTAGGGGTGGCCAACTAGTGATTTAGCTGATTCATGGTTGTGTTTACCATCCATCACTTTCAGCCGCCACATTCTATCACCCTTCGCAGGTCGTCCTTTGAGATTAAACTTACAATCAGTCTTTTGTGATGCGGTCTTTTTGTACTTGAATGTATTCGGGTCCTTGTATGGCTTGTAAATACCATGCTTCGCACACTTAATAGTAACAAATACCTTTCCTCCACTTATAGCATAGTCAGACCTTGCGATCACCAGCACATAACCATTCGCCTTTCCAACATTCTTAGCCCATTGTTCAAGCTCATCACGAGTATCAAATATCTGTTCAATGATAACATATTGCTTTAGAAATAAAATATCCTACCAACCATCACTAATTATTCAATGATCATCACATCATTTTCCAAATACATAGTAGTATGTTCCAACAATAATTATTCAATGAATACCTGATCAGTTGTAAATAAATGTGTGGCGTCCACGCTTATACGAGGGGGCACCCACGGAATGATATTGTTAGGCTCAACATTCCCAGAACCGCATGCGGCATCGCATGCGGCATCAACCAGTAAATCTTCTTCATATAGGTACGGTTCAGTCATTCAGCCTGCATGTAACAAACTGCAACTGGTTAACAATTTCGGATATTGTGATTCTGAAACAATTCGGATAGAGACAATCCGAATTAGTTCGGATACAGACAATCCGTAACAAGCTCGACAGCATCAGAATACAAGCAAACAATGGTGGTGCAAAACGAACTTCCAACAAACAACAATGAAATGTAACTACAATGATAAGTAAAGCAGGATATGAAGGGGGAGAGAAATGAAACTTACCAGAAGGAACTTGGTAGCAAGGTGGAACTTGGAAGGAGATGGTGGTTGAGGGTGGAGCAAGTGGAACTTGGAAGGAGATGGTTGTGAGGGGGAGGAAAACAAACGTGGAGGAAGAAGAGGAAGAGTGGTGGTGGTGGAGTTTTTTGAATCTGATTGTAATGGGGGGGTGGTGATGGGGTTGGTGGTGGAGGAGTAATGGTGATGGAGTTGGTGGTGGAGGAGTAATGGTGCTCAAAAGGTGGCAGTGTGCGACAGGTTTTCGGACTCAAAGAATCCGAACTAGTTCGGATAGTAATGTTCCGAATTATGTCTGTCATTTAAGTGTCTGATTCAACAAGGTATTATTCGAAACTTTGGATTCCGAAGTGTTACGGATACCTTGTGTCTGAAAGGGTAGTTCTGGCATTTTTTAAAAAATCTGGGGTGGCATTTCTAAGCCCTGGGGTGCCAAATCCAGGGCTCTTGAACTCCTAGTAGCTTTTTTGGGAGCTGAATTTATTATAGAGGATCTGAACTTGAATCCAAACATGGTATTAGTGTATGGTGTGTACACACATGCAAAATCTTAACTATACAATATACTATGGGTTAAAATTTAAAGAGGACTAAGTTATAATATATTGTCAATTTTGAAAATCAAAGGCAGAAGTTTTCTGGTGTCAAACTCTAATTTCTATGTAGCTGAACAGTTAAGTTCATTTTAATTCAGCTTCATATGTACCTAACATGACTAGCACACTTTGTTTTTGTTTTTGTTTTTGTTTTTGTTTTTGTTTTTGTTTTTGTTGTGTATCTAGATAGATAGAGATCAGTATGATTTGAATCCTGGACTTCAGAAATCTTAATCCATCAAGTTCCATATAGGTTATCCATACCAGTCTTTTTTTTTCTTTTTCTTTTAGTGTACAAAATTTAGCATTTGTGTCATTCATTGTGCGGAACTCGACACAAAAAGTGAGCAAATTAAGAGATTCTACATGTAATTTATAAATAATAATAATAAGATTTGAGGATAAATATAGTCGTAGTTTATCAAGAAGATCACTTCAAATTAACTTTTTTCCTTAAAATCATACACAAAAATGTATGAATCAACTTAATGATGATTAATTTGAATGGAAAAATTTCTTTCTGAGTTTAATTTTGATGCACCGACGGTGTAAAGTTTTTTTACACCGTCAACCAATTAGATTTTAAGGATGTGAGAAAATCTCTCTTTTTATTTAATTTCATTAATTGACGTGGCATATTCTCGAAATCTGATTGGTTGACGGTATAAAAAAACTTTACACCGTCGGTGCATCAAACTTTTTCTCTTTCTAGAATATGAATTATGTGTTCTTCGCTCAATCGTGTTCATATCCAATTCATTAAATGGCAATTTTCCAACATCAATTTGATCTCAACCAATAGAACTTTGAGAAGATTTATATATATATATATATATATATATATATATATATATATATATATATATATATATATATATATATATATATGAGATGTATCATATGAGAAAGCTTTTTTTTATGAGAAAATGAAAATGAGTTTTGAGCCATTAGATTAAAATAAATGGCTATGATTAAAACCCTTAAGTAATTAAGTCACGTGCCTCCTTTCAGTGAAACTTTTTACTATGTGCGTTTAAGGGTTCATATTCTGGCCAGACGCTGAGGCCGCCGTCTTCCTGCCAATAATTTACTGTGATGTTCTCCACATAAACCACAACGCACAACGCCACAACCCCTATATCACATGCCTTCATGGAGGTTGAATTGTTCAATTTATTGGAGGTTCTTCAAATTTTAGGAGAAAAAGAACATGACAGATGGATGTGTGGCATTGATTGCAGTGGGAATTTGTTTCCCCTATATTAGATGAAGTTAAAAAGGTATCGCAGTGGAAGAATGATTGCAGGGGGAATGACTCTCGCAAGTAATGGGCAGCGGTGGCGAGCAAATTTTGTAGGGAGGAAGAGTGAAACTCTATCACGTGACTTTAGTAATCAAATATTTTAATCAAATCTAATGGCTTAAAATCATTCACATTTTCTCATATAAAAAAAACTTTCTCATATGATACATCCTCTATATATATATATATAGGTCACCCAAAAAAAAAAAAAACAGCACTTACTATCATGTGGATCAAAATATAAATTTAAGAGTTCAATTAATTATTTTCCCTCTTCTTTTATATCTTATCAACAAATCATTAAGGCTTAATTGCAGTTTTCATCCCTGATGTTTGACCTTTGTGCAATTTGAATCCCCTTTGTTTAAAACGAGCGATTTTAGTCCACAGACTTTCAATTTGTGTCAATTGGATCCTGCCGTTAGTCTACCGTTCAATTGAAACATAAGTTACATACGTGGCGCTCATTAATGACGTGGCTCTGACACATTTAACCACTCAGATGCCACCTGGACTCCACGTAATACAAAATAAAATTAATTAAAATTCTAAAAAATAAAATAATCATAATTTTTTTATTTTTAATTTAATCAAATCTTTAATCTCTAATCACTCTCCATCTTCATATCCAATAAATCAACACCAAAAAGATCTAGAAATAAGTTTCAGAAGTAACAACAAAACAACAAGTTATAGAAATTCCAGAAACAAAAATCAACTTTTCCCCTTCCTTCGCCCAAATCCAGGAAAAAAAATCCAGAAAGAGAAAAAAAAATCTGACATCAACCACCATCTCCATCTTCATCTCCATCTTCATCTTCATCCCAATAACACCAAAAACCTATTTCCATAAATAATAAGTCGCTCTCCTTGCTGTGCGTCCAAGATCCTTTCCTTTTTACGGTTTTACCCCATTCTCACTCCTTTTTACCCCTATTTCGTCTGGAGAGTGGTTGTAAGAACCCAGATCTGAAAGAAGAAGAAAGATGGGGGCCATTTGTCTTTTGTATTCGAAGAACCCAGATCTGAAACAATTGCGCCAACTTGAATAACAATGACCACAGGAAAGGGAATTGCGAGAACAAAAAAGAAATCAGAATCAATAGGAAGTTGAAATAAATTAAAGCAATCAGTTTTTGTGAATCGAAGAAAGATCTGAAGCAAATGAAATAGGTTTTTATCTTCATTCAAGGCTCGATTGGTTGAATGAAACACTCACAATCCTTCGTCCTTTCTGCTTATGATCACGGCTTTTTTGGATTTTGGTGAAAATGGTCGAAGAAAGATAATGAAGATGGTGGGATGCAGATGATAGAAGATACATTAGATTTTTTTTTTGACGTTCAATGATTAAAAATTGAAAAAAAAATAGTTTATGTAGAATTTCATTTTTTTTTTCTTTAGTTTATTTAGTGATGTATCATCTTTTTTTTTTTTTGAAAAGGTGATGTGTCATCTTTGGTGGTGTAATTAGCAAAAAAAAAAAAATCTATATAAGAATATTCTGTTTGGAATTTAACGGAGACTAACAGTAGGACTCAATTCGCACAATTTGAAAGTTCGTGGACTAAAATCGCTCGTTTTAAACAAGGGGGATTCAAATTGCACAAAGGTCAAATATCAGGGACGAAAAATGCAATTAAGCCAATCATTAATTTAACAAAAACAATAGGCCTGTTTCCCCAGTGGTTTCTTGGTTCAGAGATTTTATCTTGAGACTTTGGGATTGGAACCAGCACAACAATTTGGATTCTAAATAACCACGGTATTGCATTATAGACCACTTTTTATATCATTCTCAATGCTAGGTAGAGGTTGACTAAAAAGTGTTTTTTTTTCCATTTACACAAGTGATAATCACACTCTCAACCACTTGCTTCAAGGACAAAGTACTTAACCATATGGCGAATGGAACCCCATAGAAAATAGGCCTAGTCCTTGGAGACGCCCTTTGCCACATGCCCTCAATTTGGAGTTCTCATCAAAGACCATATGGGAAAGACCATCTTCAAAAACTCGAGGAAAGTGGTAGCCTCTTTGGTGTTGGTAGCGGAAGCCCTAGCCATTAGGGAGGACTTCATCTTAGCAGTGAACTTCCATATCGAGCACGCCTTGGTGGAATCGAATAACCAACAAGTCACGTCTCTCATCAAAAGCGACAACTCCAATTGGACCATCTCTCCATCCTCCAAGATAGCCATCGACTTAGGCAGCAATTACCCTTGAGTGGAGGAATGTGGGTGGTGAGGGAAAGAAACTCTGAAGCCTACGAGCTAGCAGCGGAGCACCACCAGGAAGGAACGAGGTCCGTCTTCTAGATTATTGTGCGTTGAAGGAGAGAGATAAGTCTCGGGTCTAGTGTTAAAGCTAACAAGGTTCTCTCACACTAATATTAATAGCTCTTGTACTTGATGTATCTAGGGATATATTTTACTACTGACAAGCGAATAGCCCTTATCTGAGCCGGTGCGCTGACATTCTGTCCCATCCTTGTAATGTTCTACAATTGGGCCTGAGCCTTCTTTCTTCAATTACATTATCAAACAAATATTTACCGTGTTACTAAAAATTTAACTTTAGCCTCAATAGCAACTATCAAGTGTAAGTGTCAATGACCTTCACCAAATCATTAGCAAATGTTCAATTAATAATAAACTGAGGGGAAATATAAATTGACAAATTGACTCAAACTCAACCCATCATTGACCCGTCAAAATACGGGTTGGGTCGAAACATGTGGGGCCAAGTCCACTTTGCCTCCCTATTAACATCAATCACAACTCTTTACTTTTTCATTATTTTCTTCCCATGTCTCTTCTCTTCACCTCATTCACAAGCCCTAGGAAGACGAAACAAACGTGCGATTTCCACTCGGAACTCTCCTTCCTTGCCACCCCAGTTGGAGAAGATTGAAGATTCACGGTTCCCTTCCATGGAGAATGCTGAAAAACACGGTAACTCTATCTGTCTCTTGAATCTTCCTGAACTCATTCTTGATTGCATCCTCAAACGCCTCTCACCAATGGAGCTCATCAAAATGTCCGAGGTGTGCACTTGTTTAAGGGATGCATGTAGAAGCGATCATCTGTGGGAAAACCTCATCAACCAGAAATGGGGTAGAATCATTAATGGTGAGTCTACTTTCAAAGAGTGGCAATGGCACCTAACAAAATTGAATTCAATAGAAACCCTCTTTAACATCAATCTGGATTGGTCACTTGGGTCTTTGTGTGGTTCTTTGCATGAGCTATGCATTGGCTCATATCTAGAAGGTTGTGGGCATGTTCAGAGGTTCTTGTCAAATAATCCCATGATGGGTCTTTACTTGTCTCTAGACACTGGCAAGTTCTGGTTTCCAGCTCAAGTGTACTGCGATTGCGCTCTCGTTTCCAACGTCTTATTTAGCTATGACTCCAACACTGATACCTTTAAAGCAAGGTGAGGTGACCCTTTTAAGTTTTCAGTTTTGAAATGCTAATTCAATTGTCACATTAGTGGTTTCATCACTTTCATGGCTTAATTAGGTGAATTAGTTTGTGGTTTGTGACTAAATGTATAACTTAGTGCATGTTTGGTGACAAAATTGATTGATTTAGTGGGAAAAAATACTGATTTAAATGTACTATATACTAGGGCACCAAGTTGGGGATGGAAGGTTATAGGGCACGGTTTCCGCTGGGAAAAGCTGAGAATTTCCCCAGTTGAAGACCCTACATGTGTTCGTTACTTCTGTGACTGTTTGGAAGACTTATAGCCTGTTGATCATGTCGAGATCCAATACAAAGAAAGGCGTGAAGCTCATTATGGTATGTTTTCAATTTTATAATTGAACTTTTTCTATAAATTTTAAGATGAAAACAACTGTTGGTTTGGATCAGATTTATGTAGGTTTCGATTATCAATTTCTGTCTGCATTGCATATTAATTTTTCTAATAGTGGTATTGTTGATAGCTTTACCTTAATTTTCATCTGCAAATTGAATAATTAGGTGTTTGATTAAGGTTTATCAATTATCACTAAGGTACTGTATTGAATGGTTTGCAGATTGGTTATACGGTATTATTGATCACTTGGACTCATGTAATGAGAATGAGGGTTACTGTAGCTGTCGTGATTCAGGTGAGAAATCATTTTGCACGACTTAAATTGTCTCGTATCAGTCACATTGTTATGTTTAACTGACTATTTGATTTGATTATCCCAAAAAATGAGTGTTGGTAGCGCTCCTCTATTTAAATGAGCCTCCTGTCACAAAAAAATGATATGATACAAGCCTAGACCTCTGTTACTTAGCTAACTAGTATTTTTCGAGAGTAAGGGTCTTTTTGCATAGAAATTGTGTTTTGCTCAACGTCAATAACACAATTTTGCTCCATTCATGTTTAGTGCCTAGAATGCAAAATCTCACTTTCAGATGCAAAATTAACTGACATTTGGGGATCAAGAAAGTTCAAACACACACTAAACCATTTTTTCCTTTTTACCAACAAAGAAAAATTTATTCATTGGAGTATAAGGGCTTCCAACTTCTCCAACTCTTATACATAAATCTGAGTTACTTTAGGTGAAATTAAAGGTCAAGCTTCCAAGAAAAACCCAATCCAAATTCTTTTCCCAAATATTAGCTAATGAGAAAACCTAAATCTGATTAAAGTCCATAAAGAAGCTACCACATGAGCAGCCCAGTAAGCCGCAGATGGTGTCACTAACATTGTAGACCAAATCGATCTACATGCATGCTAGATTGCTAATAGTGCTAAAATAATGTGCCACATAAGCTACAGACAATTTCCTATCAGATCCTAACTTCTCTGGAGTTGTTTGCTGACAGAACAAAAATTCAAGCATAATAAGTAGCCAAAATGATCCGACAGTAACTGCACAAATAGTCCCAAAATTCTGCCACATATAGAAGAGACAAAACTCCTGTGTCCACTTAGGGTGTGTTTGTGAGTTGAGATTTGGAGGGGAGGGAAGGGAAAGGGGAGGCGTAAGAGCTTCTATCTATACCCTTGGAGCTAGCATACCATTTATGGAACTTCAAACTTGTGCAGTAAAAAGATTTCATCTTTCAAACATATACACCTGGAGCTAGCACACCTATAATGGAAAATTTTGTTAAAAAACAACTCCTTTCTTCCATTGAAACCCTTTGACGACCAAGCGGGCTTTGTACTTTACCTGCTTCCAATCACTGTTCAGCTTGAACACCCGTTTGTTCTGAAATTTTCTCTTGCCCTTCAGAAGCTTTACCTACTCATACGTCTGATTCTTCTGCAAGGAACTCATTTCTTCTTGCATGCCTTGAGTCCATCTGTCTTTATCAGCATGAGATCTAGCTTCACAAAATCTTTCTAGCTCACTTTGATGCGTGAGAAGAATATAATCTGATTCTGAATACTTTTGTTGATGAAATACTTTTGTCGATGTATTCTTGTTGTTCTCTCTCGAGGCTCATCAATAAGAGGATGTTCTTCATCATCACCCAGCGCGGGTGATTGTTCCCCCCATTAAAGACCTTCGTCCTCTTACTCTTCCTCTCCTTCTATGGGCTCTCTTTACATTCTTTCAATATCTGTGGCTAACTGAATGGGCATAGGCCTGGAAGGACTTTATGAAGCACTTGTAAATGGATTTAAGTAATCTTTGTGGAACACGGCATTTTTTCTTCTGATGGCCTCCTTCGCTTCAGGATCACATAACCTTTATCCAAATTCTTCATCTCTGTGTCCTATTAAAATTAAAATTTATGGAGTAAACTTGACACATCAAGTTTTTTGTCTCTGATCCTAGGATTAATGTGCAAACCACTTTGCATATGGATTGATTGAGATCCTCTCCCTTTTTTCTATCTCAATTCCCATCCCACCAATTAACAGTTGACACGTATTTAAAATTTCCCACATCGTTTAATGTTGGTATCTTGAACAGTGCATTTTCAAATCATGTGACAAATTTCAAGTGGTGAGATAAGAACAAAGAAGAAACAATTCAGCATGTATATAGGGAGTGAATGAGGCAGCTGATAAAATGGCTAAGTTGGCTCTCAACAAGATTCTTAGTTATAAATATCTCCTCCTCATAGTGTGATCCGATCCCCTTGCTTTCTGTTAGTTAGTTTTGTCTTTTAGGTTCACTGTACCAAAAAAAAAAACAGACAACTTAGATCCCTAATGTATATATAGTTGTGATTTTAATTTTCTTTCCTGATTATAGGGACGCTGGTTGTAAGGCTCAGGGATTACCTTGATGGGCAACTTGCCGGAATTACGCAAGTCTATCTACCAAGAGATAATATTGGGAGAGAAGGAGACATGCGCACTGGATTCTATGGAGGAATCAGAAAGCTTAACAGTGAAGAAGAGATTCAAAAATGGATGGAGCAATTTAGCTAATGATCGTTGCTTGTTCACAGAGCAAAACTTTGCATTTCAATATATTTTATTGTAGGTAATGGTTTTTGCTGTGAAATTTCTATTAGCAAAACACATGAAATGAATTATGGCAGTCAGATTTTAATCCCAGTCTAATAGTGTATGGTTACTCATTTTCGAGTTTTTCTCCACAGATGAAACTGAGCTATTCTTGTATTTCGTTGGAGAATCCATATATAAAATATTAATCTGAATCCCGCGAAAATGTGGCGTCGCCAACTCATCTTTATTACATCAAACAAAAGCATACAGCTCATCATTAAATTTAATGTGTCATTTTTCAAACCTATGAAACTCTTCTTTAAACCCTTCGAACTCTAGACATTGCTATTACTTTCTTACTACGACTGCCCGGCATGCCGCCTTCTTTGGCTCACTACGGCTCATAACTGACCCATCACAACACACTAACTACCTCCTCCACAGTCCATGCCACAGCAATTGCGACACTATTCTAATCGTCTAAGTTTGATTGATTTGATGTGGTTATGACCGGTTTAATTACATGACTGGTCCTGACCTGTGACTGGATCGACCATAGATCTGGTTCTCGATCAAACTGTCTGGTCCGATTTTTATAACAGATTTTGGATTATGTGAAACCAAAAATCTTCAAGCTTCAACTTGCTATGAATCTTCTTAAGAAAATCAAAATCGGTGCCATGTTTAATATGATATATCTTCTCACTTTTGAACATCAATCCTTCATCGCCATTAAACATCCTACAATTAAAATAAGCAAAAACAATAATGTGCTTCATTTTCACAAAGTAAATGCAAGAACCTAAGAAAATAAGAGAGAAATGAGGGAGGGTGGATGCGAGATGCACCGGAAAAAAAGCGCTAATTACAAACAGCTTTTGGTCGCTGTACTCGCTAGTAACCATTAAAAACTGCTAGTCCGAGGTCCAACCAACGACTAAAAATTTATCGGTATTGGTCTCACTAGTATATATTCCAATTTTTTTTTAGAAAGTTGTTGCTAATTTAATGACAGGCAAAGACTATCGACAACTTATCGACGACTTTTTCCGACAGCTAAATCTCATCTGCTATGGATGAAAGTGCTTCATAAGTCAAAAACAAATTCAACTCTTAATTATTTGTCCCCTTTATGATAATATCACAATCCCCAACCACCTAAGTCTCGCATTCATATTTATGTTTCCAATACACCACAGAACAACATACGCTTATTAATAAAATATTTATCAAATGAAGGAAATTTCTTAAAAGGCGACAAATTGAATTTTAAAATTTGAACTTGCAACCTAGTAATAAATTTTATCATAAGAAGCTTACTAATAAAATGACAATTTTTTAAGATCGTTTAGGAATAAAGAATGTAATATGACACTTAGATGAATGAGGATTGCAATATTATCATAAAGAAGGTAAAAATTAAAGACATGTTCGGGGTGGTTGCAAGTTTTTGTTGTAGAGCTTAAATGATATTTTACTTAATTTCAAAATTGTTTCATCCTAATTTTTAAAATCATAAAAATAATTATTTTGTAGTTATGATTTTAGATTCAAGAACATGTAACCACCACCCCGCCATCACCACCAACCACCATCAACCGCCACCATTGCTGTTATCACGCCGCCGCCACACCCGACACCACCACAACTATTGCCACCACCACTTCTACCCTCCACTACGATCATTCTCCACTACGACATTACCTCTACCATCTAGGGCTGAGCACAGACCCAATGCCCGACCCAAACTCGAGCTACCCGGGAGCTTCAAACAAAAATAGGTCGGTCTGGACGGGTCATCGGGTTTAATATGGGACAAAAATGGTTTAGTATGGTTATTGTCGGGCGGGTGCGAGTTTGAAAAATATTTCCTGTCGGTGCCCGAACCCGCCCGAGGTAATAATTATATATATATATATATATATATATATATATAAACTTTGAACCTAGTCTGCTACGGCTATGTATGTCACTTCCCACTAAAGTCTATGTCTCACTTTAACTAGTCTCTACTTCCTATGCTTTTATATTTTTTATTTCAAAAAGCAAGACTTGGGAAAAGTAAAGCAACCTGGTCACGTCTCTCTCTATTCCATTATTTCTCCTCCGTTCATATATTATTCTTAACGTGAGTATGTCATATTCTTAACAAGTATCGCAGGAAGATCGAATTCACCCTTCCCTTCCCTTCCATGGAGGAAGATCACATTGACAGATCTCTCTTGAATTTGCCTGAACCCATTCTGGATTGCATCCTCAAACTCCTCTCACCAATCGAGCTCATCAAAATGTCCATGGTGTGCACTTGTTTAAGGGATGCATGTCGAAGTGATCATTTGTGGGAAAACCACATCAACCAGAAATGGGGTACAATCGTTGGTGATTTTGCTTTCAAAGAGTGGCAATGGCACTTAACAAAATTCAAGTCAGAAGAAGAAGAAGAAGAAGCCCTCTTGGATCAAAATTGCTCACTTGGGTCTTTCTGTGGGTCTTGTCCTTTGCCATGCACTGGCTCATATTTACAGGATTTTAATCAACTTAGGACCTTCTTGCCAAATAACTCCATGTTGGCTCTTTATTTCTCTCTACAGGGTGGCAAGTTTTGGTTTCCAGCTCAATTTTACCGGGTAAACTCTAGCTTCAATTTCAATTTTATGCTTTTCATTATCAAATTCTCATTACTATTTTTCTTCAGGGACCAAGGGTTCGAGACGCCTTATTTCGCTATGACTCCACAAGTCAAACCTTCACAGCAAGGTAAGGGAAGAGATGGGGGACACTTTATTATTATTAACACTTTTCACTTTTTATTTTTGAAATCTTAATTTAATATTAATATTAGTGATTTAATGATGGGATTGGTGGTCTGTGATTGAATGTGCATTCTGGTGAGAAGCTAGAAGCTATAGTTTCTGGTGCCAGAATTGATTCTGTGAAGAAAAAAAACTTGTTATTATACCAGGGAACAGAGGGTGGGTGGGCGATGGTTGTTGTGGAAAGGTATCATGTGGGAAAGGCTGAGACTTTCCCCAGTTGCAACCCCTCCATGCTTTTGTCACGTCTCTGACTGTTTGGAAGACTTAAAGCCTGGTGATCATATTGAGATCCAAGGCAAAAAAAAGAGTGACCCTCATTATGGTAGGTTTCTATTTTCTAACTGAACCTCTTTAAAATTTTAAGATGAAAACAACCATTGGCTTGGATCAGATTTATGTAGGTTGGTTTCAATTATCAATTTTCATCTGCATTGTATGTTAACTTTTCTAATCAGTCATGTTGATGATACTATGATAGCCTTACCTTAATTTTCGTTTGCAAAATAAATAATTGAGTATTTAACTAAGGTTTTTCAATTATCACTAAGGAATTGTAATGGATGGATTGCAGAATGGTTTTATGCTGTTATTGGTCACTTGGACTCATGTAATGAGAACGAGGAGTACTGTTGCTGTCGTCATTCAGGTGAGAAATCATTTTGCATAAATTGAATTGTCTCATATCAATCACATTGTTATGTTTTGCTGATTAGTTGATTTGTTTCATTATCCTTAACCATTGATTTGTTTGTTTTACTAGAAGCAGAACAAGTAACTTCTCGGAAACAAGAATATATAAAGTTACTGATTTCATCATATTAACTTGAAAACCGTGATGTTTTAACCCTATTGTGAATTTGTGATGTTATGTTTAATCAGTATGCCTGTCAAAATAAAAATGAGTATCATAATGCCTAGCATTTTGGAGAGGGAATAAATAGTTTTTTTATTTTTATTTTTTATAAAAAAAGCCAAATTTATTCAATGGAGTATCAGGGCTTCTCCAACCCTTGTACATAAGTTACTTTAATGAAATTCGAAGTCAAAGTTTCTTGGTAAACATAATCCACATTCCTTTCCTAACATTAACTAAGAAGAAACTTTAACTTTGATTAAAGTCCATAAAAAAGCCATCACATGAGCAGCCCTGAAAGCTGGATGTCACCAACATTGCAGACCTAACTGATCTTTATGCATGCCAATAGAGCTAAAAGAATGTGCCACTTAGATTGTGTTTGGTTGGAGGGAAGTGGAGGGGAGGGGTTTTTATAAACTTATCATGTTTGGTTCAGGTTTTAGGAGTGGAGTGGAGGGGGCCAAAACCCCCCATAACTCAATGGCCAATTGGAGGGGGATATTTCATTAGACAACAATACCCTTACTATGTTTTAAAAGCTTTTAAAAGTAAGGGTAACTAAAGTAGTTTTGTTTTAAAATCCCTCCTGTCCCCTCATGAACCTAACAAGAAAGGCGTTGTTCCCCTCCAGATTGATGATTAGGACCACAATTTTCATCACATCTAAATCATTCCCCTTTTTTCAATTTCTATTGTAATTCAGCTTCTATTAATCTTTTGAAACCTCCTTTTTTGATTTTACTCTCTGTCTCATTGCTACTGCCTTCACTCCTGTTGGATACTTCACTGCTCACCCCATTGTTCTTAGAGTTTTGCTCTTCAGATACAGAGCGAGTACCGGCATAACTCTTATAAGAGTTGCTGAGTTTACTACTAGAAAGAATACTCATTTACCAATTAATGCTTTCTTCATCATTGTACAAAGAGAAAGAGGTTCATATAGCTTCACCTTAGACCCTATATCTTCTCTCAACCCATTCAATAACACTTCCATTAGATAATCTTCAACTAATCCAGTTTCAGCCCCTTCATACCTTTCAATATTGCTTGATAAATTCTGCTAGTGACCCACTTTATTTCAGCCTTAGCAAAGCTGCTAACAGATTTTGTGCAATTTGGGGCTGAAATCTCACCAAGATTGCTTTCTGAAATTCCTCTCAATCAATTATTGAATTGCACCTTTCCAACCATTGAAACCAGCTTAAAGCATCACCATCCAATGCCATAAATTCAGCTTCCATTCTCTTCCTCCAACACCCCCTCAATGTGAAATACCTGTTCATTTTATGAATCCAGCCACATGCATCTTCACCAGAAAAAATAGGCATCTCTAATTTCCTCCACTTCCCTATCTCATCGCATGTTGTTTGATCAAAATCACCATTTTGCAGTTTGTCTCGAGTTTCCCTCATAACTACTTATTAAGTGGTTTATTCAGCTAGTTTCATCTGATTACAACAGAAATTGACAGAAATGACCCATCCCTTACTAAGAGTTATGATCCCCCTACTATTCTTTTATTTCTCCTCTCATATACATACATGCTTAATAGGGGGTCGACCCCCATTCCTACCAGAAGACCACTTAAAAGGCTTCCAAGTTCCAAACTGTTTGAAATAGAACTCAGGAAGACTATGCGAGGCAGGGAGATGGTTTTCCAAAACTTGGCAAAATGGTAACTCAAATTGTAAAACCTCTGCTTCAAATACTTTATGTGGGAATAAGAGGTAAATTTTGACAGTTGGATCAAATCGTGCACTGTTAATATTAGAATATAATATCATGTGACTTTCTTAACTAGTTTTGTGAAAATTTGATATAATTATTCTTAAATTGGGTAATGATTTACTCCTCTGAAACTAAAATGAAAGAGTCCTGTGACTGTAAAATTATTAGTATACCACACACCAACTTCTAATTATTTAATGGTTCAAATATCTCAGTGTCATTCATATGCACTCTGACAGAAAAATTAAAATTGTGTCAGCAACATCTATCAAGTATTTGTAGTTGTGTGTTTTTAATTTTCTTTCCTGATTATAGAGACGCTGGTCGTAGAGTTCAGGGAATACCCTCAGTTTGGAACATGCAAGGGATGGTTAAAGCTACTTAGACATAATAATGGGGAACCAGGAATATATCATGGAGGAAGATATCATGGAGGAATTAGAAAGCTTCAGACTGAAGAGGAGATTGAAAAATGGATGAAGCATTTAAGTATTTAACTCATGATCGTATGATAAGATTAAACCTCCTTTGGTCCAAGTTTATCGCCGGAAAAAGAAGAATTTCAGGTCTGGAACCACCTTGGGGGGTGGCGCAGCCACTACTGTGGCCATGGAGACTGCTGAGCAGCCAAAACAGCAGGGAGAGAGGGGAAATACGAATTTGGCAGATGGGTAGAGGCAGTTACCAGTCTGTAGTTATTAGGAGTTAGCCGTTATTAAGTGTGTAAGTTGGTTATTATGTGTGTATGTCAGTTTGTATTCAAAATAGAAACTGCACTATGCAGTTGTATAAATAATAGATGCAGCCTATTAGATGATTGTCCAGAAAATTATAAGTGTGTGGTAGTATTGAGAGAACAGGCTCTCGAATTCCTGCTGTATTGTACTATTGCCAGTAGAGATTCTTCATCTCTGCAGTATCAATAATAATTATCCATTATTCTATTCCCTTATCTTATCATCCTATGTATACATAGCTAGCTTATTCACAAAGCAAAACTTTACATATCCATATCTTTTATTTTTATCATGAAATTTTTATAAACGAAACTCATGAAATGAATTATGCCTGTCAGATTTCGAGGTGAAGAGTAAAGACAAATAACCCCGTCAATAAGACGGTCTCTAAATCATTATTGAGGTAAACTTGTTTTCTTTAACTGAATATTAATTTTAATATTTTGTTCATGTTCTTGCTCAAATATCTATCCATATGCTAAAGACAACACAACAAGCAAGAGAAAAAGTTGGGTGAATAACACAATCACAATGAATGGCGTATAAATCTTAAACTCTTTTTCTAACTAAAATATCATGTTCTTAATTACTCAAATCTTCATACGATAAAGAACAACCCCCAAGAGACAAATCTGGGTGAATAAAACAATGAGAAAATAACCTAGATATCATCATCAGCATGCATGTAGAGATTAAGAGATAGAGTTATGAAGAGTTAATAACCTAGATATCATCATCCTATAGTGGGTCAACTCGCCCTTAAGTGGATGGACCCACTCTTTAATTGGTGGGTCAACCCTCCCTCCCCACTTTTGGTGGGGCGAAATACAAATTGACACAATTTGTCACCTTATAAAATTTAAAAATGTTTTATTCAGATCTTTACATCTCACACTTTGAGATAGATGAAAATAGAAGAGAAAGCACTGAGTAATATAATGTGTGATGTGATAGGAAATACTGTGAGATTAGAAGAAAAAAAAAAGAGTGAAAATGAGATGAAAAAAGAAGTGAAGGATGAAAAAATCATTATTCCTTAAAATTCGTTATTAATGAGGAAACAATAATTTGCTACCCATTCCTCCAAAGGTTGCTTTGTCTGGCAGAATCAGCAAAGTTCTTTCTAACTCTTTGCTTTCTTTAAGATTCCCACAATCATAATAATGTCTCCCCACAAGAACTCTCTACCAAAATTGGAGAACCAAGAAGACCGTAAGATTTCTCTCTTGGATTTGCCAGGGTGGACCTTGGATATCATTCTTGAGCTCCTTCCACCATCAGATTTGTGCAGGGTAGCAAAAGTGTGTACTTATTTGAGAAACAGATGCAGAAGTGATGATTTGTGGGACAAACAAGTGAAGCAGAAGTGGAGTAACCTAATTGGTGATGTTGCTCTTCAAGAGTGGCAGTGGCATACAACAAAGATAAACACACAAAGCATCTTGCTTCTGCAAAATCAGAGTACAGGATCATGTGGCTCTTTTAGTGGTGTTTGGCCTTCTCTAAGCCTTCATTCTTATTTGGAAAATTTTGGAGATTTGACTAGTTTGTTTCAAAAATATTCCAAAATGGCTCTGCTTGTTTGTCTTGAGAGTGGTCGCTTCTGGTTTCCTGCCCAAGTTTATAAGGTTGTAATTTAATTTTAGAAAACTTAATGGTTAGACTTTCATTATAACATTTTCAATAATTGTTATCCCTTGCTTTAATCCTCAGTTTAATTTTGTGTGACTTTTCCTGCAGAGAGTACCACTGTATTGTTATGATGCCATAGTCAGCTATGACTCTAAAACAGACACCTTCCGAGCAAGGCAAAATTCACTTCCTCTCGGAGTTAATTTTTTTTTGAATTTTTTTGTTGGTTCAATTTGGTATAGAGAGTTAATGATATATGATTCTTCTTCAACACTAAACTTAGTGTCTTTCGATAGTTCAGTGTAATATGAACAGATTTTCATCTCAATCTATAAAAAAGTTATGTTTATTTTTTTATCTCATAGTGAGTGCTAACATTTGTTTACACCAATATCCAAAACAATCTTAGTTGGTACTAGTATAAAAGGAAGTTTAAACATATACAAAAGCACAAGCTCATCTAATCATGTACCATACGTTGAAAAAACTGTACATCACTTGATCAAAGAGATTAAATGTCATGAACTAAAATTTTCAAAAGTTGTGTGAAAACAGGTGAATATATAGTTTTTATATTATATTTTTATTTTGATAGAAATGATATGCTTTCTATTTTACAGGTCCCCAAATAATGGGTGGCGAATGATTGAGGGAAACATTGAGTGGGATAGGTTGAGATCATCACCAGTTGAGAATTTTTCGAGGAAATTTTATTTGTCTGATATGAATGATTTGAAGCCAGGAGATCATATTGAGATTCAAAAGAGAAAACGCAAAGAATACCCTTATGGTAATAATAGACCCTCAATATTATATCTTTTATCTAAATATTAAGATATGTGTCATTTTAACTTAATAGCATTTCTTAATTATTTTATGTCTAGGATTTTACATTGATTACCAAATAGTATAATTAAAATTCTTTTCTAACAAATCTATTTACTTACATTTTGAATGAGCTATAGATTGGTGGTTTGCTATAGTTGGTCATCTGGAGTCATGTGATGAGAACGTGAATCATTGTCTTTGCCAACAGAGTGGTGAGAATGAGATTCATACAATATATAGATGCTAGCTTATTTTGTTGTTTTTTTTTTTTTTTCCCTTTTTAGTTGTTGCAAGTTGTAATGTTCAATACATATTATCTTTGTTGATAGATATGTTGGTGGTGGAGTTCAAGCAATACCAACATGGGAGTCGATGGAGAAGATCAGTACTGAACAGAAATGTGTATGAGGAACAGGGCTCTAGGCTTTGCTGGATGGGTGGAATAAGAAAACTTGATAAGGAAGAGGAGATTGAAAGATGGAACAGCCTCTTGAGTTCTAGAAATAATTGACCCTTCCGTGGACAAAATGCATAAAGTTGCATCTTAGTTGTTTCATGCAGTATTAGAATATGCTATTTGCTTTGCAATGGAATTGTATTTCTCACATTTAACATGCTTGGTCTTGATCAATTCCTTCGTAGGGGAGGTGCTATACAAAAAAGGGTCCAGATATAGAGATTAGTTCCCTGCAGTATGTGTTCCTAAGCTCAGTTATAGCTTCTAGTTTGGATTTGTATTGGTTTTCTCTTTTGGCCTTTGGGCGGTTCTCTTGTAATTAGTGGGTTGGAGTACCCCGAGTACTCCTATTAATATACTTTTGCTTACCCAATTTTATTTTCAGCCAAGGAATACATTGTGAAAGTATTGGTTTGAATGGTTCTGGAATCCTAGAGAGTGAGCTGGCGGGGAGGGGGGGTAGAAGTGGCCAGATGGTTGAGGCCCCCTGCTTTTACCCTCAGTGTTTTGTGCTCTTTTGTTTCTTCCCTTCCCTGTACTATGGTTTATTAGCAACCTTCAATGCTAATATTTATTCATTCTTTTTAGCTGTTCAAAAAAAAGAAAAATCAGCTCATAGTCAGTTTGACTCCTTTTATCTCCCTACAAGATGTCGGTCAAAGTTCACATCTAATAAGCCACCAATATATAGTAATATTTAAGCATTCTCTATCAAATATTATATTTTAAACAATCATCTTCACAACTATAGGAAAAATATATGCTAAAGACAAATAACTCCGTGAATAACACGGTTCCTAAAGGCTAAAGCATTATTGATGTAAAACTTATTTACTTTAACATAAATATTGATTTTTTATTTTTGTTATTTTTTTATTATAAGCAATATTCTTGCTCAAATATATATCCATATGCTAAAGACAACAAGCAAGAGATAAAGCTCGGTGAACAACACAATGAATGAGGTATATTATATCTTTAACTCTTTTTTTTTCTAACTATATATGTCATGTTCTTAATTACTCAAATCTTCATATTTATACGATTGAGAACAATAACCAAGCTAAGAGACAAATCTGGGTGAATAAAACAATGAGAAAAAGACCTAGATATCATCATGAGCATGCATGTAGAGATTAAGAGAGAATAATGAAATTATTTACACTTTCATTACACTCACACAAAAGTTAGATAAAAAGAGAAATAATAATATGATACAAAATATATAAAGATAGGAAGAAAAATATGAGTAAAAATGCGATAAAGGAAAAAATTGGTGCAAATGGATAAAAACTCTGGTAAAGCTCAAGCGCAATCAGTGGCGGAACTTGACATAAATGTTTGGAGGAGCTAAAATATTGTGTAAGTTAGAGTATGTTTTGATTGATAATTTTTGTTCAAACACAAACATGATTCCGCATATCTTTATGTATTAATTAATAAAGAAGTTAAAATTTATCACGCAAAACTTGATTCGGAAAAATAAAAGTTTACCATGATAATTTTAAAAACATCTAACTAGCTAACACTCGCAATAAAAAAGAAGAGAAGAGAAAGAAATAATATATGTGATATACGATATAATTTATTTTTCATTTCACCTTATATCACATATCACGTACATTTATCACTTATCTTTTATTTTTTATCCTCTCATATAAAAAATGAAAATACAGATTACAATTTCACTTTTGATTAACAAGAACAATTTTTATAAAAAGATATATAAGATCTTTATTAACTATAAAAAGATATATGATAAAAAGACAATGCTTTAAGTTTAGAGGTACATAGGTTGCACGAACATCAAAAAAGAAAAAAGTAATTGAAACATGTGAGTGTGAATAGGTATAGGTAGTTAGTATAAGAGAAAGAGTGATTACTTTGAAGTATTATTTACTAAATGTAATCTCTTAATTTGCTTCAACACAATTGTATATATCTTACTAATACTTTTAGTTTTTTAGAAAATGGTGAGGGAGCTGCAACTCCCTTATGTCCCCATGAAGGTCCGCCGCTGAGCACAACACAATTTTTATATATATATATATATATATATATATATATATATATATATATATATATATATATATATATATTATGAAAATGTATTGATAATATGAGAATGAATCATGACCATTAAATTTAATTATGTATGATCAAGATTAAAACTATTCAATGGTCATTAGCCCCTTAGAAATGTCAAGAAAGTCACATAACTTCATATTTTAATCTTGACCATTATAATTAGATCCAACGGTCATGATTTATTCTTATATTGTATAAAAACTTTTTTTTATAAAATACATTATATATATATATATATATGATTAACATTGAAATTTATTTAATAGTCTCACCAAATAAAAATGTTGTGTAATTAACTTGTAAAAAAGTCACATGTATGTGTGCATGTGACTATATATGGATGTACATTAGGTCACATGCTATGTGACTTTTAATTTGTAGATAAAACACATTAAGTTAATGAACAAAGTAACTTTATCGGAAAAATGGCTTTGACCTAACACATCAATCCAGTTAACCCGCCAAGAAAGTCTAATGAGTTAGATGATTCAATTCATAAACCCGTCCAACCGACCAACCACCCGAGCTAGCCAACGATGGAGCTTTATTTCCTTAAACAAATGTTTTTGTGTTTGTTATGTTTTGAGCAAGTTTTGGCCGAGAAACTCGAAACTCGTTAATTTTACATCACACTATTTATTTTTTTCAATTTTTAATTTTATAGTGGGTCAGCTCACCTTAAGTGGGTCAACCCATTTTAATTTGTGGGTCAACCCGCCCCTCCCCACTTTTTTTTAGGATCACAAATTGGCATACTTAACCACCCTATAAAATTCCTTATTAATGAGGAAACATTCGCTACTCATGTTGCTTTGTGTAGTAGAATCATCAAAATTATATCAAACTCTTTGCTTTCTTTAAGGTTACCACAAAATTATAACCATGTCTCTCCACAAGAACTCTCTACCAAAATTTGAGAAACAAGAAGACTGTAAGATTTCTCTCTTGGATTTGCCAGGGTGTATCTTGGATGTCATTCTTGAGCTCCTTCCACCATCAGATTTGTGCAGGGTAGCACAAGTGTGTACTTATTTGAGAAACAGAAGCAGAAGTGATAATTTGTGAGACAAACAAGTGAAGCAGAAGTGGAGTAACCTAATTGGTGATGTTGCTCTTCAAGAGTGGCAGTGGCATACAACAAAGATAAACACACAAAGTATCTTGCTGCTGCAAAATCAAAGTAGAGGATCATGTGGCTCTTTTAGTGGTGTTTGGCCTTCTCTAAGCCTTAATTCTTATTTGAAAAATTTTGGGGACATCACTAGTTTATTTCAAAATTGTCCCAAAATGGCTCTGTTTGTTTGTCTTGAGAGTGGTCGCTTCTGGTTTCCTGCTCAAGCTTATCTTAAGGTTAGACTTTTAATTAGAATAATTAATTATTAGCTTCCATCAAGTAATTTTGCTCCTAATTTTTCATTATTATACTTTTAATAATTTCTATTTCTTAGTTCGATCTTCTATAACTTTGTTTGCAGAGAATGCCACTATATTTTTATGATGTCATTGTTAGTTATAACTCTGAAACAGACACCTTCAGAGCAAGGTAAAATTCACTTCCACTCTTCCTATCTAGAGTAATAATGAACTCCAATTTGTTTGTTCTTGTTTAAACTTGGTGTAGAGAGTTAATGAAATTATTGTTCTTCAACGCTCAACTTGATCTGTATTTTATATCAGTTAGTATTAACATATACGAGCTTTCATTTTAATTTATAAAAAGAGTTTGTTCATTGATTTTTAAACCCCAAAGTAAGCTAAAGTTTGTTTTCACAAAGTGCCAACAAGTATCCAAAATAGTCTTAGTTGGTATAAAAGAAATTATAAACATATACAAGTGCACAAGTCCATTTAATCTCCTACCATACACTAAATTCAACATTTGGAATAACAAGGATAATATGGATAGAATTATAGACCAAATGACCGTAGATACTATAATTCGATTTCATAAAGTAACATTTTCAAAAGTTAAAGTTGTGTGTGGAAACAGGTAAATAATTTTTATATTATATTTTCATTTGATAGTAAATTATATGCTTTCTATTTTACAGGTCCCCAAACAACGAGTGGCGAATGATTGGGAGAAACATTGAGTGGGATAGGTTGAGATCATCACCAGCTGAGAATTTTTCAAGGAAATTTTATATGTCTAATAAGAATGATTTGAAGCCAGGGGATCATATTGAGATTCAAAGGAGAAAACGTAGAGAATGCCCTTATGGTAATTAATAGACCCTCAACATATCTTTTATTTAAATATTAAGATGTGTCATTTTAACTTAATAGCATTTCTTAATTATTTGATGTCTAGGATTTTACATTGATTACCAAATAGTATAAAATAAAAATTATTTTCTGACAAATCTATTTACTTACATTTTGAATGAGCTGTAGATTGGTGGTATGCTATAGTTGGTCATTTGGAATCATGTGATGAGAACGTGAATCATTGTAGTTGCCAGCAGAGTGGTGAGAATGAGATTCAAACAATAGATGCTAGCTTATTTTGTTGTTTCAGTTTTTTTCCTTTTTAGTTAACGTTGTTGCAACTTGTAATGTTCAATACATATTATCTTTGTTGATAGATATGTTGGTGGTGGAGTTCATGCAATACCAACATTGGATTGGATGGAGAAAAACAGTGTTGAACAGAAATGTGTATGAGGATCAGGCTGACTCTAGGCTTTCTTGGTTGGGTGGAATAAGAAAACTTGATAAGGAAGAGGAGATTGAAAGATGGAAAAGCCTCTTGAATTAGTAGAATAATTTACCCTTCCTTGGACAAAATGTATAGCAGTTGCTTCTTAGATGTTGAGCGATGATGTATCAGTATCGGTTAAAAGGCAAAATGGTGCCCTTCCTGCAAATTTAAATTAATGACTCAAAACCCAGGAGTAAAAGAGACTTTCCAGTTTCCACCTCTCAAGTAAGGATAGAGGTGACCTTTCATATGTTGTGCTCTATCATCGCTCAACTTTTCGGTAATTACGTTGAATCAATTCTCTCCGATTGACGAGATACACACAATTGCCGCCATGCCAAACAATCTTTTCATGAAGAGACATATACTTATAGTTAAGCTAAACTAGCAAGACCAATCCGGAATTTCGCCTCCAAAGTAATCACGCTCACCCCAAATCATGGGTATACCAAATACGTAAGGCAAACAAGACCATTTTAATTGTCCTGTACCACTACTAGAAAAAAGACTTTTCACATCAGGGTTTTCACATCGGTTAATCAATTACCTTATGTAAAAGATGACGCGGTGGCAATATTGAAATTATCGTGAAGTTTTATGATAGTTTTCACATCAGTTAGGAATATGTCTGATGTGAAAAGTAATTAGGAAACACTTTTTACAACGGTTGTTAGAATAAGCGATGTGAAAGCTAAATGCGGTGGCATTTTTGAAATTTTAATGAAATACTTTTTACATCGGTTATAATATAAGCGATGTAAAAAGCCCATCTTTTCTTTAGTTTTCACATCGGTTATATTATAACCGATGTGAAAAGTCTCAGTTTTTGAGTTTTGACATCGGTTTTGTTATAACCGTTGTGAAAGATCATTTTTTTTTTAATTTTTACACAGGATACAAAGATCAGTATTCGTTCAAAGTGCTTTCTTCCTCTTTCACCGTTGAAAACCTAAGTCGCCTACGCTCTTGCTCCTCTTTCGCCGTTGCTCGTCGTCGCTTGCCGTCGCTCGCCGTCGCTTGCCGTCGCTCGTGCGTTGTGCAGGTCCTGTTTCGCCGTTGTTCGCCGTCGCTAGCTCACCGTTCACCTCACTCATTCTCTCTCAGTCTCGCCGTTGTTCCGCAGTCGCTCGTCGTCGCTCGTGCAGCTCTGTGGTCCACTTTGATTCCTTGCGTTAAGGTGCGTTGCTTTCTTGTTCTTTGTTTCATGGATTGGAGCATATTGTTTGATATGGGTTTTGAAGTTTGCAGTGTTCATAACATACTGTTGGTTTTTTCTTCAATCTATGAATATATGAATGAATCTAACTGGTTACAAATCCTTTGAAAGCTTGATTGGTTGAGTGCTTGTTGTTGAAACTTGATTTGATGTGGATTGGGATTATTAGCGTCGTTTAGGTTTTGGTTGATTGAGAGAGTTTAATGTTGGACCTTAGCTGAAAAGGAAAAATTTCAAGCAACCGGGTTAGCCATGAAATTGATGATTTCACTGATACTGGTCTGACTTGGTTACTATTTTAACAGTGTTTGAAATGTAGATTTACTGGAATCAAGATAATTTTTTAGTTGCTTTATTAGAAAGAGATTTCTCTGGCTTTGAACCATTGAATGTATACTGAGTGAGCTGTTGCAATAAAAATTTTGAGTTAGGGACACTAATGGCACACAAAGCTTATGTGGTACACATTCAATGTAGAAACCAAGAGATTTCTCTTCCACTGGGAAATACCTAACAATTTTTCATTGATAAAATGTAATTACTGCTGTTTATGTTATTTGATTGGGAAATAGCTTAAGGGCACATTGGCTGTGGAAATATAGTAATATACATGAGTGGTGAATTTGAACATAAATGATACATAATTACATGACAATTCAAAACTTACCTCTGTATCAATCCTTACCTATCAATTGTACTTCTATTCCGTCCCTATTTACTGACTGAGTTCCCTATATCACGCTGAACTTTACTGCTGTTGATATAGTTTTAAGCCAGAAAATCAAATGCATCTGTGATCAAATATGTAAACCTGCGCGTTCAGACCAAAATGCTTATTGCATTTGAATTAAATATTTACTGGCTTTTTTTTTCCTGCCAATTTGGGCTTTGTGGGAGTTTTAAGTAAAAAGGTCTTTGCTAATTCGTGCATCATTAGCTATTAGCTATTATATTCATACTGTGGCTATATTTTACTAGATGCAACTATGATGTTAGTTTGTCTGACCTAAAGATTAGTCTTGCAAGTTAAATTGACTTGCTTTAGTTGAGAATTTGAGGACAGTTTCAGTGCTCATCAAACTTAGAAACGGGGGCTTATAAATGATGATGACTCATAGGAAAGTTTGTAGTGTTAATCTTTTTTAATCAAAATGAAAGTTTTACAAGTCATGGATCCTGCATGATGTATTTTCTGCCAACCTGTTAACTTCTTTTATTTAGTTTTCCCATTTTTTGATTACTACAATTTTATGGTACAGGGTGTTTACTATTATTTCTATCAAATATTCAGGAACCGAGCTGAAGCAGGTGCATTAGAACAAAAAAGGCTAGGCATTGGTGATGGATCAGTTGGGATGATGTCCTCACTTTTTGTTGCTGCTTTATCTGGGTATAATTTACTTGTCTGTAAAGAACCCCTGTGTTTTTACTTTTTAGTTTGCTTTTTCATCTCGCAATCGAGTTGTTAGGATCGCAGATCGTGTAATGTCTTTATGTTCATGTGGTTTGACCCAACTTCCTCATTAAATCCTTCTTGTAGGTGTGTTAATGTGCTCTTGACAAATCCCATATGGTTAGTTGTTACTCGCATGCAGGTAATTGTTGTTAGTTGATTTTCACCTTTATGCTCTCTATCCTCTGACGCTCCCCTTCTTTCCTCTCCCTGTCCCTTCACTTTTCTTATTTTCTAGTATGCACTAAACATGAATTGAGACATATTGTTATCTGTGGGAAACTTCCTTTTCTCATTATTTGATTCTAGAATATGGTTACTTGGGGCGTGGGGGAATGAAATAACAAAGACTTCCGGATGTTTATTTATTTCTTCCCTCCTAAAGAATTTCTCAAAGACTTTCAACTTTTATATAAATAAACTTTTAACTAAAAGATTCGTGAATTCTGATGCTTATTTGGACTTGTAAAAGAGATTAGGGGTTTTAGGAATTGCTGCTGTTTTGGAACCTCTATGTCAAGAATACACAAAAGGGATACTGTTTGTAGCTATTGACCATAATAGGCCTCTTTCAGACCAAGGTCCTTTTGATATAGTGTTGAATAAGGTAATAAGGTTATAGTTTTACCTGCCCTGAATTTTTTTCATTTTTCTTCTAGTATAAACATTAGTCTATAGCTTCTTGTTCACACTGAAAATAGTTCAATGTCTTGTGCTTAACATTTGAAGTTTAATATCTCATGTTTAAATGATTGATTGGTTCTGTTCAACTTTGATAGTCTCTCATTATAAAGACTAAAGGAACATAAAGAACAAAGGGCATTGATAGTCTTTTTCTGCTGAAAATTCTGTTGTCTCCGGCCAATTATTGTTGCTGTTTGTGAGAGCTCAAGAGTATTGATAGTCTTTTTCTTTTGGCTTTAAATTGAGAATAAGTTAAAGCCATCATAGTATTGATAGTCTTGTTTCTTTGCTTTTGTTTTTATCTTACCTTTCTTTTGCTGGCAGTGTTGTGTCATTTGTTTTCTAGTTTAGATAGTCTTTTTCTTTTGGCTTTGTGATGCCTTCTTATAGCGACTCCCTTTCCTTTTGTTTTTATCTTACCTTTCTTTTGATACTTTGCAGAAGCTTGGCACCTGTTGTGGAAAGGTACTTAGCTTGAGTTGAAAAAACAGTAGCAGCTGAGTTGAAAGGTACTTTGCAGAAGCTTACCTATCTAATATTCACTTTAAAACTATTTTAGGTTGTCTTTGAGCATGTCTTGATCATTGAAGTGTGATATTTTTCTGGTTGGATGGAGTAAATATTTTCAATGTAAGAGAGGTGTGTGATCAGTGTAAGACCCAAGTTTTAAGCTTAGAATAAGTGGAAGAGATTTCCATTTACGATTAGGTTTGACGTATCGTGAAGGGAAAACCTGAACAAGAGTTTATCGAATGGAATAAATTTATGAAGGAGAAAGTTCAGGAAAAGTCAAAGGATTGTATCGAAGTCGATTTAAGTTATAGCACGACTAATATTCGTTTTAAAACCTAGGACAAGAACCTTAGGAAATCAAACTGTGTTCCACCCTTGGAACACTGTAGGAATTTAGTCCAAAAATCTTCAGAGAAATGTTAGAACTTCTCTTTTTCCATATATCACAATCGTTTCGAGGCGAAACTCTAGAATCTACGAACGTCCGATTCCAATCATCGGAAGTTTGCCGAAACCAAAACCCTGGTATTTCAAAACCCTAGAATCACCCGACGATGAAGACTTTTTCTATTCAGAGCTTCAAATGAAGATTCTACACGCGTACACCCATTTCTCTCGATGATTTCAATCTTTCTTCAGAAGGAAGTTTTCTATTCCGACATCCGATGCAAAAAGCAACTTATCGGGTAAAATAGTTTTACACCGACTTTGCATTAGTTACCAAAAATACAAGGAAACCTTTTCTTAGTTTTGGATTTATGTCGCCAAAACCTATCTTAGAATTCATGGAGAATGAAGCCAGAAAAATCAGATTCGCGAAACTTTCATTTTTCCGCGTTTTGCCAACCTCAATATATAGCATTAAAAACAAGCCTCGAAAACCAAAAATCATACCGATATTTCTTTAAAGAATTAGAAGATTCAGCGGGGAGAATATCGTGTCTAGAATACCTTGGAATCAGTAGGAAGAATCGGAAATCACTCTCATATTTTTATCTTAACTCTATGAGCTAAATCCTCCGATATCTAAACAAATCTGTACCGGTTTACAAAATATCTTCTCAAAAATATCTTCACAAAATATCTTCTCAAAATATCTTTGATAAATATCTATCCATCCTTATCCAATCTTTACAAAATATCTTCCATTTCATTCCCTATATATATATGTTGAAGCTTGAAACAAAAACCTCACAAAACACAAAAAACTCACCCATTTTCTCTCTTGAAGCCGCGAGTTTGCTAGGAGGAGGAGGAGAAGAGATTTTGTTCATTTCTTGCTGGATCGTCGATTAAACAGTTGCTACTTCAAGGTTTCGAGGTATAGTCGCTTTTCCTTACCTCTGATCGTTTTTTTTCATAGCTTTTCTCTATGTCCTTCTGTGCTCATAGTTTTGAGGTTTTTGCAAAACTATCTTGAATACTTCATTTTTGATTCTAAACATCTTCCTTACGTGCCCAAGAGCACTTCTGTCGGATTAGTTTTTCCGTTATGTCGCCGGAACTCCGCCAGAATCAATTTCTGCTTAAAATACCCATTTTTAAGCAAAGTCTCAACCTTTGGGCTGAAAACTATCGCCTTAGCTTAGTGCTAGTAGGATTAGTCGTCATAATCGTCGTTAGTATCAACCCCATCTAATTTGTTTTTCGAAACTCTGATTTTGAAATTCTGAGCTGAAAATAATGACCAAAATACCCCTGCGACAGTTTTCGATTCGATATTTTTTCTGAGAGTTTCCTTGGCCTAGATATCGCCTAAGAATACCTAGGAATCGATTTAGATCGAAGAAAAAGTTCGGAAACCCTATTTTACATAGTGGCCGAAACCTATTGCTTAGAGTACCGTGTCCAAAAATAATTTTTGGGTCTCTATGACCTGAGCCATTGCGTAGCTCTTCCGATTGTCGAAATTTTGGCGCTGGTTTCGTGTCATTCCGAGTTCTGTAGCTCGAGTTATGCTCGTTTTAGCGAACGAGGTTATGTCGTCTATTCATGCTTAAAAATTGTACTCTGACGCTTCTTAAGCTTTGTCTAACGCTAGTTAGTGTTATATTGACCGAATTGACTTGTTTTGATTGAACTTCGCTTCGTTTGCTCAAAGATTCGTTTGGAGGAACACTTGGAGCAGGAAAAGAGGATTGTGAAGGAGCCTTGCTTGAACACACTGGACGAGTTCGAGGTTAGGGCAACTTACTTACTAGCTATTTGCATTGTAGGCGTCGATAACTTCGACTTGAATATTGCTTGATATTGAATATTGCTTGAATATTGTTTATCGCTTTGAACTGGAAAATGATTTCTGGAGGCTTCGGCCGAGTGAAACTAATATGGGGCGTGTGTCTCCTTTTTTTGAGAGGCTTCGGCCGTTTACTGGTTTCTGTCTTATCGCTTTCTAGTGGATATGACAAGGTTATGTTTACAGCACTGCCATATTGATTCATCGCTCGATAGAGCTTGATGTATTTGCGTTATGATTAAATTGTGCTGACTATATTCGTGTATTTTGATACCACTTTTGGGAGTGTAGAATACACTTACCTTCGTCATGACAAGGACGGGTTTGTTTTGGGAACGTTTGTTAGGTCGGACCAAGGTTCGAACCTTCATTGTTTTAGGGGATCTAGTGTTTTCTCGGAGAGTTGTTTGGGTTTGATGGGAACTTTGAACTTATAGAGTTTTGGACCGAAAATAATCATAATATGTTTTATGTAAATAAATCCATAATATACTTACTAAGAATATAATGTTTTTAATTAATGACGATGATTCAACAGAAAAGACTTAGGAATGAAAGTGAGTTTGGAAAACGGGAATGGGTCGGTGATCCTAGCTTTGGGAACTTTATTTTGAAAGGTGTTGGAAATGAAAACTGAACTTTGGAATTAACGACATAATGGATTAACTCACGATGGAACACTTTACCTAATAAAAGAAATATTGTTTTAAGGGAACTCATTTTTATGGAAAAGAATTTGAAGACGGGCTTTAGCCAAGGGTCTGGGCATTAGTAAGGTACCTAGTAGAGTACACTTGGCACAACAGGTAGTGACGGTCAGCCGTGTAGAGTTGTATCGTGCCTGTTGATGTCTGGCGTAGCAAGCAGAATGGTTAAACCCGTAGGGTCACAACCGACTTGACTATAGCCTAGGGTTCTCGTTGTAGAAGCCTTTGGTCAATGAACCAATTTTACCTGTGAGGACGAATCGTTGTTTAGCTAACCATATTGCACCCATGCATACACGCGATGAAGTGCCAAGTGGAGTACTTCGGTATAGCAGGAAGCAACGATCAGCCGTGTAGAGTTGAATCGGTCCTGATTATACCTGGCACAACAGGAGGTAACGATCATCCATGTAGAGTTGTATCGTGCCTGTTGATGTCCGGCATAGCAAGCAGAAATGGTCGAACCATGTAGAGTTTGTACCGTCTTGACTATAGCCAAAGGTGATAAGTGACGCCCGAGCAGAAATGGTTAAACACGAGGCCAGTGTTACGACCGTCTCGAGGTGCCCAGCCTTTAAGTGGCAATACCATTGGTTTGTCCCGTCGCCAAGCAGAGTGACGTTATTCGGGTTTGTGTCAGCATATTCTGCATTGGCATACCATGCATTTAACTATATTCGTTGATATATTGCTTATCGAGTTTTCGAGATATAACTTATTGAACTGTTGAGATATTGAATATTGAATTTAGAAATCTGATAACATGTTATGTATATACCTTAGGGTAGACGATACAGAACTTATATGGATATATACAACCTATATATATATACCCCTTTATTCATCACATGTTGCTTGTATTATCTATTATATTCTGTGAGTTGACCCTAGCGCCTTGGCTTTGTGTGTATGGTTGTGTTTGGGCGGTCGGCCTGCTGCCAGACGTCCAACAGCTGATTCAAGATGGATCGTCGTTCGGGGAGGATCCGGAGCGCAATGACTATTACTGAGCCTTTGACGTGGACCCGGACTTCATGCATGATCGGATGAGGGTCGATGTTAGGAGTGTATTATATGGGGGGATTGTTTTCACAGCTCTGATTGTCATTTCCCGTTTTGGGGCTGACTTATCTCCTTGAAAACTGTATTCATAAAACTCATGGCTCTGACCATGGGATGCACTTATTCGCCTGCGGGCACTATCCCCAATTACTTTATGTTTATTATCTTTGGGTTGAGTCTTCATTATGTTAAGTCTTCTATTTGAAAAGAAAACGAAAAAAAATATTTACGCATTTTCCGCACTATTGATTTAAAGTCACTAAAGTGACACCACCGAAATCGGGGTGTTACAATCAGAGCTCAAGGGTAGTTGGTTTCTGGGAATTCTTTTCCATGATATATTGTATTCTGTTAGAGTATGCAATATACTTAGTCATTACAAGCTGATAATTTATGATGTGAATAGACTCTTAGTGGGTTAGTTTCTGTACTCAAGCTCTAACTAATTCTATTTCTGTTAAAGAGCTCAACTTGTACAGGGATTTATATACCCTCATTCAAACAACTTATAGATAGGTAGTTCCTTACTGTCCTATATGACAGAACCTTTAATTACAGTGAAGAAAATGATAGTGGTTAGATTCAGTGATTAATTTTCCATTATTGTGTCACTAGATTGTCTTAGCCTGTAACATTCCTGATATTGTGTCACTGTGTTAGTTTTCCAGATATTAGTTGGCTCTTGTGCTAACCTTTTCTTCTCATTTTCATGAACCTTGCCTCTTCATTCAAGCATCTTCTTAAAGTGATTCTTAGAAGTGATTATGATGCTTTCTATATAAGAATCAATTAGATTTCTGATTCAAGAGTGATTTAATTTCACTTATTGTGGGTGGCATGACAGGATTTCTGGTGAGAACAAGCATTATGTCATACCAACCAATCCTCTGTTGTCGTCTTGCATTCCTGGAGGTTCTTCAAGTGGTTCAGCTCTAGCGGTTGCTGCTGGCCTAGTTGACTTTGCTATTGGTGAGTTTACTTGGTTACCACTTTCATGTTCCATCATTCATTTCAAAAATGCTAATCTGTCCATTTATTTATTGCCTTTCCATGTTTCACTTGCTATTGGTGAGTTTACTTGGTTACCACTTTCACTTGCTTTCTTGACTTGTATAAATTAAACCTTAGAATTTATTTGGTATGTATTTAAAGTTTGTGACTAAACAGTCTGAATTAAAGTTTGGGCAACTTGTTTTTTACATTATAACATGGATTGTTGATCTCTGTATTTATTGCATCTGTTTATAGGGTTCAAAGTTGCTCACCTCCGCTGCTCTCCTAATTTATGCTTATGGTGCTGGTGGCTTTCCTGCTTGGGGCATTAATTTGCTGAACTGTTGCTGTTTTGCTGAATTGTTGTTGTTTAACTATTTTGTCCTAATTTCATGAGCAGTTGCTGTTTAAGTACATTTAAAGAACTAGAATTGCTGAATTGTTCTAGTTCTTTTAGGCTATTATGTTTTCTTTTTTGCTGGGACCTTGGATGTTTAACTCACTTGAGAGAGTGTGTTCTCAAGATCTCTTTTTATGTTAATAAATTTTCATTAAAAAAATATGTATATTCAGGTCAAATTCGTGTGGAAAAAAAAAAGAAAAAAAAATTGTTGAGCATTCACATCGGTTTTCAGTCTAACCACATCGGTTTTTTGTCTAACCTACACATTTCACATCGGTTTTTTGTCTAACCGAGGTTGGCTGACAGAACCGATGTGAAAAGTGTACATTTCACATCAGTTGGCTGACTGAACCGATGTGAAAGGTCACATCGGTTATAAACCCGATGTGAAAGGGTTAGGAGATACCACATCAACATTGTAAGATCAAGTTTTGATCTAGTAGTACAACTCTATGTTTTGATGATTACAAGTTAACCTTTTGATATGAACAATTGTGGTACTCTAACGTGTTTTTCTGAGTGTGCTATTTACAGGCTCTGACCCTGACTCAATTTCACACAAATCAGAAGCACTGTGTATAAAGGGTAACCCAAGCAACGCTTTCGCATTCACCATGTTCAGTATGAACAGTGGAAAAGCTTCAGAAGATCTGAAGCTATACAAACTCTGATGAGGACTCAGTCGCTAGAAGCTCTGATGATCCAGAAGTTCTGACAACCAAGAAACACTGAAGGTTCAGATGTTCCGATGGTGTAGAAGACTCTGAAGATCCAGAAGCTGAATAGTGGAAACTCTGAAGTCCAGAAGCAAGAAACTCTGAAGGCCATGTTCTTCCCTCTGAGTTCAGAATCAGAAGATACAATGGTCAGAGGATCTGTGCTTTCCCTCTGACTCTGATCAACCTGCTTCACAAGTTCCAATACGAAGCATTCCTCTGATCAGAAGTCTCCTAGGTTAAAAGGTCAAGTCGCTATCCAAGTACAAAAGCAAGTGTACCTTCCTGACGACCTACCTAACGTTCTCAGCCACAGCAGAAGCTGGATTTTCCAGAACTGCCCTCCAACGGTAGCATTTCCATGCAACGCTCAACCCTAATCCTTGGAGTATATATAGAGGCTGAAGATTGAAAGAAGCGGCTAGAAAAATAGAAGAAGAAAAAAATATAAAAGAAGCAATACACACGCGCAAGACATATTCTAAGCTTTCTTTTATCTTGTAATTTATTTTAGTTTACACTCAGCTTATTCAGAAGCAAACCCTTGTAAACACCAACCTCAAACAGTTGTTTGATTTTCCTTTAGGAGATCAAGGTTGATCGGATCCTAGAGAAGACTAAGAGAGTGAATCTTAGTGTGAGCTAAGTCAGTGTAATTGTTAGTCACTTGTAGGTTTCAAGTGCAGTTGTAACTCTTACCTGATTAGTGGATTGCCTTCATTCTAAGAAGGAAGAAATCACCTTAACGGGTGGACTGGAGTAGCTTGAGTGATTTATCAAGTGAACCAGGATAAAATCCTTGTGTGCTTTTCTATCTCTATCTTTTGCACTTAGTTCTCGAAAAGATTTGTTAAAATCTTTAAGGTGGTAGTTTTTGTACTGAAAACGTTATTCAAACCCCCCCTTTCTACCGTTTTTCATACCTTCAATTGGTATCAGAGCGCAAGTTCTGATTACCACACCTAACAGTGTTCAGTGATCCGGGCCGGTGTGAAAAACAATGGCTGCCACCACCAGTGAAACTCAAAGAGATGGTTACAACGCAAAGCCTCCTATGTTCGATGGTCAAAGGTTCGAATATTGGAAAGATAGACTGGAAAGTTTCTTTCTGGGTTTCGATGCAGATCTCTGGGATATTATTGTGGATGGCTATGAGCGTCCAGTTGATGCAGATGGCAAAAAGATCCCAAGGTCAGAGATGTCTGCAGATCAAAAGAAGCTGTACTCACAACATCATAAAGCAAGAGCAATTCTTCTAAGTGCTATCTCCTATGAGGAGTACCAGAAGATTACAGATCGTGAGTTTGCTAAAGGCATTTTTGATTCTCTGAAGATGTCTCATGAAGGAAACAAGAAAGTCAAAGAATCAAAGGCATTGTCTTTGATCCAAAAGTATGAATCCTTCATCATGGAGCCAAATGAGTCCATTGAAGAAATGTTCTCCAGATTTCAACTGCTTGTAGCTGGCATACGTCCTCTCAACAAGAGCTACACAACAAAAGATCACGTCATAAGGGTCATCAGGTGTCTTCCTGAAAGTTGGATGCCTTTGGTGACTTCAATAGAGCTCACGAGAGATGTTGAGAATATGAGTTTAGAAGAACTCATCAGCATTTTGAAATGCCATGAGCTGAAGCGCTCAGAGATGCAAGATCTGAGGAAAAAGTCCATAGCCTTGAAATCCAAATCTGAAAAGGCTAAGGTTGAGAAGTCAAAGGCTCTTCAAGCTGAAGAAGAAGAATCTGAAGAAGCATCAGAAGATTCTGATGAAGATGAGCTGACTCTGATCTCCAAGAGACTCAACCGCATCTGGAAGCACAGGCAGAGCAAGTTCAAAGGCTCTGGAAAGGCAAGAGGAAAGTCTGAATCCTCAGGTCAGAAGAAGTCATCAATCAAGGAAGTCACTTGCTTTGAGTGCAAAGAATCAGGGCACTACAAAAGTGACTGTCCAAAATTGAAGAAGGACAAGAAGCCAAAGAAGCACTTCAAGACCAAGAAGAGTCTGATGGTGACATTCGATGAATCAGAGTCAGAGGATGTTGACTCTGATGGTGAAGTCCAAGGACTCATGGCTATTGTCAAAGACAAAGGAACAGAGTCAAAGGAAGCTGTTGACTCTGACTCAGAATCAGAAGGAGATCCAGACTCTGACGATGAAAATGAGGTATTTGCTTCCTTCTCTACCTCTGAACTGAAACATGCTTTGTCTGATATCATGGATAAGTATAACTCCTTGTTGTCTAAGCATAAGAAGCTGAAAAAGAACTTATCTGCTGTTTCTAAAACTCCTTCTGAACATGAGAAAATCATATCTGATTTGAAAAATGATAACCATGCTTTAGTTAATTCTAACTCTGTGCTTAAGAATCAAATTGCAAAGTTAGAAGAAGTTATTGCCTGCGATGCCTCTGATAGTAAGCATGAATCTAAGTATGAAAAATCTTTTCAAAGATTCCTGGCTAAAAGCGTAGATAGAAGCTTAATGGCTTCAATGATCTATGGTGTAAGCAGAAATGGAATGCATGGCATTGGCTATTCTAAACCAATTAGAAATGAGCCTTCTGTGTCTAAAGCTAAATCCTTGTATGAATGCTTTGTTCCCTCTGGTACCATATTGCCTGATTCTGTACCTGCTGAAGTTGCTAAAAACCCTCTTAAAAAGGGATCTTTCTCTATGACTAAATATCATGCAAATATTCCTTTAAAATATCATGTTGAGACACCCAAGGTGATCAGAACCCTTGGGGTAACTAACAAAAGAGGACCCAGAAATTGGGTACCTAAGGACAAGATTATCTATGTTGCAGATATCCTTGATAGCTCCACTGAAACACCAATCATGGTATCTGGACAGTGAATGCTCGCGTCACATGACGGGAGAAAAGCGTATGTTCCGAGAGCTGAAACTTAAGCCTGGAGGCGAAGTTGGCTTTGGAGGAAATGAAAAGGGTAAAATTATTGGTACTGGTACTATTTGTGTAGATAGTAGTCCATGCATTGATAATGTTTTATTGGTAGACGGCTTAACACATAACTTATTGTCTATAAGTCAATTAGCTGACAAGGGTTATGATGTTATATTCAATCAAAAGTCCTGCCGGGCTGTAAGTCAGATCGATGGCTCTGTTCTGTTTAACAGCAAGAGGAAGAACAACATTTATAAGATCAGATTATCTGAGTTGGAGGCTCAGAATGTGAAGTGCCTTCTGTCTGTTAATGAAGAGCAGTGGGTATGGCATAGACGGTTAGGGCATGCCAGTATGAGAAAGATTTCTCAGCTGAGCAAGCTAAACCTTGTCAGGGGCTTACCCAATCTGAAGTTCGCTTCAGACGCTCTTTGTGAAGCATGTCAGAAAGGCAAATTCACAAAAGTCCCTTTCAAGGCAAAGAATGTTGTCTCAACCTCAAGGCCGTTAGAACTTCTGCATATCGACCTGTTTGGACCAGTGAAAACTGAGTCTATAGGTGGCAAGAGATATGGGATGGTTATCGTTGATGACTATAGCCGCTGGACATGGGTAAAGTTTCTAACCCGCAAGGATGAGTCTCATGCTGTGTTCTCTACCTTCATTGCTCAAGTGCAAAACGAGAAGGCTTGTAGAATTGTGCGTGTCAGAAGTGACCATGGTGGAGAGTTTGAGAATGACAAGTTTGAGAGTCTGTTTGATTCCTATGGAATTACACATGATTTCTCTTGTCCCAGAACTCCTCAACAAAATGGTGTTGTTGAGAGGAAGAATAGAACTCTTCAGGAGATGGCTAGAACCATGCTCCAAGAAACTGGCATGGCTAAGCACTTTTGGGCAGAGGCAGTAAATACAGCATGTTACATTCAGAACAGAATCTCTGTGAGACCAATTCTGAAAAAGACTCCTTATGAATTGTGGAAGAACATAAAACCCAACATTTCTTATTTTCATCCTTTTGGCTGTGTTTGTTATGTTCTCAATACTAAGGATAGATTGCATAAATTTGATGCTAAATCTTCTAAGTGTCTATTACTTGGTTATTCTGATAGATCTAAAGGTTTTAGATTTTATAATACTGATGCTAAGACTATTGAAGAATCTATTCATGTTAGATTTGATGATAAGCTTGACTCTGACCAGTCAAAGCTAGTTGAAAAGTTTGCAGATTTAAGCATTAATGTTTCTGACAAAGACAAAGCTCCAGAGGAAGTTGAGCCAGAGGAAGATGAACCAGAGGAAGAAGCTGGTCCCTCTAACTCACAAACTCTGAAGAAGAGCAGAATCACTGCAGCTCATCCTAAGGAATTGATTCTGGGCAACAAAGATGAACCAGTCAGAACCAGATCTGCCTTCAGACCCTCTGAAGAGACCTTGCTGAGTCTGAAAGGATTGGTGTCCTTAATTGAACCCAAGTCCATAGATGAAGCTCTTCAGGACAAGGATTGGATTCTGGCCATGGAAGAAGAATTGAATCAATTCTCCAAGAACGATGTTTGGAGCTTAGTGAAAAAGCCTGAGAATGTCCATGTTATTGGAACGAAATGGGTATTCAGAAACAAGCTAAATGAGAAAGGAGATGTAGTCAGAAACAAGGCAAGGCTAGTTGCTCAAGGCTACAGCCAGCAGGAAGGAATAGACTACACTGAAACATTTGCTCCAGTAGCAAGACTGGAAGCAATCAGACTATTGATTTCTTTCTCAGTAAATCACAACATAGTTCTACATCAGATGGATGTAAAGAGTGCCTTCCTAAATGGTTATATCTCAGAGGAAGTCTATGTTCATCAACCCCCAGGTTTTGAAGATGAAAAGAAACCAGACCATGTGTTCAAATTGAAGAAATCACTCTACGGTCTGAAGCAAGCTCCCAGAGCATGGTATGAGAGACTTAGCTCATTCCTTCTGGAGAATGAGTTTGTAAGGGGTAAAGTAGATACAACTCTCTTTTGCAAGACTTATAAAGATGATATCTTAATTGTGCAAATTTATGTTGATGATATCATATTTGGTTCTGCTAATCAATCTCTATGCAAAGAATTTTCTGAGATGATGCAGGCTGAATTTGAGATGAGTATGATGGGAGAATTAAAGTACTTTCTGGGAATACAAGTTGATCAAACACCAGAAGGAACATATATCCATCAGAGCAAGTACACTAAGGAACTTCTGAAGAAGTTCAATATGCTGGAATCTACAGTGGCCAAGACTCCAATGCATCCAACATGCATTCTGGAAAAAGAAGATATAAGTGGTAAAGTATGTCAGAAGCTCTATCGTGGCATGATAGGTTCACTTCTGTACTTAACTGCATCTAGGCCAGACATACTATTTAGTGTTCATTTATGTGCTCGTTTCCAATCAGATCCAAGGGAAACCCACTTAACTGCTGTTAAGAGGATCCTAAGGTATCTGAAAGGCACCACTAACCTTGGCTTGATGTATAAGAAAACATCAGAGTATAAGCTTTCAGGTTATTGTGATGCTGATTATGCTGGAGATAGAACAGAGAGAAAAAGTACTTCTGGAAATTGTCAATTTCTGGGAAGCAATCTAGTCTCATGGGCAAGCAAGAGGCAATCAACCATTGCTCTATCAACTGCAGAGGCAGAATATATCTCAGCAGCAATATGCAGCACTCAGATGCTCTGGATGAAACATCAGCTGGAGGATTATCAGATCCTTGAGAGCAATATCCCAATCTATTGTGATAACACTGCTGCAATTTCGTTGAGCAAGAATCCTATCTTGCATTCAAGGGCAAAGCACATTGAGGTAAAGTATCACTTCATTAGAGATTATGTGCAGAAGGGCGTACTTCTTCTGAAGTTTGTTGATACTGACCATCAATGGGCAGATATCTTTACAAAGCCCTTAGCTGAAGATAGATTTAATTTTATTTTGAAAAATCTAAACATGGACTTTTGTCCAGAGTGAAGATAGATCAGAACCTCTGACTATGATACTTCTTGATCAGAAGATGTCTAGTCCAGAAGGTAACTCAATCAGAGTGTGTGTGCCCACTGGTACTGACTCTGAAGCTGAGACAACAACACGTGCGTCAGAATTTCTGATGCATAGTTCCTTGTGCCCGTGTGACAGTCTGTTGTGATTGCGTGTAGATATGCTTATCTTCTGTGTGTGATTGTGTATTTTACTGTTACTGTCTATCTTTAATTTTCAACCGTTGATCTTAAAGTGCTTTTTGAATCAACAACGGTTATTTGATAAAACCCACTATACACACACGTTCTCTCTCACTTCCGGTTTTCACTCTCGCACTCCCTGCTTTTCAAAACCGCCTCCTTCGTGATTTCTCTCTCGATCTCTCTTCATCCTTCAAACTTCATCTTCTACCTCAAACCTTCAACCTCTTCAAAATGGTGAGACAAACCAGAAGATCTACTGCAGATGCACCTCAGTTCCCTCACATGGTAGTCGGGTTGGCAACGGGTCAACGGGGCTCTGAGAACCCAGCACAAGAACAAGCTCAAGCTCAAGAGGAGATTGTTCCTATTGCAGAACGGGGCTGTGCCGTTCACTGTGTATTCCCTCCTGAGGAACTCCAAGTCCTTGCAGAATGGAGATTCAACCTCGACAACTTGGCTGCAAATGGGTTTGATCTCCGTCCTGAAGTCCAAACTCAAGGTTGGGGAAACTACTTCAATCGACTTCGAGGACCGGTGTATGAGAAGCTGGTAAAGGAATTCTGGAAGCACGCTGATTGTGATGACACTCAGGTGGTCTCTTACATACTGGGTAGGAAGATCATCATCACGGAGAAGTCATTCGTGAATCTGCTAGGTGCAGAAACTGCTCATGGGTATCGGTTCTCACTGACGGAATCGAAGCTGAAACCCAGAACCAAGGACATCGTCAACAAGGCCCTGTACACCACCTTCAAACCGGGCAAGACGAGCTACAAAGTGATGGACCTTCAACCCAAACTCAGGGTCTGGCACAAGATCCTGCTCAACTGCATCAATCAACGACCAAAGGGCAGTTCTCCAGACTACATCAACTTCAATCAGAAGGCGATGCTGTTCTTCATTCAAGACAAGGAGAAGATCTGCCTTCCCTACTTCCTGTTCTCCTATTTGAAGGAATGCATCCGGAAGTCTCGCACCACCTCCTCCATCAAGTCAGCCATCAAATATATCCCTTTTGGGAGGCTGATCTCAGACTTTCTCATTGAAAGCAACTTGGTGCAAGATTTGATCAATGCTGGTTGCACAGAGGATTTGAGCACAATTGTTAGCGACGTCTTCACTGCCAACTCTCTGAAGAAGATGGGTTTGGTCCAGAAGAAGATTGCTCCTGCTCATGAGGACACATCTTCTGAGATCAGAGGAAGAAGAATGCCTCTGAATGACTACCCTCTGTGGACTCAAGCAGACCATCCTGAAGCCATCAGATGCTATGTTGAAGACCTCAGGGCTCAAGGATTCGAGATTGACCTTGATGATTTCGTCAGCAGACTTCCACCAGCTCCAGAGTTTCCTTCTCCTCCCAAGAAGAAAACCAAGAGGAAGATGGTTCTGGACGAATCCTCAGAGGAATCTGATGTCCCTCTGGTCAAGAAGGCGAAGAGCAAGCCTGATGATGATGATGGTGATGATAGTGAGGATGGTCCTCCAAAGAAGAAGCAGAAGAAAGTCAGAATTGTGGTGAAGCCTACTCGGGTGGAACCAGCTGCTGCAGAGGTCAGAAGGACTGAACCTCCTGCCAGAGTGACTCGATCATCAGCACATACAAGTAAGCCTGCACTTACCTCTGATGATGATTTGAATTTATTTGATGCACTCCCAATTTCTGCCTTACTCCAACACTCTTCAAATCCCCTCACTCCTATTCATGAATCCCAGCCAGCCGCACAAACCACCTCTCCACCACATTCCCCAAGATCTTCATTCTTTCAACCTTCTCCTACTGAAGCACCACTCTGGAATTTGCTTCAGAACCAACCCTCTAGGTCAGAAGATCCAACCTCTCTCCTTACCATTCCATACGACCCATTAACTTCTGAACCCATCATCCCCAACCAACCAGAACCCAAACCAACAGAACCACAACCCAGAACGTCTGATCACTCTGCTCCCAGAGCATCAGCACGTCCTGCTGTCAGAACCACGGATACAGACTCTTCATCAGCCTTCACACCTGTATCCTTCCCCATCAATGTCTTTGACTCTCCTCCCTCCAATACCTCTGAATCACTTAGAAAATTCATGGAGGTTAGGAAAGAGAAGGTATCTGCCTTGGAAGAATATTACCTTACCTGTCCAAGCCCTAGGCAATATCCTGGCCCTAGACCTGAACGTCTAGTTGACCCAGATGAACCTATCTTGGCCAATCCTATCCAAGAGGCAGACCCCTTAGTCCAACAGGCTCACCCTGTCCCTGACCAACAAGAGCCAATTCAACCAGACCCTGAACCTGAACAATCAGTATCTAACCAATCCTCGGTTAGATCACCTCACCCTCTGGTTGAAACTTCAGACCCTCACCGTGGAACCTCTGAACCCAATGCTCCCATAATTAACATTGGTTCTCCACAAGGTGCCTCTGAAGCTCATAGCAGCAATCACCCAGCCTCTCCTGCACCCAACCTCTCCATCATTCCCTATACTCACCTTCAACCCACATCTCTCTCTGAGTGCATCAATATTTTCAATCATGAAGCCTCCTTGAGGCTCCGCAATGTGCACGGTCAGACTGACCTCAGTGAGAATGCTGAAAATGTGGCTGATGAGTGGAACAATTTGAGCACTTGGCTGGTGGCTCAGTTTCCCGTTATGCTGCAGCTCTTGCATGCAGAGGGAAGTCAGAGCATTGAGGCTGCAAAGCAAAGGTTTGCTAAGAGGGTGGCTCTTCATGAACTCGAACAGAGAACCAAGCTTCTTGAAGCCATTGAAGAAGCCAAGAGACAGAAAGAACAAGAAGAAGAAGCTGCCCGTCAAGCAGCAGCTCAGGCTGAACAAGCCAGACTTGAGGCCGAACGTCTTGAAGCTGAGGCTGAGGCAGAGCGACTTGCACCAGTTCTGTTTACTCCTGCTGCTTCTGCTTCCATTCCAGAACCTCAAGCTGCTCAGAACGTTCCTTCCAGCTCTACTCCGACAAGCTCATCCAGACTCGACATCATGGAACAACGTCTTGACACTCATGAATCCATGCTGATTGAGATGAAGCACATGATGATGGAACTTCTGCGCCGTACTGACAAATCTTAGTTTTTAGGATCTCTTCTTTTTCTTCCTTTTCCTTTTTATTTAACGTTGTTTTATTTAAACTCTGCTTATTTACTTACTTTAATTTGTTCATTTGTGATTCTATATGCATATATCTATATATATTTGTGGCACATATGTTTGCAAAACCTGTTTTATTCATAATTTTTCTATGTTTACATCATAATTCTTTCCATCATACATTATTCCCTATATCTAGAATGGAGGATCCTTCCTCATTCTTCTGCATTCTTGGCGCTGCTCCACTCTTTCCTTCTCCAGACGATCCAATGCATACTCTATGTTGCCAAGTTTGATGCTCAGATCATCTTTTTCTAGACTATCTTCTGTCGTCTTGAGTCTCTTTTCCACAGTCTCCTTCTCTTCCAGCAGATTCAGCTCCCGCTGGCAAAGCTCCTGAATCTCTTCCACGAAGCAGAGGAACTCCTTCAGATCTTTCTCCATCTCTGGACCAAGATCTTCTTCAAGCAGTGTCTTCGTCAGCTCTTGTATGGTCTTTGTACCATCGGGATGCCTAATATTGAGGAACATATCTTCCTCAAACGCCTTCCTTCTGAGCTCTTCTAATGCCATTCTGTATGATGCCATTTTTTTTTTTTTCTGAATATTATTCGAGGTGTGAAGCTTACCTTTCTCTCCAACGTTTTTATAGGCTTCACTTTCTCTCTGAAAGTTAATGCTCTTACAGTTTCTCGAGGTTAAGTACTTGGTAACTGACCCTTCTATTTCCTCACTTGACCGGTGGTAAACGTTCATCCCTTGCATTAACTCTTCTATTTATTATCGCCTCACTCTGATTCTTACATCGTCTTCATTTTCTTTCAACTTAGACCTTCTCTAAGGGGGAAGTACCTTGTACTTCAAGCTAAGTTTTTCACACCCCAAGCTTTTTGCTTATGACAAAAAGGGGGAGTAAACCCAGTTTTTGATGTGTAAGATGTGTTAGTGTGACTTATTTTTCTTTTGGAGATTTTAAGAGTTCCACCTTCATGACCATAGATGTGTCACTGGGCAAATACAAGGAATACATTTCACTTCTTCTGAAGTGATTCTAAGTTGACTCTGATACCTTGTCCATGACTCTGATCACTTATGCGCTCTGATTATTCGTTTTTCATCTATGTCATAAGCTTTTCACTCTGAACTCTTATATAATTTAGCTCAGAATCTAGACTTTACTAACGTTTTCATCAAGTATTAGATTCAGGGGGAGCTAAGCTCAGAATCAAGCAGTGACTTGAATTCAGAATGAGCAAGATAAACTATTCACATCAGGATAAGTCTTATTCTATATCTCTAAACTCTGAGTGAATTCAGTTTAATGTTTAAGAATTGTTCATCAAAAATCTTAGTTTTGTCATCATCAAAAAGGGGGAGATTGTAAGATCAAGTTTTGATCTAGTAGTACAACTCTATGTTTTGATGATTACAAGTTAACCTTTTGATATGAACAATTGTGGTACTCTAACGTGTTTTTCTGAGTGTGCTATTTACAGGCTCTGACCCTGACTCAATTTCACACAAATCAGAAGCACTGTGTATAAAGGGTAACCCAAGCAACGCTTTCGCATTCACCATGTTCAGTATGAACAGTGGAAAAGCTTCAGAAGATCTGAAGCTATACAAACTCTGATGAGGACTCAGTCGCTAGAAGCTCTGATGATCCAGAAGTTCTGACAACCAAGAAACACTGAAGGTTCAGATGTTCCGATGGTGTAGAAGACTCTGAAGATCCAGAAGCTGAATAGTGGAAACTCTGAAGTCCAGAAGCAAGAAACTCTGAAGGCCATGTTCTTCCCTCTGAGTTCAGAATCAGAAGATACAATGGTCAGAGGATCTGTGCTTTCCCTCTGACTCTGATCAACCTGCTTCACAAGTTCCAATACGAAGCATTCCTCTGATCAGAAGTCTCCTAGGTTAAAAGGTCAAGTCGCTATCCAAGTACAAAAGCAAGTGTACCTTCCTGACGACCTACCTAACGTTCTCAGCCACAGCAGAAGCTGGATTTTCCAGAACTGCCCTCCAACGGTAGCATTTCCATGCAACGCTCAACCCTAATCCTTGGAGTATATATAGAGGCTGAAGATTGAAAGAAGCGGCTAGAAAAATAGAAGAAGAAAAAAATATAAAAGAAGCAATACACACGCGCAAGACATATTCTAAGCTTTCTTTTATCTTGTAATTTATTTTAGTTTACACTCAGCTTATTCAGAAGCAAACCCTTGTAAACACCAACCTCAAACAGTTGTTTGATTTTCCTTTAGGAGATCAAGGTTGATCGGATCCTAGAGAAGACTAAGAGAGTGAATCTTAGTGTGAGCTAAGTCAGTGTAATTGTTAGTCACTTGTAGGTTTCAAGTGCAGTTGTAACTCTTACCTGATTAGTGGATTGCCTTCATTCTAAGAAGGAAGAAATCACCTTAACGGGTGGACTGGAGTAGCTTGAGTGATTTATCAAGTGAACCAGGATAAAATCCTTGTGTGCTTTTCTATCTCTATCTTTTGCACTTAGTTCTCGAAAAGATTTGTTAAAATCTTTAAGGTGGTAGTTTTTGTACTGAAAACGTTATTCAAACCCCCCCTTTCTACCGTTTTTCATACCTTCAAACATTGTTTACATCGGATAAAAACCGATGTTAAAACTCAAAAATACCCGATGTGAAAACTAGTTTTTCTAGTAGTGTACCAGAGAAACTATCTCAAAGTTTGGTAGTCCAAGCACGCTCATGTACTCGGACCAAGGGACAACTATTACAAAATAATAAATATAGGTTCAATCTTAGAGGTAAATTTAAAATTAAGAAAACACGATTACTAATAAGTAATATCCAATAATAAGTTTGCATGATCTTATCTAAGTTTGCAACCGTCCAATGTATAAACAAGAGATATATCTCTCTGGTTCTCTCTCAATCTTTGATGACTAAGGTACTAAGTTTCGATAATTCTACTACCGAACAATACTATTAAATTACAACGACCTTCCGAGAAAAGATGCCTTAATTACTAAATCTCATTATGATAATAGTTTTTATTATTATCATCATTTGTGTTCTTTTTTATCTTTTTTTTTTGAAAGTTTTCTTTTTTATCGTAAACTAGTATTTTTTACCCGTGCGATGCACGGGAATATTCATTTTTTTATTGCGTAAAATTTTAAAATATGTGTTATTGTTGTTATATGTATTAAAAGATAATGGACATTAATATTAATATCACACACACCTATCATTATCATCCCCCAATGTGTACACACTTTAAAGTGTGTTACATTCTCACTACCGCTACACATTAGGGTGGTTGGTGTTAATAAGGGTGTGTGTAGTATTTTTAACAATGGCCAAAGATAATTTATGGATTAATAAAGGATAAAATTTAATTTTAGATATAAGAAAATATTAGTTTGTAAGTATTTTTATCATGATAAATGTGTTTGTTTTTATCTTGTAAAAAAAAACTATTTTATAAACATGTAAAAAGAAATCTAAGAAATAAAAGGGAGTTAAAAAAAAGGAGAGAAAAAATGAAAATACATGAGAGTATTAAGCTAGGAAAATTATGGGAGGTAAATTTGATGTGCATTTAGGTAATTTTCATATAGATTTTTATTTTTTGTTTCATGTGGAATGGAAGTAACTTTCCCATATGAGAGATAACCTCACATGATATGAATGTTCTCTACTCGAACATGATTTCCTTCAAAGAAAGACGTCTTACCCAAAAAGAAAGTAATTTTCATTTTTTTTGAGGTAACAGTAGTTTTCATATAGAATAATTGTTGATTGAGCACAAAAACATAAAAAAATGGAAAACATAAACATATTTTGACTCAGGAAGTTTTAATTCAGATCCTAGTATTGTGACCCGTGAAATACACGGAGATATTCATTATTGTTTATAATGTGTATTTTTTCATATTCTTGGTTATTTTTATAGATTTACGAAAAGAAGAATCATGAATTAAAAGAATAAAATTCATTTTAAATATAGGAATTGTTGAATCTGCTTCACACTGGTGTTGTCATGCCTGATTTGGGAGTTTATGCATCTTGAAGTTATGGCGGATTTGTTTTGCATTTTTTTAAGCCAAGAAAAGGTTTTTACTTAGATATCCAGATAACTTTACTATGGAGTATGTATATGATTCTCACATAGAAAAGAAGAGCTTACCTAGAACAAATTGTCGCCCTTGACTGGCTAAATCCCAAAATTTGTTGTACACTTGGTGTTTTCATCATTGCACCTTAAATTGCTCTATGTTGCAAGGTCTTCAGAACTTACACATAAGCTACTTAACGCTCAATTCCTAGTATGCTTCCATCAAACATGGTTCCTTTCAACTGTGTACCCAATCTCAAACTTCATCATCAACATCCCAAGTTTTTGGTCTTACACAAATGATCTTGCAAACTATATATTTGTGGTCATCCCAAGTTTTTGGTCTTACATAGATGATCTTGCAAACTATACATATATGTGCTACCTTTATAATCTTGCAAACTATATATTTGTGGCCATCATCATCGTCGCAACCTTATCGATTCCTAACAATGAAGAAAAGATTTAGTTGAATATAAATGCATTAATTCCATTGTAGTAATAACTAATAAACTAATTTCATAGTAAAGAAGATAATCAAAGCTAAATTGTCCATCCTTAATCGCATTCTAGATTACTTAATCAAATTAAAATCGATGAGGATGTAAGCATGGGATAAATTCATCTCTACCATGATGAACTTAAATAGAAAGTTTCTAAAATATAACAGTCTTCTGCAAACAATATGAGCTTGGGAAAGACGGATATTGTTCTGAACATGGCATGAAAAAACTAAAACGCATCTGAAAAGTTTATGAAGAAAAACTCATACCACGAAAACATACCATGCACTAATAGAGAATAAATGGTGAAAGTAAAAGCCAAGAAAAACTCAAACGCATCTAATGATGAAAGGAGTAAAAGTAAAAGCCAAATAGTGTAAAAGTCAGATATAGAAATGCTAGTGTAAAAGTCTTCCATCTTTTTACTTCATATTCACTATAAAGCACAATCAAATGCGCTAGTATCATATCTTCCTTTCCTATAATACATCAGTACTCCTATAGGAACTCAACAATGACTTCACTCCAATTCTTCTATTAGTGGTAGTATTCATCATCACATCTACATTACAGCTTCAAATGCATTTTGCAACTGTACATCTAAAAAGATAGTTAGGTCAACGAAATGTCACAGTACTTTTGACAAAAATATGTTTACCGTTACCCTTCTACTGTTGGATGAAAGCACATAAGTATTTCTATTATCCAACTACTTTTGCAAGGGACTTAATGCTTATCCCTGAGTTATATCAAGATCAAAGGTAGCGCCAAGGCTTGAAAAAAACTTTCCCCTCCAGTGAAATAGAATGGTCTTCTCCAGATATAGAATCCCAAGTTCCCAACCTAACTATCTAGAGAAAAGGTAATCTAGCATGTCATTTTCCTGCCATAGAAGGAAATTAAAATTAAAATAGAACCATAAAAGCAAGTGAACTAATAATAAGAAAATAAGAAATGAAGCATAAATTCATTCCCATAGAAGAAAACGAATAAGAGAATATGACACATGTGAATGATAGTAAAAGAGGTGAAAAGAAAAAAATTACACAATGTAGCATGAACAATAAGAAATAAATAACAATCAAAAATTGAAATAAAATTGAATATTGATACACACTATAAGTCTTGCTAAGTAGTGGAGAAAAAAGCAGTTATAGAAGTGAATATTGCTGCACTGGGTTTTCTTCGCATGAATGATGCATGCATATGTGTGCTAACTTTAGACATCAGCAACTTTCTTGGACAAATGTAAAGCTAAAATGTGTGTTTCATGCCTTCCAAGTTCATTCAACTAAAAGTAAATGTCAACTTTCTTTTTGTAAGTAAGCAGTTTCAATAGCGCACTATTCAGAGAAATTTATAAGTTGCTAGAATATAAAAGGTATATATTCAGAGAAATTTATAAGTTGCTAGAATATAAAAGGTATATTTGAGATAGAAACAGAGATAATACTCGAACTAAAATGGTAGAGCAGCAAATTACCATGTGTCCTGATTCATGTGTTTAAAAAAATCTGCATAAAAAAGGTATTTTTTCCAGAACAATATCCATATGTCTATCAAGACACAATTAGTTTTAATTTTTTTATCGATAACTCATTGATCATGAGGAACTGCTCAACTTTTGAACTGCTTCATGCAACCCACTAGTGTACAACCAAATCTCAATAACATGCCACATTTAGTAATCAGGGAGCTATATGAGGCATGGAACACTTTTATTATGAAAGAAAATAACATAAAAATTCAATATAAGTGACAAATTTAAACTTACTACGGTGAAACTATTAGTAAGCATAGGTGAAAGAGGCAAACAATCAAAATGGTGTTGTTCCCAATTTAGAACTTATTACTAATGAGTCCTCTGGTTCCTGAATAATGGTTGCTCCCTGAGACATCAATTTACAACAGCAAAACAGATTTTTTCATGTTCAGTAAAATTATCAAATGATGTCAAGTTTTAGGAGTGTTTTTTGCAAGTTTGGACATGGAGAAGAGAAATTTGAGTGATATACAATCTTCAGAACTTATGGTCATGCTTTATAATGTAAATACAATGTTGATTAGTTGTAAATTTTGACTTGGAGACTTCATAGTCATTATATTGCAGAATGTGTAGAGTTTCAAGTTTGCCAGGAGTAATTGATGAAATAATGCCTCAAGGAATGGCTTAAGTGTAGAGTTTGACGTGCACAAACAGAAAAGGATGAGGAAATGTCAAAAAGAAGCAAAATAAAAGAAGATTTTATACCGGTGTTGAAGATGAGGATTTTGATGAACGCCTCTCAACAAACACTCTGTCCCCTTTCCTTCTCTTTCAATCTTCCACCTTCTAGTCCAAAATCAAAAGAGAAATACAAATTAAAATAAAACCATAATAAGTGAAGTAAGTTGAACAGAAGAAACCTAGAATCAAAAGATTGAATAAAAGAAACAGGCATAAATCACATTTTTCAGCCTAGTTTATCTGAAGAACTAATAACAAATCATGTTGTTATATAAATTTCATAGTTTATCTGAGAGAAAACCTCACAAAACAGCCCTTTTAATCAAAATCTTCCTTTTGTTGAGCAATAAAAACATGGCAAACATCCACCAAGACTTAAATTCCCTTTTCCCGAGCCCTGAGCTTTTCAGCAGCCACATCAACATTTTGCTGCTTAATTCAACCAAATGAAGAAAAGAATTTTTCAGCAATGAAGAAACATGAGTGCAGAAGTATCAGTCTCACTTGTTTGTGCGGGTGGACTTTGTAAAGATAATCATTTATACGAAACACAACCAATCATATACTTTAGCGATTAGAATTTCCTGTTATCAATTTCTCTCCTTTTTTTCCAGGCAAAGATGAACGAAATCTATTAAGATTTTTTTGTTGAAACCTCCATTAAATTTATAGTAACAGAAAAAGCACTTGTGAATTTTCCCCAAATAAAAGTGAAGACTTTGCATGGAAAGTAAGAATAGCATTCAAACCCATCTTCATTATCTGTCAGAAAATACATTGAGATTGAAGATTGAACCTGTGCGAGAAGACCAAAAAGAGATGACAACAGGTAAACCCTCCAAGCCAAGCCTCTCAGTATTGCTAAAGCAAATTCCCTGGGTGAAAACAAAAACAAACATGACATAAAGGAACTGCTGCAGAAACAGTATCATTATTGATTTCAAGCAAAATTGTGAAAGACAAAAATAAAAGGAGTAAGCCCGAATTCCACGAACATATACAGAAAACCAAAACCCATTTAATAATCTCAGATTCACATTTTTTAAAATCCAAATAACATAATTGGTCAAAGAAAACCAAAAAGAACTTAAATTTACAACTTTGCGTTGGAACTGATTCATATCTAATAAAAATCAGTAAGGATTTAAGTTGAAGAATCTGTGAATGGAGAGTGGAAGAGGGTTAAAGAACTTACCTTGTAGTCGCTCGCAGATGGAGAGATATGGTGGTGAAACTGTTTCAGATTAAACAAAAAATAATCACAATCAGTGATCGAAATGAGGGGTCTGTGAAGATGAAAAGGGGTTGAAAGGAGAAGGTGGGAAAAAGGTAAGGAGAAGGTTGTTCTTACCTGATTGAAGATCAGAGCTCCCCAATCTCCATCGTGTTCACCGCCCCGAACCGCAGAGACACCATCGTGTTCGTGTTCAATTCTCTCTCTCTCTCTCTCTCATGTGAGCAGCGGCGCTGCTAGGTTAAGGGCACGGGGAAGGGCGAGGGAGGGTGTCGAGGAGGTGCTGAAATCAGAGGCAGACACGGAAAAGCAGTGTGTCTGAGAAAAGGTTTTAAACGACTTGAAACCTAGAAACGGCTGAGAGAAGGAGAAAAGGAAGAAGGTAAGGTGAAAGGGTATACAGTTTTGAAACTGAAAACCGTTTCACTAATTTAATAAATCCATTGAATGAAAGAATGAATGAAATTGATATGAATGAACGGCTGATATCAAACCTGAGTGAAATAAAATGACTTTTTTACAAAAATATCCATACCCAGCTTTCATAGATATTGAAATAAATTGCTGAAGGATTTTTTTGCCCCCAAGGCTGCAAAACTTTGCTTTTATATATATTATAGATTATAGATTATAGATGGATGTCAGTGTTTGTTAAAAAACGGTTGTGTATCCCTTCTAAAAAAATATTTATTTACCGATAATTTGTGTTCTTGCCTTTGCGTCCCAATATATTTGTTGCCATAGAATTATGGATATCATACGAAGGTTGGTTGGCCTAATGAGAGAAGATTCATATTTAAGAGCCGTTATCTTCTTTTTCTTTTAGGTAAGCTGTTATTGTTGAGTTGAGGAAGAAAGCCAGCCAAAAAAAAAAAAATGAATTGCATGAATGGAGAAGATGACCAATCAATGGACGTTTTAAACCTACTTTTTTCAAATCAATTTTTTCATGTTTTGTTTTCTATTTTTTCATCATATTCTCACACGTATTTATTTAATTGAAAATTTTCTTTCTTTTCCCTCTTGATTTTTTCTTCTTCTTTAGAAAAACACCACTCTTTCAAACACTATAACGCATGGAAATTAAGAAAATTTGATTATTATATTATTAATTTTAAAAAGTTGATATAATTTGAGAATAACTTTAATGCAATTAAATAAAAATTATGTATATTTCTTAACGGGTCTCATATTACAAGTTACATTTTCCAATATCTATGAAGTAGAGTATTAGTTACATTTTTCATGTTTACCCTTAAATATTAAATATGAAAGAGATAGTGTGATTTTAGAAAAGTTTTAACTTGAAGAGAAAAATTCATGAGTAATAGGATACTCAATAAAAGTTTTTACAAATTTATTACTAGTAACTACTTTTTTTAATCTTAAACAATGAAGTAAACATAATTTATAAAGTGAGACGGAAGGAATAGTTTTAAGTGAGTAATGGATAATCAAAAGAAAAGATTATGCTTATATACACGTCATCAAAGCGACATAATATAATTTAGTAATAAAGTTGTTCAGTTCACAATTAGGAAAGCGATTTTAGGCTCATAGGACAATTAATGCAGTGAAAAACAAAGTTAAAGGACATTGTAAATATCACACACAACAAGGCATTGGATGATGGGAAAGAGTTAAGGCCTCGTGTCTTTTCCGACACATCAATAAATATGATTGGATTTTGTGAGGTCTTCATCAATTCAAGGACACAAATTTCGGTTCTTGAGTAGGGACTGAATTGATGATCCCACAAAATCCCATGTCTGGGTCTGTTGGCTGTAAAAGTTTGGTGGAAGTTAGGCAAAGAAAACCGGTAGACTTTAATGCCAACAATTGTGACAAATCACATTGACACACAACCCAGCTGTTTAATTCTTCAAAACCCATCATTCAATTTTAGATAACTGTCACTTTCTCCTCTTCTTTACACTAGCATGTCATTAAGACACACACAAAGGGTGTTGAGTTGTGATTGTGATAAAGTTTGTGCCTTTACTCATCTAAGTTTTTCCATATTTTAGAACAAAATATGGTTTTGGTAAGCTTTTGAAGTTTCCATTGTTGTGTAACTTCACCAACTTGGCTTATATTGCCTTCAACCCCCTAGATTTCAGCTTGTTATTCACAGAACCGTGTGATTAGAAACTTCTCCGTGCATGTTTAGAAATTTTTCTACGATTGACTCTGAAGTCAAAATCATTTTGTGGAGAAGCTTCTATAAGTAGAGAAGCTTCTATAAGTAGCTTCTGTGTGAATATTGAGAGAATCGAAATTGATCCAAACACACTATGTATTGATTTTGAATTCTGATCCTCCATGTCTCTTTTAGGTGTCAGGGTCATTGTAATCTAATCAAATGTAATGCTTTGCTTCCTCTCTTTCAAGATCACAACTAGAGGCCAACACTTATTTAAGGTGCATTCTAAGTGTTTATTTGGTGCTCTATAAGGAAAGTGCTTTAACTCACCAGCTGTGTAAGCTTGTCGGTTGTGTAGCCTACACAAGTCCTTCTCTGAAAGCCTTGCCTTGAGCCACTGAGCTAGACAAAGGCTTTGGTTTGGCCAAACCACATCATTCTCATCTTCCATTGGTGGAGCTTGTTTTTCCCTACTACAAAAACATTTGCTGAAGGTTTCAGCTAAACATTTTTTGAAGTTTTCACCTGTGCTGCTCCTTCTGCCAATATCAAATAAGCCATTTTGATAAACCTCCCATTACAATGCTTTACTTCATTATATCCTTTGTCTCCTTTGTCCTCCTTTCCAAGTCCTTTACTAGTAAGGAAAGAGGGACAAAACTAGTTTCAACAGGGTTTTTGAGGAACCTGTCCAATTTTCTAGTTTCTAGGCTCAGGACAGGAAACATTCCTTCTAGTTTTTCTCATTTTTCTCTTGGTATGCCATTGAGAAAGAAGAGTTTAGTATCTAAAGTGGAGAATGGGGAAAAGGGTGACAAGGTTTGTCTCTTGGATTTGCCTGATTTGCCATTGGAGTGTATCCTTGAGCACCTTTCACCATCTGAGTTAACCAATGTGGCAGCAGTGTGCACTTCTCTCAGAGGTAGATGTCTAAGTGATTATTTATGGGAGAAACACATGGAGAGGAAATGGGGTAACGTGTTTAGTGATGCTGCTTATAGACAATGGAAAGTACATCTAGCTTCCAGAGACAGATTGAAGATCTCAAATCAGCACAAGCAGAAAGGAATGTTTGATTTCCTTCATGGTTTTCACCCCTTCTTATGGATCAAATCAAAATCAGGAAAAGCTAGACAATCAAGGACTTCATTGCCAGATGATTCAGTTTTTGCTCTTTATCTTTCTCTTGAGAGTGGGAAATTTTGGTTCCCTGCTCAAGTTTATAACCGCGAGGTAACTAGTTTCAGATAATCTGATTTATGACATGTTAGTAGCAATGCTTCTCTTAAACTTAGTGATTAGAAGTTACCAATATTTTGCTTTTTGGGAATCTATGTAATTATTTCACACTTTTCTTTTTCAGAATGGTCATGCTGGGTTCATGCTCTCATGTTATGATGCACAACTTTGCTATGACTCTAGAACTGACACCTTTCAGGCAAGGTATGTAGAAAAGTTTACTCCTTCAGAGCTTAGATGCCAATGTATTTGTCTACCTGTTTAACTGTTCCTTTGGTTAGTTAGAATTTGAAGCTATACAAAAAGTTTAGCAGCTTAGCATGTTTGCATCAGCTTCTATTTCTTCATAATCAATTTTGAAACTTAATAGCTACTCACAGAAGCTTCTCCGCATAATTGATTATGACTCCTGAATCAATTGTAGGATCTCTACATTTTCACAATTTTTTTAAAGGTTGATAAGGTCATCCCTCTCTTAACATCAAGAATTTCATGTTTTCTGACAGGTATTCACCTCATGGGAGATGGACAACGGAGGAAAACATTCAATGGGACCGGTTGAGAGTACCACCAATTGACTCTTCTCCAAATGTTCTTCATACCTCTGACTGTTTGGATGACTTAAGGCCTGGGGATCATGTTGAGATCCAGTGGAGAAGAAACAAAGAGTTTCCTTATGGTATTGTGCACTGTCAAAACTTCTATTTACTATAGATTTTTGGATTTTGGTTACTGCAGTCATAAATACTCTACATTCACGCATTCATGGTATTTGGACTGCACGATTAAGATTGGACGACTCAGATTCGGTGATTGTGTGAATGTAGAGATTCCGACTACTATAGGGGATCCATTACCTAGATTTTTAGCTGCTATCAATGCTTCTGACTTGTCGAAATATTTTCTAAATTATCCTGCAACTGGGTATCATACTTTTGTCAATAACAAATATTAGTGTTAATTTGGTCATAATATGTTTGATTTTCTTCATGTAATAATTTTTGGAGTGCTTTGTTGTAGGTTGGTGGTATAGTGTTGTAGGTCATTTAGAAACATGTCAAGGGATTGGGAACCATTGTCATTGTCACAATAATGGTAAGAGAATCCACTGGTGCCCTTTTGAAATTGGGTTTTCATTCTATTGTATCTTGTGGTAAACAAGATTGAACAGAGAATCTGTTTGGATGTAGACCAAAGAGTTTATATAGTGTTGTTTTTAGTAGATAAGTCTCACTAAGTGTTCTTTGGTCCATATCCAAACAGGCTCGAAGTTCACAAAATTAAACAATGATGTTGTGAATTGTGATATTTGCTACACAAAGTTTTAGAAAATTAACTGACAAAAGAAGTGTTGTTGACAGATATGGTGATTTTGGAGTTCACCCAATACTCAGCAGGGTCCAGATGGAGACAAGTAGTGATAAACAGGAAACATCATAGAGAACAAGGCAATGAAATTGAAGGCTTCTATGGGGGGATCAGGAAGCTGCAAAGCAAGGAAGAAATTACAAGGTGGAAAAACTTGTGGCCAACAAAAACTGTGGAATAGCATGATTGATAACTTAGGTGTGTAGATTAAGTAGTCCACCTTCCTCAAATGTGAATGTGAAGGTAAAGGATTAGTTTGTCAAAGAATGATGTCATTCCTAACAAAACAAACAAAGGCATAAAAGTCGAGAGAGTAGTGTGGAAGGATTTATGACGGTAACTTGTACCACATCAATTTTTAAACATTCATATCTACTTTCAATTTTATCTCATCTTTTTTTATTTTTTCTTTGTTTTTATCAGATCACTTTCCATATCTCGCATAATCTCTTTAATTTCTTTATCTCATATAATCTCTTTAATTTCTTTATCTCATTAGGTTTTTCTTTTTTATAAGCATCTCATTAGGTGAATGTGTAAATTGGTGGTGAACATATTTTTAATAAATGATAGTGTAAATGTCACACTTTTTTACTAGTTTTGTATTTTTTTTTCTTTTGTCTCCAACCTCGTTTCTCTAAAATTAGGGGTGTTCGCGGATTGGATTAGATCGGTTTTGAGGAGAAAAATCATCCGATCCGATCACATCGGTTTTATGATTTTGTCATCCAATGGATTTTTTACTAAATTCAAATCCGAACCAATCCGATCCAATCTATAGCGGTTTGGATTGGATTGGATTGTTCGGTTTTTTTTTTCACTTTTTTATACTTTGAAATTGTGTTGTATAAATTTTAAAAATATATAATATATGATAAATACAATGATACATAATTTATAACATTAATATAACATTCATAAATTATAACATAGTCAACATATTTTAAAATTATGATTATAATTGTTTACTTTGATGCATGTATATAGTAAACTTTGATGCATGTGTGATATAATCAATATATCAATATATATACAATAAATATGTACTATGTAAGTGTAAATGGAACGATATATGTATAACTAAAAGTATACATATTTGTGAATGTTCGGTTTGGATTGGATTGGTTCGGTTTTGGAAATCAAATCCGAAATCCGATCCGATCCAATAAATAATTTCGGTTTTTTCAATTTTCAGTCCGTTCGGTTTTCGGTTTGATTGGATTTCGGTTTTTTTGGATCGGTTTGTCGGTTTTGTTTGGATTGGTTCGGTTATGAACACCCCTATCTAAAATAAACATATTTATAATGGAAGGCCATCTCTTTGTATTTAGCTTAATTACATGTTCAAATAAAAAAAAACCTTAATTACACTTTTTTTCTCTGTAGTTTAAGGAACGCATGATTTGGGTATATATAATTTTCAGTTGCTCAAATTAAGTTATTCTACTTTAAAATTGAACAAAGTTTCAAATGTAAATTTGTCATTCAATAACTTATAAAAACAATTGACACATATCTCAATTTTTATTGTCGAAAGTGAATAAATCATCTTTAAATGTCAATGACGTAAAAAAGTTCTGATCCACATTAACTTTTTTTTATTAGTTATTAAATAACAAATTATCATCTAAACCAAATTTATTCAATTTTTAAGTAGAGAAACTTAATTCTAAACATTTGAAACTATAGGACTAAAATCAAACATTCAGAAAACTATAGGGACTAATGTGCAATTATGCCTAATTTATGGATCAATTAGTAAGTGTTTATTCAACTTTTATTCCGCCAAAGACCGACCGGAGCTCGGGTGCGGGTTTTGAGTGGTAGACAAATGCTTACGTGTCTTACTTATGTGTTAAATGAATCCTATGTAGAATTTTTTTATTTAATCCATTACGTATACTAATCCCTAATTCAATTTAACTCTAAATTAAACACACAACCCAATAGATTGGACTGATGAGGAAACAATAGAATAAATCATTTATTTATTTCAAATTTTGATGTGATTAGATTTTTGGAAAAAATTAAGCTCATGATAACAAATTAGGGTCATACTAAGAATCTGCAAAAATATTTGGGGAGTGACCAAGAGTTATTATAGAAAATCTACAAATTTTGATGTTATTATTTCTTACGTTAATTTCGAATGACTATTATATTGATGCTATAAATTATTTATCATTGTATTGATTATATATTATATATATTTTAAGATTTATACACTACAAATTTGAAGGAAAAAAATAAATTAAAAAAATTAATCCAACCCAAATAGTTATAGATGCATCGAGTCAGATTTAAATTTAGAGAAAAATCCATTAAAGGATAAAATACAAAACTAAGAGATAGGTTGATATGATTTTTCTCTGCAAAATCGATACAATCTGCGAACAACCTTATTATCAGCCCTAAATACACCCCTAACCGAGTTCACTCTCTTTTTTGAATGTTAACCGGATTCACTCTAACAAAAGTAAAATAAGTGTCTATCGTAGGATTTTTCTAATTCGTATTGGGTCAATATCCAACTCACTTATCATACCATTCAAACTAGCAAAGAGAGCTCTTATTTTTTTTTTCCATGATATATGTACTCCACTCCACGACAATGAAGTAATGAACTAAATAATTGATTAATTAATTTAATAAATTCATCATGAATATAATTCACATAACTGAGAAATAGACAACAAAAAAAAATTACTCAAAAAGAAGAAGACAGTACCATACCACCAAACTCACAGAAGAAGAGAAGGCAAGTTTTCAAAGAAACCCAGAAGAAAACTCTTCACAACAAGGTCGTCGTTGCTTTCTCCTTCACTGCGATGATCAACGGTGGCCCATCTGGTTTCAGTGCGTCAATTCTCTTCTCCGAACTCTGGGGTGTTCATTTTCCACACCCCTTTCGATTTTTCGATTTGTTTTCGTATTCTAAATGCTTCGTTTTCTGTGTGTTTTTCGCAGCAAATGCTCCTATCACAAGGGCTTTCATCGTCGCTTCGGCGCTTTTCACAATCTTCTTCGGGATCCAGGGTCGTTTCAACACGTTGGGGTTGTCTTATCAGGTGCCCTTTTGCGTTTTTTGTTCTCTAAGTAGGCTCATTGTGCTGTTTTTCTGATGGTTTTGCTTCTGGGTTTTGCTTCTGATTCTCATGTGTGTTAGGAATGAATTGGGTCTGTCTTTGATTTTGATCATCTGGGTCTATTTGGTTTGCTTCCAATGTGGGTGTTTTTGGTTTATTTTTCTATTTATTGAGTTGGATTTTGTATTAAGTTTCCTAGCATCATATGTGAATGTGTGATGATGATATAGGATTGATTCTCTTGGGTAAATTTGAGCTTCAGATTAGTTTCACTGTTACTCTTGGAATTGTACTGAGGGATGATGCTACTAGTGAACAAAGTTGATGGGAGAATAAAAATTAAGATATTGTGCCTTTTTGGCAATTGTCATGTCACACAAACCGGAACATATTGGGCATTTACGATATATCTTAAGCTGTCTTCTCCTCAATCTGGCAGGATATCTTTGGAAAGCTTCGCCTTTGGAAGTTGATTATATCCATATTTTCCTTCTCGTCAACACCGGAGTTGATGTTTGGACTGTATCTGCTATATTACTTCAGGGTCTTTGAGAGACAAATAGGTTCCAATAAATACTCGGTAAGTAATCTGTGTTTATTTTCGGAACCAAGTTCTGGCTAATAAAAAACCGAGTTTATACGTTTGCTCTTGGTGTACGTTGTATGTGGTTTTGAAATATCTGCATGTTTTTTGCAGGTATTTATTGCGTTCTCCGTATTAAATTCACTACTGTTTGAGGCTGTTGCTGTAGCACTTTTAAAAGGTAGTATTCTCAATACTGGCCTTTATCATACATTTCACCTCTCTTATTAGTGTCTCTTTATATGCATTTTCTTGTTATACATTTTGCATCATATTTTTGGTTGTGCATGTCACATCTGTTAATGCATTTTCTTGTCTCATCTTTGACCTTTTGCATTTGGTGAGCCTGTTCAAATATGTTTTAAGGGATGACCATTTATGTTTGGATATATGATAATCTGTTTATTACTTCCCTTTTATAAAATGATAATGTACATATAAGTTCAAACTTTCTTAAGTTTAAACCATGGTAGTCAAAATCCCGATTTCAATCTACGATCACATGATTAGTAGGTGGCCGGCGATTTAGGATGAAAAATCCTAATCTGGCTTAGTCCCACTGAAACTGTGATTTTAATCCCAAAGCCACAGCAGAATCCCGATTAATGAATTGGAGGAAACTATGATTTGTATTCGGTTTTTTATGTGTGTCCTTACTTGACTCGATTTCACATTTTCACTAATACCCTAACCCTAAATTTTTTGAAAAAGATTCTTCCGAATGCGAGACTGTTTATCACCTTCCTTGTGCTCCATACGAGAGCTCTCAGTGAGTTCTTTGTTCTCTGTCAATGTTTCTTTTGTTCGGGAGTTATCTGTTATCAAGCGAGTTCTCCGTTCGTTCCTTGTTGGATTATTCTTTCCTTGTTGGATTCTTCTTCTTCTTTTTTTGCTATTTTATATGCATACATGTGAATTTTGCGAAGTCTTATGATTAGATTTATGTTTTTCACCCCCTTTCCGATTAAAGGAAAAATCCCGAGTTTGATTTGCTTGGTTTAAATTAAACAGTGCTTTCATTTCTAAATGTCTCATTCTCATTGCCATTTAGGCTAGGCCTTGCAAATTTCTTGACTATACACATTGAGGTCTGTGTTCTTCTTGTTGACCATAACAAAGTTGAGGTCTGTGTTTGAATTTTTATCCCATTTGGTGTTAAAACCTTGTCTACAATGGATTTCTATAATATTCAAAACGGTTTAGAATTTCTTTTGATTTAAGGATCATTTAGTGAATGAATTTTAGGACATTTAGCATTGTACAATTATATGTCAACATGACTGAAATATTATTTATAGGTAACATAACAATATAAAAAATTATTTTGCGATCTAAACCGTGCCTTAATTGTGGGTCTGGTTTACTTCAAAGTTCAACCTGCCTACAATCAACTTGTTATTTTTTTACATTCTAGTGAGTGGGTGCTTGAGCTGAATGCTTTTCTTGAGGTTCAGGTCTATAATTTAAATGGACACAACCTGGCAGGCCGGCACCTTGCGAAGTATTGGTGACAATAATTTTGGCAGTCTATTAGGGCAAAACATTTTGTCATTTGCTATAGTAAAGTTTCAAGAGTGCGAGACTACCTTGGAGGTTTGTGTTTTAGACAGTGACCAATCCACCACCACTGCCATACCCAGCCTTTTACGTGAAGGGTGAAGGAGGAGCTGCCGGACTGTGACACTTGTAGAATTTATTATTTGACTAAGTTTGGACAATTCAGAGACTGGTTCTCAATGTATGAGGAATTACAGTGTCATTAGATGGAAAGCAGAAAGGAAAAATCAGAGAAAGAAACTTCTCTGCCCAGGCATAAGCCACCCCACACTATCCAAGTGATTGCCTAACCTCCCTCCTCGCCCTGCCCTCTTCATACTCACCCTCCCTCTAAAGTCTAAATGATTCCCACATCCTCTCCCACGCTCCCATGCTTCTAGGATTCCGCATAACAGAATCCTCTCCACCCTTTTCCCCATCATTTTCCATCCTACCCCTACTCCACTTCTTCCTTGGACAATACACCCTCAATGGAGGCCCATGAATGGGTCCATCATATCATATGTAAATAAGAGAAGGGAGTGAGAGGGAGATCTATCTAGTCATTTGAGTGAGAATCTGGGCCTTAAGGCAGGGAGGTTTATAGACCCTTGAAGATCTGCAGGGTTGTAATTGAGGGAGATTTTCCCTATACCATGCAATAAAATACCAGTTTCTATATGAATTCTTCCCATCAAGTTTGAAACTTAAGAAAGCATATTACTTGTTTATTGTAGACCATTTGCTTCCTAGCAATAACATACTTTTTGTCATTCTGAATGATATATTAATGACCTGCCAATCCATCTTCTTTATAGCGCCAAATGGCCCATTCATAATATGTAAGAATTTGATAGAGTAGTTTACTGTGGATAACATGTAGATACTGAATCTTTAATTTGATAGAGCAATTTGCTGCTTAAGATTTTATCATGTGATCAGTTTCGTGTGGCTTTGTGTACCTTGTTTAGAGTGCTGAGCATTTTTAGGGGAAAAGTATGATGTTTATTCTTACTGTTAGAGTTTTATTTCACTCCTTGCAGATCCGACTGCAAACCTAGTCACTCCGGGACCTTATGGCCTTATATTTGCTTCATTTGTACCCTTTTTCTTTGACATTCCAGTTTCTACTCGGTACCGTGTATTTGGTTTCCATTTCTCAGATAAGACATTCATATATCTAGCAGGTCTTCAGGTATTTGAACTGAGTTGTGTGCTTTTATATAACTTATACATGACTAGAACCATTCAGCATCTGAAAGCTAATTTACTTTATTGTAGCTTCTATTGTCGTCATGGAAAAGGTCCATTTTACCAGGGATGTGTGGCATCCTTGCTGGTTCCTTATACCGCTTGAATGTCTTTTACATCCGGAAAGCAAAGGTAATTTTAAGTCTGAAGTTTGACGTTTTGTTATTTTAGTTTTTAGCAATTATATGTACGCACATTTAGATGGCTTGTAATTTGTTAACCTGTTTTGTGGATGATAGTTTTCTCGAAGGAATGTAGGGTGATAATTCATCGACTTTGGTGTAAATCAAAATCAATCTTACTCCAATCAATATGATTTTATTGGCATCATTTGATATAACTTAAGATTGGCATGAAATAAAATATACTTTTCCAGCAAAAGTTCATACCTTTAGATCCCACACTTATGATTGTTCTAATTTCTGAAGTTTGGTGAGATAGATCATGCATCAATAGTCAGACTGATTTAGGTCACTTCCTATCTGGAGTTATATTTATACACTGATCCATATACTTGATTTTGTTTAACTTTTCTAAAATTTGCATGCAATACCAACATGAGAATATTGCCACAATGCATATACTTAAGTTTATTTAAGCCAGCTTCTTTATGTAGTAATGCAGGCACTTCTTGAACATTGAATATAAACCATTAGGTTACGTACTTGTAGTTTGAATTTTTCAAAATTTAGTGTGTGGAAATTGACATAGTAATTACTCATATATCGACAGTCGCATTGATTGAAATCTCTTTCCGCATATTTTGAACTTTGTTTCTTAGAGGTAAAACTAAATTTTAAATCTTTCAAATGCTACGTTTGTTGCTTATGATTGGCATTTCTTTAAGATCCAGTGAAAATTTTGGGATAGAATAATTGAACTTTTCATTCTTGCAATGCATTTTATAACTTCACAACTCCATCTAGAATTTTCTTGGGTGTTATATAGTATTCTTCAGATTAGGTGCTGCCTGGCCTTTTAGCTGTAAACCAAGTAAACCAAACGCTAGCTTGTGATCATGTTCTTGTTCGAGATATACGGGGATAACAATTTGTGATTATGTCACTAACTATCAATGTGACTCATTGTCTCTTCTTTGTGCTTCCTGCTTTGTCAAGGTATATAGGTATCTGCCTAGGGGCTGCGTGCAAGTTTGCTATATAGTGTATATTGTCATTCTATCCCCCATTATGTTACCTTCATTCACCTATTATTCTGAAATGTAAACAACCATGGAAAACATTAGTATTTTTGTAAAGTTTAGACTAGTAGTGTCTCCCTTTTTCTCTGTTTCCCTATAATTTGAATCCATTATTTTGAACAATGATACAGTACAGGTTATTAGATTTGAAGTTGTTACTTATGTGCTTATACTATCCTACATTGCAGATCCCAGAGTTGATTGCATCATTCTTTTCACGGCTTTCTTTGCCATCTATGGGGAGTCCTCGTGCCCCATCAACAAGGAATGTTGTGGGGAACATTCCATCCTACCCAGCTCGCCCAGTGGAGGCAAGTTTTACTTAATGCCTGTAATTATTTATGCTTTGATTGGCTTAGGCAGCTATGCATTTATGGTTCTGAGGGCTCAATCATCTTTCTACGGAGTCATGATATTAGCATCTAGGTGTATGTTCAATAATCTCGTAAAGAAAGCTGATTCCCTTTCATCACAATCATTATAGCTTGTAAGCCTTTAGCTTGCAGCTTCTCTTAAACCATATGATTCCTTACTTCAAATATCTTCTTCACAAGCTGAACTCGTTAAAGTTGGTTTGCGCTGGAAGTAAGTCAAGCCCTCGAGCTAGCTCGCAAGCTTATCATGGCTCCATCTCTTAAGAGCTCACTAAGCTCGACTCACGAGTTAGCGCATATTTAGAGCTGATTTTGGAGCTTTGCTCAGATTGCATTATCAAAATATCTGTCTTGTCCAAAATGGATCTTAAACTACATATTAGCTGAGAAGTTTGTCACGCAGTTAGATGTAATGATTTACGGCATTACATTCAATGTGAGCATTCCTTGGCCCTTAATCTTGGATAAACCTGTTAAGATTATAGGTGATTCTGTACTTCTTGACAATTCTTATAATTTTGTTTCGTTTCCTTATAAATTATCTGTTAATTGCAGAGAAACTATCCTGCTCCAAATCAATCTGCAGTAGAACCATCAGAGGACTCAATCGCCACTCTCGTTTCTATGGGCTTTGATAGGAATTCAGCCAGACAAGCCTTAGTGCAGGCCAGAAATGATGTCAATGTGGCTACAAACATCCTACTGGAGGCACAGTCCCATTAATGGCATAAATTTTCTGCATCAAAGAGTGCCAGATTATTCTAAACTGATAGATGGAAGTCCAATCATGAAGTGTTGGAAATTGACTAATTATGATGTGAGGATGCTCGTGAACTTGGCCATTCTTGGTATCATCCTACAGGATTCCTCATTTGGAGGACCATTTTTCCCACCTTAACTTTGAATGTCTTAGATATCAATCTTAGAACTGGTATTGATAGATAAATCAGTGAGAATTAGGAGCCTGTACAAATTTACTTGCAGCATATTGAAATCATGCGTGTCCTTTTATGAATTGTGAATCGTATATCTGTAGTGGCAGGTTCTTTATGCAGTTTTTCTGGTGCACATGGAGGCTGGTTCCATGCTGCTCTGAAAAATCATCAACAATGTCACCCCGATGAGTCCGCGTCCTGTCTAAAATGAAGTTTGTGGGAAAATCATCCCCACTCCCCTAACTTCTGTGTCTTCAATGGTAAAGGAAATAAGGGGAAAAATAAATATGACATATATAAGTATAATGAAATAAGTTAAGGAAAGAAATTAAGGGATTTAGAAGGTGTTTGGTTACGCGGTTGAGGCCTTCAAAATTGCATATTGAGTCTCAAAACGTGATTCACCCCAAAAAGAAAAACATGTTTGGTTTCAACCTTCAAAATCGAGTCAGTGTCAATTGAGTTTGAGGCCAAACTGCCTAGGGTAGCTTCTACGTCTAGGAGAATTGATTTTCAATTGGCAGTTGAGCTTCAATTGGTTTTTGATACCCTTTAAACAAGCAATCAATTTTTTTTGTACTAGTGTTTTCATTGTCAATTGTTTTAGTATATTCCACCCAATAACCTCCGGTCCTCCACCACCGCTGCCGCCATTGCCACATGTTACCCTCTACCATTGCCACCGACCGAAACCATCCACCACTGTCACGGCTAATGCCACTCAACTTCATATACTACATGTTTCGTTTATCATAGGCTGACACTATGGGTTTTCCTAAATTTTGACCACGAGTAATCCCCTAATGGTTTTTGAACCGATTTAGTTTCTCAACTTTTTGATTGTCGTAAATCAAGTCCTCTCAAATTCTTGTTTTTTTAAGAAAAATCTTTACAAAATGAATCAATTTTATTACGGTAGACGTTATTCTCTTCAAATCTCACTAGTTAAAAAATCCCAATTTCCTACCTTTTTAAACCCCTAATCTTTTTTTCTCATTTTTAGATGAAGAACCCCCTAAGCTCATATCATTCAAATTATGGTTATTTTTTTATTTTTGAACTTTTAAAATTGTACAATATATCAAATGCATCAAGCATCATAAACATTAAAATATTTGAAAAAAATGAAAATTTTACTGAATTTGTGCAAATCAAAATTAAGATATGGACCAAGTTTGCTTAATATTTAAAAATTAAAATAGATAGGCTTGACTAGATAAAAATAATTATGAAAACTAAAATTAAACATAGTCTAAACTAGGGACAAAAAATACAACTAAGCATTTATCATAATCTTAATTATTAATCATCATTACACTTGCAAAAAATGCTAGCAACGCTTTTTTATTTATCAAGTAGCAGCATACTCTTTTGAAGTTATAGACATCGGCAACTATTTTCACATTTCCACAGCACAACTTACAGAGATGACTACTCATTCGGAAGTTAATTATGACCTAAAAAGAGCATTTAAGTTCTGAGCCCATTGCCCAATGTTTGGCATAAAATGTCAGTATCAGGCCATTGTGGATGTATTAACGCATGAAATAGTTATAGATTCATACACTTTTCTCGATTCAACATGTAGCAGACTCTTCCTGCTGAAGAGAGAAATCAGCAGACAAAAAAAGGTACAAAGGAGAACACTCCTTTTTTCTTTCGTATAAAATAACATCCTTTACTTGCAGGTAAAATCATGGCGGGTACTAGCCCTAGTGGAAACCCAACTCCTCATAATTTACTAGAAATCCATAATTCTTAACCTCCAATTATAGCTCCAAAATGTCATTTTGGAAGAAGCAAAAATAATGCAAGACTACAATCTTCTCTTCCATAACTGCATTGCGGCTCAACCTGGAAAACTTGAGCAGGTCCAAGGAACAAGACTTCAATCCTTCATTCCATAACTTCATTTGCAATGACCAGCTTGGAAAGCTTGAGCAGAACACAAGTCCAATAACAAAGGAAAAAATACAAAGTGGCATCCCGTATTGAGAAACGATAGATATGCATAACGTGGCGCAACAAGGGTTATACACGGCTTATATCTACCCGGCTTTGGTGGAGTTGAAAAGCTGGGGTTATCCAGCTTCCGCAGCTGCACTGTATGCCTGCCCAATTGAAGTATCCCAAACGGGCATCACAGTGAACACAGGACAGTTTTCCCTCCAACGCGCCTTCCTCAACTGAGTGACAAGAGATACCAGTTAAAAAAATGGCACTTTTTGTGCATATTAATGAGAATTTTAGTGCATATCAACCAGAGCCTTGTATGTGTATATATAGAACAGTCTACTCAAGTGATGTAGTCAAGAAAAATATCCAGTAATGCTCCAAGAGGGCATTACTGAATAGTGAATAACGATAGAATAGAAGAGGACTCTATCTCGTGTACAAAATTATGATTTATGAGAACATTCTGGATAAATGTCTGCAATATAAAGTCACAGCTTGTTGGAAAAATAGTCATTTTGATATTGTAGTTAAATGTTTTCTTACCAGCTTTCATCCATCTTAGAGGCTCAATAAATATGGACGAACACTCAGATTCATTAGACTTGTTAAAAGGGTTCCCACTTCTCCGCTTGTGCCACCCAAAGGACGTCTCGCCCTCACCGGGAATATGATCTACGACATGTTCTTGCAACGCGACAATCCGTCGGCACTTCTTACAACGATATGTAGGGCTACGGTTATTTTCTACTTTGACAGGTTCTTGTACCTCTGGAGAATTTTCAACAGGCATGCCTGGATCTTCACCAAGTTTAGAACTGTCTATCCTCAGCCCTGAGAAATGACTCTCGCCTGAAAATAAAAAACAGAAATTTTTGTTCTCATATAACACATTATAGTTGACCTCAATTTCAATGCTCATACCAGACAAAAAGATTGACATATGCACAAAATATACATAATACCAGAACAGCTGCTAATAGGAGTAAGTTAATTCGATAATTGGATACAACTATCTACGTAAGGAGTTAGATCCATAAAATACAAAGGGATAAGAGAATCTATTTCCTTAAATTAGGAATTAACAGATAAGTCATGTTGTCATTGGTTTCATATCCAACCAACCCACATCCCTCCCCAACAAAAGGAGGAATTAAAACAAAATAGGGAAAGGATCAAAAGAAACACAATGATGATTGAAAAGTTGTTACTTTGGGTGGGAGGCTTGGAGCAACAAGTGAATGTATTATATCATGGTTAAGATAGCAAGATTCAATTTGATATGTTAAAACACAGTGGATACACCAAAGCAGGAATGTTTTAATTTGAATGAGAACAAACACCTAATTTGCCCTCTCACTCAAAAGTTGTTTATGTGCAGAATTTAGGAAGGGTGACTCTTTGTTTCCAAAAATTTATAAAGGGCATGGTGCCCCTTGATTTATTTACAAAAGAAAGAATATTGTGTAACTAAAAAGGACAATAGAAGTCAAAAAGTTGAAACAAAAGTGACCACTTTCATTCCAGCGATGACACGTGACGAAAAGGTAGGTATATCAGATACCCCAAATTAACACAAGGTGTCCCTTAGGACCACATGTATTTTTCACTTCAGTAAAGTTAGTGATATAACAAAGAATTATTGCCTCTCTACTCTTGCCATCCCATGCCACCATGGAACTTAAAACAAGATATAAGCTCCAATATTAACATGAAAGTCAGGGAGATGAAGCCATACCTAGTACTTTTAAACGAAAGCGCTTGTATATAGGGCTGGATTGATCAACCTTGAATCCCATCTCCTCAAACATTTTCAACTAACAAAGGAAACAAAAAATAAATAATGTCAAAATCCTGATTAACAAGCATAACAAGCAAAATATGACCTCTCATAGCAGCAGCACACACACCTGCTCTAGAAAACCATCATTGGGACAAACAAATTCACACTTCTGCCTTAACGATTCAAGCGCATCTGCAGCAAGACAAAACACATAGAAAATAGAAACAATACATAAGCGCGAGAAACACAGATTTTCCAATCAATTTCACTTGATAAATCAAAACAAAAGGTATATTCAAGCCAATTTGAAAAGCTACAACAACTCTAATGATGCTAATCTTCCAGTCGCGTAACTCAGTTTGCTAATGTAAACTAACAATCATTGTAAAACTAAGAAGAAAAAAGCTACTTGCATGTACCAAACGTGTAGTCCCTGAAGACTGTAAACAAACTATTGAATTTTCACACCTTCTTGTGACAGATTCTCCGTTTTCATCAAATAAGCTGTTATCACCGCCGCACTGCAACAAAAACACAAGCAAAACAACCCTAAGAAATTAAGCACCATAACCAGAACTTGAAATTGAGAACAAATTAAGCATAATTGAAAAGTGTGACAGTGATGGAACCTTCTAGAAACTCCGGCGAAGCAGTGAACCAAAACCTTTCCACCTTCCTTCCTACTCCGATCAACGAAATCGACGCAAACCTCGAGGTAATCAAGCAAGTCCTCGCTCTCGGTATCTCTAAGAGGAACCGCCATGCGAACAAGCTTGAGGTCGTGTCCGGCGTACTCAAGCGAGTAGAGGAGCTTCTCAGGGGAGAGAGCAGTTTTCCCGCCGGCGGAGTCGACATCAGCGACGTGGAGTTTACTGATCTCCTTGACGGGGACGGAGAAGCCGGTGCGCCATTCGGAGAAGAAGGAGACGGAGGCGGAGCTGAGGACGGAGAGGACGTGGGTGACGTGGTGGTTGTCGACGGTGCCGGTTTGGAGAACCTCCGCCGCGTCGCCGATGTTTCCGATGAGGAGATTCTCACGGACGAGGTAAGGCATCACCGGAATATTCGATTGGAGATTCGGTTTTGGGGGAATTAGGGGAAGAGGAGGAGGAGGAAGGAACTCATAATCGGAAAAATGTGAGCTGCTCCATAAAATGTATTTATAGATTTTAAAGTGTAACATAAAACCTTTAATTAAAATTAATGTACCGATTAATGTTTTAAGGGTTGTCTAAATGACTCATGATTTTACTTATTAATTTATTTACAATCACTTATTTTCATTGTGATTGGATGATGGTTTATTCAAGCAAACTTTCTTATAGGTCATTTAGATAACTCCATGTTTAATAATAAAATTATATTTTAGTAGGAAATTTTTTTCTTGAAATATAAATATCCATTGTTTTTTGTTATAAGCATTGTTTTTTTTTTCTTGAAATTGTTAATAGGCATTGTTGAGTGTAAAGTTTTTTTGTGTAAAGTTTAGGTGCGCACTAGGGTGGGCAAGTTTCAAACTGGTCCACCGGTGGACCAAGGGCTATAATAGTAATTTACAAAATAAAAAATTAAATTCTAAAAAGAAAAGAAATCTCTCTCCTCATCCTCACTCACGCTTCTCTCTCAGAATTCCATTTAGGTTTCCTTTTCGTCTTCTAGCAGCACCACCAATCATTTGCTGCGCAAGTTTCCAAATTGAACACAAAAGATTCATCAAGCTTTCACAAATTCAAGCTCAACCGTTGAGGTTTTTGTTCACTTCAAAACTATACCCTATTTTTTCAATTTCATTTTGTCCTGTTTTTTCCACCACCCAGAACCCAGAAATTTTACCTAGATTATGAACAATTCAAGGCCCCAAAATCACATCCAAGTTCGGATTTTTCGTCAGACCCCAACAACCCAAAACTCAAATTCAGAAACCCCAAAATTCACAGGTTCCTCCCACCCATAATCACACCATAGATTCTGATCTGGGCCATGAAAAAATGAACATGCAGATAACAGAAGAACCCATATCGAACCCCAAAAACCATATTCAGTGTGACCCTTGAACCTTGTTCGTGGTGGCTGGGTGATGGTTCAAAGACGACGTCAGCAGTGTGGGCTTGGGCTTAGATTGAGAGAGGAGAACCACTGCCGCCAGTATCGATGCTTGGTGTCAAAATCGTCGGTGAGGAGATGAGCTGAAGGAACTGGGAGCATAGATGTTGGAGGAGAACCTTGGGTGTTTGAGCATGACAGAGTCACAAATTTGGGATTTGACGGAGACCACTCTGATTTGGGATCTGGCAGTTCTTTCAATTTTGGGTCTGAAGAAGATGGAGAAGTTGTTGCAATTTTCCATGACTGTTCCTCCTCCTCCTCCTACCAATTTTTGTTTTGATACAGAAAATCTGGGATTTGATGATACATTGAGGAAATTAGGGATTTGAACTTATCTGATGAAATCTGGAAATATGGAATTTGACTGAATCTGGATTTGATTGAACGTGTAATAAAATCTGGAAATTTAGAAATTATTTTTTTGGTTTTATTTTTAAATAATAAGAGAAAGTATATTACACTTTTACCCTTTTATTATCCTTTCAATCCTAACCATTCATCTATAGAATATTCTTTGATTTCAAGATCTGACGGTTTTAAATATTGGACCACTGGTGGACCAATTTATAAATTGGTCCACCCTAGTGGGCACCTAAAGTTTAATGCAAGATGAGTATTTTTAAATTTATTTTAAGTAATTACTTTTTAATTTTAAGGTATTTTAAATAATTGAATTAACTTTAAAAGAATAATTTTATTCGGATATTTTTTATTAAGTTTAATTTTCATGTACCATTTCCTTCGTGTAAAACTTCTCTCGATTAATTTCAAAAAAAAAACTTCTCTCCATTAATATCCAATTATTTAATGTTTTATCAGCTTAAACAATTATATAATTTAATATTTTAATTAAATCTGAAATTTTCTTTCAATATTTCAAACTGACAACAAAAAACAAATATTTTATATTAGGATCGTCATCGATGAAAATAAAACGCATATTATAGCGCATTATTTACCTTTTATATAACTCTCACAGCGAATGATTTAGGCACTATCGTTGGTGGTGTATAGCTTGGAGTAAAAGAAATATTTTATATTACAAACATTAATAAATCCATTTTTTTATTAAAGTGGTTTTTAAATTTGCTGTAGTCAGGCAAAATTACTAAGATATTTAGTTTGAGAGAGACAACCTTAGCAAATTCCTGCAGTACAGACAGTTGCAACTTGCAACCTTAGCCAAAAGGAACAAGGGATTATTTTTGGTCAATTGATATCTTCTTTCAGCCTTGGTATGTGGGCCCGTTCTGTATTTAAAAATCATGACGTGGCAAGATATTAACTTATATTGTTTTGGGCTTAGCCCCTCCTGTTCAACAAAAATACATATCAACTTCTGACAATGATTGAATTCTTGAGTCGATAATGTGCTTAGATATTCAATTCCTTCACAAAATATGTTACTAGCAGGTTACGTTAGGGTAGTAGTTTTTTTTTAATAGCTGTCAAATATATTAAAATTAATCCGGCTTAGAGGCCAAAATGTCGGAACGCACAAAAGCATCAAGGCCAGGTGGTCCCTCTTCTATCCAAACTAAAAAATAGGAGACACCCCAGGTTAAATATTAACAACACTCACTTTAATATTCTCTTCAAACCATTCATTTGCTTCCATGCAAAACAATCTCTATACTCGTTCAATGAATTCATTATACATTTGACTTTAGAGTAATTCGTCAATTAGTAAACTTACATCAATTGGCTTTCAATTTCCTTACCACCCATATTGACTTCTTCGTGAGAAACTTGAGCCTTGAGCTTCTTATTATTGGTAAAGAGGGATTCTCAAATCTTAAGAAACCATTGTCATAGATGCAATCGAGTCTAGGTTTCTCAGTTTGGTTTTTTTACATAGTTAACCATCTTTTTGCCAACTTTTTTTTTGGACTTTTGTAGGATCAATCTGTCTTTGCATTCACACCCTCAAAAGTCAAAATCGTGAAAAGGATAACGAGGTGCATCACTTTGACAGTTCGACTCACCCACATGTCCTTTGCACGATACGAGAGCTTAACAACTTCATTGTGCTTTATCTTTCTCTGAAGCTCAATTTATGTCAACTATGTCTTCATGTTCTAGAGGAGTACTCCTATTCTTCATTGACAACACATTAGGGGGTTAAGGCACATTTTGGGGTAAAGACCTTTCACAACTAATCCACAAAGGTTTGTTTTAAAAAATAAGACTTTTAAAGTCACATCACGTATTACCACATCAGCTCACTTATACACATAAGCAAAACTCGATACTTAACAGACCTCAGGACTAAAATATAGTTATTTCAAGCAGGACTCAAAAAATGTGAGGGACTAAAACTAATAATTCAAAAAATATAAAGAACAAAGTTATATTTAAGCATTTAATTTATATCTAACAATAATTCGTATTTAAAAAGAATATTAAAACTCTAGACCGTGTTGCTTTGTTATGAGGCTACTCGTCAAGCCATGTGACTAAAAGAGGTTGATTTCTGGTTTTCACATTGTTGAAGGTGTTTCTAGACCACTTGTGACATATTTCAACAATAATGTTGTTGTTAGAGCATCTCCAATAGAGTCCTTATTTTGGGATCTTAAAATAAGATCCGGATCTTATTAGATCTCATCATTGGAGCTATCCTAGGTGGCATGAGATCTTAGTTTTTGCTAAGATCCGTGCCTTAGCTCATGTACTCTCAAATGTGGGATCTTAAATAAAATAATATTTTTTCTCTTTCTCCTTCAATACAAAAACCAAAGTGAAAAATAAGGAGAGAAATAAATAATATAAATATATTTAGTATTGTGGGTCCAGCCAAAAGTAAAATAAGATCTCAACCACTAGAGTGAAATGTGCATAGGGACCTTATGAGTGTCTTAAATCCTATGTGGCAATCTGGGCCCACAAAAAGTGAGTTAAGTCCCAAAATAAGATCTCACCATTGGAGATGCTTTTAGTCTCTATCATAACAACAAAAAGTTTTCTGGACCAAAACATTTTGATATAAAGCATATGTTTGTCAGAGAGAAAATATTGGAATTTCATATACTCATATTGAGTATATTGCTACATAAAACATGTTAGCAGATCCACTAACTAAAGGCTTAGTTGTTTGAGTATTATAGACATCTGACTCATATAGCTCTAGTTAAGTCTTTTGATGTATTTGGTTAGTGAAAACCCGAGTTTTATTATGAGATATATTAGAAATGACATCACTTTTATTATATCTCTTTAGCATTTTTAGATGTTTGGGTCATTTTATGGAAAAACATTTTTGTTTATTTAATTGTGTTTTCCATATCCGTCATTTTATATGGTAAATATAAACTTTCGTTACATATGATTTGTGTTCCTATCTGATATGATTTTTCTTTTGAGTCGCATGTGTTACACTTTATATTTCTTCTTTGTTGGCTTACAAGTATTATTCCAAAATAAATATTTTTGTTTAATCAAAGTGGAAGAATGTTATATTTTTTACCAAGGTATCCCACAACTAACAATCATGAGACTAATCTCCTCTCTAACTTCTGAGATCACATTACATGGGTAGGCATCCCCCAACAAATCATTCTCCATACGCACCCAGGTATCGAACCTTCGAAAGATACTTAAGATAAATGTTTACTTGCTTTATTTATGTTAAGTGGATTAAAATTAATCAATTAATTATAATATATTTTATTTGGTTATTAATATTAATTATGTAAATTATTAATTTAATTCTTATATTCTTATATGTACATGTATTATGATGAATGTTAACTTTTTTATTAACTAACCTATGATGGGTTAGATTAATTAACCTATGATGGGTTAGGTCAATTACTTTTACATAATGAGAGGACGATCCTGATCTCATCTCATAATATATATATATGATATATATGTTATCCATTAGACAATTTATTATTGCATGTGACAATAATATATACTTATCAGGTAGAGAGCAGTTTCAAGTTCAACTCTCTTTGATTTCCCCGCGAAACCTAGGAACACAATCATGGATCTCTCAAGGAAACTAGGTACACAAACCCTCTACCATAACAAAATCATAACATGTTGTAATCTATGTCTATAATGATAGTATGATCTCATAGGTTTTTTTTTGTCTTTGAGGGATATTGCCATTTGTTTAGGAATCAATTACATGTCTCTTCCAAGTTCTAACAAATGTATCTTCCGCAATTTGAACTTGTGCACTCTCCTTATAAGGTCTAACTTATTTATCACTTGACCAACACTTTATTTGTCTCTTAGGTTATTTTTAAATTCATCATAAATATGTGAAGGGACCAAAAGAATTAAGCATTTTGAAGTTTAAGAATTTAATTGATAAATAATACATTTATTTAAAACAAAATGAGGGTTTAGTCTAAAATTTTAATATAAAGCTTTGCCAACTTAGGTTGGCACAACTGACCATAAGATTCCGGCTTTAACTCTCACATCCTCATAGGTTGAGAGTTCAAATTCCACTGTGTCCAATAAAATCCTAGATGTTTGAAGAGATCTCCCGACGCTCTTACTAAAAAGTGAGTTGCCCAGCAATCTGACTGTGCAGTTCTAAATTCTTTAAAAAAAATGCTTTCATTCTTATCTCTCGAGTCAGTATGGAGAAGTACTCAAAATTGGTTGCATTATAATACATAACATGACCTTTCAGCCCCTCTAGAGGCTTGAGAATGCTCCCACGCCTCCTTTCCTTTTTGAGTGTCCAATTATTTCAGCTCTTAGTGACATACTTACGTTACGTTGTTAATTATAAAAATTAGTACTAATGTATTATGACACAATGTGATAAGGAGCTGAATATTTTGGTTGGTACGTAGCATTATCCAAAGTTGCCAACATAATCCTCGGTTGCTTTATGACGTGAAGTAAATGTTATGCGTCATCAGTGGATATAAAGAATGTTTGGTTCTATTTTGAAGTTCTTTTAACTTGCTCATCAAGTATATAACTTGTTTTGACTTGATTCATCTTAGACATATCACTATTTAATATACGTGTATAAAAAAATTTGGTACATCGAAAAGATAAATTATATCCACCAGAAATCAGTTCTTAGACCTCCACTTTAGCTATCCTACGAAGACACGTCTATAAAAAATTACACTCACTTCTTACATGTAACATGGATTCTTCACGTTGCTTTGCTGATACCAGTGTTGCTGCGCATTGCTTAATTTTTCTTCTTGTTTCAAGTTTTTTTTCTTATTTTACTGTGTTTTTTTATTTTTCTTCTTCTGTTTTGGGTTGAAGTACCTTTTATACTTCTTGATCAATACAAATTTGACTTATATATCTAAAAAAAACTTCTTACATGTAAAATTATTATCCATTTAAAAATGAGATTATTTAATCCTTGGAGTAATTAAATTATATAACCCCTAAGCATAAATGCGGTTGTTTATAAAGAATAAGAAATAAGAAAACTTGCTTAGTAAAATCCTGTTACTAGGTGTTAGAAAATTTATACTTTTTTTTTTCCTTCATTAAGTTTTTATCTTAAATGAGTTTTTCCTATTAAGGTTTTAATGATATATTTTTTCTAATGTCTTTTCGATCCTCCAAGGAGATGGGGTTTATTTAGCAGAATGTATATTTCTTGTATTTAGTTTTATTTTTTTGTTCTTAATACTTTTGTATTGGGTTAAAGTACTCATTGTACTGCACTTCATGGCTTATAAGTTATAAAAAAACAATAGAGATGCAACCAACTTTGTTTAGTATGACAGTGAAATAAGGGTAGGGAAAGAATGCACCTAAGACCCGCCCCTTTTTCTGATGTTTGCAACTTAGAGAGCAATGAAATAATATTTTTTTCTCCTGTTTTGTGCATTTTTCTAAGTGTGTTAAATTACCTTTTCTCAGTCTCTTCAATTTGGAGAGAATTTAGCGACGGTTTAAAATTAAATTTGCATTTTATATTTTATCCCTTTATTGTGGGTAGCTAAAAAACTGACTCAAGAGGGAACCCGGGGCCTAGTGGAGTGGGTGGAGTGGTCCGGAATCATGCCAAGGAGTTTGTGGGGATATTCTCTCTAGATACCGGTCATGTCTGGGCCTATGAAGCAGAGGTAAGGGTTGTCCTCTCAGCGATAAAATTCTGTAAACAATTTGCTCTTAGCTCGGTAATTTTCGAAAGCGATTCTAATTTAGCAGTGAGGTGGGTGAATTGTAAGTCTAAGAGACCTCTTAAGCTTCTACCTGAACTTAGGATGATTGATGTAATTAGCCAAGAGGTCTCTTGCCTGGGAGTGTCCCATGTATATAGAGAAGCTAATGATCTAACTGACCATCTAGCCAAGGAGGGCAGTGGTAGGGAACACCCTTTGTGGAATATGCTATCTTAGCTATGTTGCTCTTACTCACTATAGCAGGTTTCTTTCCTACTTGAGAGGGATGGTCTCAAGCTCTTTATAATTAATAAAATTTTCTCTTTCAAAAAAAAATCTGACACAAATGTGGATAAGTTTGGATTATCAATTGTTGTGGATTTTATAGGTTTTAATATTATTTAATTTAATATAAATTCAAACTTATTTAATTGAAAGTGAGTGAATTACAAAGGTATCATGATCTAATTCTTCTCTTCAACCCCTGTTTTAGCAGTACCGTCCACCACCATCACCCACCATCTCAGCATGCACTGATAACTGCGACACCACAAACCCACTATCAAGTGTTTCTTCTTCCTCCTCCTCCTTATGTACATCAAAATCTGAAAAAAAATTAGAACATTGATCTATCTCCAAGTTGGTTGCCCCAAAACAACAATCTCATATCACCCTCTTCCTCATCAAACTCATGGATTCCTCATATCCCAACTCAATGCATCATAACACCCACTCATCCTAAATCCAACACCCACAATCTCCTTCTCTACGTCCCCCGAGTTCTTGACCTCGCTCACATTCGAAAACCAATTCGCATCCTAGTTCCCGAAAAGCTCCCTGCTAGAGTCAATGCCCATAGCGACTGGAAACTCAGAGCAAGTCATGTGCGGTGAGGCCCCGATAGCATAATCGATGTGTGCCTCTTGATCAATCGCTTCTGCGGTCGGAGACAGGTCTGGAGTAGGGTTGGCAAATGGATTGATTAGATGAATTTGGATATGGATTGTAATGGATGGTTGACAACAATCCACTAACCCATTAGAATCCACTAAAATAATTTAAAATTCATCCAATCAATCAATAACCAATCTAATAAAATTCATCCAAATCCATCCATTAACTTAGTTTTTTTCTTTAAAAAAAGATAATGTATCTCTCTCTCTCCCTCATACTAAAATAAATCATAAACTCGACATGAATCCTAAAATCAAACAAAAACCATATAATCAACCCTAAACCCGACCTACACTCTGAAATCGGCCGAAAAACTAAAATCGGTCAAAAAACTAAAATTGACTATAAACCCAACCTGAACCCAAACATTAGCCGAAAAATCTAAAATCGGCTATAAACTCTAAAATTGACCCAAAACAAAAAAGGCTTAAATACTCTTTTGGTCCTTGAAATGGTAAAGGGAATCAAACTGGCCCTTGTAAAATTTTCGCATCAAATTGGGTCCCTAAATTTGTTTTTTTAATCTAATTAAGTCTTTTTGCTCAATTTTGATCGGTCAACGGTCCAATGGCAAGCCTAGTCAGCTGAGGATGACCACGTAGACTTTTTCACATCAATTTTAGTGCCTTAAAAAATAATTTAATCCCTTAAACAAATAATTTAATCAATTTTAGTCTCTATTCTTCCACTTTCATCTTCTTCCTCTTCCACCTTCTTCCCCTTCCTCCATAACTCAAATCCTTAAACTCAAAAATTCAAAATCCTAAAAAAAGTATATGTTCATCATATTCACCTTGTTCTTCCAAAACCTAGAAAATCAGAGGCAAAAAAGAAAATCAATGTGGAAGAACAGGGACTAAAATTGATGAAAATATCTTTCAAGGGACTAAAATTGATTTGAAAAAGTCCACGTGGTCATCCTCAGCCGACTAGGCTTGCCACTGGACCGTTGGCCGGTCAAAATTAACCAAAATGATTTAATTTGATTAAAAGAAATATTCTAAAGATCCAATTTGATTGCGAAAATTTTTCAGGGACTCAATTTGATTCCCTTTACAATTTTAATGACCAAAAGTTCATTTAAGCCAAACAAAAAATGAACCCTAAAACTAGCTGAAAACCATAAACCCGACTTGGTATAGTATCTCAATTAATTTTACTTTTGTGCATATGTATTTGTTATTTGGATGGGAATTTATATGAAATTACATTTCATAAAATCCCAATTAACCTTCAAGATTCTTACAACTCCTATCCTCTAGTCAAGGCCGGCCCAACACTATATGAGGCCTAAAGCCAACTTTAAAGTGAGACATTTTTTAGGGGCCTTTGTCACTTAGTATTAATGTTTGGTTTTTTTTGGCTCTTTTTTACTTAGTAAAAAATATTTTTTGACGCATTTTTTCCTTAGTAAAAAAAAAAATTTTAGAAGGCCTAAAGCCCTTGCTTGGGTGGCTTTACCCTTGGGCCGGCCCTGCCTCTAGTTCATATCTTAAAATTAATTGAGATAGAATCCTTAATTCCATATTATCACTATTCACATTGGTAATCAAGCTAAAAATCTTAGCTCCACCATCCACACCATAACTTACTCATGATTAACTTTCTCTCATTTCCTATTAATTGATTCACATCTCAGACTTCCTACAACTCGTAGAAGAGGAAGCCATACTCCATAATCACCTTACATGCATTTTAAGTGGTACGAGTTCAAGTGATAAGTGATCACATAATCACTTTCCCTTTGTCTCATTGGGATAAGGCTATATATATATATATATATATATATATATATATATATATATATATATATATATATATATATATATGTCCCATCTCTTAAAAAATCAGCCTCAACCCTCTCATTTTTGCAATTAGAGCTTCAAGGGTAGAGAGAGAAGCTTTGCCTTCTTTCTACCCCGCATCTTCATCATCATCATCATCATCATCATCATCATCATCAACAAGCTTTATCATATTATTACCTTTGTTCCTCATTCAAAACTTAACCAAATCCTCTTAAATCTTTTCCATTCATCTTCTAGAAGTGTTTATGGTTGATCTGGATTGAAGAAAGACGAAGAAATGCGATGGAAACTGAATTCGAAGACAAACCAATAATACGGTGAGTTTTTCGGCAAACGTAACCTTCAACGCCTGTAACTCAAATTTTCTCTTGACTCCGATCGTTCTGGACAAGTGAGAACCACCATCATGGTCATGAAGATGAGAGCCGACTTTGAATGTTGTCATGATCACTGCTATCTCTAGTCATCTTCTTCGGTGAGCCTCATCAGAAAATCTCCAAAATACATGTTTCTACTTATTTTCTTGATAACTGTCACTTTCTGAGTTCAAATGACCCAAATTTTTAAATAAATTCTTAGTTTTTCATTAGGAAAGCTTCAAGTTAGGGTTTTGACAAAAAAAATTATCTTTGCGTGCAATTCTTTCCATAATCAGTGGCATTTGAACCGATTAATTAATTTCTGAAAACTTATTGAACATCAAGGAAGCTTTGCACGTGAGTTCCTTGAACAAGAAATGCGAAAATGAAGCTAGAAGGGAAGTGAACCATGTTCGTCCCTCTCAATTTTAACTTCTTCCAATGTTTATGTATATTAGTCGCTCCTTTTACGATTCATATATTTTTTCACAATATGTTCGCGATTTATGTATTTCCCGCGCCATATTGGTGAGTTGTGTATTTTTTAGTCTTAGACGACCCGCCCCTTTCTAGTGGGTTACGTTTATATGGGTACTATACATTGAGACTAAGATTCATGTATTTAGATTTAGACTTGTCTATAAGATGAGATGACCTCTTGTAATGAGGAGGCTGATTATAATGAAAGAGCTCGGTTCGAGACTCTCTTAGGGATTTGGACTTAGTTCACCTCACGTGAACACAAAGTAATATATAAAACATTACGAAATCTATTTAACCAAACAACTCTGAACTAGATCGAGGTATCTAAATATTAAATCCTTGTTTAATACCTATGGGGTGAGATATTACAATAAATATGTGTGTATGCGCGAACGTGCATATAACATATATTTTAAACATGGCTTAATTGCACTTTTGGTCCCCCAACTATTGCCTTCCTGCGAAAATCGTCCCCAAACTTCAAAATTAGCAAAAAACGTTCTCAAAGTTTACATGTCGTTGCAAAATTGGTCTGTCGTTTGCCTTTAGTTTGAAAACTAACGTTTTCTGGGTAAAAAATAATAAAATAATAAAAAATACATGAACTTCATCATCTTCATCTCTTTCTTCATCTTCTTCATACCTTCAAACCCAGAATTTCAGAAGGAAAAAAAAAATCCAGATTCAAGAATCTCATAACAAACTAGCGATTAATCAAGTATAAATATCAAAAGTACACACCCAAGGCCATATGAAAAAACATTTGAGGATGATTAATGACAATGTTTCATCCTACCCAATTTGCTATAGAAGTCAACAAGCCCTGTGTTTGCCACAATATTCAGCCAAAACCATGACGAACTAACGCAGAATGATGCCCGAACCATGGTGGCAAAAGTGCGAGACCTGCAGTCATTAAACTCTTCCCACATGCACAAAAACTGTTCAAAAGCTTCAGCATAATTCCCAGAGTCCACAAGTCTACCGATCAAGGTCATCCAAGAAACCGCGTCTCTCTCAGGCATATCAGCAAACAACTTGTGTGCATCAAGCATGAGACCACATCTCACATGCATATGCAAAACCCTGTTCATCGTATACAGATCAGGCTCAAACCCATTACTAATCATATAATTAAACACCCTCTTAATCCCTCTAATTGACCTCAAGCCAACACAAAAATTCACCAAAGCATCATAAGTGCTACCACCCACATTAGCAGCATCACCTTCAAGTTCCCAAAATTTAAAACAGGTCCATTGCCTCTTTGTACCTAGTACACAAAGCCAACTTCTCAATCTGACTACATAGCCCATGAGTGGATGGTTTCATGACTTGGGCATCATCCAAATCTGGCATTTTTCTCTCCACATGCCCAATTTTCTTTGGCTTGGGCCTCAACCCTTGTTACATGGAAGATGAACAACGAATCTGACGAAATGGGTAGCTCCAATTTCTCCCCTTTGAGGCAAAACAATACCTAAAAGAGGAAAATTTGGCGAGGGAGGAAGAACCCAGAAAGGAAAAGTCTTGGAATTGATCCCGTAATAAGGTCTGGTAAAGGGAAAGTGGAATCTCCATTGGAACCAAGAACAAATGTGATGGTGGGTAAGCAATGGGGTTTGAAATGGTGGTGATGGTGATTTTGGTGGGTTCTTCTTCATAATGGCGTTGAAGAAGAGGATTTGAAGGTGAATGTGATGAGAGGAAGAAGGTGAGAGTTGGAATGAGTCAGCACCAACATCATTGTGTTTTCCGCCCAGATTTGGTAGTACATGTAGAAACGGTAGGTTTGGTAGTTGCCGCCACCTAGGAACATGGCTTAATTGTTGGTTTATTATGAGATTCTTGATTTTGAATTTTTTTGTTTTTTTTTTTGGAATTCTGGGTTTGAAGGTATGAAGAAGATGAAGTTCATGTGTTTTTATTATTTTATTATTTTTTACCCAGAAAACGTTAGTTTTCGGACGGAAGTCCAACGGCAGACCAGTTTTGCAACTAAGTGTAAACGTTGAGGATGATTTTTGCTAATTTTGAAGTTCGGGGACGATTTTCGCAGGAAGGCCAAAGTTGGGGGACCAAAAGTGCAATTAAGCCCTCAAACATCCTAAGTAACAAAATATTGACCCAAACACTCAATAAATTCGACATATATATATATATATCTCAAACAATCTAAGTATCAAAATATTGACCCAAACACTCAATAAATCTGAACATTGAAGAATAAGTAAATAGAAAACATCATGTGTTTTGTTATGCATGAAAATCGCATTGTAGAATAGGAGTTCAAGAAGAAAATTTAAAACATGATTCCTATAATCTAATTCTTCTCCTATTTTCTTGTCCTTTTGGCATCAATAAAATAATTGAGAAAGATAGGAGGTAGCAGGAAACAAGATCTTTATGGTCCTGGATTTGAAGGTTGGTTATATGACTTCAAACGGGATAGGAAATTCTCGAGCACTTGATCTAAATCCCTTACTGCTTTAGCTATCTTAGCATAATCAGAGTCTCTTAGCTCCCTTTCTTCCTGTTGCATCGGCGGAACAGAATGATCAAGTCTCTCAACCCTGACTTCCTCAACGAAATCCTCTGCCACTTCTTCTGGTATAATTACTTCTAGAGCTTTTAGAGCATCACCAGTATCAATGACTTCTTCAAAGATATCCTCCACATCTTCTTCTGATACAACTACTTCTGGAGCATCTAGAGCATCACTAGTATCAAAGAGGTCTAGAAGTGAGGATTTCACATAGAACTTAGCAGGAACTTGAACAATTTCAATTGAAGGTGCTGGTTCACTTGGTTTATAAGGCACAATTGCCCTATAAAGATTCATCACATCATCTGATACAATGGAAAAACATTATTTGAGACTCTTATATCCAAACTGAAAAAATAGGTATCACTAATTACATCTATTCAAAGCAAATAATTATTGATCATTCAAAACAAGTAGTTTTCAATGACACTCTAGATGTAATAACTATTGCATTTAGATTTGAGACTGAAATCTTAAAAATAATATTATGTATAATCCAGTGGTAGAAAATATGATATCTTAATATTGAATATTTAAAAGCTCAATGTCTACTAATATTGTGAACAAATAACTATTCCAGTGATAACATTGAGACCTTTACCTCCTGGTTGTTTTTTACCACCACAGCATCTGTAATAAGCAGAATCAGCTAGAAACTTTTCAGCAATGGTCATCATCTTTTCTGCTTCTCTCCTTCTTTTCTTCACCTTACTACCACCACCCATGTTCTGAAAATACTTATTAATAACGATTAAAATATCATACTAAAGGGAAATAAAAAGTAATAAACTTTTACATTGTAAATTCAAAAACTCACTTTAACAACTTTTTCCTTTCTTTGTAGTTTGTTTTCTTTTTCGATTATTAAGCAATAACTCTCCTTTACTCTAAAAAAATGGTAAAAATCCCAAAGATTGTTGGGATTGGAGGTATCCCTAGTGGATAGGGTTAACCAGCATAAAAACATCACTGTGTTATTCTCCATCCATTAACTTCTTATTTGTTTACCAACTAACCAATGAGTTTTGAATCTAAGCTTATACATTCACAAAAGTTAAAGGATATATATTTTTAATCCCATTTTTCTTATGTTTTTTTCTTTTCACTTTCAATGTAAAATACTTTCACTATATTTATCTTGAATGTGACTTATGAGTATATATGATACACAACATGAAAGTTATACATCGGTACATGAATATGTGATATGAACTAAAATATTAAAAATAAACTAACACAAGCCATTTTGAAAAAACAAAATCATTTTCATTTCACATATCATTATTCATTAAAGAAGAAATCAGGAAAAAATCGAGTAGGTCTTGCCCCCAAATTTTAATGAAGTTCTACACTAATACAAAGCACATACAACAACACAAAAATAAATTCAGAAAGGGAAAAATTATTCTAGCGTTAAAAAATGAAATCACAAATAGGATTAGTTACCCATTCACTTTCAATCAATGGTGATGTTGAGGACTGCTCTTTATTTTTCGGTGAATCTTCTTCCTTATTTTGAACGGAGAGCAAATCATCTACAGTTTCCTTAGCTTCGATGAATACCATTGATGATGAATCTGAATCTATTTCTTCAATGGAATGTAAGCATATGATCACAAGAAATTAAAAATAGTTAGATAATTGAGAAGAAAAACCAAAAGTCCAATTGACATATAATGCAGAGGGTGTGGGCTCCCTAAACAAATATAGTCTAAACACCCACTAAAACATGAGATATGTTGGTTTAAATATTTTTAAAAAGTCCTAAGTCATCATTCTCATTAACTTCTTTGTCCCATGGTCCTTTTTCATAGGCAAAGAATGATTTATAAGATGAGATGGTCAAACAATCAACTACCTCATGTATTGATGTTTAAGGTATTTGAGATCTCACTCTCATATGATGACCCTAGGGCCTGACGGGTACAACGCAAAATACATGAATACATGTAAATTTTATATTTCAATAAAGATATCTATAGAGAACTCAAAATATTCAGTTAAATCAATAAAGAAAAAATAAAACACACAACCATAAACTAAAAACGCAGAGGGTTATATACCTTATAAGGTTTCGACCTCCAGAAGCACTCTGAACGCGACCTAGCGCACACTAGCATATAAACCTGCAGAGATCCAAAAACGCTATGAATATCTTTTCATGAATGAAAAATAAATGATCAGGGATTTTATTCATGGTGGATCCATAAGTCAAAGAGAGTAACATCACATAGTGGTGATTTTTACCTCGAACCATAGGAAAATGTAATGAATGATGTTGGGAGAGAGATTAGGTCAACCACAAAAATAGCTTTGCATGGTAGACATAGAATGATCGTTTGGGGAAAAATAATTCGTAGGGACGATTGAGGTATTATAAGATTCGATCGGTAGGTTTGGATCGTTGAACAGGTAAATGATGGTGCAGAACAGCGGTGGACTGTGGTGAATATCACGGTGGTTGGGAAAGACTTTGAAGTTGGTAAAAGGAAGAAGGGTAAAGAATGAGGATGCAGAGAGATTAGGTCAACCACAAAAAGGGCTTTGCATGGTGGACATAGAATGACCGTTTGGGAAAAACTAAACAATAGGGATGATCAGGGTATTATAAGGATTTGATCGGTAGGTTTCGATCGTTGAATAGGTAAATAATGGTGGAGGGCGGTGGTGGATTCTGGTGACTATCACGGCGGCTGAGAAATACTTTGAAGTTGGTAAAAGGAAGAAGGGTGAAGAATGAAGATAGAGAGATATTAGGTTAACCACAAAAATGGCTTTGCATAGTGGACCCTAGGATGATTGTTTGGAGAAAAATAAATAGTAGGGACGACCGGGGTATTGTAAGGATTTGATCGGTAGGTTTGGATCATTGATGGGTAAATAACATGGGTGGACTGTGGTGACTATCACAGTGGTAAATTTTATACAATATATTAATTACTAAATGTAAATTTTTTCATATATAAAAAATAATTAATATTAATATTATATTAATAAATATTCACAACTTAATAAATATTAAATAATAATAATAATCAGTAAAAGTTTAATTGACTTGACCTACATATAATTAATAATAATATAATATATGATCTATAAATTAATTATTTATTAATATTATTTAGTACTATTCATCATACTAATTTCTAATAGTACATTTTTTTATTTTTTCATATTAGTCATAACTTGAGAAAATATTTAAAAATAATAATGATTATAATAAGGAAAATTAAAATTGTCGTAATCTTCAAATTAATAACAATATTGATTAGTTATTAACAAAATTTATTTATATAGCTAATCGTAAAATGTTTCAATTTCTCATATGTTAAAATAACAACTAATCTATATTAAGAAACTCTAATGTCGGCATAAAACACCTAAAACCCTAAAATTGACCATAAACTAAATTTGAACCCTAAAATCGACCTTAAACCTGACCTGAACTCTACAATCGACTAAAAAACCCAAACTCGGCGCAAAACCCTAAAATTGACCCTAAACTCGTACTGAACCCTATAGTTGGCAAAGAAACCTAAGAGCAGCCAAAACCCTAATATAGACCATAAACCCAACTTGAACCTTAAGATCGACTGGAAGTCCTAAAATCAACTTAAACCTCTAAAATTGACCCTAAATCCAACCTGAACCCTAAAATCAACTGAAAAAACCTAAAATCTACCATAAACCGTACTTGAACCCTAAAATCGGCCAAAAACCCTAAAATCAACCAAAAAGCCTAAATTTGATCATAAATCCGACCTGAATCCTAAAATCGACCCAAACACTAAAATTGGTTGAAACTCTTTATTTTGGGGTTTTGGCCGATTTTAGGGTTCATATCGGCTTTAGGGTTCATTCAAGGGTTTTGGGTCGACTTTATGGTTCAAGTCTGGTTTACGGGTTTGGGGTGATTTTAGGTTTCAGGCCGGGTTTGGGCTGATTTTAGGCTTTTCTGTTGATTTTAGTGTTCAGGTCGAGTTTAGGGTCTATTTAATGTTTTTCGGCCGATTTTATAGTTCAAGTCGGGTTTAGGGTCAATTTTAGGGGTTTGGGTCGATTTTAGGTTTTTCGAACGATTTAAGGGTTGAGGTCGGGTTTAGGATTGATTTTATATTTTTTGACTGATTTTATGTTTTTCGACCAATTTTAGGTTTTTCTGTTGATTTTAGGGTTCAAGCCTAGTTGAGTGTTGATTTTAGGGTTTCAATTTTAGGTTTTTTGGCCGATTTTGGGGTTTAGTTCGGGTTTAGGGTCCATTTTAGTGTTTTGGACCGATTTTAGTTTTTTCAATTGATTTTAGGGTTTTAGATCAAGTTTAGGGTTTAAGTTCGATTTTAAGTTTTTCGACTGGTTTTAGGGTTTAGGTTGGATTAAGGGTCAATTTAAAAAATTTGGGCTGATTTTAAGGTTTTTAATCGATTTTAGTTTTTCGGATGATTTTAGGGTTCATGTCTAGTTTTTTGGTCCAATTTGTAATCTAGTAGGATTTTAAGTCAATCTATTAGTGATCCGTGAAATTTTCATATGATAATCCAATGAATTTTGATTTTTAATGGCTAGATACAGTGTATCCAATAACATAAATGGATGGATTTGATTTATTTCTTTTTTTATGTGGATGGATATGGATAAATTTTGTCATGGGTGAATTAGATAGATATGGACTCATGGATTATTTTGTCTGGAGCTCCAGTGGAGCCTCTTGCGACCATCGCCAAGACTGAAAAACAAATAGAGAAGATGAAAAGTGAATCCTCTAAAGCTCACTCTAAGATTGGAACGCAACAACTCTACATATTACCGATCACGAATGCAGACCATTTAAATTAAAGTGACATGTCCTATGGCCAAAAATTAGTAAAACAAACTTATCTTTGAGTTAGTTTCTTACTAACCCAGTTTAAAAAAAGCTCTTGGAAATAATATATATATATCAGGTGAGAGGAGTGGTTTATAGTGAGAGATGAGAGGAATAGATGATAATCGTTGGATCAAGTTGAAGGATCCAGATTCATTCTTAATTTTAAAGAGTCACGTGACCCCTGTTTTCCATCGCTCTCACCCTTCTACAACATAACTTCTCACCTCCTTGGTATTTCCTCTTCTCTGGCATGAATACACAACACGCAAGTTTGTATAGTTTGATTCTACCTTTCTTTTGCTAGATCGGTAGTCTCCCTCTCCTAAGTCCTACCGCTAGGACTTTTCATGGTTCTCTAAGAACCGAAGCTAACCAAAAAACCGAACTAAAAACCGAACTGTTTAAGAACCGAATCGAACTCGAACCTAAATTGAAAAACCGATTCAGTAACCGAACCATAATCTCAACTACCAGTTCAGGTTCGGTTCGAACCATACTATAAATATACATGTTTTACCAAACTGGTTAACCGAAATTTAAATCCGGTTCGGTTCGGTTCTCTCGAACCAAAATTTTGGTTCAGATTCGGTTCGGTTCAAGCAAAGAACCGAACCATGAACAGTCCTACCTACCACATACATACAATGTCAAGAATCATCCATTGAGTTTTGGAATAATTTACTCTGTTTCTATTTGGCCAGATCCAAATGAGATTTATCCAAAAACTTGAAAGGGAAAAAACCATGGGTAAAATTCCAGAAGGCACGTCGTACCCACACAATTCGGAACCCTCCGAGCATCCTTCGGAGGTGGATCGCCGATCGCAGCGATGGAACAACGCCGTCACGGAGAGGGGATTATGGACTGAAACAGGGAGCGCAAGAAAGAACTGAAGAGTTCAATCTGCACAGTGAAAAGAAAGACGGGAAAGAATCAGAACAGTGAGAAATGACACGTGACATTGTTGAAGTTAAAGTTCAATCTCAATTGTTGATATAGATCTAATGAGTATAATTTAATGCTCTCACCATAAATCACTTCTCTCACATGATATGCTCCATATATATATATATATATATATATAGGCTATGTTTGGCACGTTTAGCTGATAAGCTAGCTGAAAGCTGAAAAGCTAGCTGATAGCTGAAAAGCTAGCTGAAAGCTGAAAGCTGATAAGCTAGCTGAAAGCTGATAGCTGATAGATGAAAAGCTACGTAATTTGAACAAAAGTGTTTGGTAAAACTAGATGTTGAACAAGCTGAAATTGTAAAATGACATTAAAGGACATACTTGTATAATTTTTTTTTTATTTAACATTACTTTATTTTCACATTAATACCTATATGATATTAATATTAAAATTATTATAAATTTTTTAATTTCACTCAAATTATTTATCATCTTAAAAATATAATATTAATTTTTACTTATTTACTTTTTTATATTTTTATTAAATTAAATAGAATAAAACAAATAATTTGTAATTTGTAATATAAAATTATTTATTTTATTCTGAAGTAATTATTTCTGTGCGGGAACGATGTACATATGAGACAAGCGTGATAACTGATAAATAAATAAGTTTTTTTTGGTACATCGAAAAATGAGTAGGTAAATAGGTTTAGTAGAAAACATATAAGGCTAAAGGTGAAATTTTGATAAAATAGTAAGGGTAAAAATGAGAATATATTTAATAAGCTATAAGCTTTAAGCTTTAAGCTACCTGAGATCAGTGACGGATCCAGAAGTTTAATGTTGTGAGAGCAATATGTACATATAAATTTGTAACAAAAAAAATTAACACATACTATTAGAAGTTATGAATTTTTTTACCAAAGCGGACACAAGTAAAATCATTTTTTACCAAAGGGGTCATCAAAAACCATACTTTTACTACTCAAGTGAGGGCATTTAACAATGTGAGATACAAATGAGGGCATTTTTTACCATAAAAAACCACATATTTTTACTACTCAATTTTTTTTCTAATGATATATTTTAAATTCAAGTGAGGGCACTTGCCCTCATGTTGTTCAACATGTATCCGTCCCTGCCTGAGATAGCTTATAGCTTAAAGCTTTAAGCTACTGAAATAAGCTCCTTCACCAAACATTTTTATAGAGCTTTTAAGCTAGTCAAATAAGCTATAAGCTAGCTGAAATGGCATGCCAAACATAGCCATAATATACAAATGTAATTTTAACAAAAAAATAACATTTTCTCTTACACAACCAATTAAAATAAGTGAGATTAATGTCATTTTCTCATTTTCTCTCTTCTCTTTCTCCCTTATTTTTATCATACCAAACAACCTATAAATTCTACTCCTTTTCACACCAACTTTTTTCTTCTCACTTTCTCTCTTAAACCAAATTAATCCTAAGAAGTTATCTTTATATATTTAATGGTTCTTGGAGATACAGATGAGGAATTAGTTGATTCATGCTTCAGTTATGCAGAGAATTTTTTTTTTTTGTTGAGCGTAATGCAGAGAATTTATCATAAGCAAAGCTTAGATGTGTCAATTATGAACTCTTTTGAAAGGAATAAGAACAATATTTAAGTCAAATCAGACACAGTTTCTCAAAATTAAAGATGTTAGGGAACTTGATTCTAGACAAGAAATCTGGCACAAATGCTGTTTGAAAGTAATAGAAAGTGCACTCACATGGGAATGTGGGTTCCATTTGCATGTGCTGAGCCAAACAATGCAAGAACTATTGACAAAAAATAACCATTTTCCATTACCTTTACATTTGGTGGTGCCAGCCATTTCTATAACCTGTCCAATCTCAAATATCAGCATTCAGGTGTGACCTAGTATGCATATCACGCCTACCATGTCTTGCCACATGGAAATCAATGATTTAGTTTTTTGATTACAATATCAATGATTTAGTTAATAACATGTTCGAATTAATTTTCGTTTTCTTAAAATCAATTCTCATACAGTAAACTACTTATTGTGACTTTCAAAAAAAAAAACTACTTATTGTGTTTAGATCAATTTAATTTTTTTAGAATTAATTCTGTTACATAGAAATTTCTCGCAAATTGTTTTTTTTAGAATCAATTGATTTCATGTACTAAAAAAGAATCAATTGATTTCAATTGTAGGATCAATTCTGCACACATATCATTCATAGTCTTATGCAAGACAATGGAATATTTTGGTTAGTGGGTGTTATACAAATCAATATCTGCCACTTCATAGGATTGTCAAACGACACTTACAATATGCGAGATAAATCTCTAAAAGCGCTACACAATGCACATACACATGAGAAAATGAAAGAATAAACATGCCCACTCAAACTGACATAATCAACATAAAAACATATGCAAAACCCTAAAGGTCAAAAAGTAGCCCTAACACCCAAAAATACCAGAGAGACTAATGTATTTAATGAATGAATGTAATTTCGATCCTAACCATCATCATAATTTATAACATGATCCAATCATCCTCTTATTGCCTTTGTCTAGAATTTCCTCCTTGAGATTTGGGTATGCAAGTATTTTTCTTGGTCATCTTATCTTAATATCAGATAAAATAGGAAAAGCCCAATAAACAAGCCTGAAGGCCCACAAACAACAATTCAGCATAGCTTCTAGATGAAACCCAATAACCACCACTACTACATTGCTTGTTGTCCTATATGGAACTGAAGTAAATCTTTTAAGTGAATCTCACATGGATTTGCAAACAGGATTCATGCTAGACCTGCCAAACTTTAGTAGTGTTCCTTTATTTTAATGAACGCGTTAGCTCCAATCAAGATAAATAAGCAGTCTCTCAATCATGAGTATTTGGTAATTGTTCTCAAATCAAGGGATCCAGAATCTGGCTGTACTTTGATAAATATGCCAATATCTACCTGAGAACTTGAATCACCATGGGCATAAAGTAACTTGCACTTGATTTCAGCCAAAAGCTTATTCATGACATAGGCTATATGAATCATATGATCCATATTAAAGATATCATCAGTTACTGTTGCAGGCCTAACACAACATTCCTCATTTACCCGCACTTAAGACCAGCTATGACAAAGTCAAACACTCCCACTCACACAGCACAGGCAATGTTAAGAAATATACATGAAATGAGAAAAAAATGGACAACTGCATTTACATTCCATGCAAGAAGACCTTCAAGTTGCCTGTCCAGTAGCCATGGTTTTATGTGATAGTCAAGCTGTCATTCACATTGCATCTAATATAATCCAACTTTTCATGAGAGAACTAAAATATAGACATAAATTGTCATTTTGTAAGAGTATGTTCAATTTGGTCTTATTAAACTCATCTAACCACTCACCAACTAGCTGACATTCTTACTAACCCATTAGTTTTGCCTCAATTTCAAAATCTGATATCCAAGATGGGTCTACACAACATAAATGCCCCATCTTGAGGGGATCAAGTTAGTTAGTTGTTTGTTATGGTTTGTTACAATTCTGTTGTGATTAGTTGCTGATACAGCTGTGATTAGTTACTGATCTGTAACATATACAACCATCAAGCATGGCTTAATAAATAACAATTCATTTTCTCTCTTTCTAGCAAATTGTAACACTTGGATAAATGGCTGATGTGGCAATGAATTGTTGAATAGGTCAAATGTCACTGTTGCAATTAGTATCTCAGTTTTATATATGACAATGATATATACATATTAGGTATAGTAATGTGCTCTTAAGCTGTCAAATCTAAGAACCAAGTAAGCAACCCTTATCCATCATCTACCAAAATAACAGATAAAATATATAGGCTAAAAAGCACTTTTAGTCCCTGATGTTTCAAGTTTGTGCAAATTCTACCCCTACTCTATTTTTGTCGATGTTTCTACCCCTCATGTTCTCAAGCAGTGCACCGTCTACCCCTCTGTTAGTCAAACATTAAAAAACTAACGGTATGAGCTGATTTGACTTTTTTTAAAAATATTTTTCTGACCTGCCACGTGGAAATTACAAGTGAAATTAAAAAAAGGGGCATGCGAGATTCAAACTCAAGACTTGTAAGTAACAAAATATGCATTTACTCAGTTCAGTTACATACATAATTGATATATACATCAAGCAAATTTAATTTATATCATTTCCTTGACCATCATCAACTTCATATACTCCTTTTCATCTCTCTAATCCACTCAGGAACCTCTCCTGAGAAAGCTTGACTGACGGAAGGGTAGACGGTGCACTGTTTGAAAACATGAGGGGTAGAAACGTCGACAAAAATAAAGTATGGGCAGAATTTGCACAAACTTGAAACATCAGGGACCAAAAATGTTTTTTTCCATCATGTTTTCCATCATGTTTTTTAGCTTCCGTAGAACCTGGTATCAGAGCCTTCTCCCGTGAGGGAAGGGTTCTGGAATCAGTAGTTAGTTTTTGTTGGATTCAATCTTTTGTTTTTCTGCAACTTTATTTCTTCTTACTGTTTTCATTAATCACCTTGTTATTATCTTCAAGTCCTTAAGGCTTAGTGTGAGGTATCCCTGGAGTCTAGTGGTCCCGGCAGTAAAGCCTGAGAGGTTGTGAGACCGTTGGTTTAGCTAGATTGGGAAGAAGCGTTATCCTTCTTAAGTTACTTAAGTTAATAACATGGCTAGATTAATCAAAACCCTAAGTGAAATAAGTTTAGGAAAAAACAAACAGATCATGATTCCATCAACATCCAACTCTGGTTCTAGTAACCAAGATCAAGAACTCTCTAGGGTAGCCCAACAAGAGTTAGAAATAGCTTCAATAGAAAGAGCACTTCAAAACTGGTCAATCCCGATAGTTAAAAAGAAAGAAATATATAAACAACACACTTTATTCAATAGAGCAGATGATTCTATCTTTACAATAGAATGTTGTCAACATAGTTCTGATCACACAAGTACTATAAAATTATTAAATGAAGATGTTCTAGATCAACACATTAAAAATGGTTTTAACTTCATCCATGTAGGTTTAATACAAGTAGCTGCAAAACCTAACTTTCGTTTAGGAATCAATTCTCCTATAATAGTAATGTTAAGAGATATGAGGCTATTAAAGCCACAAGATTCGTTAATTGCAGTCTTAGAGTCAAATCTTCATGATGGTCCTGTTTTCTTTAACTGCTATCCAAACTATGCTATGAATCTTCAGAATAGTTGGACCAAAAATGCCATACAATTAGATTTATTGGCAAACAATGATATTTTTGAAGAAGAAAGTGATCCTTTCTCAATAATATATAGAGTATATTATAAAGTCTCAAAGATCAATTATAATTTTAAAGCTTTAAGATCTTCACCCAAACAAGAAACCATTATGCTAGAAGCAAACCTTAAAAGATCTTCAGTACAAGTTCCAAAGAAACTTACTCATGAAGAAGTCATGAGTAAAGTCCCTGAGGAATGGGTATTCAAGAATTCCCTGCCTCAACCAAAAATTCATACTACTCAAGTAAGAGAATTGTTTCAAGAAGGAGCAAATCTCACTTTAAGAATGAATAGATCAAACTCATTTAGTATTAGATCTCCTCAACAGTTATACAGAGTAGATCTCCCAAGATCTTCTGTATCGTCAAAACTAAAAGGATTAGATACAACGTCTAGTCCTAATATAGCAACACCTATATATCAAGATGAAGAATCTAGTAATTATTCTCCAACCCCTTCGCAAATCAACATGCTAAGTAGGGTAAAACCTAGTTTTGAAATAGACAAAGATTTCATTAAAAAAGATTTTATGGCCGAATACAATAAAGATAAAAGATTATGGTACTTTAAGAATTACAGTAAACAAGAAACTGAAACTCTTAGGGCCTTTTATTATGAAGAAATGGAAGTTTCTGAAACAAACATCTATTTTTTTGATTGGTTCGAAAACCATTGTATTAAAAATAATCTTAATTATCCTTTCTGGAAAAACGTCAATCCAATAACAAAAATAAATACCACTTGGAAAACTCCTGATAATAACACTATTACTTCAGAATACCCTCCACAAACTGGAGTGAAAATAGTCATAAAAGATGGTCATGAAATCGAAGCATCTCCTTATAAGGCAGAAGCTAACAAAGTTCATCAACAATTAAATTTTGCAAACACTATGCTAACAGTCATGTCAAAACAGCTAGAAAGAATAGAGGTTCAAAAACCCTCTATTACAACCAAAGAAGCTTCTTCATCGTTTACCTTAGGAAACCCTTTGCAAACTCCTATTTTCAAAATTCCTCAATACACTAAAGAAGAATTTAATTCCTTTAATCTCTCAGGAAGTGTAGAAAAATTAAAAGAAAAATTAAACAAGCTTTCAATAAATCATTTGGATAAAGATTTAAAAATCAATAAAATTAGAAAGTTTGGGCCAGATAACAACACAAGAGCCTACTATCCAAGACCTTCCTATTCTGATATGAGGTTTGAAGAAAGAAAAGAATTTATTCAAAATACCTTTAGTGGAACTAGCCTTGATGAATGGAATATCGATGGCTTTAGTGAACAAAATATATTAGATATTACGCATCAAATGATTATGGCTGCCACAGCCTATAAAGTCCATAATAACACCGACAGAAATGCAGCATTAATGATTACTCATGGCTTCACTGGTCAGTTACGAGGCTGGTGGGACAACATCATGACCCCTGAAGATAAATCAACTATATTAGAAAAGAAAAAAGAAAATGGAGAAGAAGATGCTGTAGCAACATTAATATATACTATTATACTTCATTTCATAGGAGATCCTAGCATATTTAGAGAGAGAGCTTCAAGCCAGCTCGCTAATCTCTATTGTCCTACCATGTCCGATTACAGATGGTATAAGGACACCTTCTTCTCAAAGGTAACCTTAAGAGAAGATGGCAACAGCGCCTTCTGGAAGGAGCGCTTTATTGCAGGATTACCTAGATTAATGCAATCAAAGGTATTAGATAATTTATCACTTTTTAATCAAGGAAATCCAGTAAATTTTGGTTCACTCTCATTTGGACAATTGCATAACACTATAGTACACACAGGAATACAAGTTTGTACTGACTTCAAACTTCAAAACAAAATGCAAAAAGATATGCAAATCTCAAGAAAAGAAGTAGGTAGCTTTTGTGAACAATATGAAGTAGAACCTTTACAAGCTCCTAGTTCAAAAGCTAGAAGGATTAATAGATCCAAAACAAAGCCTTTTCAGGGATATAAAAAGAGAAAACCATTTCAAAAGAAACCTTATGAACAAAGTCCTACTACTCAAAAACCTATAAACAAAAAAGCCGTAAATCCTAATAAAAAGAAAAATGTCTGCTGGAAATGTGGAAAGCCAGGACATTATGCAAACAAATGCAAAACTCAACAAAAAATTAATGAATTAGATTTAGACCAAAAACTCAAAGATAGTCTAATCAGTGTTCTCATTAATAGTGAAGATCCTCACTACTCTTCAGAAAATGAATATGAAGGAGATGAAGACCAAGATGTAAATCTGGTCGAATACTCATCTGATTCTCATTCCTCTTCAGAAGAAGAAAGAGAATGTGTTAAAGATAGTTCAGGATTCTGTGATTGTGCAGGATGCTTAGGACAAAACGTCAATATGCTAACCCAAGATCAAACTATGAGTTTAATCTCTATAATAGACAAAATGGAGGATTCTCCCTTAAGGGACGAATTTCTACAACAACTAAATCTTTTGGTCAAGAAGGAAGAAACCTTGAAAAAGGAAATTAGCCCTCCAATAAATAGCATGAATGAAATTTTTAATAGATTTCGTCCTAAACCAACCATAACCTTATCAGATCTTCAAGAAGAAGTGAAAATATTAAAAGAAGAAGTTAACCAACTAAAGCAAAATGATCTTAGCTTAGAGTTCAGATTAATGGAAATAGCTGGGATAAAAATTATAGAATCTCAAGAAACCTTAGCCAGTACCTCAGGATTAAAGCAAATACATAATGAAGAAGAAGAAGAACCCAGTAAAAGTTATCTTAATCTCCTCAACTTGGTTATAACCCATAAATGGCACTCTGAAATAACTTTAGTCATTAATAATGATTTTCGAATCAATATAATAGCCCTCATTGATAGTGGCGCAGATATCAATTGTATTCAAGAAGGCTTAGTCCCCACTCAATTTTATGAGAAAACCAAAGAAGGAGTCAATAGTGCAAATGGATCCAAAATGAATATTCAATACAAACTATCAAATGCTAAAATTTGCAAAAGCCAAGTTTGTTTTAGATCTTCATTTGTCCTAGTCAAAAACATGACAGAAAAAATCATTTTAGGAACTCCATTCATTTGTCTTCTATACCCTATTGATAAAATAGATGAAAAAGGAATAGTCACAACAGTCTTAGGAAAGACTATTACTTTTCCATTTATAAAACCTCCTCAGGTAAAAGAATTAAATTTATTAAAGGAAATCTCCACCTCCAAAATAAATATAATCTCTAGAAAAAAGAATCATATCAATTCTTTACAAAAAGAAATAAAATATTATAAATTAGAAGAACAGCTCAAGAGATCCAATATTCAAAAGATTATTAAGGATTTTCAAGATAGGATAGAAAAGGATCTATGTGATTTAAATCCCATGGCCTTTCATCATAGAAAAATACATACCATAACATTACCATACATAGACGGGTTTAATGAGAAAGACATCCCTACCAAAGCCCGGCCCATTCAAATGAATGAACAATATTTAAAATATTGTAGAGAAGAAATAGGAGAATATCTCAACAAGGGCCTGATTCGCCACTCCAAATCTCCTTGGAGTTGCACAGGGTTTTATGTCATGAATGCTTCTGAGTTAGAAAGAGGAGCCCCTAGATTAGTCATTAATTACAAACCCTTAAACAAAGTATTAAAATGGATAAGATATCCATTGCCTAATAAAACAGATCTCATTAAAAGATTACAAGAAGATCGATATAAAACCGCCTTCGTTGTCCCTTTTGGTCATTATGAATGGAATGTAATGCCACAAGGTTTGAAAAATGCACCTAGTGAATACCAAAACATCATGAATGATATATTCTATCCATACATGGACTTTACCATTGTATATCTAGATGATGTCTTAGTATTCTCAAAAGGCATAGATCAGCATGTTCAACATTTAGAAAAATTTATAGAAATCATTAAGAAAAATGGATTAGTAGTTTCAGCAAAAAAGATGAAAATCTTTGAAACCAAAACCAGATTTTTAGGATATGAAATTCATCAGGGACAAATTACCCCAATACAAAGATCGTTAGAATTCGCCAAAAACTTTCCAAATGAATTAAAAGAGAAAAATCAATTACAAAGATTTCTAGGTTGTGTTAATTATGTAGCAGATTTTATCCCCAACATAAGGATAATTTGTGCCCCTTTGTTCAAAAGACTTAGGAAAAACTCTCCGCCATGGTCTGAAGAAATGAGCCATAGTGTTAGAGAAGTCAAAAGATTAGTTCAAAACCTACCTTGTTTAGGAATACCAGATCCAGATGCTTCATTAATTATAGAAACCGATGCATCAGAATTAGGATATGGAGGGATACTTAAGCAGGTAAAACCTCAGTCTTCAAAAGAACAAATAGTTAGGTACCATTCAGGTATTTGGCACCCAGCTCAACAGAAATATTCCACAGTTAAAAAAGAAGTTCTTTCAATAGTTCTATGTGTTCAAAAATTTCAAGATGATGTTTTTAATAAAAAATTTTTGATAAAAACTGATTGCAAAGCAGCACCTTCAGTTTTACAAAAGGATGTTCAAAACCTAGTTTCAAAACACATTTTTGCCAGATGGCAATCTTTACTTTCTTGCTTTGATTTTGAAATAACTCATATTAAAGGAGATAGTAACTCCCTTCCAGATTTTCTAAATTTTTACAGGGAAAACATGAGTGATACAAAACCCAAATCAAAGGATCAATATGGACCCCCACTGGGTTCGTCAGCATCATCATCACCATCAGGATCAAAAGCAATAGTAGTAACCCCTATCAAGGTTGCTGAATCTTCAATACCAACCACCCCTTCAAAGCCTTCTCAAAAACTCACCACAGCTCAAATTGTCAAAACACCTCACCAAAAAACCTCACTAGTCCCATTAACCAATAAATATACAGTATTAGCTCAAAGCCCTTCAAAATCCCCTGCCAAACCCGAGCCAACCGAATATCTGGAAAAACCAGATGGTGAGCCATCTCTCATTATAGAAAGAGAACATTTCTCTTTAAGTCCTAGAGAAATAGCCACTCAATTATTCCCTACCAACTTTCATTATGTCCCTGGACACCCCAAGAAGACCAGATTATTTTATGAATTCATTCTAGTAGATTCTGACTCCATAGAAGTCACACATAACCAAGATAAACAAGGAGAAATAGCGTTCTCCAAGATCAAAATCCTTAAAGTCCTTACACCCCAGGATTGGAATGCTCCTCTTCATTATTTTAAGCAGTTTTCTAGACAGTTCGACCCTCCTAGTTATAACTACTTTGATTATACAGATGCCTGGTATTACGCCTTGTATCTTTATCCTTATCAACACTCCTGGTTCATTTGGTTCAAAAAGGGAATCTCTTTAAAGTTCCCTCAATGGTTTAAAGTTTGGTTTTGCAAGGTAGGACTCGATGAGTCTATCTTTCCCGAAGAAGTAAAACCATTATTCAAGTACTTTGCTCAAAAGTCAAATTTCATTATGGAAGACAAACTCCTCATGTTCACAGCTTCGCAAGCCATATCTTGGATTTTAACCTGGGATTGGAGAACTGTAGAAATTTATGAGGATACAGAACTCTATCAGCTCTATCGCATTTTTAAAATAAAATGGTGGGCAAAATTCAATATCTCTCTAATTCAACAGACAAAACTTGAAGCTTGGATAAAGACTTATCAGCTTACTCAACAAAGCAAGAAACAGCTGTCAACTACCCCTGTTTCTCGTCTCAATCAAGAAAGTTCATTTCTTCAAGAAAGATCAAGGCTCATAGCCGAATTAGCCGCAGCAAGCTCTCCCCAAGAATTTCAAAAGAAAATAGATATGATGAGTCAGAAGTCTGGCTCAGATACTTCATCAGTCAACAGCCAGAACTACCTTCAAGAAAATGAAGATGACTGTTTAGGCATCAACTATCATCCATACACTTAAGGACAAAAGGTCATTATCAGCCCTTCTCATCATGATCAAGAAAGAATCTGCTTTCTAATATTGGCCGACAAGGAATCCACTTTCATTATTAAAGCTACTATCCACTTTCATTATTAAAGTTACTTTTCATTAACTGTAGTTACTTTTATGTAAACCAGAGTTACTTTCGAAAGTAACCATGGTCAAAACTTGTATAAATAGGTAGCTTAGTAAGAGTAAGAGGCATCGGGTTTTTGACCTACCTCTCTCTCTCTCTCTCTTACCTACCTCTCTCTCTCTATGTGTGTAATCGCTGCAGTTCTTTGAATAAAAGCTTTTCTGTAAGTACTTTTCCATCATGTTTTCCATCATGTTTATATATATAATAAAGCACATCTCAAATCAAATATTAATAGTCCATGTGAGCTCGTTACAGACTAGCATACCATAACTATTGCACTATCATTTAATAAATACAGATGTAACCTTAGAACACACAAAATAAAATGTCCAAATTCCAGAACATAATCCACAAGCACATGCACATTCCTTCCTGTCAAACATTTCACCTATCTTAAAACAAATTGCACTGTCAACTAATCACGGAGTTCGTACCCAAAGAAAAAGGAGTTCACATAAGTGGAAATAGTTTATTGATAAGTTCCATTGGTACACAAGGGATGATAAATAAACCCGAAAACACGACTCATTTTAACCAAGTTCCTCTACTTCTAAGTACACTTTGTGTTTGTGCTCTACTTTCATCTGTACAGAGCCTTTTAACTCCAGCAGCACCAACCTTAAACTTAAGAAACGGGGTGGAGAAAGTGTCTTCAGTTTGTAGAACTCTTGAAGAGGGCTCTTAACGACATGAGATGTTTGCATATAGCTTCCCGCGCAACTCCCATCTATAACGATTTTGGCTTGCTGAAGCAGTTGGAGGTTGCTCATGAGTCATGCATTCATACTCCATCAAAAGATTTATGATCACTAAGTGCAAGAATAATTAAAAAGACAATAGCAATCACATGTGTGTTCGTTCTCTTAAGCCTTCTGAAATGTGCGAGAAGAAACTCCATGCAGGAGTCTGACAAACCCCAAGAAACTTAGCTTCCCATCTGAGTGTCTTATCCAGTCTTGGAGTACCACATGAATAGGTACTGATGGGCTAAGCCCAAGTTCCTGGAATATAACCAAATTGAAAAAACTTAGTGACCATTATACATGTGGTGGAAGATCAAGAATCTTATCTAGGGAAAATTTCCAGTGCTGCCTTAGTATGTGCTATACCACTTGAAACACTAGCGCCTATTCAGTATAGTTATTTATTCCTATTTTTTTTAAATGAAATAAAATGGAAAATAACAGTGTACGTGAGAGAGGAGCACGAGTCTTCAGTACTGTAGTAGTACTGAAGATTTGCTCCTTATCAAGACCTGCAAAATAAATTCCATATAACCAAGATTTGATAATGACGTGTAATTTTTTAATAGACTCCCCTAAAATGAGTTTGCCTGTAAAATGCACAACTAAATGGTATCTACCCTTGATTTAATTTCAATTTCATTGTAATCTTAAGCCCCTAAAATTTATAAGTAATGGTAGAAGGGGCATTATATAAGTAATGGTAGAGGGGTATTTTATAAGTAATGGTGCACTTCACAAACTCATTTTAGAAGAGTACTTTCCAAGTCATCAATAGGACCTTGGAAATAGCAAATTTGATTTGCAGGTCCTTTGTTCTATTCTCTTAAAAAAACCAAATCTAAATATACGACGGCAATTTCTACTTTAAAGTCATATTCTAGAAGCTTTGCATGTTGCTTAATAATAGTCACTTTCAAAATATTGATGAAGCATTTTTTTTTCAAGTTTATCCTTCATATTTAAACCTCCATATTTTAATTATCTAACACTCCAAGTTTTTTCAGTTTTCCAATAGGGGTAATTCAGGAAAGTTAACATATTTTGTGACAAATTTGAGAATAATAACTCATTTTAATTACTTGTTTTAATCCATATGAATTAGATGAAAATGACTTATAAATAGGAACAAATGGAGTATGTTAGACAAATAAGTATTGAACAAGAACAGTACCGAGGCAAGCTCTTCAATCATAATTGGTCTATTTCCATCCTTTTCAAACAGCTCATAGGCACGCCTTGCATGTTGCTCCCAGGTGTCCATTCCTTCTAGTTGATGGACACTTATAGCAGCAGCACAAAATTCCTCAAAATCCAATTTCCGATATTGGATTGAACTAATCTGCAACATGAATATTAACACTTCACTCTCCAGGGAACCAATTTTTTTGGAAGAAGCTGAGGTGAGAAGTTAGAATCCCTCATAGACTTACCATGGTCACATAATCTAAGACCCGTGAATCCTTGGAGGCATCAGTGGCGCTCCTTAAAATAGCCTGCCCAGTTAAATGTTAAATTGTTAATGGCTTGAAAGTTATTGGGAAAGAAAGTACAGAAACATAAAAACAAGCGCTGACCGTTTTGAAGTTCTGCATTGAGATTAATCCATTTTTGTTTGGCCCCAGAAGAGTAAATTGTTCTCTGAGATATGCTAGCTGCACTAATGTTAATGTCTTTGCAAGAGCCTGCAAAAATGACAAAACTTTAACCAAAACATACTCATATCTTCAACAGAAATTACTGAAGACTACATACAAAATTCAATACGTTATTACATATGATGACTGGGCAATAGGCGGGTGCACAACTAGCCTATTTGTGCTTGACTTGGCAATAAATTATGTAATTTATTAATGTTCGTTATTGTGCCATATCACAAGATCAACCAAATGAGATCTCTAAGATTCTCTCTCTTTCACTATTATCTTAATTTTCTTCTTTTGCAAGAGGAGGCTATATCCCAACCCAAGTTTCTATCACATTTAGAAATCACCAACAACAACCGCCACCACCACCACCACCAAAAACAACAACAACAAAACCTTATCACACTAAGTGAGGTCGGGTATATGGATCACCCGACGCCTGTCGTGTTTGAGCCATATTAAAGCTTTAACCAAACCCAACAAAAGGTCACATAGCTACACTTATCATTAGAACTTGGCAAGCTGTGGTCATTGATGAAAAATAAGAGAATGCAATTACGTAGTAAATATATTAGATAATCTTGTTAATAGATCAAGAAGAGATGTACAAGCTCAATATTGAGAAATAACAACAAAGGAATAAAACATAAGCAGTAGTAAATGATCAGACAGAGCTTTACATACCCCTAACGCTGATTTGCGTAAAGAAGATGAGCATATGTATGCTTTAACAAGCTTGTGGATTATCATATCAAAGGGTATTTTGATATCATCACTGTGACTCACCAGCCATGGATGACCTAAGCAAAAAATCAAGGTATAAGCAAGAAATTTATGGGATTATAAAATGAAAATGTTAATACAATACACAATCCATGGGAAATGGAACACATACTGAGAGCCTGAGCTGCAGTTAGTCTTTTCCGATAATCTTTATTCAACAGCCTCTTTACAAAATCTATCGCATCAGCCGATAAAGAAGGCCAAGGAGCTTCATCAAAACTTGGATCTGCCTTCAAGACAGCCCGGAATATGCCAGATTCTGTCCTGGCCCAAAAAGGTCGGCTTCCACATAAAAGTATATAAGCAATTACACCAATGCTCCACATATCTCCTTCTGTCCCATAAGATCTATGCAGAACTTCAGGAGCAACATAATATGCACTTCCAACAATATCATTTAACCTCTCATCTGTGAAAACTTATAATCATTAGCCCTGATTGTCTTATTTCTGTTGAAAAAGTAGGGAAAATCTAGAGAAGGCAATAGACCAGACCTGGCTTTACATAGTCAGACAGTCCAAAATCAATTGCCTTCAATGAGGAATTTTCATCCTCAGAAGCAAAGAGAAAATTCTGCAGCAGAAAAACAGCCTTCTTGATTAGAATGAAAACAATATAACATGCCAGAATGATTTTAGCTACACAAAACTGCTAAACTGCAACATCATTTGATTTATTAGTTTACTTCAACACAAACAGTTTTCATTCAGAATGGTTATTAACCTATAAAGAACAAGCATGCATAAAATAAACTCAAATTGCATGCATTCACTCAGTTACTCATTTCCTATCTGATTAATTTTACCAGTGAAACATTCATCAGCTTTATGAGCTAATTACCTCTGGCTTGAGATCACGGTGAACAACACCTTGCAGGTGACAGTAAGCTACAACACTTAATATCTGAGTCATAACAACTCTGGCATCCTCTTCCGAGTACTTTCCACCCCTATGGATCAGAATCATACATGTGCTAATTAGGTTGTTTTCAATGATGAAAACAGTAAAACAAGGAGACCAGAAGGCTTCTTTATAGTTTCTTCCAATTTTGTACACAGAAATATATAAATTGGAGTATAATGTCACCTGGAAAGAATCTTATCCAGCAGTTCCCCTCCTTTGCATAACCTGTATAGCACAAGATACAGAAACACATGAAATGAGCACCTTTTTATCGAGTCAATTAACAACTTTTTAACTACCTCCTTAATCAATACAATATCTCCAAACGATCAGCATTACAATCATAGTTTCTTGGAAGTATACTCAAGATATAAGGAAAGTCAAAGATCAATTTAAATCAAAAAAACAATCCATACATGACTAAGCTGATTGGATTTGGTATTATATTACTAATTTTTCAGCAGCATGGAAGATTTTGAGGATAATTTGAAACAAGGAAAAAGAAAGGTAATACAAACTTACTCCATAACTATATAAACATTTTCGTCATCTTCATAGGCTTCATAGAATTGCACCAGATTCTTATGCCCAGTTAGAGCTCGCAATATCTTTACTTCTCTCCTTACATCCTCTATAGCAATTGCTGTTGTCATCTGCCAAACATCGCCCAAATTCATAAGAATAAAGAACATATCACTAATTTTCATAATCAACAGCACAAGAAGAATCATAACCACAACTTTCACATAACACTGGAATCAAACAAATCCATGGAAGGCATTTCATTGAAAACAACAAATGGTGTAATCAATAAAAAAGGAAAAAATCATGCTGGCTGCTAGTCCTCTGAAATATCACAATCACATATAACCTACAATAATGGATGGACAGCTCTATTTGAAGAGACATAGAACATAATCATGGAACACACATGTCCACAAAACTATACAGATTATTCCAATAGCAACAATCCATCTTGAGTGAAGTAATACTAAAGTGACCAAAAAACCTAAAAGCTGCATCTTACTACTTCCATAGCATGATTTCACAAGAATACACAGATCACTTATCATAGCTGCAACTAAAACACAACTCAATTTTAAACAAAAAAAAATCATAAGATGTGGTATTAAAATAGAAACTCAAGAGAGATTGAAACATGAAAAAAAAGAACATATGAGACCTTAGATTTTGGAATGACTTTGACAGCAACATCATGACCCTTGAAGCTACCCTTCTTCCCCTTGGCAGCACAAGTGTAACCAAAATGGCCACGCCCCACTTCCTGTCCAAGCTCATAATGAGCCAAGAAGTTCTTGGAGAATCCAAAGCTCTTATCCAACCCAACCTCACACTCACTCCCTTCAGGGATAGAAGCCTCATTAGGCTTCACCGACCCATGTCGCCGGGCCAGCAAGGCCCGGATATGCTTCGCCGGCGAAGGAGGCGGAAACGGCCGCTTGAAGATGCGTAGAGGCGTTGAGCTCACACTGGAGTTCGCCGGCGAGTTCTTGAAGAAACTCGGCAAGGGACTTGGACTGAAGAATTGAAACTTGGAGGATTTTGTGCTGTGAGTAGATGGTGGCAGTGGAAGAATCTCGTTGGCATTTGGGAATTCTGGGTTTGCTGCTGCACCTTCATGATGTCTTGTGGTTTCAATGGGTTTTCCATGGCAGAGTCCCATGAATTCAGATACCCAGAAACAGTGTTGGCCTCAGTTCACAAAAAGAAGCAAAAGGGTAGCAAAAAGTTGAGATTTTTTTCAGATCAAGGGAAGTGGGTGAGTGAGGAATCAAATTGTTGAGGTTTTTTGTGAAGGTGTGTGGGAAAATTTGAAGAGGGTGGAAAAGGGTAGTTTGTGTTTTGGATTTTCTGGTGAATGGATCAGGACATGCATTTCCTGAGCCAAATTCACAGAAGAAAAAAAACACTGAGGTTTTGAGGTTGAGGTTTGAATTTGACTATATAATTTTGTTGAGGAAATGATCCAAAAAACTTGGAAATATTCACCTAGAGAGGAAGCAATCTGAGGCTAGAAGAGGGAAGGAATAAGAGTAGAAAACTAGGTTGAAAATTCCAACAGGAATGAAGGAGTGAAGGGGGAGAATAAAGGATGGGAAAGTGAGGCAAAGATGCTTAGCAGAGTCTGCAAGAAAAAGAAAAGAAACCAATCCTATTCCTTTTTCTGCTTTTTGTGAGTGAGTTTCTTTATTTTAATCTTTTAGTTTTTTTCTGCTACCTTGGTTAATGGTTAAGGGAGTTTTGTGTACAGAAATACACTTTATTGGGAGAGGGTGGTGTTGGTTTCTTCTCTTACAATAATGGTGAGTGGGGTTGGTTTTGGATCCTTCCAGTCTGTCCTCATTGATCCCAAAAAATACACTAGGGTGTATGGATTTCTATATGAGGAGAATGTAGTAAGGAGTTAAGGTATTCTATGCTCTGAAGTTTGACTTTCTTTTTCAGCCTTGAAAAATTGTCTTTCTATGCTTTTTTTTAGTATTTTCATGGTGGGTCTGTTCAGTAGCAAAAAAATAAATGGGTTGAGAGCTGAGCTGAGAAAATCTCAAGTTAAGGGAAAACTAAAGAAATACATGAGTGATTATATTATTAAATGCATGCATATACATGGTAAATTTTGATGTCGAAGGAAAATTGATTATAGAAGAAACTACTTCTAAATACTTTTAAGAAAACGGAGTACTTGAAAGTGAATTCAAACATACTATTAAACATGTTTGAAAACTATTTTATAATTGATTTTAAGGAAGGAAAAAAGTTCGGTAAATTAAGTAGTTTGGAAATTGAATAATAGTCGTTAGTGTTCCTTAAATTTATGAAGTTAACAAATCTGAATCGTCTCATTTTGATCGGCCGGTTCAAATGTAAAGACATGTATACCGTTTGGTTTTGATAAAAAATATGAGTTGGCCGATCTCAAATTTCTTAAATACTTCTTAAATACGTTAATGAAGAGTGTATTTGGGTGCATGAGTCCAAACCCGAGTTGTTTTGAGTTTATGTAAGTTGATTCAAATATGGTATAATAATTCCTTATAAACACACTGATTTGATAGTTGTTTTCATGGCATTACTTTTCAAAGTTATCATGTCACAGAGAGAGAGATTGAAACCTGATGAGTCTGCTAAATTTTTTAATTGCTGGAGTATTACTTAAACCTTAACATGTACTCCCTCCGGTCCTATTTATAAGCATGAAAGAGAAGAAAAATCTTGGTCCTTTTTATAAGAACCAAATGAAAGTTTGAGCTATATTAATTAATTTTTTCCAATGATGCCCTTATTAATTATAACTTGTAAAATGTGTCTCATTAATTATTCTCTTTCTTTTCCACTTTCCAACAATAATAACAAAGGGTAATTTTGGAAGTTCATTTTAATTTAAGACAAATTTAATGCATTTTATCTAGTTTAACTACATTTCTTAAACTATGTGATTTTTTTTTTTGTTGCTTATAAATAGGACCGGAGGGAGTAAGAAGCACCAGTGGAATGTTCTAAAAGCACGGAAGGAGAAATGCTAGAAAACTAGAGAATACTAATCATGAAGTTAAGACAACCAATATAGAATTTGTTTTGGCTTATAAAAAGGGAGGAGGCATGTGACAAGCCTGGAAAATTTGCTGAAATCAAAACTTTCTAGTAAAATTATCCGTCTCTCAAAAAATTTACAGTTACTTTACCAGTTAATAATGATTGTTAGTTAACAGAGTGTATAAGTTATTTAACTATTGGTCGTTATTACTACTAACTTATTAGTATCAAATAATTGCATTAAGCCATTTGAATATCTTGCTGACTAATAGGAGTAATTAAGACATCGTTGAATAGCATAAAAAAGTGTGAAAAACTTGGTGACCAAGAATCTCTTTTCCAACATATACTTTTTTCCAAGTACTATGTTTTTTGTTTCCAACATAATACTTAAATCTTATAAGCAAAAGAAAAATTATTGTTGCATTTCAGAATTTAATTTCGAATAGGTATGTTTGTGGCAATGCACATTACTTGATATTCAAAACCATCACAAATTGCGTATGTTGAATGAATGTCACTGCTGCTGCGTTTATATCTATATCCCTTTCTGCATACATGCATGGGCTGTCCTCCACCAATATTCATCCGGATCTGCTCTCTCCCATTTGATCTCTCTTTTTCCTTCCTCATCCTTCCATGAAATCTTATTTTTCCTTAGTCTTTCACATTTTCCCTGCCACATTCATCTTCAATTTCTTCTTAATTAGCCTGCCTATTTCCTCTATTATAGATTTATAGTCTTGTTATGGTCATAGTTGTTGGCTTCTTTAGCTTAGAAATAGCTACAACATGCACAGGCATAGTCGATGGACTGGAAAAAATTGAATTTGTGACAGAAAAATTAGTTCATCAAATTTTCACTTCAGAGTTGACACATGCTCACTCTCAAAATTCAACATTTCCCAATCTCATAATGGCTTGGTCCATTGCAAGCTAGCTTTTAATTTTTATCTCTCATCAGTCTCTTAGAAAGTCCAAGCTGAAAACAATCAAAATGTACAGCCTGCATTCTTCTTTTAGAGACTAAGGGCATGTTTGATAGCAGTTTTAGTTTTCAGTTTTTAAAACAGTTTTCAGAAACAATTTTTAAAAACAGTTTTCAGAAGAAGAAAATATTTTGAATGACATGTTTTCGAACATTTAGAAAACTGATATCTGAAAACTAAAAACTGAAACTGAAAACATCTTTTACCTGTTTTGGTTTTTTAGTTTTAAAAACTGAAAATGAGAAATGTTTTCAAAAACAGTTTTCGAAAACAAGTCGTACCAAACAGTAAACAAACAGACCCTAATATATAGCATCAGCTTTCATTCCTATGAAAAAGATACAATGGTTAACGGTGTCTAGTCTATAATTAATTACCTTTCAAGCTGTCGACATCAATTTTTTTATGATCATAATCAAGCTACATTGCATGTCCACACCACAAAACAAAAGCACATATTGTCATCTTGTCTTCTTGTGAGGGGAAATTTTCAAGCTTGTTTAATTTCCTTGCACTATGTTTTTCTAAAGCTTCTTGCCATTATTTGCACAAAAGCTTCCCATACCATTTCCATTTCATTACATGTTATGGGACTTCTTACACCCTATTCCGTATTGCAAAGGGAACATATACATTACCCACCACATCTGCCATGTACCTATACCAACTGATTTATTCACCTACCAAAGCCAAAAGCTAGTTAGTTTTGTTAGTTAATTTCAAGTTCTGCAACCCCTGTTGACTATAAATATGATATAATCAATTGCATCATAGTTGAAACTTGAAATAGGAAGTTATTTTTTACTTTATTAAACTTTAATTTTAAACGGACCTTACATGGCGAAAAAATATATTCAACTAAACAATAACCACCATGGTCTCAAAATGCATGTGTCTCTACTCACATGTAGCTAGCTACATTAGATCTAACATCAAAGTTGGTGCAACTACTTTAAGTTCCTACATAAAGACTTGAGAAGGATCAGTTGACAACAAGGTAGAGAAAGAAGAAAAAACAACCGCAGGCATAAAATCTTCAAAGATCATAGACAAGCTAGCATTGCCTTTGAGCATCACTTTACCCTTGCAAACTTTAATTGTCTCCTACTATAATTAGTGATTTGAGATTTCCTTTTTTCTTTTTTGATAATGATTTGAGATTTCTTTGCACTCAATCAACTTTTATACTATTATGAGGAAGTTTTATTTACCCTTAATATGCATACTAGCTATATTTTGAGTTCTTTCTGATGCGCATGTCAGGTGCATTCAAATTAAAAAAAAAAAAAAGTCTACATATACATAATGGAAAGTGATGGTGAAATTAAAATTACGGTAATGGAAAGATGTAAACCTTAATATAAATATATATATATATATATAAATACTTATTATATAACATCCAATTATCTTCATTGCCCAATTTTTTTTGGTGTTTGTTTTGGTATATATATACGATGCTTGTATGCTTGACGGGTGATAATCATGCGATATTTTTTTTTATACAAAAATCTCAAATTCAAGACCGTACTTAATGGAATCAAACATGCCATATTACTCGAACTTATATAACTAGTCGTTGATTGGTATGTTTCATCAACTCCATTATAATGTGTATTAATTAAATAGTGCGGATACGTGAATCCTGGAGTTTCGTAATATACATCTGTCATATGTGTTTAGTGGCGATTTGAAAATTGACACTAAATGCGAAGGGTTAAAAATAAGTGTTTAACCGGGTTTAAAACTGTCACAATTGAACACGCAATTTTATGACAAATTGTTTAGTATTTCTCAATCACCGAAGAGCATATTTTATTTAAAATACTTTACAGATTGTGGCGGTCAGAAGCCGCCTCTGACCACCACAATTGGTGGTCGTCGGATCACCATATATGAATCAAACATTATCCTTAATTAAATTCTCAAAAAAATGTATATAATGATAACTAACAAACTTTTCTGATATGGTATTTTTTTTGTTAGTCCAATTTTCTGATGTGTATTAAATTATTTATATCAAGCATCAGATGCACTTTTGTAGTTTTGTTTCTTTTTTGTGGGACGGGCTCTCTGAATGACCCAAAGCTTGCTTTTTATAACATTTAAATTCCATGTTCGCCATTTCTTGACTCAGCATTCAGCAACATATTGGGATTTGGGTTTAACACCCCACCCATTAGGCCCCCCGCCCCACCTTGGGGGGCGAAATTACCAGAAAACCAGTTGATTAAAAACGGTAAATGATTACCCGACTCTATAACGGGTAATCATTTACCGATCGTGTTTAAAACATATAAACACGACAGTTTGGGTTTTGAAACCCATTATTTCAAAACCCAAATTTCCCTCCCTCAATCGCATCCTCTCTCAAAGCTCGGTTCCACCACTTCAATCATCTCAAAGGTCGGTTCTAATCATCATCAAAGCTCCCACAAAGACCCATTCCATTACATTCAAAAGGTAAGTTTTGATTTCAATGATTTTCACATTTGAAGTTTGAATTAGGTCAATGGTTGAACACTAGGGTAGTTGATTGATGATTAGAGGTAGGTTTTGTTGTGTTTTGTTGCCTGAAATTCCATGAAACGAGTACGGGCACGAGTGGGGTGCATTTGGGTCTGTTTCTGGGTTTACTGTAATATCGGAAAATCAATTTTCGATATGATAATGGAAAATGATTTTCCGATATGGTAATGGAAAATGATTTTCCGATATGACAGTATGACAGTGCAGACTTCCAAAATTTATTTCCAATATTTAACCATGGCATGTATTTAGCTTCCAGGATTACTTTGCTGATTTGTTGAGAATTGGAAAAGATCAAGATAGATTTGATGTGTTGTGATTAGGAAAGTTGTTTATTGTTTATTGTTTATTGGAAAAGATTAAGCGCTCAAATCATATGCTTCATGTGTTGTAATTAGGAAAGTTGTTTATTGTTTTTGTTTGCTTGTGATGATGGTTGCTTGACCTTAACACAGCTAGAAATTTAATTTAATCACATTCACATGCAAACTAACAACTAATTCTCTATATTTTCCTTTTCCTATGGTTAGTTGCTAAACGATTGATTGGAAATTTCCTGATTAAGTTAAAAAATGACTCAAATGATATGCTCATATGTGAAAATGCTTTACTTATTATGACAAGTATTGTTAAATTTGTTTGTTTTGCACAGATAGCGAGAATGAAGGGCGGGAGGAAGAGGTCACGACATGCTTCTACTAGTGAGGATCCAGCGGATCGACACGAGCGCTTGCATGCTTCTACCAGGCGCGGCGACCATATTGCAGCCACTCAGGCGGTAGAGGCTTCAGCTCCGTCTCCATCCCCATCTGCTACTCCGGTCGAGGCTCCGTTAGCTACCCCGGCTCCATCTGCTACTCCGGTCGGGGCTCCGTCAGCTACCCCCGCTCCGTCTGCTACTAGGGCTCCGGCTGAGCTGGACCCTGCTCCGTTGTCTCCGATGGCTGAGTTACCTCGTCAGGAGACATCTTCTTCTGAGCCTAGTGGCGAGGAGTCTTCTTCTTCTTCTGAGCTTAGTGGTGAGGAGGAGGAGCCTCTTATTCTGCAGGAGGAGATTGATGCTGCTGATGTTATGCCAGATGTGGTGCCAGAGGGCGGTGCAGAGGGCGGTGCGGATGACGACCTCATCCAGAGGGTGGCACCGTTTCCCGGGGGGCCTGAGGATCTGTCGCTTCTTGCGCATTATCCTGACCACAAGGCTCCTTGGACGTGGCAGGCACTTCTTCGCACAGACCCGCGGTACGTGGACCGTCGGACATTGAGGGTGGCCACTGTTGGGGGGAAGGTATGGAACCTCCCCTGTGATGGCGATTCAGAGGCCCACACACATGTGCGACAGCTGCTGCAGCAGATGGGTTTGTATCACCTGCCTTGGTGCGGGTTACCGGAGACAGACCCAGCTGTCGTACTGGCCCTTGTTGAGAGATGGCATGAGGAGACGAGTAGCTTCCACATGTCGTTCGGGGAGATGACTATCACCCTGGACGATGTGTCTGCTCTTCTCCATCTTCCCACAGGGTCGAGGTTCTACACTCCGGGCAGAGGGGAGCGAGACGAGGTTGCAGCGCTCTGCGCCCAGCTCCTGGGAGGATCTGTTGCTGCTTATCTGGCTGAGTTTGAGGCGGCAGGTGGCCAGAACATTCGGTTCATTACTCTGAAGACCATGTACACGTCTGCTATGGATGGTATGTCTTAATAATTACTTTATTAAGTTGTATTTATTTTTAGAGTATTATTAATAACTGTTAACTTAATTCATTTCATTGTAGGGGGACGCTATGAGGATGCTGCTAGGATCTGGCTGGTGAACCAGCTTGGTGCCACCCTCTTTGCCAGCAAGAGTGGTGGTTACCACACTACTGTCTACTGGATCGGGATGCTTGAGGACCTCGGTCGCGTGTCGGAGTACGCGTGGGGTGCGATTGCGCTGGCTTCGTTGTACGAACAGCTGAGTCGTGCATCCCGCAGGAAGACAGCGCAGATCGGTGGGTTCACCTCCCTCGTGCTGTCATGGGCGTATGAGTACATATCCAGCAGCGTCATTATCAGGACGGAGGTCCCCGGCTACACACAGGACCAGCCTAGGGCGCAGCGGTGGTCCACGTCTCGGATCGCGCATTCCGGACTCGATGAGAGACGAGTCATGCTCGATGAGCTTACAGTGGATGATATCACATGGACCTCTTTTGAGGACCATCGAGATGTTCGACCGCGGGATCCCAGGGCCCTCTATTCCGGCTACATCCGGACACCTTACGGCCGGTCTGTGAGCCGACATCTACCAGAGCGGGTTATGCGCCAGTTTGGCTTCATACAGGACATCCCTCGACACCCCTCTGAGATCCAGACGACGGGGTCCCTTGCTGAGACCACAGATGCTGCCTATGCTGAGTTTGAGCCGCACCTCCGCCCTCAGGGGATACCTGCTACATATCCGGGAGAGGCGGTGGAGGGTTACATGAGGTGGTATAGCAGAGTGTCACATGTGTTCATCATCCCTGAGGATAGGAGGGAGGAGCTTAGTGCCGTGGTAAGTTTGGATTCTAAACTTGTATATTATTTTTATTCATTCAATTGTGATTTTTGTTAATGAAATTATTTTTGTATATTATTTTTATGCAGTCTGCCATACGTAGGGGTGTGGAGTTTTTGGAGCAGTCCCTGGAGGTGCCAGGTGCTCTTGCTCTAGGGACACAGCCCCGGATCCTCACGGAGAGGGCGCTCGATCTCTTTTGACGGAGTTCCTTCGTTGGTACCCAGGGAGTTGCCTTTTCTGCTATTCGAGGAGCCGCAGCTGCGGGAGGCAGAGCTCGTGGAGGCAGAGCTCGTGGAGGCAGACCCCGTGGAGGCGAAGCTCGTGGAGGCAGTGCTCGTGGAGAGGGTGATCCTGGAGAGGGTGTTCGTGGAGGTCGAGCTCGTGGACCCAGAGGTCGCAGGGGGCGGGGTCGGGGAGAGTGATTTTATTACACTTGTTATGTGGGATCCATTATTATGTATATGTTAGGACTTTTTATGTTATGTTATGACTCTTGCCTCGTTTTATTTACATGTGTTATATTTTTAGTCTTAATATTATGACTCTTATAATGAAAAAAACAGAAACAACGACAACATATAAATAATTCAAAGCATGTAATAATCCATGACAATAAGTTAAACGGTTACACAACCAAATTAAACATAAGCAACACCGAAAACAAAATTATTCCTCTGTGATATCGATGAAGTCATGGGGTCCGCAATCTTTTGGGAATACCTTCACTAGGTTGGGCAATGTTATATTAAGATAACAAACAGTTCCTCTAGGTGCAAACACAGCAACCTGCATGTGAAATGTATACTTTAATTAAACCATGCTTAACTGTCCAAAAAATGAAGCAAGTTTCATGTTTAGGTTTCAGACCTTTTGGAGAACGAGAACAGATCCAACAGTTATGTCATTCGCAAATTCACTGTGAGTAAATGCCTTGCGGTGGATGCTAGCATCAACAGTCTACCAGCGTAATTGTGGCCAACTAGTGACTCAGCTGCGAGATGGATGTGTCTACCGTCCATCACCTTCAACCACCAACCTTTATCATCTTTCGTACGTCGTCCTTTTAGCCTAAAAGGACAACCTGTCTTTTGTGTTGACGTTCCTTCAACAAGATCCGGTTCTCTGTAGGGAATATACGCACCATGCTTCTCACACCCCAGAATGACATATTCTTTTCTTCCCTTCGCACCACTATCAGACTTTGTTGTCACCAAAACAAAATTATTTGCCATAGAAATGTCGCGAACCCATTTCATAAGATCATCTTTCAAAGGGAAACGCTGTTTCAGGATAAACAAGGCATAAGGCATAAAACAAGGCATAAACAAAGCAAACAAAGCATGCAAAAATTTGTGCAATGAGTACCTGATCAGTATGATACAAATGAGAGACATCTATAGATATAATCGGAGGTTCAGCTAGTGATGGTTGTTCCTTTGGATTATCATTTTCCAATCCAGCAGCATGTATCAATTGTGATTCACCAAAGAAAAAGGACTCTGTCATCCCTGGAACACAAACGGTAAATCAATAACCGACCCTATAACGGTAAATCAAATTCCGGTATAATAACGGTAAATCATAATCCGATACATTAACGGCAATTCATTTACCGATTCGATTCACGATTCAGCAGCCTAAATTACCAACTTAACTAACTAAACTAACTACTTAAACTAACAACTAACTACTTAAACTAACTATAAATAAAGTACCAAAGCTAACACCACTTACCAGAAGTTAAAAGCTTTCCCTTGGTGGTGGTGGTGGTGGTGGTGGAAATGTGGAGATGGTGGTGGTGGTGGGAAGGTGAAATGTGAGGGAGGAGTGGAGTAATGGTAGAATAAGGTAGTTTGGGCGAGTTATGGGGGGCTGGTGGGGGGTTGTTGGAGGGAGGAGTAATGGTGGAGGGGTTGGTGGAGGGAGGAGTAATGGTGAAAAGGTGATCAAACTGCCAGATTACCAATCGGTAAATGATATACCGATATCAATATAAGAATCGGTTAATGATTAACCGATATTGTTCTTCGTGTTCTGGGTAATGGGATAAAGGTGTTCATACTGAGGAACAATAACGGTAAATCATTTACCGATTGTTATTTTGACATCGGCAAATCATTTACCGATGGGTAGTTTTGGAATAAAAAAAAATGCTGGGGCGCGTAGCCTAAAGGGTGGGGTGCCAAACCCAAATCCCCAACATATTTATAAAGTTAAGGGGAATAGTATATATTCCATTAGCACAAAGCCTTTACTCCTTTCTTTTCTTTCCCTTTTTTTTTTGTCCATTTTCTATTTAAAAAATCAAACCTTTCAATTACTATTCTATTTATATTTTTTTCATGTTTGGAAAACGAGGTTCGAGAAATTGGAAGAAGCCTCACTTATTTATTTATTTTTTCATGTTTGAAATGCATGTTTTCGATGAGGGGTAACTAAGGAACTCAGCCAATCACAGCCTTCAAATTCCGGCAGCATGTATAACACGAATTTAGATGCTCCATTTCCGATATATAGTCAGCTTTGACCACATTCTTCTGCATAAATAACTAGATATAATATGTTTGAAGTGTAGAGTTTTTCAGTAATATTATTGAAGTTTCTATAAGTTTACATTTAAAAATGAATACTACAATAATCTTATATATGTATAACACTTATGTGTTAATGTTAATCCTCTTAAATTATTTCAAAAAAAAAATCATCTCAAATTATCTAATCCCAATAAGTACGGTTTGGCACTAAGTTGTCTGCGATTTTTATCATGTTTAGACTTTTCTATGGTTTTCCTTTAGGTGTGGCTCTATTTTGTTTCTTAGGTTTGTTGTATTTCCTTGTTCACTTGGTTTAGAGACCGCAACCTTTCTAAGCTGAGCTTGTGGGTCCGTTGCAAGGTAGTTTCATTTCTGAGCGCGGAATTGAAAATACTTTTATGATCCTTGTTATGAAATTTGAAGCATAGTTAATGACCATTCTTCAAGGGCTCTTAATTTGCAAGGAAGCTTGTTTTAGTAGCATTATTGTCTTCTCTAATTCTATGTTAGCTATCGATCTTATTACTAAGGAGGTGGATATGTTGCATCATTATATATAGTGTTATCTTGAGACGTATTAAGTCATTGTTAGTTAAACTTTCTTGAAAAGTTTCATTTAAGCACATTCTTTATAAGGGGAATGTCTAGCGAATGCTCTTGATAAGTTGGGAGCTCAAGCAGCTTTTGAGCTTGTGGTTTATTGCTCCTCTCCTGTTAGAATTACTGAATTGCTTTCTTCATATGATCTAGGGGGTTACTTCTTGGAGTCCTTAGCTTTTATAAAAATAAAAATTCATTCCTCTTTCAACGCATTTTACCATAATTACTTTTACCAAAGTGAATTTTATTTAAAATCAATTATTACTATCCTCATCTAAACACATGATTGACCTATGTACCCTAAAAAAAACACATGATTGACCAATTGAGAGATCCATTATTACCCCGCGGAACCGCGTTTGATTCTTTATGAAGGAAAGTGCTTTTCGTTGTGTTTCTCAATCCAGGTTTGACTATCTTTCTTTGAGTTCTTCTTCATATTCAATAGTTTAATACAAAATCTCTTGTATTTATATTAGCCAAAGCTTTTTAGAGCACTTCCTTAATTCTAACTGTGTGTAGTGTAATGTGGCCTTCACATTTAAAAGTAAAATATTCTCCTAACCATGCATGAGAATATATATATTATCTTTAGTAAACTCTTTCCGGGCCACTAGATATATAGATGATGCCCAAAACATTAGGGAAAGGTGAAATACTCCAATCCAATAGTGTCCCTTTATCTTAGTGGATGTTTTTCTTTTTTCTTTTTTAGCATGACTAAATTAAAGAAATTCTAATTCTTTGATGCCCTCCTTTTCTTTATGTTCGTTCTTCTTCCTTCTTTCCCTTCAAGGTTATAGAATAAAGCTGAGTTATAGAAATGGGAGAAGAAGAATAGAAGTTAGTGTCAGATTTACACTTAGTGTTAAGTGTTGGCAGTTTTTGATAAGCTAATTTAATAACTATTGAGAATTCTTAAATGTGAATAACACATAAAAATAAAAATAAAAAATAAAGTCTCACATTGAATATAAATAAGAGTTGAATAATTTATAAGTAAAATCACTCATGCACGCCTAACCTTAAAGTTTTGGGTGAAAGATGTAGTATAATTCACTAATATAGATAACTCATCATTCAATGTGGTTATAAAAAAAATATTCACGTCTCATCTTATGCCATAATGTGAGGTATACCATCCCTCACACCAATAAAAAAAACCTTATAGATAGGTATTTTTAGAAGCTAATTTAAGACCCTGTTTGGAAGAGTTTATTTTAAAGCAAATATTTGAGAGGCTTGTGTAAATATAGATTATGCTCTACCCATAATTAAGTCATTTTGAGCTTATTTTCATAAGTTGTTCAGATTATTTTATGATTACCTATAACTTATTTTCACCTTATTTCAATTAGTTTCTCAAATTAACTTGTTGTTTGTGATAGACACTTAATTTAATTTAGTTATTTACTGAAACGCATCTTGAGTGGCTATTGACAAAATGTCAAAACAACTTATACACAGTACGCTACTTTTATAAGGTTACTCATAAACACTTATGATATAAAATAAGCTTAAATGAGCGTTAGGAAATAACAAAATTGAAAAGAAAGAAAATAAGCATAACCGCAATCAGCAACACAATTATTATATGGTTTTTTTAACAAATATTTGACCAAGTTTGTTATAATGCCCTCATCTGGTAATAAAGCTGAACCATTTTATCTTTGTTGAGATATGATTGATGTAATATAAGATTTTATTAATTTTAATTTTGGTGGTCTTTTTTACTTAGTAAAAAAATTAGGGACATTTTTTACTTAGTGAATTTATTTTTTTGGCTTAAAACCCTTGCTTGGGTGGCCTTGCCCTTATGCCGGCCATGGCTTGAAGCCTTTGTATATAGCATTGGACTCTCTCATTCTTCACCATGCTAGGCAATGGGAGACTTCTCCAATATGTTTTTTAACATCTTTCTGTTGGGAGAGTCACAGCGATGACCCATGGGTCAAGGCCTAGGTGAGACACCAATGAGATCTTGGACACCACATCTTAACCAAAAACCTTAAGACATTAGGTTTATGGGTCCATCTCCTTATAAACTCCCCCTCTTGCCCTGACTTCTTCGATGTGAGATTTAACTCTAACACTTGATTCCAACACTTTCTTCCTTTATCATCAACATTAACATTGTGGGACTTACATTGTAATCAATCCCAACAATGAGCTCAATCAAACATGTTCATAATTAATCTATACAGAGAAGCACTTAAGAGAGCCAAAGAGTTGCTTTAAAGTGTTAGTATTATAAAAATAGAGATAAGCTTATGTGAGCATGCAAGAACATGGTCATGAAGATGAAAATCCGGATGAAGACATTGTAACAAACTTGGTCAAATATTTGTTAAAAAAACCAAATAATTTTCAAGAATCCAATGGCTCTTCGCGCTAATCACGACATATGTTTAGCTACTTATGATATGATGATTTTTCTCTCTCTCTTTCTAAGTTGGCAAAAGTGTCTAATTGGGGGTTGTCAAACTTTTCAATTTGAAGTTGTTGAGAGAGGAGGACAAAGTGGGAGTGGTGGGAAATGAGAATGCCTCGAGGGATGTTATTAACTGGGGTGCATATCACGGTTAATTATTAATCAATACTATAAGCTTTCTCTAAGCTGGCTAGCAAACTTCCAAATGGGGTGTGAAAAGTTGAGTACCATTCCATTTTTTAGTGAAAAAATAATTGGGTTGTTTTCTTCTGGCCGTGGGTTTGTTGTGGAGGATGCAGACAATGCCTAGTGTTACTTAAATGGAGTATATTATAGTATTAATCAATTTGGGTTATCTACTTTAAGGTGTGTATTGTCAGTGCATATATTATTGATATTGATTAGGACGTTGAAACTTGAAGCCTCAAATTTACTTTGATTAGCTTTTAGTACAGAAATACCATAATAGCACTTCAGTGAGAATGGATTTTGGGAGGCTTGGCCCCACTTTATCTTCATCATGGTGTATCAAGTAGGTGACCCACCATAAGAGAGTTCTCATGTTACACCAAAAATACTTGGAATTGCTCTGACCACTGACCACTGAATTAGAGAAGAATAGAGGGAAATGGAAGAAAGGGACACCCATTTGGTTGTTTTTGATCATTGAGGAAGACCAAGGCATTAGGTTGTTTCTTTTCCCCACTCTCTTATTACTCTTTTCTCTTCTATTAGTTGCATGAGTTTAACAACTATGTATTGTCTCTATAATGTCAAAAATATACGGAAAATAAAATTCAATTAAATGTCGACTCAATTGGTAAGAATATATCACTTTTACTCATAAAATTGTGTGTTCAATTCTCATTATTGATGTGAATGTTGTATTAATGAACAATTTATAAATATCTTTGTAAGTTTTTTTTATAGGCTTACGTTAGTTGTTAATTGTTAGTAAATTATTTTCTTCGCCAGGATTCGAACCCTGACCATTCACAATGCAAATCCCTTCATTCCCTTAGCTTACCAAGCGAGCTACCCTTTCCTCCCAAATATCTTTGTAAGTGATTTGTGATCTCCGAAAATACGTCCTAACCCATGGTGATGACAAGTACCGAATGTACCCAAATTTTTATAACCCTAAAGACATAAAACACATATAATACTAATTGAATTAGTTTAAGTGAGTGATGATCGGCAAACACATGTCAAAGATTGGTGATTGGAATCTCTGACAATTTCTGGGGCAAAAGATTGTGCTTTACAGAACTTTATTAGGGATTGGAGAATCTCTGGCAATACCTTCTTCCCAAAGTGAAACTTTGATGTTCTCTTTTATTTTGATACTATTCTTCTATCCTTTTCTTGCTAGTCTTGTTCCGGATAAATTACTATACCACTTAGTAATGTGGACCCACGAACCCAATGGGGAGGCCCAGCCCAATACCAATACGGGCCCATTTACGATTCTTAGCTTTGCTTTAGTGCTGAAGGTTGGGTTAATTCGTTTCTTTGTCTACACAAAAGTGACGGTTATTGACCCAAAAAAAAGTGACGTTTGACTTTTGCAAAACGGAGAGTGGCTAGGAACGGTTAAAACTTTGCTGTTGCTTGATGTGATTCCAATGAGTTGTGATAGGTAGACAATTTTAGTAATAAATCTTAGATCTTAGACACCTAAAACATGCGGAGAAATGAATGATGAAGAGAGACTTAAATCACATCATACCTTCTTAACTAATGTCGAGACTTAAGACCTGTAATTAAATAATGTCGAGATTTCTCTGGGGTGGTTTAGATGAGGTGAGAAAAATTCATTGGGTCAGTTGGGAGCAAGTGTGCAGACCAAGAGCGGAGGGTGGACTTGATGTGAAAATTTTGGAGGTTTTCAATAAAGCTTTGCTAGGAAAATGGAGATGGAGAATGCTTCATGAAAAGGACCAGCTTTGGCGTAAAATACTATTTGCCAAATATGAGAACAATCAGAGGTCAAATACTTCTATTTGGTGGAAGGATTTAAATGATATATGTGTTGGAGCTACTGCTGGTTTCTGGTTTGAGAACTGTTTGAATCGTAGGCTAGGGGAGGGAGATGATACTCTTTTCTGGGTGGATGAATGGTTGGGAGTAGGTACTTTTAAAGTTAAATTCCCTGCATTGTTTGCATTGTCTACTCAGCAAGATAAGAAGGTAATTGAGATGGGTTCGTGGGGTGACAATGGTTGGGTTTGGACTTTTAGTTGGTCTGGAAATTTGCAGGGAGAAACTCAATGCCAGTTTGAAGCCTTGAATAAAATCATTTCAAGTTTTAATCCGGTGAGGGGAAGGAGGGATGCTTGGGTATGGGTTAAAGAGAGTGAAGGCCGATTTTCAGTGAGTTCAGCGTATGAGGCTATTATTGATCATCATCCAGAATTGGAGGAGGAGGCTTTTAAATGTTTGTGGAAGATTTCAGCTCCCTCTAATGCTATTGCCTTGGGATGACGCGTTTTACTTGATAAGATTGCATCAAAAACTAATTTATTCAAGAGGAATGTTCTTGTTGGTGAGGTGCTTTGTTCTTTATGCTCTAGTGCTGCTGAATCTACCTTCCATCTATTTTTTTTCTTGTGCATGCTCTTCGCAGGTCTGGTCCCTCGTGTTGAAATGGCTGGGTTTTAAATTTGTTTTCCCTGGCTCTTCGCTGGATCACTTCAATCAATTTGTGGGTGCTATGTGTTGTTCAAATAAAACAGGTCTTGCATTAATCTGGCTGGCAGTGATTTTCCAGATTTGGAATGGAAGAAATGGTGCAATTTTCAGGGGAGTTTCCTTTGATTCTACTGCTGTCTTTGATATGATTCAACATAAGGCTTGGGAATGGTTAAGAGCTAAAAATAGGATGTTCCTTCATGCCTATTCAGAGTGGCTCTTGGAGCCTTTGGCTTGTCTTTCTGATATGTAACTACTTGATTTGGGCTGCTGGTTTTGAGTATGTGGTTGCTGGTATTGTATTTTGATTGAGGAGGTGGATGGGGTGCTGTGTTGATTTATGAAGGAATTTTCCTTAGGTGCTGGAGTTTTGACTTTTTCGAGTATCTATGTTGGTTATCCTTGTCCACAGCTTGGTCTTGGTGCTCTTGTTTTGGGTGGGTTTCTTGTATTTGCTCTTCATGGAATTCCCTTTGATCTTAGAAAATAGTACTCTTTTTCCTTCACTAGGTTTTTCCAAGGGGGTTTTTCCTAGTAAGGTTTTAATGAGGCTATTTTCTTTGATCTTTTCCATGTAGTTGTAGGGGTGAGTTTTTGTGTGTGTGACTTGAGGCTTTGTAGGCACTATTTTATTATCTCTACACTTTGCTAGTTTTCTCCTTTTCTTCCTCTTTATGTATTGGGATTGAAGTACCACTTGTACTTTCTTTCAATATATTTTTCATTGCTTATCAAAAAAAAAAATACCTTCTTAACTAGACTCATTATTGGATCGTTGTCAACATTGAGCAAAATACTTAATTTGATTATCTTTACGATTTTAGGGACCTAAATCATATTTAAGCAAAAAAAAATTTAGAAAAAAAGGAAACCCCAGCGAAAATGCGGAGGATGCTAGGAGTTGGAGTCTTCGGTCTTCACCCGTTTGGATGTCGTTGGTACTTGGTTTCACTCGTTTTTTTTTTTTGCTTGTGTTTCTCTGCAGCTTCTCTCTTTTCTCTTTCCTTCACATTTTCCTCATCTTCCACTATTATATGTTCGTTGCTCCAACCTTTTATTACATTCTTCAGCTGCTTCTGCCTTTTCTGATCGGTGAGTTTCTCTGTTCTTCCATTCAGCTGTACTTCATCACCATGTTCTACTGTTTGGGTTTTTTTTTTTTTTGGGTTGCCACAATCATTTCATTCTGTTAAGATTTTAGCTTTGACTGGTAAATTTGCTTGCCCACATGAGCAAACAGGTTGATGAAGTGATTTAAAGCATGTTCGTTGGCAACATGAGTGTACATTTTTTTATAAGCCAATAAGTAATAGAACTCATTTTTGGGTTTATGCCATGTAGCTTTCTTTCTTTGTTAATTATTTATTCTTCAGCAATAGTTACCAGAAACAAATACTATTATTCCCTTGTTGCTTCTCAACTAAGCATTTCTATGCATCAGAAAGTAGAAAGCCTAGGACACAATCCAAAAAGAGTAACAAGGGGGAATATAATTTATAACTATGAACATTCTTTCTAGGAATTAATACATCTGTTAGAGTTGTATGCGTAGGAAAAGCATGTAAAACAAAGAATATTTCCTTTCTTGTTTGATTTATAAAACTAAGCCTTCTATAACATAATGTTTTTGTCTATGGACTCTTTTCAACTAAAATTTGAACTCATAATTAAGAACATCTAGAGCATTTGAAAGCATATTTCGTTTCCTTTCATCAGTTCATGCAAGTAGTGTGTATATTGTTTCTGAATTATCCTTAGATATTTACATTGACCATCTGAAAACATTTGATAAGGTTGAAATTCATCTGAAATCTATATGATATATTTAACAACCATCTTAACAATCTTTTCATGTTTATTTGCTGGGTATTACAGAGCTATGATGAAGGACTTGTCTTAAAGAGCGTAGTCTTTTGCTGTTCATAAGCAATGGTTGCAGAATCATGGTTCCACAGACTGTGGAGGATTCCTCAGAAGTTTGGTGCTGATTCCCCGAGAATTTCAATATCCTCATTTGAAATAGGAAGCTTGATGTTGAAGGTGGTTAATTTATGGCAATCATTGAGTGATAAACAGATTTTTAAATTGAGAAAGGAGATCACCAATTCATTTGGCATAAGAAAGCTTGTTTCTGGTGATGAGTATTTCATTAACCGTTTGATCTGTGCAGAGTTACATGAGAATTTGGCACATGTGGCTGACTCTGTGGCTTGGCATGGGAAGAAATGCAGCGATCCGATTTTGAAAGGTTTTGAGAAGGCCTTTAAAAAATTTATCACTATGGGTGATGATCAATATGGGTGGGAATTCCATGGCGAGGTGATGGAGAAAAATATTAAAAAGATGGAAGGATTTATATCAAGTAATGGAAGTCTGTTTGAAGCGTTAGTGGAGCAAAATCCTATAAGATTGACGGATAATGGTGAGTCAGGTGTGTTAAAATCAATTGCGTATCAGAAGATCTATAGATGGAAGAGACAAGAGGTGAAGCGCTTGAAGAATATTTCTCTGTGGACCAGGACATATGATTACACAATAAATCTTTTAGCAAGATCGTTATTCACAATATACCGAAAGATTAACCATGTATTCGGAATTCACGAGATGGTACATCTTGGTGGAAGTGTCTTAAATTCAGATTTAACTTACAGAAGTCAATCGATTTCTGCATTATTGCAATCTTTATCCCACCCACTACAAAATATACTTCCACCGAAAACCCTTGGTGCTGCTGCTTTAGCACTGCACTATGCAAATATCATCATAGTGATTGAGAAGCTGTCAGCTTCTCCGCACTCGATCAGTCTTGAGGCAAGGGAAGACCTGTACAACATGTTACCAAGATGCTTGAGAGCTTCCCTTAAGGCCAAGTTGAAGCCATGTACCAAGACCATGGCCTCTTCATCACTCTATGACCCAAGTCTAGAAGAATGGACTCAAGAACTGTCAGGCATATTGGAATGGTTGGCACCACTTGCTCATCACATGATAAGCTGGCACTCTGAGAAGAGTTTCAACCAGCAGATATTTGTTTCCCAGAGGAACGTGTTGCTGGTGCAGACCCTTTACTTTGCAGACCAAGAAAAGACAGAAAAAGTAATCACGGAGCTTCTTGTGTGTCTGAACTATGTCTGTAAATATGGTAGGGAGCTCAATGCAAAAGCTCTGGCAGAGTGTGGCAGCTTTAAGGTAGACAATGAATATCCTAATCTGAATGGATACACAAGTTCTCTTAAGGACCTGGCCAAGGAGTGTAGTTCCATAAACTGGGATGAGGAATTGTAGAAACACCGGTCTCCTTCAGATCAACCAACGTGAATGAAATGGTAGTTATGGGAAAATTATCTATATGCTCAGTATTTTAGAAATTTAGTATCTGAATGCTTTCTTGGTGAGAATTTTTTGGAACATTTGTAGTTAGTTTTCTTTGATTAGTTCCAAGCTGCTAGAACTTGGATGGCTGGTCTCTTTTTTGCAGTGTTGGCCTTCTTTCCACCTTTTCTCTTTAAAGAGTTTTGATATCCTTGTTAGTCCTGTTTTGGAGTTAAACCCTTAAGATTCAATCACAGTAAGTTAAATACGAGTTTTATTGTCCTCTAATGAGATAAGTAATACTCCCTCCGGTCCTATTTATAAGCAACAAAAAAAAAATTCACATAGTTTAAGAAATGTAGTTAAACTAGATAAAATGCATTAAATTTGTCTTAAATTAAAATGAACTTCCAAAATTGCCCTTTGTTATTAGTGTTGGAAAGTGAAAAAGAGAGAGAATAATTAATGAGACACATTTTACAAGTTAGAATTAATAAGGGCATCATTGGAAAAAATTAATTAATATAGCTCAAACTTTCATTTGGTTCTTATAAAAAGGACCAAGATTTTTCTTCTCTTTCATGCTTATAAATAGGACCGGAGGGAGTACTTATTAACTTGATATTATACCCGTGCGTTACACGAGTTTACTTATAAATTTTTTTAACATTATATAAAAATTATTATAGTTTAACTAAACAAAAAATAAAATATGTTTTAATTATATAAAAATATAAAAAATTGTGTTAAGACATTTCAATATATGTTATTATAGTTATTTTTGTATAAATAATTAATATTACTCAAATTTAATTATTAGCATAGAAATAATTTTAACAATTAAATTTTTTATTTATTTAATAATACGAAAAATTATTAAGTTAATTTGAAATATTTAAATTACGTAAAAAATGTTAAGTAATAGAGTTTAATGGATATGCACTGACAGTGTAAAATAGTTTTACACAGTCATCCAATCAAAACATGCCACATAGGAGAGATAATTACATTTGACTTTAATTTTAATTAAAAGAATAATATATTTTCTGATTTGGTGGAATTCAATTGGATGTCTGTGTAAAACTATTTTACACTGTCAGTGCATATCCATTAAACTCTAAGTAATAAGTGTTTAATGTCATGAAATAAGTTTTAATATCATTTTTTATACTTTTTACCCAGAAAGTCATTTGTTGTAACATGTCAAGACCAAGAAGAATAAATTAATATTAAATTTTTGAATTATAATAAGTGATAACTTAAATAGTCTTTTGACAAAAAAAATAGCCTAAAATAGCCTTTCAAATTATTTGGTTTGCGAATGTTTTCTCACAACCGATAACCATGAGAGATTGCCCCCATTCCGGCGAGCTTTGGCTGAGGATGGGTGCGACTTCTTGGAGACACTTTACGAGCGCTAATTTGGAAGCCTGGGTGTCTTCGTTAGCTAGAGGTCCTTATGCTACGGCCTTCCTAGCAGGAGTTTGGAGCGTGTGGAAATGGAGGAATAACATGTGCTTGGAAGAGAGTCCCTGGACAATTGACGAGGCTTGGAGGAGATTATGCCATGACCATGATGAGATAAAACAAGTGCTTCATGACTGGGTTCCGGGGGATACTGCTGGGTTACTTAGCATGAGATGGTCTCCCCCTAATCCAGATTGGCTCAAGCTTAATGTAGATGGGAGCTACTTGGAGGAGGCGGATCGCATGGGGACTGGGGGTCTGCTTCGTGACCATTCAGGCCTCTGGGTCCAAGGTTTCACGTGGGCTGAGGAAGGTGGCAGTGCAGTTTTCACTGAGTTACATGCACTTCGTCTCGGGTTGGAGATGGCCTAGAACTTAGGCTACAGGAAAGTTGTTTGTGAGAGTGATTGTGCCAACGCTTTGCAGCTCATTGGGGATCCCAACAACTTCCAACTGATTCCGTTAGCCATGGAGGTAGCTCATTGGAGAGACCGTGACTGGGAGGTGGAGATCAGGAAGATTCCTCGTGAGTGTAATAGTGTTGCGGATTGCATGGCCCGATTTGCTTCCAGGAGCTCTAGCCAGGGATTCAAAATCTGGGATAAACCATTCCACGATCTCGAGACCATGATCCTTAGGGATTTGTTAGATTGTTAGTTAGTGGTGCCTTAGGTTTCTTGTAATCTTCCGAAGAAGCAAAAAAAAAAAAAAAAAAACAATGCAACACTTGAGTTTTACTTATTATTTAATGCTAAAACTCAAGTGTGCTTTATATAAATATATAGATTGCACCAAATGAGAGGTGTCTTTTGTGTTTGTAACATTAACACACCTCTCATTTAATCATGTGAAATTACTAAATACAATACACATAACATTATTATCATGTTTTATTATATTCTACCATGTTTCATTACCAAACGCCACCAAAGAATATTTGGGACAAGATGTTATATTTCCAAGGTTGGATTAAAAGTAAAATAAAATCAAAGAGTTACTTTGCTCACATTCACATATAAACTTGCACTGCTTGAGATGTGTCTTCATTTCATGCAAAAATTGATAATTTTATAATAGATGTAATATAGGAATAAAAAACTTATAGTGTGTTTTCATTTCCTCCACTATTCAAAAATGTAGTGATAAATTAATATATTGCATCATAAAATGTCCAATCAATAAAAATTTATTTTAATTCTATTCTTTTGTGTTCCATTCTGTCCTAGCTTCATGAAGAAAAAAAAGTCCCAATAGCAAAGCCCACAACAGTTTGTACATCAAAAAAAAAATCCCCATTTCATCTTCTTCTTCCCAAGAAAGCTATTACAGACCAAATCACCCATTAACCCTAGACCTCAATTTCTCAATTTCCATGTCCAGTTTCTTATTCACCATTCAAAATTGAGCTGCTTTTCTCTCTGTTTGTAGTAGTAATTCAAAGTTCTCCAGGTTCATGAAATGCCATTGGCCATTGCTGACAACTAACAAACTGCAATTCTGAACAAAAGCTTGGTTTTTTCCGGATTGCAATTCCATTACCAATAATGGGTTACACATGCATTCAGTGCGGGTTTCCCATCAAAACACTTTACATTCAGTATTCACCAGGCAACATTCGCTTGTTGAAATGCGTAAGCTCACATGAATCATGATCACTCTTTCCATTTTTTCTGAAATTGTTCAACAAATTGTGAATTGATTTTTCAGAATCTTTTGACTGTAGGAGAATTGCAAGGCTGTGGCAGATGAATACATAGAATGTGAAATCATGGTGGTGTCTAGTTACCCTTTATGCTTATGGTTTAAAAGCTGAAATCTTTTGTGTTTTTTTATTTATTCTGAGATTATGTTTTTCAACTTCCCTTTTGTAGATTCTTGTGATAGATTTATTGCTTCATAAGCCCAAGGCCTATAGACATCTCCTTTACAATGTCATCAATCAAGAAACCTTGAAGTTTCAGGTATGAGTTTCTCCATAACTCACCCTCACATTCATATTGTATAAAATCACTTTATTGTGTGAGTCTAGTTTTCTTTAGTTCTTATTTATGTGTGTTCAATCAATCCCAAATTGTCTTCTATAGTTTTGATTGCTGCAATGATGATATTCCTTCTAAAACAATTAGGAATCTCATTAGTTTTAGTTAGCATCATTGCTGACAGCTGTGTTGTTTTATTTGACGGTAATGAGAGCTGCTACATGTCTGGTAGCATTTGGAATTTTGAACTGGATAATTAGATTCTCAAAAATGTTAAGTTGATACTTTTGAGAAGTTCAAAATGTTATAAGAAAACGTGAATCTTCATTTTCGTCCGCAACCTGAAGTCCTTACTGTAATGATGAAATTCCTTCTAAAAATAATTAGGAATCTCATTATCTTCAGTTACCATTATTTCTGAATTCTGACAGTAGTGCTATTTGATGGTAATGGGCAGCTATTATATGTCTGGTAATGACAAAGCATTTGAATTTCAAAATGGATAATTAGAATCTCAAATATGTTAATACTTTTGAGAAGTCCAAAATGTTATAAGAAAGGTTAAACATGTCCTCAATCTTGGCATGTGTTGTCATATATGTATACAGTTTCTTGACTTTGACAAAAAAATGTCCTTAACTAGTTTTCTGTCATCCCAATAGAAGCATAGTTGAAGATCCTTTCGTGTTTCTTTAGTAGTACTTTCTTGAATAATATGCATTGTTGTTTGAGAGAGAATGCATTTTGTAAACAACTATTCACAAAAGAAATTCAAGAATACATCACTTGCTAATAAAATTCATTTTAACACAAGGCATACATAGTGCTCAGAATAAGAGTTCCAATTTATCTACCTGATGTTTTACTTGTACTTCATATTGGTTTCATCAGTCACCTTTTCCAATACTAGCAAGTGATTCATACTCTTTTGTAATTTTGCAGGGACTACTCTGGAAATCAGCTATCACTTTTCTTCTTTTTGATGCTTGTATCCATTCTTATGAGGATTTTATTCTTGGTAATATAGGAACATAAAGTATTATATTCTAGCTTTTACTTTACAAAACCATATGAGGGCCTTACAGTTTGTTGAAGACAAATGTTTGATCTTGGAAAACAGCAAGGGAAAAATGAGTTCATCAATGAGCTTCTCTTCGTTGATTTCAATATGGTGCAAGGTTCAGATAACTGCAATTATTAAAATCACCCATTTCTTCTAATAACTTTGGATTGAATTTCCATGCTAATTTAGATTAGTGTTTTATGGTTAACTGGCAGATTTTGATAGATGTCTTCTTCGGAAACTTTATGTTTATCTTAGCTTTCTTCTTCATGATCAAGATGTTTCTCCACACATCAATCAGCATCTCCAGGTATATATACTTCTGATGTATTTTCCATATCTCAAACTTTTACGGGCCCAACCTCCAGGCCCAAAATTACCGGTCTATGTAAGACAGAAGAAAGATGCAGTGCACTGAATCATTCCTTCAAGAGTGACGAGGGAGAGGATTAATTAATTTCCTGCTGTGGTGGCAGTGGGAGGGATCTGTGGGACCCGTGGGTCTGTTATGCATGAGAAGTAGAACGAGTAATGACTATAAGCATGTGAGGGAGTGCGTATTCAGAGAGTATAGTCACTCTTCAATTTGCCTATTATCATTTCTTGCTGTAAACTCTCTTACTGATTCTGCCATTCTGGTTTCTATCAGGATCTGACATGAATAATCCAGTCATACATCTTAATTCTGTTACTGATTTGGATACCTAGCACATACTTGAAATGAAGGAGGAACAGTTACTTAATATCCATTTAATTTTGCAGAAAACAGGAACAATACGTTTGTTATTTTATCCTTTTGAAGAATGATTAATAAATTGTCCGTTAGGAATCTCATGAATCTATCACCATTGAATTCTATAGTTTTTCTTTTTGGTTTGAAGTATAGAATAGGAGATGTGGAGAATAGTTTCTCGAGTCTTGTCTATCATGAATATGAGTTATGGCTATACTGTTTAAGTTGTGAATAAATTGTATATTATAAGTTATGGACTTATGGTTTATATGAGAATTTCAATTCGATCAACTGATGTAGTTCAGATGCACAAGTAGGCAAGTAGCCAAATAGGAATTGACATAGAAATTATTGCCGCCAATTTTAATATTATGAAAGCATTATTAAGTTTTTTATACTTTTATCCATATCAATTTCGGGTTTATAGGCCATCAAGATTACTTCAACTCAAATGTATTCATCTATGCAGGTGCAATGACCTTTTGCTTGTACTTATGATTTCATGTTATTTCAAGATCTTTCTTGTTGCCATGATGGTAATGTTTGCAATGAAGCAATCCAAGTTGGTTCTTTCAGTTTTTTGTTGACCACTTCTTGACTATGATGTGTTTGTTAACAGCAACATGTCTCTTTAATGTTCAAGTATGTATCCTGTAGGTCTGGGAGTTTCCATCATCTGCGATCTTCATCATTGAATTATTTTGTTTATCGTCTAATGCAGTGGCATTAAAAGGTTAGTGATTGACATTGAATCCTTGGAAAAACCTGTAATTATACTTACCTAAACTGGGAGCACAACTCTTCTGATGCTTCACCATAATTTGGCATTATCAGTTTTGGGATTCACAGAAATTTCATTATTATGTTTTATGTATTATCCTGCAATGCCGTATATTCCATCTCCAACTTTGTTTAAGACTATAAGCCATTTTTCCTGTGGAGGTTATTCCACAATGCACATAAATGGTAGGGTGTTATTTGTGGTTTAGTTTGAATAGTCATAATATTTTATTGAACTAACATGCGCTGCAATGTGTGGGTGTGTCATTACTGAAGGGAATAAAAATGAAATTAAACTATTGTAGTGTTTCATCTAACACGTAATGGTTGTATCGTGTTTATATTACTGTCATTCTGTCAATCCAACTATTGTTTCAGTCGATTGATTTCACCTAGTAGTATAAATATAGCTTTTATTATGCAAATAAACATAGTTTCTTTTCCTATATCTATGATCTGAATGTATGTCTACATGATCAAAACCATATTTGCTTATATTTTCATTTGGATAAAAAGTGCTAACATGCTTAGCTGCATTTTGGCACTCTTATGAAAGATTGTCTCTTGGTCTTGGATGAATTATTGTATTTAAATTATGACCACCATGCTTACCATTCGACTCTGACTAACGTTTCTTGTCAACTAGTGATGACTGAATCAACGATGAGCCGATGTGTTTGTACCTGCCTCTGCGCATATGCTACAAAGTTTTTGGTCACTTGTGTACCGGAGCTCATGTTGTTGGGGGAATTAATTCAAGGATGGAGTCATATGCCCTCCTCATTGTCTTTAAAGCCTTCTTGATTTAGCTTTTGATTTTGTCATGCGAATTGTTAGTAGCAGAGTTGTGTGGCGGATGGCAATGGCGTTTCTGAACTGTATATATGATCCTTCACATTTTTTATTTTCTTTCTTAAATTTGATATGAAGCTCAAATTATTAGTGTTCATTGGCATTCTTTTTATGATGCCTGTTTGTATCCAGATTATGATTTTAAATTGAACTGCATAGCATAACACTTGTATTCATTCATTTTTTTTTCGACACTTTTTAGCTATTTTGTCCAGACATTCAGCGTGTTATCAGAAGCAACATTTTACTTGTAATGGCAATGAAATGCAAAAAGAAAAATGTAAGAGGGATAAAACTTATGCGTCATTATACAATTGTGGAAAAAGATCATTGAGTATAGACTAAGAGAAGAGACTAGGATGATAGAAAATCATTTTGATTTTATGTTCGAATGCCTAAAATATTCTACCTCGGGCTTCTACGAAGCTAATAAAAAGGTACTTCAGTAAAAAAAAATTGCATATGGTATTTTATTGATTTGAAAAAAGCATATGATCTTTGTATCAAGATAAATGTAGTGGAGTGGAAAGCTATGAAAAAGAAAGTGTTTGCATGACTTATACGCGAGCTATTAAAGAAACGCAAAAGAGGGTAACTATTACACTATATTTGGTAGGGTAGAGAGAAATAGAGAAGAGAGTAGAGAAGAGAGAGTTTGAGTAGAGAGAAATAGGTGAGAAGTAGAGTAGATTTAAGAGGTTGTTTGGTATGATAGAAATAAAGTAGAGAAAGATGAGAAATAATGAGGTGGAAGAGAGAGAAAAAATTAACTTTTGATTAAAATAATATTTTTATAAAAAAAAAGTAAGATAGTGGCGGTTAAAAACCGCCACTAAATAGGCCACATGCAGAAAAAAAAATTAAAAAACACAGCCCTGTTCCTCTTCTCTTCAAATTGGAGAGACCCAAAAAAGGGCTGGGTTCCACCTCTGCAGCCCCCCCCTCCCTCTCTCTTCTCTCCCACCAAACAAGGTAACTTACCTCATCTCTCTCCTATCTCTCTCTTGCATCTCTCTCTCTTCTAACTCTCTCCTAACAAACAAAGTGTTAGTGTGAGAACTCCTTGAGGCGTCTAGAGATAGAATTACACTTCATCAATAGGGGTGATCTCCCCCCTCAATGATTTTTTTTTTTTTAACTTGGACCCTGTATGAGAGAAAAGTCATTATTATTAGAATGAAATTGTATCTGCCTTTACTGCCATTTATCCTTAGAACATCTAAATCGTGAAAGTGTTTTAGCCCTAGTGAAACTTGAAAGTATATGTAACTTCTGCGCAATAAGCTCATAACCACAAGTAAACACTTTTAAACTACATTTTAACCTTTTACAAGTGATACAAAATAACCTAAACTCCTCAATTTTTTGTTACATCGAAAAATTATCTGAACTCCTCAAAAGTTAACAAAGATATAACTATAACTCAAACTCAAACCTCTTTTTAAAATTTTGTTTAAATCGCTCTTGAGAGTAATATAACTTCATCCTATATTTAAAATAAGTAAATTAAAAATTTCATAATTTATTTATGGGTTAAATATGTTTTCCGTCCCTAGACTTTTAGCGAGTGCTGGTTTCCGTCCCTCGCCGGAGTAAAAGCTGACTTTAGCCCTTGAACATAAGGAAAATAGCTGGTTTTCATCCCTGCTGGAGTGGTGGCGCTGACCACCGTGGCCACATGTCACGAGAAGCCTATGTGGCATTGCCACATCAGTTAATGAACATAGCTGGATTTTTTTTTCTTTTTTTTTTTTCTTAATCTCAAATCACTAATAAGTAATAACGATAACTAAATCTTATCTAATCTAATTCTTAAATTATTTAATCTTATTGTTTTTTGTAATGATGAACTTTTACATAAAAATTGTTCAAATTTTTTATCTCTTCCTCTTCAACCTCGTCTGCATCTCATCTTCTTTCTTCTTCTTCTTCTTCTTCTTCTTTTTTATTCTTCTTCTTCCCACCACCCCCCATCTCCCACACTCTCCGTCACCCCAACCCCAGCCCTAATCCTTTTCCCTTCCAGAAATTGAAAACCATCAACCCAAAATCACAAAACTAAAAAACAACCTTAACCCATAACACCCAAAAACCCAAAAAACACTATCTATATCATGTATGATGGAACAACCCAAAATTACCACCCAACCCCAACGTGCACCGCAACCCCCACCCCTTATTCCCCAAAACCCCAATCCTCACCCAATAGCAACCCCAATCCCTAACCCAGACAAAAGTTATGAAACCCAAAAATCCCAGAATCCAGCAAAAGGGGAAGAAGAGACGAAAAATCAAAAATCAGATCTTGATGATGGGTAATTGGAGAAGAAGAAGAGGAGAAGAAGATGAACCATAAGCCCTGCTGTAACACCCCCCACCTAGAACCAACAACCACCGCCCTCCACCAGAAACCGAGCCCCCACCGCTAAAAAACGCAACCACCACCGCCCAAAACGCAACCACCACCACTGCTCATATACCATCAGATCGGCACCACCTTTACCCAGATTCGAAACCCAAATCCAACTAAAGTTCCTTCCTTTTTACAGAAACCAATCATCATCTCCCAAACTTCTTGTATGTTGGCATTCAGATCTGAAAGGGAAATAAACTGAGGTTAGGGATTTGGTGTGTTGTTAAAGATGAAGATGTTGATGATGATGGATGAGGTAGATGTTGATGGTGGGGGAAGATGCTGATGGTGATGGGTGATGAAGATGTTGATGGTGGTTATGAAGATTAGGAAGATGTTAAGCGTTGAAATGAAGATTTTATTTTAAGATGTTGAAGGGTTTTATGTTATAATTATTTTGTTATTTTTATTTAATATTTTTCATAATTTAATAATTAGTTAATTTAATGTGGAATTAAAAAAAATAAAAATCCAATTAGACCTCATTAACTGATGTGGATGTGCCACGAAGGATGGCCGATACATGTGGAGACGGTGGTCAGCGCCACCACTCCGGCGGGGACGAAAACCAGCTATTTTCCTTATGTTCAAGGGTTAAAGTCGGCTTTTACTCCGGCGAGGGACGGAAACCAGCACTCGCTAAAAGTCTAGGGACGGAAAACATATTTTACCCTTTATTTATTTACTTTTATCGATAATTCTATTGGTTCACTAGGATGGGTTAAGTTATCCTGATGAATCAAGATTAATTTAGACAAGCCATTCTAAAACCTTGGTGCCCTAACCTCCCACCCAGTGTCTTCTCTGCACTGCATCTCGTCCCTCTACTCCTCTGTGCCAGAACCGCTGTTCGGTGGACGAAGTCACGTGCTCCACACTCCTCTCATCGCCTTTGCACGTGTCTGGGCTTCACCGTGTTCACTTCTTCAAGCAAATCCCCAGATTCGTATGTGGTTTTGGTTTATGCACTATGATTAATTGAAATTTCTGTGTGTGTATTTGAATTCCATTTGTTCTCTGTTTTCTTATTATTGGTGGGTAATGTGCTATCATCATGTTTGGGTGTGTATCTGGGCAAGTGAGAAATGATTCATGTTTAAATCTTTATGTTAGTATTAGTATAAATATGAGCAATGAGTCTATATGTTGGTTCTCTTAGAGCTTAGCAATTCAACTAGTAGTAGTAGTAGTTATTTATTTATTATTTATTTACTTACTAATGCTCTATATTGTTGAAATCACAAATTGAAGCACAATATTGCTTGATTCAATGACCATTTTGTAAGTTGAGCAATCATGATCCTAGCGCGCGCTTGACTCATTCTGTTGTGGTCACAAGATTGGCCAATCAATGAAGTTGTACACGCCTGTAGAGAAACCCTCATTTCTTATGAGATTTCTTTTTGCACCTCCATCCGGGGCATCTTCTGATTCTAGACTTTCAGGAGCATATTTGTCACACCTATTATCATAATGGAGTTTACTCCTTGTGAGGGACTTCCAAATTCATAATAATTCTTAAAAGCATAATATGTGTGGAGTAAAGGTTGTATTGTACATGGTTCAAATATTACTGTGTTTTTCAAGTATAAATGTCTTGTATGTCGTGCGATGCTAACTGAATGAAAGAAAGATGACTCGAAAGAGGGTCTTATATCATTGCTAACGTGTGTGTGGAATGTGGATTAAGTATTTCACTGACAACTACAATGGAATATTTATCACATGCCTTCTATGTATGGATTAAACATTCTGTGCCAATCATTCTGTTGCTTTCCTAGCTCCTTTTGTTGTGTGTGAATGGTTCATTTCTGTACGTGTCATTGCACCAAAAGGTCTCTTTCAAGTCCTGATATTTCAGTGTGTTCCATGATTTATCATTGCTGCCCTTGGTTCACTAACTGTATTATTTTTTGGTGTAGAAATTATGAATAATATTTCTGGAAGACCACTTAATGGAGAAGTAGAAGATGATGATGAAGATGAAGCTAATGGTGGAGGCCTTGAAGCCTGGGAGAGAACTTATGCTGAAGATAGATCATGGGAGTCTTTGCAAGAGGATGAATCTGGACTTCTTCGCCCCATAGATAATACAGCCATTCACCATGCCCAGTATCGCAGGCGCCTTCGTGCCCTTGCATCCAAGGCAGCTACTGCACGAATTCAGAAGGGTCTTATACGATACCTTTACATTGTTGTAGACCTGTCCAAGGTATTTGATTGATTACTTTAGGGTTTCTGTGGTTGCTTCTGAGTTCCCTTTGACATGGAGCTTTGCTTTGATTGCTTGAAATTTGGATTCCAATTGAGGATGGGGCGTATGTGTTAAAACTCTTCATGAATAAACTTGTGAAAGTTGAATTGACTTAGTTTTCTCGGATGGCTTTTCTACCAATATCTGTAATTCCTTTCATGGGCCCAAGAAACCTTTACTTTTTAGATTTTCATCTTTTTCCTTTACTAATGCATTCATATTTGTTCAATAAATTAGCACTTAAAACTTCAAATCAACTAGATTGTTCAGAAGCACACATCAATGTCAAACTGGTATTTCCATGCTGAACAGTTCTTATCCTGAAAAAGATATTAGGAATTTCTTATGGCCCTACAACTACAAGTATCTTATTCATCTTGTGATTGAGATAATGTTTATATTAGAAATGAAGTTACTGGGAGAAATATATAAATATGGACTACAAAAATGTTGAATCTTGCAGTTTGATCTATATCCTGTTAATCTTTTTCCCTTGTATTTATAACTCTTTCTGTCATCATGTTAAGGCAGCTGCTGAGACGGACTTTCGACCAAGTAGGATGGCTGTGATAGGGAGACTGGTTGAGACATTTATCAGGGAGTTCTTTGATCAGAATCCACTTAGTCATGTTGGCCTGGTTACCATAAAAGATGGGGTTGCTCATTGCTTAACAGATCTTGGTGGCAGTCCTGAGTCCCACATCAAAGCTTTGACGGGTAAACTGGAGTGCTCAGGTGACGCATCCCTACAAAACGCACTAGAGCTTGTTGTTGGCTATCTAAATCAAATCCCATCATATGGTCATCGTGAAGTTCTGATCTTATACTCGGCTCTAAGTACATGTGATCCTGGTGATCTCATGGAAACCATCCAGAAATGCAGAAAGAGTAAAATAAGGTGCTCTGTCATTGGTCTTGCTGCTGAAATGTTTATATGCAAACATATCTGCCAAGAAACAGGAGGAACTTATTCTGTTGCACTAGATGAGGTTAGTTTTTTGATTATGATTGAAACCATGTAGATGCAGTACAAATTCAAATTATCCGTGTCTGTAAAAGGGATTTGAGTTTTTACAATCATGCAACCTTAATCTGAATATACTTTTAGAATATTGTTGATCAACTCTAAATGTGTTTGTTCCAAATGCTTGTAAATTTATGAATCTATACATTGATACAGATATTTACTTCCCATGCAGTCCCACTTTAAAGAGTTAGTTCTAGAGCATGCTCCACCACCTCCAGCAATAGCAGAGTATGCTACTGCTAACTTAATTAAGATGGGTTTCCCACAAAGAGCAGCTGAGGGTTCAGTTGCAATTTGTACTTGTCATGAAGAGGCTAAGACCGGAGGGGGATACACTTGTCCAAGATGCAAAGTTCGTGTCTGTGAGCTTCCTACTGAATGTCGCGTCTGTGGATTAACCCTTATTTCTTCACCCCATTTGGCAAGGTCATATCATCATCTCTTTCCTATAGTGCCATTTGATGAAATCTCTCCATCGTCTCGAAATGATCCAAGCCACAGTTTCTCCAATACTTGTTTTGGTTGTCAACAAAGTCTTCTTAGTCAGGGTAAGTTTGTGCAGAAAAGTTGTCAAGGTTGAATTCCTTCATACATTTATGATTTAGCAATTTGCAATTTTATCATGTTGACCAACATGCTATGTCAAACATAGATGGGTTAGTTTAAGGTTGAAATATTATTAAAAATAGTGAATGGTCTAATTTCAGAAGTTATTCCCTGAGATTTTATCCTTAAAGCCTTATAAAAAATCATAAATGGGTTAATTTCAGTGTCTTATTGCCTATCAATATTTATACGTTTGAGATGTTATGTTAAGTTTTTTGTTGTTGTTTGAGATGTTATGTTAGCTGTAGTCAAAGAGATTAGCAATAGTCCTATTGAGATTTGAGAGATGGGCGGGCTTTCATTTTGTAAATACATATCTTGGTCTTGGTAACTTAATACAACTTCCATTGGGAAGCTTAAGCATTAAAAAGAGAGGCGCTAATGTCGCATCTGTGATTAGCATCCCTGTTAACCACTTTGAACGTGGTGGCGTACCATTACATATGAAGTACATACTATGGTTTTTATTAGCAATCAAACTATTATGCAAAATGCTAATCATATAGTGTCTTACTGCTAGTATCTTGTCTATCAACTGTGATATCACGTACATGATAATAGGGAATAGTTTTTGCCAGACATAATTGCCTTAGCTTTCTTGTCATCATGATGATGATGCATCTATACTTTCAAGCTAGAGTTGATGGTAAAGTTATGCAATTGATCCCAAATTTGAGGAATATAAAACTATGGCTGCTTAAGTAACATGTGGACAATGGTGGATTCGGATTACGGTGTGTATGCTTCAATCATACTGATTACAATTGTCAAATAATTTTAAGTTTTTGAAGGAACATGATTTTAAATGACTGGCTGTGGTCATATTTCCGTGAATATACGGCAGATGGCTCCTTTGGGTTAAGGGTATCTATTTTTTATGTGATTAGTTTTTTCCTATATGTAGTATAGCATATATAATATGTTCTTGCTTTATTTTCCTACAACCCCATTGACTGGTTGTGGAACAGGAAACGTGCCTGGAATTTCGGTTACTTGCCCAAAATGCAAACAACAATTCTGCCTTGATTGCGACATCTACATTCATGAGAGCTTACATAATTGCCCAGGCTGTGAGAGTTTCAGGCATTCTACGTCAGTAACTGCTGCCCAATGATTGCATACCTTCTGCCCTGAAAAAGTTGCCATCTAAATGGTGTTAATATACTGTCTCTCATTGCTATATTACATCCACCTACCTGACTCATGAATGAGTTCTGGTGCAAAGTGACTGACTAACATTATCATCAATGATCACAATGATTTGGGCTTGATGCAAGTTCTTAGAGAGTCAACGCTTCACAGGCAGGAAAACATTAGTGATATTATTTATACAAGGGTGACATTTTTCTCTTATCATTTTAAATTCTTATCTTCCTTTTCCTTCTTTTGTTCTTTGCTGGAAGTTGAGGCACATGTGAGAATACCTTTTATTTTACTCCATGTTAAAGTTGAGCATGAATATCTCCATCAGCAGTTTTTTTATCAATGGGCTGACACCACCTTTCTTGCTAGCAGATTAATTTTGATCATTAAATTGTCATTGCTAAATTTGTATGAGATATTTATGTGTTTTTCTTTTAGCAATCATTTTTGTGAACATCTATCCTTAGCTAACATTTCATTGATGTTGTATGGTCATAGAAAATTTGGCCTGTGAAATACCTTCAGGGAACATATATATGATAGAATGCCATTTGATTTGAGAGTTATGGCTTCTAACAGAACTCAAAGAGGAAGAAAACTTATTGCATACTGTACTTGGTGATATGGGCCAAATCACTTATGAGGTTCAAATTGGATTCAAGCCAACACGGCTCAACTGAGAAGAAAAAAGCAAACCAAAAATTATCCTAACATCTTTTTATCTTAGGTTTTGGCTAGTCGAGCTTCAGAAAATTATTCCAAGTTTGGATATCCATTGAAACATGTGCAAATTAACATTAGCATACACTTTAAGGTAGCGTTTGGTAACGGAACGGGACAGGACGGAACGAGATGGAACGGAACGTAACAGGACAATAATGTTCTGTGCATTGTGTTTGGTAAACAAAGCATAGAACGGTACCATTAGATCAATACCATAAGATTAATTACATATATACCAAAATTCAAAATTTTGTAAATAATTAATTAAATCATAATAAAAAAAACACATTGTCCCTTTAACAGGAAAAAATTGCAGATGCCAAACCCAGAAAATTTCTACGCATCTTTTGTTGTGAGATCAAACAAATTCTAAATTTCTTATATCTCCAAATTCGTAAAATTTTTAAGAAAACACGTTCTCACCATGAACAGTTGTCCCCAAATGCACAATCCAAAAAAATTCTAAGTTCTTTAACCCTAATTCTTCTCTGCAATTATTGTTCCCCTATTTTTGCAACAGTGCCTGTAGAAGCCGCCTCCATCCATCACTGTTTGAAAGGTATTGAATAGAAAATGAATTGGACTTCGCTGGAAAAAAAAAGAGTTACGTGAATTACTTAATAGTTTGTGTTGCTAGATCATAGAGAAAATGATGCACACTTGCATATGGGAGAAAGGTTCAACGACGAGGACAAGATTGAAGGGTACGAATTAGGAAAAATATAGGATAAACCTAGGGATAAATTTGTCAATACAAATATTTTTAAAAAGTGTTCCGTCCCGTTCCCTTCCGTTCCACCCTTTTTTAGAGAACTAAAGTGTTCCGTTCAGAAGCCTTATGTACCGTTCCGTTCCATCTTAAAAACATGACAAACGTGGAACAGAACCCAGATGTCCCGTTTCATTCCCTTCTCAATTGTCTACCAAACGCTACCTAAGGCAAAAAGAGAACGGAACTTCGTATACAAACACAATTAACTTACTGACAAGTGACAAGGTTATTCATGATACAAATCAACCTAAATATAAGTAACTACATATAATTAAGAAATTAAGACATTAACCAAAATATTATGTAGTGGTTTGTCCAATCCAGGAAACGATGAAGCGGGACTAGACACCATATATATACTATTCATAACCAAAACAAGGGAAGCCATGCTAGGTTTAAGATGTTGCCTTAAGGGTTACTAGACTATTATCTACATATATAGTGCATATTTCAAAAAAAAAATCTACAGTTGATTCTAGAGGTGAAATCAATTATTTGGAGGATGCGAGTAGTTTTTTGGTGTCATATTTGATTGAGAGAAAGAAAAGTAAAAAAATAATCAACAACAGACGCACAAGGATGGAAGTGTTAAAATATAGTGGCATGAATGATTGCATAGGCAGAGCAAGCATGGGTTCTTTTGACCCTTAACATATGTGTGAGATAAAAAGATATATAGGTAAGGTTCAGCTGAAGGTCAGGCACATATATTAGTACATATATAGTTTGTGGTATGTATAAAGGAAAGTGAAGCACGCCAACAATGGCAATGGAGGCAAAAAGGGATAAAGAAGCAGGGATAATCGAGAAAGTCTATGCAATTTAAGCACGTCTCCGACAACTCACTCCATGCACAATGCATTTTGTCTGCACCTTTTTATCATTGTAGCACCATGTCTGCATTTTGGGTGAAACTTGTTCTTTTTGTTTGAAGTTTATTTTTTTTTGGTCAAATATTGTTTGAAGTTAAACCACGTATATTTTTGTTATCATGAGAACTTGAGAAGTGAAAGCCTTCATGGACCCCATACTGTCAGAATTAATTTTGGTAAAAATGATAATCGTAAAAGTTAGTTGAAAGTGCAGTTTGAATCAATGTTGTTAATTGTGGATAGCGTCGCGTAGCGGCAAACCTAAAAACCGCAATAACGCTATAACGTGTACCACTACTTTGAAGGAGGGAGGAAGAAGGAAAGAATAGATCTATGTTTTCATCGGGAAAAACATAGATGAAAACATATGAGAACGCAAAGGTAAGGTTGAAGAAGGTCCAAAACGCAGTGTTTCAATTAAACATGTGAAAGCTCCAGAATGCCTTTAAAATGTTTGAAATAATGTTTAAATTTGGGGGCTTTTTGGGTTTTTTGCCCTAAACAATAGGGTTGTTATCGCTCACGCGAAACGCTGCGTTTCATTAAAGAAAGGAAAACCACAAAATGCCCTTAAAAAGTTGAACCTAATGTTTAAATCTAGGGGCATTTTAGGGTTTTCGCACCTGAACATTAGGGTTTTTGTCCATCTTTCTTCCTCGCGTCGCTATTGTGCCATTTTAGACACGATTTTGGCCGCGATCGCAGCTGCTACCGCTGCCACGCGATTTCCGCTTCACTACAGCCTCCAGCGTCGCGACCAACCCTTGATCCGCCACGCTCCGCCGTTATTGCGCCGCAATAGCCCGCTATTGACAACCCTGGTTTGAATACATATATAAGAAAAACAATTTCTGTTAGCTAATATTGTATATTTCATTATAAAACTTCATAAATATGATTATGCCTACAATTGAAGTTAAGTTTTGTAACTTCATCTCATAATTGATATGGGAGCTAGAATCATTTGTAAAAGAAATCATCTAAACCAAAAATGGATTTTTCACACAATGGAGAATCAATTTTCATTAAAAGAACAGTGGAAAATCAATTCTAATCTTCACAGACCAGTATCCAAGTAGCAAGCACCCTCTAAATCTAACTATCTTCCCCCCTCTCTCTCTCTCTCTTAAACTTTTCCTTTATATGATTTGCTGTGTTCCAACTTTGAGTCCCCTTGTTGCCTTTTGTCAGCCTCCTTTATGCACGCTTCTCCCCTTCGTGTTCTTAGGTAGTGGGTGCAATAGCTACCGATATATTTTTATTTGTTAAAAAATATAGCTTATTGATTATGCAGAAGAATCAGACGTAGAGGTCAATACAGAAGCAGCAACAGGAGAGCCCCCTCAATAGCTTCCTCAAGCCAAACAAAAGTACCTATAGAAAAAGGAAAACTTAGCCAAACAATCAACAACTACATAGTTATCAGATTTACGAACAAAAGAGAAATTAAAACACATCAAAATTTGAAATTAAATCACGACACTTACGAAAATAAAAACTAAGGGGTATTTACAAGCCTCAAATAATTGCAGACAATCGATTTCAAAACAAACTCTCCAAAACTCTAGATTTGAAGCCATGGTCAAGGATAAAGTTATTCGTTATGTATTAATGAAAATGTAGATAAACATGATAAAGTTTTAGTTACTAAAAACATTGATAAATAAAGTGAGATAAGAGCTACGAAATGACATGTCACACACTCATATAGAATGACATATCTTTTTTAGGCACATATATATGTATATACCTCTATAGTGGACAATAGAACAGGCATGCATATTCTTGTTACCAACACCAGCTAGTCAATTTACCTTTTTTCTCTTTAGTGATTGCTTTTCATTCATTTCCGACCTACAATGTTTCTTCATTTCGGACATTGTTTCCGAGTTGTAACAATATCAAAAGTCTTCAATCTTTAAGATACGCCCTTTCAATGGGTTCTTCTTTTGCTTTCCAGCTTTTAACTGTGGAAGCAGTGCAACTAAAATTTGGATAACTTTCAAAGGAGATTTGTGTGTTCATATATTATATATATAAGTTAAATAGATAACAATAAAGTGTCAAATTTACAAACTATATCTTTCCGTATGTAAACAAAAAACAATTAACAAACTATATGATAGATCCAACGTAAAAGAACCCTTCAAAACATGAACTTTGATTAGCTCTTCTACGATTCTCCCTATCCTTTTTGGTTTTCAAGCTTGAACTTCATAAAGAAAAATATATAAAATTATTCATGTAATCTTACACTTTTGGATAATTGATTTCTTGATTGAAGCCTCTAGAATCAAGCAATTTGACTGTTCTAATTCTTCTTATAATAATAATAATAATAATAATAATAATAATAAATGAAAACACATGGTATGTGGGTGTGTAAATATTTTACACTTCAAACCTAAACGAGCTCTTACATGACAATTTAATTTTTATTTGAAATAATTGATTTCTTGGACTAGGAAAGCTACAAAATCTCTCTCAGTGGTACCCTTTCATTCCTTCGCCCTTTATCTCTCTATTTGCAGTATCTTTGTTGATTTTTGTCGTTGAACTTCGATTGGTTCAGCATACACTTTACTGGCACAATACATCATTTTTCCGACTCCATTAAATAACCCTTTTACCATTGGTGGGGGTGGGGACGAGGCTTGTAAATTGCAACTTTTTTTTCGGGAAATGTTATGAACTACATTGCCACATAGAGTTGCTTGATTTGCAATTTCCTTTGATGCTATCTCTCCCTCTCACTCACTCTGGCTCCTTTATGCACTTTTAATATATTGTTTAGTTTTATTTGAACACAATTATTGGTGATTGGACGAGTCCAGTCAAATCACTCAGAAAGTGTTGATTGAAGGGAGAATAACGGGCCTGTGGATAGATGAGTGTCTCCGCCGATGAGGAGGAGGGATTCCGTCGTGAGTAGAGCTTGAGGGGACCTGCAAAGAGACTTCAACGGCTAAGTCAGGAAAATAGAGTTGCCAGGTCATAAGGGAAGAAAATGGGATGAATATTGCGTACCTTCGAAACTTCTAAAACTTGCCCTATATAGGAGATGGTATGTGAATTTCGAGGTTGTAATGAGTATTTGGTATGGTCCATGGTGGGGGCAGTCAGATCCTTGGATTAATGTGCATTGATCGAATGGTGGGGGTTGCTTTGTGTACTGTCGCTATAACCTTGAGCTCTGCCCTACATCTTGGTTGTTGGGCATCTGTCAGTTGATGCAACGTGATGATAAGAGACATTAAGCTAAGGAACTTGATTTAGGGTAGGGGACATCAAAACATCGATAGTCTTCTCATGCCCGTAGTCGGGCGAAGGGCCGAATCGATCTCGGGGGATGGTGCATTCAGAAGAGGTTTATTGATCGTCGGCCACCTAAAGGTGATCGTCGTGCGGTTTCACCATTAGGCATGTAGGCCTCCTCTTGTGAATTTGTTGCTTGGTCCGCACTTTCTTAAGTACCCAAGAGCACCTCCATGCTCAACGTACGTAGAAGAGACTCAGAGGGACTGGGGAGGCTAATAATTTCGAGCTCATGACATTTTTGGTGTGTATGATTCAACAAAACCAGTTTGACAGTTTACTTTATGAAGACGTACCCCAACCTTCATCTAGATATTTTTCATGACATCTGTTAATTTCCGTGAATACCAAGTATTTAATACAATTCATTCACATATACTCAAACTTGAGACTCAACCCCTTGCTTGCTTAAGCTAAATCAAATAGTTTAATAACATATTTTGACCAACTTAATTATTTTTCCTAATACTAAACTATCACATACACTCAGCAACTACTTAATCAGTCATTTGATATATAGATCCATCCGTATGTGTTTGTAAACCAGACAGGTATCAATCTCAAAAGTTATAAAATCAAAGGTAAAACACTGCACTCTTATCCCTGCGCTGACATCTGGAGCCATATGGGCAAAGCTTTCTTGCAAGCAAGTTTGTTGTTTTCTTTTCATCTGCATATAATATATGTTTGATCACTTCACCTTATTAGTTATTAATGTCGACACAGATATTGTAGGTTCAGATTTTTACAGTTTATCCAACAGCAGTGCCTTTTGATTCGGATCTCTCTTTCTCTCATTGGTTATTACACTCTTTTCTCACCAAAAGCAAAATCTGGAATTAAACATTATTCTTATTCTTCCAGTTGAAACTGAAACCCCTGTCCATTTACAACCCCATTGTCATTTCACTGTCACACACAAACACAAACACTTCAACATTTTTCCTTACAGCATCATCAACCTGACCTGGTGTTGGCTTCCGTGGGTCAGTGAAAAACTGACCCACCGTGGTACATTCTATTCTCCACCGTTGGATTTATTGGTTAAATATTAGGTGATTCAGATTGAAGGTTTAAAATAGCACAATAACAAAAATACCCTTGATCTACTTCCTCATTGGTAACAGTGAACCCCTCTTCCGTTCTCACTCCATCTCTGTGTAACACCCCGATTTCGGTGGCGTCACTTTAGTAACCAAAAGTAAACTTAATGCGGAAAACGTGAAATATTTTTTTTTTGATAATAACTAAGACAAGACTGAATTAAATAAAACCCAAATGCGAAAGGTAACAGAACTAATACACAATACATATAACATTCCCCGCTGTAAGTAGCGACCTCGTCACGAGTAACCTCCAGTGACGGAAAGTAGAAAAGTGTAACGCCCGTAGGCAAAATGTACAATCCCAAAATGTTAGGTCAAGTGTCAGCAACACAAGCCCTCAAAAATAAGAATAAGTCAGAGCTAGGACACTAACACCCAACCTTAATAGACTCTAATCACCCATCCCCCATACTTCCATCATCGACTCCCATCTGGTCATGCATGAAGTCCGGGTCCACGTCGAAGGCTCAATAGTAGTCATTTCGCTCCGGGTCTTCCCCGAACGACGAGGAATCACGGAAGAATCCACCAACGACATCTGACAAAAAGGGCATACATAGCCCCCCAAACACAGGTAGCACGTGCAAGGGTCAACTTACGGAATATAGGATAGAGAATACAAGACACCAGATAAAGTATAAGGGGTATATATATATATATATATGTTGTCTACATACATATAAGTTCTGCATTGTCTACCCTAAGGTTTAAACATAGCATGTTATCAAATCTCTAGTACAATTCCATCATCAAAGCACATAGCGATATCTATCAACATCTACTCATCAAAACACATAACGATGTTTATCAACATCAACTCATCAAAACACATAACGATGCAATTAGAGTGCATGATATGTCAATGCAACGTCACTCTCGACGGTTCCAGAAAGAATAGGCTGGGCACGTTTGAGTTGGTCCTAACACTGGCATTGTGTCGACCATAACCCCGGAGTGTCACTTACAACCTTGACATAGCCGGATCAGTCCTAACCCTGCGGGTCGACTTTTCCCTCCGCTATGCCCGACAATCAACAGGTCGATCCTAACCTCACGGTCGATCATATCCCCCGTCGATGTCCGAATTACCCGAAGGTATAAACTGTACCCGAAGGCATAAACTGTACCCGAAGGCATAAACGGTACCCGAAGGTATAAACTGTACCCGAAGGTATAAACTGTACCCGAAGGCATAAACGGTACCCGAAGGTATAAACTGTACCCGAAGGTATAAACTGTACCCGAAGGCATAAACGGTACCCGAAGGTATAAACTGTACCCGAAGGTATAAACTGTACCCGAAGGCATAAACGGTACCCGAAGGTATAAACTGTACCCGAAGGTATAAACTGTACCCGAAGGCATAAACGGTACCCGAAGGCATAAACGGTACCCGAAGGTATAAACTGTACCCGAAGGTATAAACTGTACCCGAAGGCATAAACGGTACCCGAAGGTATAAACTGTACCCGAAGGTATAAACTGTACCCGAAGGCATAAACGGTACCCGAAGGTATAAACTGTACCCGAAGGCATAAACGGTACCCGAAGGTATAAACTGTACCCGAAGGCATAAACGGTACCCGAAGGCATAAACTTAACTCATGATGATTCCTCGAATCATCCGACTCATCTCTATCCGATGGTCAACACTGCTCAACGAGCAAAGAGCATCAACATGCTCGGAAACTACCCGTTTCCCGGCTTATCTCTCAGATAGCCCAACAACACAACTGCTCCCAGAGCACAAGAGTATCAACATACTCAAAACCTCTCAATATCTCAACACTTGGATCCGACGACACTTCTCGTTTTTCCAAAACTAAGATTCGACTCCTAAGCTTCCTTCGAGATTATTATCATTACTTAAAGATTTAGAGGTTGTTTAAGGTCTTATGAGTTTTCTTCACAAAATAATATCCTTTTAGCCTTATCGCAATTCTTATAAGTTCTCGGGATCTCCAAATCCCCAAATGACTCCAGAGAATGTCTCGATCCATAAAACACCATAACAAGGCCCGAATCTCATTCGTCCTATCAAACTTTCCCCAAAACTCTCAAAATAAAATCGACATGACCTGCCCGCTATTCTCACTATTCAGAAACTCAGATTTCATTGCTAAAGCATAAATACTCAGCACCATCAATCAACATGTCATATATCAGCATAATAAGCAATAACCACATAGCACTTAGCATATAAGGCATGCACCACACATCCTAGATTACCCACATAGCACATAGCATGTAAGTCAATCTCCAAAAACATTCAGGAGATGAATCATCTACATTGTCAGCCGAAGCCTCAGAAAACATTTTCCCGATCATACACAAACAAGTGCATAAACAGTAAATCAAGTCGAATGCGTCGACACCTAAAGCATTAGCTAGTAAGGTAAGTTGCCCTTACCTCTAGTTATTCCAGCGTTCTCCTCAAACGTTCCTTCACAATGAGCTCCTTGATCTTCAGGAAATTCTTCAAAAGAACCTTTAAAGTAAAACCACAGAATTCTATCAAAATCTATCGGAAACTAAGCTATCAATGCTCACTAAGGTTACACGAAGTAGTTCATACTCCGAGGTACGATAATCTAGCGCGAAAGGACAAGTTTTCGGAAAAGGAAATTTTCCTCCTCCCCCCTATAGGGCTCGGCCACTTTGGTTAATTGTGGGGTTCGATTTTTCTTCGATCAAACTTGGTTCCTATGCTTTCATAAGCCGTAACTAAGGGTATTCTGAACTCGGAAAAATTATCGGATCAAAAACTGTCGCAGGGGTATTTTGGTCATGATTTTTAACTTAGAAATTTCAAAACTGAAATCCCAAAAACCAAATTTTGCAGAGACGTTACTAACGACGTTTATGACAACTAATCCTACTAACACTAAGCTAAGGCGATAGTTTTTAGCCTAAGGGTTGAAGCTTTACCTCAAAAACTCCAAAAATGGGTATTTAAGGCTAAAATTGATTCCGGCGGAATTCCGGCAACATAACGGAAAATCTAATCCGGCAGAAGTGATCTTGGGCACATATAGAAGAGGTTTAGAATCAGAAATGAAAGATTCAGGATAGTTTTGCAAAAACCCATAAACTATCCACTCAGAAAACTCTACAGAAAAGCTATGGAAAAAGCGATCAGAGGTAAGGATTAGCGACTATACCTCGAAACCTTGAAGCAGCGACTAACAGATCAACGATCAAGCAAGTAATGAAGAAAACTCTTCTTCCTTCTTCCTTGTTGAAGCTCGCGGGTTTGAAGAGAGAAATGGAGGAGAATTTGAGTTTTTCTTCCTTTCTTTGCTATATATAAAAGGTGGAAATTCGCGGGAAAATGAAAGTTTCGCGAATCTGATTTTTCCGGCATCATTCTCCATGAATTCTAAGATAGGTTTTGGCAAAGGAATTCCTAAGCTAAGAAGATGTCTCCTTGTATTTTTGGCAACTAATGCAAAGTCGGTGCAAAGTCGGTGTAAAACTATTTTACCCGATAAGTTGCTTTTTGCATCGAATGTCGGAATGGAAAACTTCCTTCTGAAGAAAGATTGAAATCATCAAGAGAAATGGGTGTACGTGTGTAGAATATTCATTTGAAGCTCTGAATAGATAAAGTCTTCATTGTCGAGAAATTCTAGGGTTTTGAAATACCAGGGTTTCGGTTTCGGCAAACTTCCGATGATTGGAATCGGACGTGCGTAGATCCTAGAGTTTCGCCTCGAAACGGTTGTGATATATGGAAAAAGAGAAGTTCTAACATTTCTCTGAAGATTTTTGGAATTAACTTCCGTCGTGCCTAAAAGTGAAAATTAGCTATATACTAGGGTTTCTGACCTAGGTTTAAGCGTACAACGATCGTACTATAACTTTTATCGATCATGGTGTAATCCTTTGACTTTTCCTGAACTTTCTCCTTCATAAATATATTTCATTTAATAAACTTTCGTTCAGGTTTCCCTTCACATTACATCAAGCCTAATCGTAAATGGAAATCTCTTCCACTTATTCTAAGCTTAAAATCTTGGGTCTTACACTCTGCTACCAAGCTCAAGGCATACCACTGTGCTTCCCACCTAAGCCACCACTCCATCTCTTCCGGTTCATCTCTTTCATCCATGAATTTGCCTCTTCTTTTACCCCCAAATGTTATTATATTGAAATTACTCAAAATCCTAACTCTAATCCCAAATTGGTACCGAATGATTGAAGCACTTAACTAGTTAATTATTGAAGCAAGCATCGTTGAATTGCAAACCCAGGACATAGAAAGTCCAATAGAAGAAGTGTGTTTGGCTCTGATTTTTTTCTTTTTTTTTAGATGGTGGTTATGGATTTATTGTTAGGTTCTTCAGAAGGCCTTTGTTCTTCCCATATCAGAGCTTCTTGGGATGAGATTTCACTTTGCATGTCATGTTCCTGAAGATCTTCGTATGGAGAAGATAAAGGAAGCTGAAGAGAGGGCCGAGGTTCGACATAGTTTGGAGGACATAGAACGAAGGGAGGTGAAAGGAAAAGAGATGGTGTGGTGGTGCGGATGTGAACAAAAAGAAGAAGATTTTGAAGGAAGCCCAGAAATTGATGTGGATCTGAACAAAAAAAGAATAGATTTTGACGGAAGGTGCGAATAAGAGAGTGAACAGGAGAAAAATGAACTGAAGACACGAATGGTGGGTCTAGTCCATGGGATGTGTTTGTTGAGGTAATGGACCAATTCCATGACTGGTCAGAGGGTATAAGCCTCTTCAGGCATTTTCGCTGACAGTGAAAGAGGAAAGATTGGAGGAGGTGGTGGAGGGGCGGAGGTCGTGGAGGGTGACAACGACACATGTTGCAAGAGACAATCTAGGAGAGACTGGGAGTAGAGGAGAAGGAAGGGAGGTGAAAAAAATAAATGGGCATTTTAGTACTTTAAGTGTGGAACAGTACCTGCACCATGGTGGTTCAATTTCAAACTGAACCACCGAAGACATCGTCACCTGACCTACAATCCATTCCAAAACCCACTTCCCAACAAGGCCTCCCATCTCTTTAGAATCAGTGTAAAGCTCAGTTCAGAAAGAGAAACCAAAGTACCCAAAAAACACAGATAAACGAATATGCCATTTTCTATAGCTTGGAAACTCACAGAAGCATTGCTTTTACAGAAAAGACAGACTCCTTTTTCTTCTCTGTCACAAAGTACTCACTCTCCACTTGCACAGTAAGTAACTATAAATAATAAAATAAAAATCACATTTCTTAATTCCTTCATTACCCACCGGAAATATCCTTAACCTCCTGTTTCTCCTACTTACACATGCAAGACTATAAAAAACTCCACATGCAAAAACCCTAACTATATAGCTATCCTAACTAACTATCCAACATAACCTTATAGCATGTTTGGATCTATTTTTCTTTCTTGAAAATCAACTCTTACATTCAAAAGCCAAGATATTAAAGGTTAATGAAATAAGTTAAATCTAACCAACTGAGTTTGTTAACATCAGTGAGATATTTACTAGAGTTAAGGAATTAACCATGTGTTAAACAATAAAACCATTCTCATGGCTAATTCTTTAACTCTGGTAACTAATTAACTCATTGATGATCTTAACAAAATCATAATGTATTTAACTTATGATTCCACTAACTTCTTCTAGAAGGTTTCTCATCAGAATTGATTTTATGTTTGTGATCAAATTTCATAAATATTCTCAAACAACATTTATTGACCACCTTTCCCTTTACATGTAGAGACCTAAAAATTAAAACCCATGAACACATCCTACTCAAAATACCTAAACATTACATTTGTGCTCGGATTCTAGTTGAACTCATACTAAAATTTTGCTTCTCCATCTATACTTTAGCATGTATGTTTTCAAGTTTGAGTCACATCCTAAAATACGAACAAAGAAGCAAAACTTTGTGAGCGTTGAGGTTGGACAAATTCAACGAAATCCAAATACGCACTGAAATGACACATAATGGAATGAAAATGTCCTCATTTTGCATGTTGGTAAGTCATGCCATCATTGTTCGGTCTAACCCACGACGACGTTTTGATCTGTCGCCGGAGCTGGACCGGTCCAGCAATGATCTGAGCGAGTTCTGAAGGAAATGGATGGATTCAATGCTGTGGTCTTTCTCAGCTGCGACGATGAGAACGTTGCGCGTTCTTCCTCCGAGTGTGGCCATTTCAGCTTTGAGGGTCTTCAGATGAAGTGACTTGAGGATCTCAATGAGGTCCGGGATGAGGTCGGAGCGGTCCTCACAGCACAGTGATGCCTTGAATATGAGCCTACCATCGCCGGCGCCACCGCTGGAGAGGACGCTGATCTCGTCTGTTTCGGATGGAACAGTTTCCAGGTTGGTGATTTCAGATGTTTGCTGCTTCAGCTCCTTCACTCGCTGGACAACCTTTGCAAGAAGTGAAGCCTTGTCTGTCTGAAACATAAACAATTAATCACACATTTTTATTTTAATTTCTTCAGAACCATGGATATTAAGTGATTATTTTCCCCTCAATTATTACTAGTTTATAGTATCTTGCTATAAACTTATTTTTTATCAAAATCAATTTGGCATTCAAATGCTAATTACAGAAATTTCTCACCAAAATTGATTTCGGTTGCATAATCAATTATATAAAAAAAAAATGCACTTTTAGTAGTAATATCTTATATTGCTGAAGTAGAGGGAATTTCACAAAACACAATAATGAATTGAAGCTTTTGAGGAAGCTCAATGAATCATGATATGAACAAGAATCTTAGAGAAAAGCAAATGAAAAATGAGGATGATTCATTATTGATCATTCCACTTTATTTCTATAGAAACTAAAATTTCAGTCAAACCTAAACATACATTACATTCACCTTTGTTGGTCAAAAGTGTGCTTCCTTTGAGAAGAAAAATTCTACAGACAACTAACCCTTTTTCTCAACAACCAAAACTCAACAAGCCCAACAGTGAATGAGAACACAATTACTCAAAAAGGAACTCTAGCATGTTTGTAAAGTCAATGGTGCTTTTTTGAAATGGCTCATGGAGACAATACTTTAAACCCTTTGAATAGTGATTCCAACCATCAAAACTTATAACCAAACATACTTAGTGCAAATTTGGTGCTATAAAGCTCACGCTGTTCACGGGGTTTAAGGAGGGGCCGAAACCAATTTATGTATTTAATAGGCAATGTAAGTCATTGATTCCACGACTCGAACCTGCGTAGCGTCGATATTTGCCTCTAATCTTACATGTTTATGTTGTGTGCATGCATATGATTGTTACCTTGGAATTACAAGGGAGAAGGGTGCGAAGGGCATCGAGGTGGGAGTTAATTCTCTCCCTCCTCCTCTTCTCAGCTTCCTTGTGGTTCCTCATAGCTGCTAGGTTTCTATCTTGCTGGGAGGGTGCTGCTTCTGTAATTTCAGACACTTCCAAGGGGTAATAGTTGTTATTAGAGGAACTGCAAAAGCTGTTCTGCACCGATGGTGGCTGAGCCTCAAAGAAGGAGGCGTTGTTGTTGGTGCCAGTAAGGAATTGGAACAGCTCTGATGAGTTCTCCATATTCCCAATCTGATGCTGCTGCAACATGATGATGATGATAATGGAAGTAGCTAGTTAGGGAGTGCTTGTCTGAGTGGAGGGTATAGTGTGTATAGTGTTGTAGGTACTAGTGGTAGGTAGGGGAATGGTGATGGTGTCTATAATAAGGAGGGAGTGAGAGAGCGTGGTACAGTTTCAGTTTTTGTGCTTGTGAACGTGGAGTGGTGCTTATCATTACACTTTTTGACTGAGACCCCAAAGGGTGGAAATTGAAATCAAACCCAATATTACCTTTCGGTGCATATACCCTTATTTTTCTTCAATTGTTAATATGATATGAATACTAATTATGTTCGTAGATAGAATTTGTCATTTATTGTAGTGATATAATCATCTTACTTTAGTACCTCTGGTCCTTCTTTCTTTGCCTAACATGTGTCAAATAGGGGTGTCCAACAAGACCCGCTCCGCCCCGAACTGGACTTACTGCCCAATATTTGTGTCATTGGGTCTGGTCAGGTCAGCGATTTTTGCAAGACCACAAATTTGATTTCGAATGAATTTGGACGGTTAGATCCCGAACTGGACTAACGGCCCAATGTTTGTGTCATTGGGTATGGCCGGGTCAGTTGCGATTTTGGGAAGACCACAAATTTGGTTTCAAATGAATTTGGACGGTCAAATTCAAAGCTGGTTCAAATCGACCAAAGTTTCATATGCATTTCACTTGAGGGGCGGTCCATAAAAAGAAAAACCTCTCTTGAGTGAACCTTTGTGACCTAACCTAGCCTCTCATTTTTTTCTCATATACTTCAGGTCTTCTTCAACGATGCTTAACCCTAGCGCAACCTTCTCTCTCGATCTTCTTTATCACTTGAAAAAATAAAAAAACAACCCCAGCGATGTCCCTTCATCTCTTACCCCCATCTCCTTGTCGATGATCCATCTCTAGATCTAGCAATAGCTCCTCCACACCCCTGGGTGTAGCGTCTTCTCACGTTCTTCGCTTCCCATGTTTCATTCTCTAGGAAAAAGACCCAGGGGTGGATCCATGTTGAATGAATGGAGGCAAATGACCCCACTTGATTATCAAATATCTTACTAATAATAGACCTATATCAAGATTTATACTGCCCCAAGGTGCAACAATTGCCCCCATGGCTCATAAGACCTTACCTTTCTAGAGTTCCAACGTTTTTACTGTTTAAATTTTATCATCTATTCTCAAGTTTTATATCCACTATTTTCTTTTATCTCCCAATGTGCAATATTAATTTTTTTTTCTAACGGTACAGTGCAGCTCTCATAATCATATAAAAGCAATTTTGAGCAAATTTTTTGGAGAGCTTTACTAAAGCTTATGATCTAACTATAAGTTATTTTGAGCAAATTTTTTAAAGTGTTCATGATTAAGAATAATTTATGTTTGTTTATAACATATTTTCAACTTATTTCAATAAATTTCTTAAAATACCTTATGAATAAGCTTTTATGTGATAAGCGTTTATTGTCATAAACACTTAATTAAACTGTTTTCTCAAACACACCCTCAATCTTGGTGCTACCCATTACCCATAATTTTCTAAAACCATTTTTCTTTTTACTGCTTTACATTGAGAATATTGAGCAAAGCTTCTAAAAGTGTACGGAGTTTCTAAAATATAAAAACATAAAGAGAACATTTATATTGTATTTTCAAACTCTGAATAATAATATTTTATGTTTATAACGTTATAAATTGATATGTATATATTGCATTGCCCCCACCCACGACTCAACTTCTGGATCCGTCATTAAAAAGGTCATATATGCTCTGTTGCATGCTCCTCTCATGGAGTTAGAAGGGCATTCAGTTCCCCACAGACCACAACATCCCCAAGGAACTACCCTTTTATTATCTTCGATTAACCATAATCTGTAGACCAATGTGAACGGTTAACTTCCAACTCAAACCATTCGCAAGCAGTGCAACACCAGGCTAATCAAAAAAAATTAGGCTGCATATGATGCAAGTAACTTCGTGGAACATTGGATCCCTTGGACACCATTTTACCCCTTTTGATCTCCCATTTAAGGCTAAAGCCCAATGGGTTTCGTTTCCCTTTTGAAATAAATGAAGCTTTAATTTTAATTTGGACCAGTACCAGGCCCTGATAACAATCAAATCAAGTTTATGTCGAAGAAACATTATGAGATATAATTTATTATAATGAAGAAACGAACAACATGGGGATGTAGCTCAGATGGTAGAGCGCTCGCTTAGCATGCGAGAGGTACGGGGATCGATACCCCGCATCTCCACTTTTTCGCTTCTTTTGTCTGATTTCAGCCAATTTTCAAAATTCTGCATTATTTCGTTATTTTTTTTGGAATGGATATTTGACTTTATAAATTGATTAAAGGAAAACGATTGTGTTTGCACTAATGTTACATTAAATACTTCAATTTTGCCCTTAATTTTTTTATGACTCTTTCAATAAAAATTGACGCAACTTTAAAAAGTCTGTATTATTTTCACTACTTTAGGACTAAAAAATTAATAATGTAAAGATTAATTAAATTCAACTAATTGATTTTTTTTTTTTTAAAAACTAATTTTTGTTTTTGTTTTTTATGCATTAAAATTGATTAAAAGTATTATAAACAGGTAGAGTATTAATCTAAAGTAAGCACAAAAGCTCTCGGAAAATCATACATGCATAGAATCTTTAATTTAAAAAATTACTTAATGACTAAATCAATTGTACAAACTTTGAAGTAGTAAAGTTCAAAAAAAAAACTTTGAAGTAGTAAAAAAATAGAAATTAGAAAGAAAAACATTTCCAATTGAGAGTCCATGACAAGAAAAAAACAGAATTTAGTTACAAATTAAAAACCCTAGACAAATTTAAGAGCCAAAACTAAAGAGACTACCCCACATCTAAATTCATCATCTTCAATTTTCTTTTTTGGAATTTAGTTATAGATTCACTCAATTATGGTTAAATTTTATTTATGTGACTCACATGTGTTTTTTATGTAGGTCTTTTAAATCATTTCAACTTCTTCAATTTTTTATGTTTGAATTTGTACTCGCGAGAGAATTGTTATTGATTTTTTTTTTTTTAAAAAATAATTTTTGTTTTTGTTTTTTATGCATTAAAATTGATTAAAAGTATTATAAACAGGTAGAGTATTAATCTAAAGTAAGCACAAAAGCTCTCGGAAAATCATACATGCATAGAATCTTTAATTTAAAAAATTACTTAATGACTAAATCAATTGTACAAACTTTGAAGTAGTAAAGTTCAAAAAAAAAACTTTGAAGTAGTAAAAAAATAGAAATTAGAAAGAAAAACATTTCCAATTGAGAGTCCATGACAAGAAAAAAACAGAATTTAGTTACAAATTAAAAACCCTAGACAAATTTAAGAGCCAAAACTAAAGAGACTACCCCACATCTAAATTCATCATCTTCAATTTTCTTTTTTGGAATTTAGTTATAGATTCACTCAATTATGGTTAAATTTTATTTATGTGACTCACATGTGTTTTTTATGTAGGTCTTTTAAATCATTTCAACTTCTTCAATTTTTTATGTTTGAATTTGTACTCGCGAGAGAATTGTTCTTCTTCTTTAAGTTGTTTTCTTAACAACTTGTTCCCCGTACGTTTGAATCAGTACTCATCAAAGCATTATACTTCATCTTCAAATTGCCGGTGAACAACTTGTTCTTTGTTTTTCACACTTGAGTTACATTCTAGTTGTTGGGTGTAATTCTTGGATAAAAAATCTTAACTCTAAAATGTTTAAATCTATTCAGATCACTAAAAGACCAAAAAACAACCGATCATCGGCATTTGAAACGCATAACAAGGTCATAAACCACTGGACTTTAGAAAATTGTATCAGGATAAGATTTGTTGGAAAAAGTAGCTTATATTCTTGTGGAGGCCACTGTGTAATGCTCTTATTTATGTTGTGCCTCTATCATCACCTTCACTACCACCACCTCCACCATCACCTCCACAAGCGTCATCATCATTTCCACCGCCATCGACACCACAACCACCACCACCACCTCCTCCACCTCCACCTCCCACCACCAACATCATCCACTGTTGTCATCGTCACGGCCACCATCATCGTCATTATCACCTCCATGACAATCGTCGCCTCTATGTAACACACCCACCTCCACCATACCACTAGCTCCAGCGCACCATCGTCGCCGCCATCACCATTCAACCACCACTTTCCAACATCATGCCACCACTGTCACTACTGCCACTTTCATCTCCACCACCATCGTCTCAATCCTCCTGGCCACTTAGTCTTAAATTATTATTAGATAATTTGTTTATTTTTACACCTAAAAATTATAATGTAATAAAGTTACAATATAATAAGTACATATTCATATCACCTGAATTGATTCGGACAGTGGCCAAAAGAGACAATTAAATCATGAGTCTTTTTTTTGTTACAGGAGGAAAATATTAAATCATGAGTCTACTTGTTTCTATCATGTCTTAATTAATAATTAGAATGATATGATAATATGTATTATAATAAATTAATTATAATCTTTTTTTAATTATTTTGAAAATAAAGAGTCAAGTTTAGTTAATACTACAATATATTTTTAAACAAAGCAGATGAGCATGAAAACATAATTAAGTTATGTTAATTAAAACATATTAATTTAAGTAAAATACTATTATATTTTATAATTATAAATTTTATAGAGATTATAAATTTTAAAACTAGGTCATATATAAATAAAGTGAATTTGAGAGCGATAGAGTTGGGTACATTCGTGTATCAAATCTGCTAGATTTGTACCACTTTGATACAGTAACCAATTGGTATTCCACTATTCCTTTGTATATCAATTGTTACGACCAAATTAAAGACACTCTCAAATGTACAAGGACCTAAAATTGGTTCCTGTTCAGCCAATGACCATTGCATTTGATCAATCACAGTCCATCTCTGTTTTGTCCATATTGTGAAATTTCAGATCTAATCTCGGACACTGATCAAACCCACTTAACCTCTAAACCAATTATGTACCATAAATGACAAAATTAGCAATAGTGCCTGCCTCACTATCGTTTACTTTCATTCTTAATTATTTTAAAACTAAAACATCCATCTTCATTCCACTGCTATGCATGTAGTAATATATAATCTATATCTTTTCATAAAAACCACACCCCTACTAAGAGGTTATTGGTTCATGTAATATTTCCTTTAGGTAACTAACATCTCATGTTTGATTATTATGTATGAAAATATTTTGTTAAGTGTTTGTTCCACGTGTTCTGGTTGGCCAAAGTGCTACTAAGTTTAATAACATATTCTGTGGAGTACTCAAATGAGTTCACAAATAAGTAACACTATTTTGGCCCGCTAGAACGATTAAAGTAAAATTTACCTTGTTCAATAGCTATGTAACTGAACAAAACAAAGTTGGCAAAGTCGGCACAAACATTAAGTAGTTAAAGACTTCCCAAGTGTGGTCATTATCTCGGAAGTTTTCTTATAAAGCTTTAATTACTAAGTTCAAACACCTCAATTACAAGTCACATTGTGCTCTATAAAAATATATTTGATAGTTTAATAATCTTAACTATTATCATACATTCTCAGAGTGCATTTACGGAAACAATATTCCTCATCGTGTCCTACACTAGACAACCATAAGATTCCCGTAGTGCTATATTTGAATACATCATTATGCTTATACAAAAAACCCATCTAAAACTGTGCATTATCACTGAAGCTTGAGAAAATCTTCTGTTTAAATTCAGGAAGAAAAATATAAAATATAAATATATATTTATTGATATACATTTCGTGAATGATATATACATGTGATCACAAGAAAAAAAACATCTCACCTTTTCTCTTAGTCGTTAGTATTTCTTATATTTATATATATATCTTGATGGCTTCACATTGGTTATATTAGTTTTTCCTTTGACTTTACAGGTACAACCAAATGTTTCCTAATCACTAGGGGTTGAATTATTTTTGTGGGTTTGGAAACAGTTAATTTAAGTGTCATGTAAAAAGATTTTTAATTTAATTTATTCCAATTCATAGTAAGAAATCTGTCTTTTTCTTGAATTAGCGGTTACTCCCTCCGTTCCTTTTTATTTGTCTTTCTAGCACAAAGCTCTTCCACCAAGGTATTGCACTTTTAGAGCTAATTTTCCCATTTTACCCTAATTCAATTCACTATTTACTTTATCTTCATTCATAGAATTTCTCTCTCCAATAATTAATTTCCTAATTTTCCCACAACACTCTCTCTCATATCATTAAACTATTTCAGTTTTCAACAACATTAATCTTACATTGTCTCATGCACTTCTCAAAAAAAGACTAAAAGACTTCAAAAAAAAAGGAAACGCAGAAGGTTTATACAATTATACTCCAGCACTCCAATTCCCTCCAAGAAAGGACGTGTACATTTCACTCCAATTCCTTCGAATTCCAATTTAATCAAAACTTAATTATTTGAATTCATTTATTTTTTAAATTCAAAGGCCAGTTTCCATTCAATCAAATTCTACTGCAGTTTTTTTTGAACCACTAAGTATCATGCAATTTTATGATGTGATTATATGAAATGTACTCCATAATTAACCGCAAAGTAACATTGGAGTATGTATTTATAGTCAAGTTGAATAGTCATATAGAATAATTAAAGCTAAAATCAGATTGGACAATGAAATTTTGAAGCAAGAAAGACAACACAGTTTTCAGGAAGCTCATTAAATTCAAATTTCCACTACTAAACTTTGAATGGAATAAATGAGATTGTGTTAGGGGTATAATTGGTACAATGTAACCTTAAATCACCAAATGACAAATAAAAAAAACAAAAAAAATTGTGCTAGAAAGACAAATAAAAAGGAACGGAGGGAGTAACATCCATTTGCACCTGTATCAACGTGCAAGAAACCTAACCAGAATCCCACATGCTAATCCATTTGTTCCACTTATCACTCAAGAAAGTAATTACCTTCACTATAAACAAAACATTTAATTTGAACAGAAAAAAGGCCGAAAGCATCACAGCGCCTAACGGCCTAAGCCTTAGTAAAGACCTGAGTGGCACACGCATGTGCTGCACATCCATTGAGTAAAATATGTGGGAAATGAAACTGGTTTCATCATTATATTCACAAACTTGTGATAGTTTATTCAGCCTTTTATCACTGGAGCTAATCAAAGAAGAAGGAAAAAAAGCTCATGGCCCTTTAATATACCAGCACGACAGACAACACTTGCTCTGATTGAGATTGGTGTCATACACACATAAAAGCACTTTTTAGTTGATCACTTTCAGCTATCATTGACTAAATCTTGCGGGTCAGGGTGGAATTACACTATTTAGTATTGCTGTACTTGTCACACTGTTTTCACTGATATTAATATTTTCTTGACCAACAATGATACATACACACCTCTTATTTTATACACTTTATTTCCACCAATTTTTATCTTTATCTCTCTCCTCTTATCATTTATCACATCTTTTACTTTCTCTCTCTTACTATTTTCATTTCTACCTATCTCTCTCTTCCTCCACCTCATTCCACCTCATTTTTTAGGTGTCAACGAATCATTATTCTTTCTTGACTTCTCGGTTCTTGTTGTTTCATGAGTTCAGCTTGCTTTAACAGAAAATGAGGCATTTCAGAATGAATAAAATGATGCAACATCATTAAAGTGTGGCTTTAGTGATGCAGGTAGGGGTGGCAATATGGGTTGGCGGGCCCGGTTGGGTCCAACCCGCTACTAACCCGTCGAAATGCGGGTTGGGTTGGGCTAGCCCACTTTTGGTATTTGGGTTCAAAGTCTCAACCCAGCCCATATTTTGACGAGAAAACGGGTTGGCGGGCTAGCCCACTTAGAAAATGTAGTGAAATAAAAAAAGAAATGCAATGAGAAATTTTAAGCAATCTTTCACTTTTTATATGTTGACACATGAAAAAAGTAGAATTATACTTGTTCTTTATCTTTAAATGTTATGAGTTCAACTAGAAAGTCTCACCAATAGCAATAACAAAAAAATATTTATCATGTGTGGTTATTAAAAGTTGTAAAACTGTAACCTCACTAGCAAAAAGAGTTTACTTTAGCCAATAATAGTCAATCAACAATTATAAAATATAATGTCGAGTAGTCATGAAAGTTTTAGACAAAACATAACCTACGAATAAGAGCAGCAGCTTATATAGGTGAATCCATTGAAGGGAGTTTTCAAAATAATTTTTTTTTTAGTTTAGGTCTATCATATTATATGCGCACCTTAAAATAATCTACTGAAAGAATAAAAATAGAAAGAAATTTTAAAAAATTTCAAAAAAAAAAGTGAAAAATGGGTTGGCGGGCTAACCCAACCCAACCCGTCATTAACCCGCCAAAATACGGGTTGGGTTGGGTTGACCCACTTTTAAATTTGGGTTCAAAATCCCAACCCAACCCGTCAAAAAAGGTGGGCCAAACGGGCTGGCCCAGCGGGCCAAACCCATTTTGCCACTCCTAGATGCAGGTATTATTACCCAAGAACAAGGTGAGGCCATTGCATTAAACAACAAACAAGATTGTTGGTTCAAATAAATGGAATTAGGGACTAGCCTATGTGAATCGGATAAGCAATCAACATGTGGTTTTTTAATTAAAGAGATTGCTTGAGAAATAGACTGTTTTTCAATGTAGGTTTAAAAAATGCTCCTAAAAACTCTTAATGAGGGTGTGTTTGAATTGACATTTTAATAGGTTAACTTTCATTAAGTCACAATTAGCTTTGTGTCAACATGTCTCCCGATTTAATTTTCACATTTAGTTTAATGGAATATTAACCCTAAACAAAGTTAAGTCCAACCCAACATATATTTCTCTTGGTTATCAACCACTTTGCCCTTGGCCAGTTTGTCATCACACTAGAGGAACCTTTCTATCTTGAAGGGAAGGTGTTTGATATTCGGCCCCCTTGGAATTGGTTGTTCATAAAACAATTGTCTAATATGCCTTGATACAAGTTGTGCAACACTGACCAAATTTTAATCAATTTCAAAACATATAAAACATCAAAGATATATTTCTCAAATTTTTAATAACAACTATTCGTTTTTCCTTGACTGCGATGAAATCACCATTCCTAATTTTTACTCGGAAACTATGGATTTGTCAAACCTTAAAGCTTCTTGTCACCGGTTATGTGGTTTGTGCATCTTGTACCACCACTCGCTCTTGTACTCCCCAAGATGATGGTTTAAAGATCTTTTAACTCTCCCATTGTTGATTTTCAGGGATAGTTAAAAGATTTTTTTTTTCACTATTCTTTTATCATAATAGTCTCTATTGAGAAGTTCCACTTTATATTCTATGCTTAACAATTTTTTAGCATAGTCTTAATGGTTTTATTCTCCTTCATGCTCTGCATCTCAAATTCTATCTCTAGGTTGAGCATCTGCATGCCTCTAATTCTTTTAGAACCTTGATATTCAGCTTTGAGATAATCTCAAATATCATTGGCGGATTTCAAACTCATATTTATTGATTTTGGAGAAAATAGACAATTTTTATCCTTAGCCCTCTTAAACTTCTTCTCTTTGCTTCATCTTAGCAACTGTATGATTTGTAGATAGTTCAGAAACATCAATCTTTTACTACTGCTTCCCAAAGACCCAACGCTTTAATATAAATAATAATTTTTGTCGCTCATAACTCATACTTCTCAGCATCAAAGAATGGTGGTTGACCAATCAAAGTATGCATCTCCTTCCATTATGTTATCTTTTGACTCGGAATCCCTTAAAGATAAGAGTTTTACCACTTTATTGTGTTTTTTGATATGAATGTAGATGAATTTTTTTATTTGAAGAATATAATTTTATTGATCATTGTATGCTCTATATACAAAGAAAATACATAATAATAATAAAATAATAAATCTACGAATAAAGTGATATAAGATAATATTTAATTCATAAAATTAAGAGATAGTATCTCAAAAACATTTAATAAATTTAAGTTTAAATGTAATATTGATTTTAAAAATAACTAATAGTGTCCTAATTAATCAATCCTACAAATTACAACAATATTTTAAAATAAAAAGAAAATTTTAAATATATTTCTCATATTAATTAAAGCTATTATAATTATATAAGCACATTATCAACAATAATCACTATTTTGTAAAAAAAAACATAATCACTGTATATTGGGTTTAACTACCTTGGTAATTCTATCTAATTGGAGCATATCTAATAAAAGTAATAATATTTGCGCTTCCAAAAAAATTTAGCTAAATGACTCATGAGAAAAATTGAGTTGAACAACTCATCATTCAATCACATTAAAAATAAGTAAATTAAAATTTCTATATTTAACTCCTCGTCCAATTTCACATTGAAGATAACTAACTTAGAATTTCTATATTTATTAATTTATTTATAAAAAAATCCTATAGGTATTGAGCGGTGGGTCCCCATAAATAAATTCACACCAAATAATATAACTTTACTTTAATTTTTCCAATTTTATTTCTTTGGTTTACTATTTGTATTTTGCAGTATACAACTACAAATAGCAGTAGTGACTAGTGAATAGTGATTTCTGATTACTGATTGGACAGCTTTGGGCCCCTAGCAACCCCGTTCCAGAATTAATTGAAGATATCATAGTAAACGCCAGTCCAATAAGTGCTCCTCCACTCCTCACGCTTAAGCCAGTCCAACAATGCCAAAAGTTCAGCAAGCATAGTATAAATTCTAACACCAAAAAACTATTCATCTTAAGATCAGCATTTTTTCCTAGAAACAAATCTAACAAATACTATAAATTACCCACAATCATTTCATTTTTCCTTTAAAACCAATTGCATGAACTAGTGTGACAATTCTAATCAAAGCATACAAAACAAGACACACAACAAGGAACAAGTGCATGTGATTATGCTTTAGAGTAAAGACCAATTCCTCCTTCCCCTCAAAGCTATAGTACTAGTGTCTAGTACTAGCATCAATGTGATTTAAACCAAGAGCGGCTACACACAGTGGTTGTGGCAGGAACCATAATTTCAACCTTAGCCATAGCTCTGCTCTATTTATCTGCCTACCTAGCCTCAATTCCCAATAATACTCTTCAATTAAATTCAAACTACGTGGAGGACAGCATGTGGCCCTTAAATTCTAAAAAAACACACCAAAACAGACAACCCAACAAAAGTTCTTGTTCCCTTACCTTTCCCCCTTCAAAAAGAAAACCACTTGGTTGCCTCAGATGATAAATCTTACTTGCATTTGGATACAATACAAATTGGGATTCTCAATTGGGCTTCAGTGTCCTTTTAGCCAAGAAAAGTAAATAAAAGAAAGAGAAAGGTGTCGACAACTAAAAACATGCTCCACTTTCTCTTCTCATTAATCCAACCAAAATGCAACACAGTGGTGGGGTTCACAGTTAAAAAAGGTCACATACACATTTTCACTCCACTCTTGCTACCTTCCAAAATTCTACTACATTGTTAGAGGTTACCAAAGAAAAAAAATTATCCTATGCTAACAAAAGGACATGTAATACACTTCAATTAGTCTTTTTCTTCCTTCCACCATCAGCATTGCTTCAAAGCCCCAGCAAAATGTAGTAAACAAGAGTAATGGGAAGAGCAATCAGCATTCCAAATATAACCCTGCATCAAAATAAACCAAAAACATCAACTTTTTACCATATCAATACTAGTAGTGGGAGCTAAGTGGTATGATAATTTGTTATGCTATATGTTCCATAATCAATCACTAGAATGCAATGAAGAATAGAGGAATAAGAGTTCTAACCCAGTGCTGAGAATGTCAGGATGAACATTGTATTCCTTAGCAAACACAAATGGGACAATTCCTTGAGGCAGAGCAGCCTGAAAAACAAAAAAACACAATACAACATTGATTCAAGTAATGAAACCACAAGATAAAACAAAGCAAAAATTACAAGGAAAAAACAACATTTTGAACCCTCTATCTTATTGTACCTGTACAATAGCTATGTGCAACAGAACACCCCTGAGCCCTACAACAATTGAAGCAACGGCCATGACTGCAGGGCCAGTGAGGAACCGAACTGCCATAGTAAATGCAGCAACCGAGTTTCCACAAGCAATGATCTTTGGCTGCAACGCCATGAACAACCCTACACAAATCCAACAACAAATTCAAATCTCCATAGAGAAAAACAAAGCCAAATCAAGCTTATAAAGTAGTAAGAATTAATAATTATACCAAGACTAAACATTGCCATTCCAAGGCCTGCATCAGATAGAATTGATATTGATTTAGCAACAATTGCTGGCATAACAACATTCCACCTGCAACATACATCAAACATTAGAAGCTACACACATAAGATTCAAGGCTCAAAAGAAGTGAACCTAAAAAATGTGAATGTTGCATACTTGAATGAGACCAAAGACCAAGTGAGACCAATAAGGCTAGAGTAAGTGTTAGGATTCCTAATCAGCTTTCTCCACACCATGATCAAAATGAGCCTAGTCATGACACTAGCAGGTGGCATGTTGGTGGCAGTTTTGGATTCTCCCTGTGCTTTTGGGTGAAGCTCAGTGGTGGAGCTTGAACCAAGCTTAGACAACACAGGTCCTTCCTTGTCCACACCATTAGCAACAGTTCTGTTTCCGAAGCTAAACTCATCGTGACCAAACTCATCATAATCTAACAACAAACGTGGAAAACAAGTTAGACAATGACACAAACCTACACAAAACCATTGACATTATTCAATGAGAAAAGACAACACAAGCAAAAGTCAAATAAATTATAAACCCCACTTCCACTTTAATTCCAACAACCCATTTAGAAGAGACAGAACAGAAAACAAAGCCATGAAAAAAACAGAGCAAAAATTGTGAGAATTTTAACTAATTAACACCACACCATGCCAAATTTGAACAAGAAAAACTTCAAAAACCAAACAGTTTGTCTATGAAATATAGAGTCAAAACCTTTTTGGTGTGAAGCTACCCCACCAAGCTGGTCATTCCCATAATCAGCACCTCTGAAGACATGGATTCCACCTTCAGAAACAGGGGAAGCACTTGAACTCCAAACAAACATGTGAAGATCCTTTCCTCCGCCGCCATCAGCGCCGCCACCGTTGGCCTTCTTCTTGCCGGTCACCGGAGAAAAAATCCCTGCATTGTGAGGAGCAGGGTACCCACCACCGCCACCACCACCATTAGCCTTACCCATTCCACTTTCCTCATCAAAACCCAAGGTTCCACCAAAGTTACTCTGCCTCGGACTCACGTTTCTCCCATTCACCATGGAGTAGAAATCAGTGTGGTTGAAGCTAGACCCTCTTGGAGTTGGATTCCTGGAAGATTGCAGAGAGTAAATCTCAGCATTGGTCAAGTTTGAAGGACGAGGAGTGAGTGAAACACCAGAGTTTGGTCCATGAGAACGCCGAGAGAAAATCTCAGAGCGTGAGCTGGTAGATTTCCTGACAGTAACATGAAGCTTTCCATCTTCTCCAACCTCAGCCTCAGTCTGCAGAGGCTCTTTCCCATCAAGCGAGAGAATATCAGAATCCACCTTGAACGAGATAATCGACCCTGCAGTGTCAGGAAACTGCTCCACAATGAGAAGCCTGGCTCCTCTGTATTCAAACAAGAACAGCATCAGAGTGTACCAGATGATACACTGAAGCACCACGATTTGCACCATCAATGTCCCTGATGCATCACCATACATCCCCTTCAGCAATGGAATCCCCATGACCAGAGTGTTGGGCAGTGTTGACAGGGAAAACAGAGTGATGGACCATTCCAGAGAGCCTCTTGAGCTTGTTCTTGACCAGATTAGCAGAACTGCAAGGACTATGGTTTTCTGAAGAGAATCAGCAGCGATGAACCTGTAGTTCATGGCGTAGGGGTTGTTGGTGGAGATGAAGTGGAAGGAAAGCAGAGGAACTGCGAACAGAGCAACAAAACGGTTGATGCCAGAGCACTGGTCTGGACTGAAGATTTTCCACCATTTCACTGAGCCGTAGGCGAGGATCATAGCCACGTAGAGTGGCACCACCGCAGTGAGAACATGGTACAAGTCAGAAGCGCTTATCATCTTGTTTTAGCAGAAACAATCACTTTTTAACTCTGTTTTTTTCAGATGAAAGGTCTTAACTTACTATCACTTGAAGAGGTTAGAGTTAATGGGGAAGTAGAAGGATTGAAGAGAAGAAAAGGGTCATGGTTGTTTTGAGAGGAGAGGGTTGAGGGAGGGAAATGAGAGTGTGAAATGTGAAGGGTGTGTTTGGTTTTATGGGATTTTGATGGCAGACAAGAAGTGAAAAAGTTAAGTCCTTTTGTGAAGCTTTTATAAGTCTTTTCATGCGGCTACAATGACAGAAAGAACCTCCTCAACTCAAACCCACTTTCTATTCTTCTTTTTCTTTTCTTTTTAATATTGATCAAGTCTTGGTTTTTGGTTCAGCAAAGACAATGTGTGTGTGTGTGCGTGGGAGAGAGATGAAAAGTGATTTTTATGAGGGGGAAAGGACCAAGGTGCAGAAAGGGAAAAGAGAAAAGGAAAGAGGGAAAGTGGTAAAAGGAAAAACTCAGATGAGTTCCTAAAGATTCTCTTCACTTTTTGCAGTTTTATATGCTGTCTTGTTGCACATGAGATGCAAATTGAAACAAGACAGAGTAGGAAAAAGAGTGGAGGGACATAAAAAGAAAAATTCTCCAGCTCTTTCATGGATTCATTTTATTTTTTGTGTCGGGAGAGAGATAAATAAGTGTTGCAATGGAATGGGAATCAACCCTTTTTCTTTGCAAATTACAAATGTTTGTAGTGTTTATTCTATAGGGTGCTTGGGTGTTGATTTTTTTTCAATAATTAGTCTATTTTAGACCTAAAAACAAGGGTAGATTACATTTATTTCTAAGATTTTGTACATGTGATATAGCTAATGCATTTAGGAGAGAAAGTTGGAGAAAGAAAGTGAGAACATAGAAAGTGATGAGAAAAATAGTGAATTTTATAGGCGGTTTGATACGGTGGAAATAGAGAAGAATGATAAGAAAATTAATGAAGTGGATATTCCTCATTTGATTGGTTAAGAATGACTTTTTTAACTTCATTAATTTTTGTCCCCGCCCTTGGAGTGGTTCGTGCTCGCCGCCATATGTGAATCATGCCTCTCAGGTTGAACATCATCTGAATGGAGAAGGAATTTGTTGACCATCATGACTAATGCCTCTTTTAGAGTTAGAGTATCTTAATGTATTGGGCTCAATAATGTTCTTCCGTGAGATGAGCTTAGCAAGAATAGGTGAATTCTTGTATAAGGAAGGGGAAGAGTTACTTCAAAGAAAGGTTGGAAGAATTAGTCCCTTTGGAGGTTGTGGGTCCTATTAGGGGATTCTTTTGCCCTTTCCTTTCCTCGTCAAGCAGTCAAGGCCACTGATGTAAGGTTGGTTCAAGGCTGAGTGTAGGGTTTGTTTGGACGATGGAAGTAGGCGTTTGAGAAGAAAGATGTTTCAAAGTTGTTGTGGTAGTAACCATGGCTGTTATGGTGGAGGTGTCATCAAAAGTTGATTGTTTTATTAGGTCTCTTATTTGTTTCTTAAAGGAAGGAGGGGAGTCATTGGTGCGTCGTTGCTTCTTATGTTACGTGTTAGTAACTAAGGTTCAAAATAAACATTACTTTGATGATAACTATTTCTCTAATTAATTTTTTTATAATTAATTAATCAATATACTTTAACTTAACTAGTCATATATCTCCCTCCGGCTCTTACGGGCATTAGCCAAAACCCCCCAAAATCTCATCTACTGATTTAAATAATGATATATCTAACGATTTTCACTAGTTTGGGCAAGCCACCCAAGTTTTTCGGGTGTTGTATATTGACAATCCCTTTCATTATTAACAAAATGATTTGAACTTGTGAAATGACCATTTTACCCTTCTTGAAGCCTAATTAGTGGAATTGTGGGTTTTAAATTTCTCAAAAGTGCAGTTTGATGATTTTGGTTTCTTTCACAAATTAAAGTTTGAAATAATTTTATTGGTACATCGGAAAGATAAATTTCACCCGCGAGGTATTGATCCCTGTATCTCCCCCTACCCAACCCATTGTCCCCTAACTCCTACCACTTGAGCTATTCTACATGGACAAAGTTTAAAATCATTGAGTTTGGTTTGGTTTTATTTTTAACTTTGAAAACTCAATTAATTGCAAATAACATTGGGATAACATATCAAAGTTTATTTTAACGCAGATTTGTGTATTTAAAATAGGGATAGACATCTAACATCTGCAATTTGTGACAATTTCTAAAACATTTGAATAATTCAATTCAATTCATCTTTCCACTGAACAACTTTTCTTTTACCCTATAAAGAACATCGACATTTATCACGTTTGCATGCTAGTCAAGGATTAGGTGGTGCTTTTGGACATAAACTCGTCTACACTCTACACCAACCAATCAGAAAACCATATAGTTCTTAATCAACAATGATATATACATTAATACATACCTCATTTTTTATACACTTCATTTCCACATATTTTTATCTCTATCTCTCTTCTCTTATTACTAATTACATCTTATACTTTCTCTATCTTATTTTTTTAATTTCTTCCTATCTCTCTCCTCCTCCACCTCATTCCACCTCATTTTTGAGGTGTCAATAAATAATTATCCGTTCTTAATTAGCGAAACATGCTTGGTGCCAAAGTGAGAAATACCAAGACTGATTAGTATCTTTGTTCAGTTTGGAATTTGAGAATTTGTACACAAATAAAGGAAAGCAAAATCAGAAAATCTTATGCAGCAGTTGAGAAGTAAGATTGTCAATTATCTGGAAAATAAAATTGAACAGTCATAGTGAAGTTGTAAGCATTAATGTATGCAGTATGATGCTGGTTGCGTCATCCATAATCAATATGCCCCGTCCAACAAAAGAAAAAGATCCTACATTAATGGATCATATATGCAGTTCAGAAACTAAGCATATTTGAAGGAATGAGAATATTATTATATGTGGAAAGAAACAAAGAAGAAGAATATGATGAGTAAGAAATGAGAGTGAGAGTGAGAGTGAGTGGGAAGAATCCAATGATAAAGATAAAGACAATGCTGTTCTGGGAATGTCCATGCGCTAAGCTAGCTACGTAACCTTCCCAATGGTGTGTGATAAATAGCACCAAACGCTCAAATGATGTGTGCTTATATTAGCATTTGCATAATTGATTATGACTTAATGAATTCTTGACATGCATGATTGAAATTGTTAACATGAGTTAAAGTAATATAGTGATTTATATTTAGATATCCTTATAAGAAAAGTGATTTCTCTTGAAGAGAAAATAGTTCGAATAACTTAGATTAAAATTTGTTTTGCGTGTGTAATAACCACAATGTATATAGATATTATAATCGCATACACACAACAATAAATTAAAATGTTTAAAAGCTTTAGTAAATAGGTATGGTGTTTTGTTGGGTTTCTAAGAATCAAGTTGATGGGAGGGCCTTAAGTTCTCAAGTAATTAAGCTTAACAAGATGCGTGAACCTAAATGTTTCATTGCTCATATGGAATAAATAAATCTTCCTCTCTTTGAAAGGAGAATCACAACAATTTAGAGTGGAAGTTCATGCATGAGGCGATTGGAATTATCTTTGTTGTCTGGTGATTGAATCAATTAAGTAATGGTATTGTGTTGCTTAGTAGGCCTTGGAACAAGGCCTGCCAAATCATTTCTAAATAATTCTAAAATAAGTTGGGGGTCCTAAGCCCTTTCATGCTTTATAGATCTTCATGATCTCATAAGGATTTTCTTAATTAAGCTGGTTGAGGGAAGTTGGTCTAAAGCTAAAGTTCAGAGTTGAAAGGATTATGTGATCAAAGAAAGATTTTAAGATTGAAATAAGAACATATATGGTATGAGTAGGTCTGGCAATTTGCATTCAAATATTCAAATGATAGATATAAAATTAAGTGGTATTGATAGAAAGGCAAAAGTGGAAAGCTTATTGAGGATGAAGTTATGCAAAATAAAAATGTTTATCTTCTGATCTGGAGGTGAATGGGAAATCTACAAGAATTTTAATTTATCAACAATCAAAATTAAGTGTGTTTAAATTTTTGTTGAACTCAACATGAATTCACACGTAAAAAGTTGATGCTTGCTTCAAACATAACACAATTAAAAATCAGCGTTTAGAGTTGGATTCATTACCAACACTAGAAATGCGTTTGATTCAACTTAATTTTAGAAAAAATCTATTTTGTTATGAAATATACATTTTTTTAATTTTTTTTTATGCTTAATACAAAGAGGACAAAAGCAAAAACAAAGTATAAAAAATCCTCTACTGTCTAACTACCATGGTACCCAAGGAGTCAGCCAAAAGCAATGCCTCCATGCCAGAGAAGGGATCCTGGACATGGAGGAGTTGTAAATCTTGAGATGGACCCGCCTTGGCCAGAAAGTCAGCGCAAGAATTTCTTTCATGAAGGATATACTCCACTCAAGTCACCCAAGCTCTCTTCAACAACCCACAATATTTGCTAATGAGGACTGCAAACACATGATGCCGTGGAGGAGGTTCACGCACCAGGGAAACAGTCAGCATTGAGTCCGAGTAACAACATTAATGCGTGTGGAAGGAGACTTGATAATGTGGTGGTAACTCACATTTGAGGAAAAGATTTGTTAAAATTTTAATGTGAGTTTAAATCTCACATCGGTCAAGTATGAGAGATGAAAAGACTTTACAGAAATATGATCAATAAATCTAACGCTTTAAAATTTTGGGTTACAATGTAACATTGATATCTTTTAGAATCGTACTCTTTTCCTAATAGGCTCCCCTCACTCCCTCAATAATGTATACTGTAATATTATCCTCACAAGTCACAACCTCTATATTATTTGGGTGGGTGGGATTTAATTGTTAAACATAAACGTATTGTAATTGACTAGAGTATAATGAACTTCAGAATAGACATTGGACAAATATAAAGGGCACAAGTGTGAGGTAAAAACTGGTGAGGCAGTACAATAGTGACGAACATGGCAGGCGGCGCCGCAGTCCTTTTCAGTGTCTCCTGCGCCTGGGACACGCTCTCTCTCCCCCTGACAACACTTCTCTCTACACGCTACAGTCTCTCACTCTCTTGCCTTTTACTTTTTTCAACAAAACAAGTTGTATTTCAAAGGGAACAACATAACACAGAAAAAACAAAAATTAATTCTAAAGGGGATTCAAATTCAATGATTATTATTTACCAAAATAATATTCAATGATTATTTATTCCACTCTAAATTGTGGTTAGGAAGAACAAAAACTAAAAGGGTACAAAATGATTGGTCGCTTTCTTCAAATGGGAATAAAAATTGATTCCTGCCGCGAGAAATTGATTAATGGGAAATGGAGAAGAACCAAGCAAAGGTTGCAGCAGGGTAATCCAATTAAATGTGAGGAAATGTGAATATCAATAAAGTTAGAATTGAGTGTGACGTCTTAATGATATGACCACAAGCAATCAAACCAAACATTGATTCATATTTTTCATTTTTCAACTTGGTTCATTCATAAGGAAAAGATGCATATTAGTAGTATATATTTATATACTCCAAACCATATATTAATATTTTTATGAGTAAAGTACACTCACCCCTCTCAAGGTTTGTTAGAATTACACTCCACCCCATTCTTGTCTAAAATCTACACCCCACCCTATTTTATATAGATGCAAATTTAGTGACGAAAAATATTCTTCATTAATAATTAGTTATTATTTAAATTATTAATCAATAATTTCAAAAAATATTTTCAATATAATTCAACAAATTTAAAAATGAAAACATCACAGTCCTCCTCATTCTCTCAATCGCGGTCTTCCTCCATAAATTCACAATGCAAATTCTGCAATAGCACACCCGACCGGTTTACAAACCATATCTCGAACATAGGGAAACATGCTTGTGTTTTCATATTTGATAATAATTCAATTTTAATCAAAATAATCTCTTTATACCTCAAATTTTGAAAATTGGATTGTATACCCAAAAAGCAAGACAAATGGGTGAAGAAAATAGAGAAACAAAATTAAGAAATATAAAGTGGATCGGAGGTTATTAGAACCCAACGATGCGGTGGAGCACCGCTTTTAACAAAATCCAACGACATCTTAAACCAACAGAGCGTTCGCTCGCAACTTAAAGGGGGTGAAGTTCACAAGAAGTAGTTGAACAGGTAGCTTTGGGAATGTGCGATTCACGTTCTGTGGTTCAGGTCGCAACAAAACTTTGATGCATGGTGGTACCATGGGGTTTCACATTCTGGGACAGTGGCCGTCGTGTTAAAGGGAGCAAAGGCTAGGTGGTGACCGTTTGTGGTGAGAAATATGATTTGGAGACAGATGGGACGTGGACTTAACAGACAGAGTGGATTGTTTTTTTAAATTTAATTCAGTAAAATTATTTTCATAAATTAATGTATGATAGTGTATATGCATTAAACTTATTTAAATTTTAACTAATTAGTAATTATTTTTTATTAGTGACGAATTTGTTTTCGTCACTAAATTTTGCCTTTATAAAAAATGGAGTGGAGTGTAGATTTAAAAAAAGAATGGAGTGGAGTGTCATTCTTACAAACCTTGAGGGGGGTGAGTGTATTTTACTCTATTTTAATTTATATATGTGTATGGGATTAAAGCCGGAAATTGTGGCATTGGGTTAACCCCACTTACTCACTCATCAGTGACTTCACTCTGTTCTCTCTTCCTTCTGATATCTGGGAAACACAAGGCTGATCCATTGCCATTGCAAAACGTAAAAGCAAGCAAGATGCGCAGCATAGAGAGCTCTCTGTCCAATCATCAACGCCTCGATCCAGCTCTTTCTTTTTCTTTGTCGGGTCTGTCTTAATCTAAAGCTGCCCAAGTCTGTATCATACCCATACAACAACGTTAATGCGTGTGACTCCTCCTCCTCAAAAGAATATGGCTTAATTGCAGTTTTGGTCCCTGATCTAACATGATTGTGCAAAAGTGATCCCACATGTTTAAAACGAGCGGTCAATGTCCCTAACGTTTGTACCGTGAGTGATTTAAGTCCTTCCATCCACTTCTGTTAGTTGACTAACGGAATTGCTGACGTGTGCTTCATTAATTGACATGCCATGTTGTGTCACCCTGCCACATAGATAAATAATTATTAAAATATTATTATGAATTAAAATTTTCCCAACCTCTTCTTCATCCCAGCAAATCTTATCCGAGCAAATCATAACTGTCTTTAAATCTTCATCTTCATCACCCTCATCATACTCACTCATCTTGATCTTTAGAAAAAGGAAAAAAAAACACTAATAAATTCAAACACACCCATAATTTATGCGACTTATCCACCATGAGTATCCTTCCTTCTCCATGGCTTTCCATTATATAGGGGGCTTTTACATTAAAATGGTGAAATGCTAAAGATAAGAAGCCAATGATAAAAAACAGACAAAAGGCTTGCTACAATTTGCTTCAATATATGTTAGGAATTCTTACAGTAAAGAAACCATAAACCCATATACACCCAGTATACAGACAAAGGGAAAAAACCAGAAACCAAAAACCAAAAACCCATACCCACTCAGAAAGTACCAGAATCCACGTCCTTGGCAATACCCCCATCGCTCCAAACCTCCCGAAAAATCAATTGAGATCCCAGAAACCTGTTCGTTCAGACTCAGAAATCTAAATCACCACCAACATTCACGCATAACACATAAAATTTGTACTTCCAGAAATCCAGATTGAGACCACAAAACCCTTCACCCAACCCCCTCTCCTTCTAGAAATCAAACACAAATCAGAAAATTAATTTTGTCCACCGAACCTTCACATCGCTCCTCCATATCCTCACCCTAGCCATCATCTTCCTCCTCTCACACCCACGCGAACAGATCTGGGACTCCATTATTCTCTCATAGATTTGCGACTCCATCACTCGATCTGTTGTTGTTGTTGTCGTTGCTGGGGTTGGGTTCTTCCCTCTCACCCAAAATGGTTTCATTATAGGGATTGGTGAGAGAGGGGACAAAGGTGGGTGCGTCTTGTTAAGTGGTTCCATATCTGAGAAGAAAAATATAACAGTTCTTTCAAAGGTGCAAGAGCCGATTTTGATTTCAGATTAAGTTTTCTTTTGTGCCTTTGGTTGAAGAAGGTGAAAAATGGAGGTTGAAGATGAGTTTCTGGTTAAAGAAGATGGAAGATGAAGGTTAAAGATGAAATTTTTAATTTGGGGAAAAATATTTTAATAATTATTTATCTATGTGGCAGGGGGACGCAACATGCCATGTCAATTAATGAAGCACATGTCAGCAATTCTGTTAGTCAACTAACAGAAGTGGACGGAAGGACTTAAATCGCTCACGACACAAACGTTAGGGACATTGACCGCTCGTTTTAAACATGTAGGATCACTTTTGCACAATCATGTTAGATCAGGGACCAAAACTGCAATTAAGCCAAAGAATATTTAGTTTTTCTTAAGAGAGGGTTGTTTACCTCATTGCTTAGTTATAAGCAACATTAAAAAAAAAATTAAATTGGAACATGTTTAGGTGAAAATTTGATTGTTTAAAAGTAAGTTAGGTTTGATTTCTCTTAATTAAGGTCTTGAGTTTGAATTCTATAAATAGAAAAAAAGTGTTGGGAGAGTTAGTCTTATTATGATGTGAATGTTTTAAGTTTGGAAAAAAATTTCTTTTGTGTAAGACATGTAATGCGAACATATTAAATTTATAAACAAATATTTTTTCCAAAATCAAAATTATATTGATGAAGAAAATGTCAAAGATATATAACCCTCGTAAAAAGGATTAAAAGAAATGTTAGAGACAACTCAACCAAAAAAGAGCAACCGCCAACAAAGAAAAACACCAAAGAAGAAAAAAAAAGCCATCAAGCCATTAAACAAAACCCTAACGCACGAATCACAACCCCTCAAAACACCCCGAAAACCAACCAACACCCAAGACCCTCTCATTGGTACCCTAAGAAGACATGTGCGCATTGACCTGGGTTGCAACCTTGAAGAAGGCAACATCATTTTAGCGATCATACTCCATGCCTAAAAGTTCTCCCATCAAGATGACAATCCACACCATAGTTAAAATGTCATAAGACTCTGACGACTACACTGGCAAGACCATTAACTTTTTCCCTGTTGGTTTCGCTCAACTTCTTCCACTTTCACAATCTCATTGAAGCTCTCAACAAGGTCCTTTTTCTTTCTTCTTCATTTCTCAGGTTTCTTGAGCCTTCCCTTAGCCCTTGGGGTATTCACTTGATCCCTAGGTAAGGAAACACACGAAACACCCTCTACAAATAGCAAAAGATATTTATGGGAAGAACATAGTGAGAGGATAGCATGAAGACGAAGATGAATCTCTAAATATATCATTAATCATCGGTTCTTCATCCTCAAATAAAGACATCATTCGCCAATCCTCCACTTCCCTTTGTTAACAACAGAAACCCCATCGAGCTCCCATCCTCTAAGCTTTATTCGTCTTCGCTCTTAATTAGGTCATCAAACCTGTGCCGCAAGAATCTCGCCAAAGTCACCAATAGGAACATTCCACCTAAACGAAAACCATCAAGGAGGTTAATCGCTTGAGAAGTAATCTCCAATGAAGAAAATATAAAAAAACCAAAACGGTATAGCTTCCCAATCTTTCTTTGCCTTTGGACGAACACATTCACAACCCTCCCAATTTAGGCAAAAAGCCCACAAACCTAATGATAAACGACAAAGAGGGTGTTTTTGTTTTTTTTTTTACAAAGAGGGTGTATATTGAAATGTGAGGCAAAAATGTTGATGGGAAACCAGAATGTGAATAATGAAAGAGTACAACTGCGCATGTAAATTATAGTTAGGGGTGAGAATAAGTCATACCGTTCGTAAGAGCCTATGGTCTTAACCCACCTCAGGTCTATGGTCCAAATTTATAAATAAGCAAGACCTAGACTTTTTTCAAAAGTCTATTTAGTTAAAAAAAAATGCTAGACCCATGCCACTTAAAAAGCAATACAAGCCTATTTAAAATAAATGTCATTTACCGTAAATATATTTTATCATTTTTTAAATAAATATATTTTATTATTATAAAACCCTAAAAAATTAAACACAATCGATTTACTTTTATCTCTATTGAGTAGCTTATAATATTGTTAGTTTATTTATTGAAAGATTTCTTTTAGTATAATTTAACACCTATGTTTGATAGTCTTTTTACATATATGTTTATCGTCAAACATAATTGTCTTATTATGAAATATGCAATTAAATAGGGTATCAGGACATATCATATTTTCAGTCAGGTTTGATCAGACTCGGAAAAAAAACATATAAAAGATAACAAGTGAAACTAAAACCTTAAATTTTTTAAATATACCGAGTTTATTTAAACAAAATCTATCTTAACCTAACATATTCCAGCTTAATTGCAGTAGTACATCCTAAAACAAAATTATTAAATGAACCTAGTCCTTTACACATTATTACATTTAATTTAATAAATTTGAAACATTATGGTAAAGTAGCAACGTTTGTCCTTATCTAACTCACTTGTTCTTCTATTTCAAAAAAACTTGTTGTTTTTCCCTCCTTAATCCAACAACACTGATCGTGAAACCATGATTCACTTTGCTTCCTCTCCAAACCAATTCCAATTGCAAGTGCAGGAGGGAGGGATTATGCATAAGATTGTGAGAAGTTGGAGATTCTTGAATCCTCCACCAGTTCATGCTGCAATGGACACAGCTCTCTGCGTTGAATCTCGGTAATTCATCCTGTAACCCATTTCAGTTCATTGATTCTTCTCTGTTTGATTGATTTCTTATTCACCATTATCATTTGATTCTGAGGTTGGTGCTGCTGCAAGCACAAAATTGAAAATTCTAGATTTTGCTTCATGTTGTCAAAATCGCGCTTCAAACCGTAAAAGCGTACGATTCTACGCTTCTGTCCGATTTCACGAGTTTCATTCACATCAAAATTCATTTTGGGCTTCAACGGGTCGGGTTTTGCTAAAAGCTTGGAACTTCATAAAAACCCTAGTTTCTTCACCTCTTTGAAACTGAATCTATCTCTCTCTCTCTGTGTTGTCTCAGCTCACAAGTTTGGTGGTTCTGCTTAACTGACTCCATCAGGTTTTTTTTTTCTCTAACTCTCTATGTTTTGTTTAGCTGTGTAGTATAAATCTTCAGGCTTCAATCCTGTTTGTATGTTTTGATTTACCCCTTTCTGGTATCTGTTCTGGTTTTGCTGAAGCTCCTCAACCCAAAGTTCTTATCTTTTTTATCTGGGTGTGTTTGTGTGTGTTAACTTGCTGTTATCTGTTTTGGTTTGTTATTTAGGGGAAAATGTCATCAAGTGCTGGTTCTAGAGGGTCTAGTGGCTGTGGTGATGGGGGTGGTGGAGGTGTTGTCCTTGGGAGTGGAGTATCTAAGGTGCAGAAGAGTGCTTGTGGGAATAGAAGGGCTATGGGATGGGGTAATGATGATTCGGTTGGGGATGCGAGAAAATTTGAATGTGAATACTGTAAGAAGGTGATATTAGGAGGCATTCCTGGATTGAAGGGTCATCTGGAAGCTGCACATAAGGAAACTGGAGCTCATAGGTTTGTTAGTTATGAATTTGAGCTGGGCAAGTGGGAAATGGTGCCCTTATTGCAAGAAAGATGGATAAATGAGTTAGGGGAGGGTGATGAAGGAGCAAGTAGCGAGGGTGGGAAAAGAAAGAGGATGAAAGGGGTTGATAGTCCTTCCACCAATATCATATTTAGGAAGAATTTGAAGGGGGATGCATGCAAAACAATTGCTTCGTTTTTCTACAACAATGCTATACCTTTCAGTGTGGCAAAGAGTGATGAGTTCAAGGAAATGGTTGACTTGATTGCGCGACATGGGATAGGATTTGAGCCACCGTCTGACCATGAGATTGGAGGTAAGTATTTGGAGCAACAAGTTATTTCCACCAAGAAGATTGTCGAGGAACATAAAATCTTTTGGAAGAGAACAGGATGCAGCATATTGATTGATGGGTGGACTGACCAGAAGAGGAGGACTGTTCTGAAATTCTCGGTAAATTGTCCTTATGGAACCATTTTTTTGAAGTCTATTGATGCATTTGACATAAATAAATCAGTTGACAAAGTCTTTAAGATGATGGATGATATTGTTGAGGAGGTTGGGGAAGAAAATGTTGTCCAAATTGTCACTGACAATAATGCAAGTTACAAAGCAGCTGGAAAGATGTTGATGGAGAAAAGGAAGAAGCTATATTGGACACCTTGTGCTTCGCATTGCATCGAGTTAATGTTCGAGGATTTTGAGAAGAAGATACCGCTTCACAAGGAGACAATTGCACTTGGAAAAAAGATTACAGCCTATATCTATTCAAGGAATGCTATCATTTCGTTGTTACATCAATTTATTAGAGGAAAGGATTTGGTTAGACCGGCCATGACTCGTTTTGCCACATCTTACTTGACTTTGGGTTGCTTGAATGACAAAAAGGGGGCATTGGTAAAGATGTTCACATGCAAGGAATGGAAATCCAGCCAGTTTGCAAAGACAAAGGATGGAAAATTTATTGAAAATCTGGTTGTAGATGGGAGGCTTTGGAAGAATATCGGGATTTGCCTAAGGGCAGCTCGTCCTCGACTCAAAGTGCTTCGTTTGGTGAATTTAGATGAGAAGCCAGCCATGTGTTTTATTTATGAGGAAATGCACCAGGCTAAGGAGAAGATACAAAAGTCCTTCAATGGTGTAAAAAAACGGTAAATAGTTATTTTCCATTAGTTTTGTTTTTATCTTTGTTGGTAAACTAATTCCGATTTCTCCATTCTTTAGTTATATGCCTCTATGGGACATCATAGATGAAAGATGGGACAACCAACTGCATATGCCTTTACGTGCTGCAGGCTACTACCTTAACCTGCAAATACATTATAGTCCTAAATTTAAAGCTGACTTTGAAGTCACACGTGGACTATATGATTGCATAGCAAGAATGGGGGGAAATGTTGAAGAAAGAAATAAGATTCATAGTCAACTTGAAAATTTCAACAATCGATCAAATTATTTTGGTAGTGATCTTGCCATTGGGCTGCTCAGGAAACATACTCCAGGAACGTGGTGGGACTCTTTTGGATTTGAGCATCCAGAGCTCGAAAAATTTGCTATCCGTGTAACAAGCTTGACATGCAGTTCGTATGGTTGTGAGCGTAATTGGAGTGCCTTTGAGATGGTAACTTTTGAAAATTTGAAATGAATTATATTTCATTCTTAAAGTTACAGTAGTACCTACTATGTGTTAATTGTTTTGTATTTGCTTAGGTCCACTCAAAGAGAAGAAATCGCTTGAAACAAAAGAAATTGAATGATGTTGTTTTTGTGATGGCTAATTCAAAATTGGCCAAGAAGAAGCAAGCTAGGTGGGTTGCTAGGCCCGCTAATGAGCATAACATTGATTATCTTTCTTCAGATGATGAATGGATTGTGGATAGTGATGAAAATTCAGATAACTTTGATTTGGATACTCCAAATGAACACATTTTTGTTCAAATTGGAGAGAATGCTGGTCGTGTTGTTGGTGGCTCTAAAGATGATTTGGAGATTCCTGATTTTGATGATGACGAGGATAATGATGATGAGGATAATGATGGAGAGGATGACATGGAAGATGATGACTATGATGGTCATGACTTGAAATATCTGCTAGATATCTAGGTTCCAGAGTTGGGATATTTTCTTTTGGTGTTTCAATTTTATGTGTTGTCAAAAACTTCTGTTATGTGACTTATGGGTTGTATGTGACCAGTGACCTTATGAATTTTCAATTCAAGTTTAATCAAATAGTTATTGCAAGTTATTGGTCATAATCCCTTCTATTAACATGTTTCCCTGCCCTTCCTATCTTAGGTAGGATACCAATTTTGACAAGCTTGAATATGGTCACCAAGTAATACTAGATTGAAGTTACCTATAAATAAAATGGAGAAATGGTTGGCTTTTTTAGCTTTATTCATGAATGTTCTTTGCTTGTTGCTGTGTGGGATGATAAAGGTAACGTTTATTGAAGATGTATATTTGTTGAAGGACTTGAATGTATACACTGTTTGCTTGCACTCCTTCCTGATTTAAATCATGACACTTTGCTTAAATTTTTCAAGGAAATTATGGGCATTACCTTAAATAATGTGTTATTTACATTGCTGATCCTGAATGCCTGAACTGTACTTTGAGGCAAAATGATAATCTTCATACTTCCTGCTATGGTAAATCACCATTTAATGTCTGATCACAATGATGGATGCACAATGGAGTGCTCAAGTAAGGTGCAGTTATCTTATATTCTTATTTATACTTTTTTCCCTATTGTTATGTACTCTAACTTGAATTTGTTGGTTAGCAAGGAAAATAACACATGCTTAACCATTTAAATAATTATAGCAGCCAAGTTGAAGCTATAATTTTCATGTAGTGAAAAACGTACTCCATTTTTATTTAAAATTTCCACTTTGTACATTTAATGCTGATGTTTTATTATGTTTAGTATGTCTTATTGAGCTTTTCCTAGCTTCTTAAAATTATTATAGTCTTTGTAAAGATGGTGGAGGTTGGTCCAAGGGATGGATTGCAAAATGAGCAGGCTACTGTTCCTTCCGATGTTAAAGTTTAACTCAGTCTCTTCTGGGTTGTTTGTTGTGATTTTCCCCTTAATACTGTCTGATACACATGTAATATTCTTTCTCGTTATTATTTGTCTTTGGCACATTTTTGCCATATTTACATCAAGTTTGCATTAGATCCTATACAGTCTGTTATTTATGAGTTTAATATATATTCAGAGCTTCTTGTCTGGATTACTGTTCCCATAATTATGTTGTGAGGGTTTTATTTTTCGGTCATGTTATCAAGAATGCCTATTGACTCACTGAGTCTTTTCTTTGCTTGTTGCATGAGTTGTTCAGGTTTCTTGTGCACATGTTATAATCTGTACCTCATTTTGAAAGTTGTTCTAAAGGCAGACTATAAATTATTATTTTTATTATGTAGAAGAATTTGTAGGATGTTGAAGTAGAGGATATAATATTACCCTATATGATGCATCAAAATTAATTTTTAGAACAAAACCATGAGAGCAAAGCCAAGTCTATTAGGAAGTGAGACTGCTGGTTCTGCAGAAGAAATAAAGAGTAAGAAGTAGAGTTGAGAGGCCCATAAAAGAGTGTATTCCACTGTGGTTCTTCTGATTAGCAAAAGAATCTTATTCTTTCTCTCCCGTAAGCATAAGCAACCATAGAGAAACACTGAATGACATCTTCATCAGTAGCAAATATAAAATGGTTAACAAAAGAAGAGAAATAAACATTAGCAATTATGTTAGTCTTGAGACTTAAAGATGATGCAAACCATATAGCTTAAGCATCAAGACAATAAAAGAAGTGCATGAGCAGTAGATTTATGACTTGAGTTGCACACTGAATGAACAAGATGGTTCCACAAAGATACCTCTATTATGTAGATTAACTCTAAATGAATATCCTTTGTTTGCTCGCCAAATAAATTATTTATACCGGGGCAGAGATTAACCATTCCAATTTTTTGTCCAAAAGGTATATGAAGGATTTGAGAGGGAGCCTGCAAACATTGGTTGATAATAAAATTGTAGCCTGACTTTGTACTTTGTAGGATACTGAACTACACTTATGCTTATGCTTGTATATCCGGTTCCAAGTCCAGACAAAGGAGGAAAGTTGTGTTAGGTCTCGGCAGTCAACGTAAACTCCATCGATATCTTTAATATGGACTTTGTAGAATACTAGTTATAACTTATAAGAAAAGTGTCTCTATATGATTTCATCATCTGTTCGACGCAATGATTGAAGAATGGAAACAATTTTACTTGCGAACACTGGGTTAAAGACGTTAAAAATATGCTCCCTGTTGCAATCTTCCTTTTAATTATGTCCCCACTCTAGAAGGAAAAGAGAAAACAAAACTACTAGTCATGGATTCTATTTGGGAACAAATGTTGTTGGGTAGATCAAAATAAGACATAATATAAGATGGAATGACTTGGACAACAAATTTAATTATAATTCGCCACCCCATCCTCTAGATCATACACGCGGACCAACAATGTGTCTTTCTTTCATTTTCCATTAACTTTCGTTTTCCACACATTTCGAGTTACAAGAATGGAGATGTGACAATTGGTAATGTCTTGTCACATCAACTCTTTATCACACCTACTTTATGTCCTTCAATATTTAAGGCATGATGATCAAAATAACTTATTTCTTTCATGCTCTTTTATTTCTTCAAGACTTGTTCTTGAATAGAGTTGAAAATTTGAGTCTTTCATTTATTGATAATATTTGGGACACTCAAAGATTTATCATAACTCCCCACTCTTTAGACTATTTAAAGCTCAATGTAAACTCATTAATGCTGATACTTGACACATTTCAGCTACAAGAAAAGTGATTCTTATCAAGATTAATCTTTTGATTATAAGCTTGGTCATAATAATTGAGAATACCCTTTAATACATTGAGCTTCTTGTATTTATGATATGACAAAAATAACGCTACCATCTGAGAAAAAAAATGTGAGAAATGGTCCAGGGGAGCGTGCTATTCTTATCCCATGAAGACAACTAGACAAGATGACTCAAATGCATACATCAACATTGCAGATAACACTACCACAAATGATAAAAAAAAAAACAAGGTGAAAGTGAATCTCCATGTCTTAATCCACTTTCTGGAAAAAATTCAGAATAATATTGACAATTTAATAAAATAGAGAACTTCACAGTGAAATATATTGTATAATTAAAGAAGGAATTATATTTGATGAAGTGTACTATGTAAGAAATGTTATTTCACTCTTACATAGGCTTTTGACACATTTAACTTCAAAGCCATCATTTCTTTTTACCTAAAATTTTCTTTTTCATATAATAAAAACACTAAAAGGCTACAAGGGAAATGCTTGTTGAAGTCAACGTGTCAAAATTTTACTTTTCTGATCTACGTTAAACTCAATGTAACAAATTATAGTAACTTCTTTATTAGTGCATTGAGATATGTGAAATCACGTTTGCGTCAGCTTCCATGTAAAAAAAATGCACTTGATGGATCTTATATGATTTTAAGTTTTGTAAAAAGTGAGTATTTTTTTTTGGCATTTCTAAATATTTAAAACATGTCAAGCAAGTTCATCTTAGTCGTTGTTTCCCTGTATCCAGATGCAGTCAGGGATTCTCAATCGTGCGATCAAAGATTCATTGACTCAGAATTGAAGTGTTAACTATAACTTAAAATAATGTGATTAAATTCGAACCGGGCGATTTGGATGACTTAAAACAATGCGATTAAATCAGAACCGTGGGATTTGATCCAAGGGCTATAAAGTGGTAACTTCCCTGAATTCAACTGGCGGGAATCTGAATTTTGTTTCCCTCCTTATGGAGCCATTAGGGTTCCTTCTTCTCAATCCTAAATAAGAAGGTTTCCCAATTTCATTCTTCTCATCAATTCTTCTCCAAAGGGTTTATCATGAAAAAGCCCTAGATTGTGCAATCGCTTTGTTGCTACATTTCCCCCCCAAAAAACCCAATCTTTGAAACTGACTCTACCAGGTTTGATCTCTATCTTACGCTTTGCCTCAAACATTCTCAACCCTAAAGTTCTTATCTTTTTCTCTCTTTGTGTCTGAACCTGCTTCTATTTGTCTTGGTTTGCTATTTAGGGAATCATTGTCATCAAGTGCTGGTTCTAGTGTACTAGTGGAATTAGGATCGAAATGGGAGACAATCGCGGCGATTCGATTATACTTTTCGAATGCGAATACTGTCAAAAGGAGATAACCGGCGGCGTTCCCGGATTGAAGATTCATCTGGAAGCTGAGCATAAGGAATCTGGAGCACATGAAGAGGTTAGTAATGAATTTCAGAATGGCATGTGGAAAATGGAACCCTTATTGCAAGAAAATGAGTTAGGGGAGTGTGATGAAGATGAAGCAGAAAGTACTAATTGTGGGAAAAGAAAAAGGAATGAAGGGGTTGTTGAAGGTACTTCCACCAATATCATATTCAAGAAGAATTTGAAGGGGGATGCATGCGAAGCAATCGCTTCGTTTTTTTACAACAATGTTATTCCTCTTCGCGCTGCGAAGAGTGATGAATTCAAGAAAATGATTGAGTTGGTCGCGCAACTGGGCAAAGGATTCGAGCCGCCGTCCTGCGATGAGATTGGAGGTAAGTATTTGAAGCAGCAAGTTAATTCCACCAAGGATATTGTGGAGAAACATAAATCTTATTGGAAGAGAAAAGGATGCAGGCATGCAGCATAATTATTGATGGGTGGACCGACAAGGAGAGGAAGACCATTCTGAAATTCTCGGTAAATAGTCCTAATGGAACCGTTTTCTTGAAGTCTATTGATGCATTAGACATAAATACATCAGTTGACAAAGTCTTTAAGATGATGGATGGTATTGTTGAGGAGGTTGGAGAAGAAAATGTTGTCCAAATTATCACGGAAAATAATGCAACTTACAAAGCTGCTGGAAAGATGTTAATGGAGAAAAGGAAGAATTTATATTGGACACCTTGTGCTACACATTGCATTGAGTTAATGTTGGAGGATTTTGAGAAGAAGATACCGGTTCACAAGGAGACAATTGCGCTTGGAAAAAAGATTACAGCCTATATCTATTCAAGGAGTGCTCTTATTTCTTTGTTACATCAATTTACCAGAGGAAAGGATTTAGTTAGACCAGCCATGACTCGTTTAGCCACATCTTACTTGACTTTGGGTTGCTTGAATGACAAAAAGGAGGCATTGATAAAGATGTTCACATGCAAGAAATGGAAATCCAGCCAGTTTTCCAAGACAAAGGATGGGAAGTGTATTCAAAATATGGTTGTAGATGAGGGGCTCTGGAAAAATATCAGGATTTGCTTAAGGGCGGCTTATCCTCTACTCAAAGTGCTTTGTTTGGTGAATTTAGATGAGAAGCCAGCCATGTGTTTCATTTATGAGGAAATGTGCCAGGCTAAGGAGAAGATACAAAAGGCCTTCAATGGTGTAAAAAAACGGTAAATAATTATTATCCACTAGTTTCAATTTTATATCTTAGTTTGTAAACTAATTCCAATTTCTGCATTCTTTAGTTATATGCCTCTATGGGACATCATAGATGAAAGATGGGACAACCAACTGCATATGCCTTTACGTGCTGCAAGCTACTACCTTAACCCTGACTTACATTATAGTCCTGGATTTAAAGCTGACTTTGAAGTCAAACGTGGACTCTATGATTGTATATCAAGGATGGTGGGAAGTGTTGATGATAGAAATAAGATAGATTCTCAACTTGAAGATTTTATCAATCGATCAAGGAATTTCGGTAGAGAACTTGCCAATAGAGTACTTGGGAAAATCACTCCAGACTTGTGGTGGGATACTCTGGCATGTGAACATCCAGAGCTCAGAAAATTTGCTCGTCGTGTAACAAGCTTGGCATGCAGTTCCTCTAGTTCTGAGCGCAACAGGAGTGCCTTTCAGATGGTAACATTTCTAAATTTGAAATGAATTATATTTCATTCTTAAAGTTACCCAGTACAGTAGTACCTACTATGTGTTAATTGTTTTGTATTTGTTTAGGTCCACTCAAAGAGAAGAAATCGCTTGAAACAAAAGAAATTGAAAGATGTTGTTTTTGTGATGGCTAATTCAAAAGTGGTAAAGAAGCAAAAGCCTGCTAATGAGTATAACACTGATGATCTTTCTTCAGATGATGATTGGATTGTGGATAGTGATGGAAGTTCAGATAACTTTGATTTGGATTTGGATTCTCCAAATGAACAAGACTTTGTTCAAATTGGAGAGGACGCTGGTCGTGTTCTTGGTGCCCCTAAAGATGATTTGGAGATTCCTGATTTTGATGATGACGAGGATAATGATGGAGATGAAGATGGCATGGAAGATGATGACTCTGATGGTGATGAGTTGAAATATTTTGTAGCTGTCTAGGTTCCAGAATTCGACTGGACTAGTTTATTCTGGTGTTTCAATTTTTGTGTGTTGTCAAAAACTTAAGTTATGTGTCTTATGGGAATTGTGTGCGATCTTATGAATTTTCAATTGAAGTTTAATTAGATAGTTGTTGTGATTCATTGGTTACAATCCCTTCTATCAATATGTTTCCCTACCCTTTCTATCTTTGGTATGATATTGATTATGACAAGCTTGAATATGGTCACAGAGTAACATACAAATTGAAGTTACCTATAAATAAAGGGGAAAAGATGGTTGGCTTTTGTAGCTTTATTCATTAATGTTCTTTGCTTGATGTGTGGGATGATAAAGGTAAAGTTTGTTGAAGATGTATATTTGTTGAAGGACTTGAATATAATTATATGCTGTCTGCTTGTACTCCTTGCTGATTTAAATTATGACTGTTTGCTTAAACTTTTCAAGGAAATCATGACCCTTACCTTCAATAATCTGCTATTTACATTCCTGATCTTGAATGGACAAGGTAAATCACAAATACAAGGCAGCTTAGAGATGCATTTTGCAAGTTCATTGTAAAATGTTAGTCTCGATCCCTGAACTGCACTTTGAGGCGAAATGATAATCTTCATACTGCCTGCTATGTGGTATATCCCCATTTATGTCGGATCTCTTTAATAGATGCGCAAAGGAGTTCTCAACTAAGGTGCAATTATCTTATTTATACTTTCCCGGTTCCCCCCCTATTTATTATGTATTTCAACTTGCAATTTGTTGCTAAGCAAGGAAGATGACACATGCTTAGCCATTTAAATAATTTTAGCAGACAAGTTGAACCTATTATTTTCTTTTGATGATAAAAACAAGTCCATTTTTAAATATTTTTTTCCATTTTGTACTTTTAATGCGGATGTAATATGATGTTTTCATAATCGTCTTCTTGAGCTTTTCCTAGCTTCATTAACATTCTTTTTTGCCCTTTTGTTTGAAAGTTTATGACTAACAATACATCCAATACAATGCTTCAGCTTCTTAAAACTATTCCAGACTTTGTAAAGATAGTGGAAATTGGTTGCAAAATGAGAAGTTAACTGTTCCTACCGATGTAAAAAGTTGAATTGATAAAACTACGAATTTCTTCTGGGTTGTTTGTTGTGATTTCCCTCTTAATACTGGCTGTATCCCTTGTAATATTCTTTCTTGTAATCATTTGTTTTTGGTACATTTTTTACCATCCAGGGATTTGTGTTGTCTTTAGAGCCCTTAGTTAAATTACATTCTTCAATTCTTTTAGAGTTTTTAATTGTAAAAAAATTCGGTTCTTTCCTTTATGCTTTAGTTTGTTAATTTTTTGATTTGATATGTTATTGCTCCTGTAACTAAGATCAGTCTGATTTCCTGTATAGGGATTTCCATAGTGGTAAATGCTGAAGGAGTGTCCAAGTAGAACATCCTTTGGTTCTTTCCTATGTTATATCTACAAATTAGTCAGTTTTCTTGATAATCTTTACCTTGGTTTTTCGAGAAACTGTTTTGAATGATGTGGTCAGTTTCTATTTCTACATGCTACAGCTTTTTCTACTGCCATTGTTTTGACCATTTTCTCCAAGATTACCTCAGTTAGCTGGCTAGCCAGGCACCAACGTTGTATATATAACCATTTCCAAGGCTTTAAGATGGTAGCTTTTGTGGGCTGGTTTCTTAAAAAAGGGTTTCTCAATATATCTTTTGTGGTTTAATATCATGGTTTTGGGTGTTATCCTTGCTTTTTCCAAGCCTAATTGAAGAATTTTCAATTTTGCTATAAAATTTGCAGATTCTTCTAAAAAAGTAGTCTTTCTATGTGTAGTTTATATGTTGGGAAAAATTTATTTACAAATAGTCCAGAAATAAATGGTTGTATTCTTTTTGAAAAGGTGGATTTCACTCTAGCATTGTCGATTGAATGATAAAATCAAAAGTTACTGATAGAAGAGAGCCATAAAACAGTTACTGATAGAAGAAAGAAGTAACGTTTGTTTACAGAGGGTAAGTTTGGAAATGTTGAAGAAGTGAAAAAATTAGCATTAAAGGTAAAGTACTGAAGAAATTAATTTTCAGTATCTTACATTTCTTTCAAGGCCAGAGGGAAAGTCTTAGCATTCATTTTTGCATTCTTTTTAACTATTTGCATACCAATTGTGGAGCTCAGATAAATAATTTGAGGTCAAAATAAGATTTCAATACATAAATTAAAATATATTTCTTTTTAGTTATGCACGCACGCACTTTATGCGCACATGAACGCACACAAAGTTATAAAAAATAAACTAATTCATATACATCATCATGTAAAATTTACTAGGTAATTTACTATAAGTTATTTTAAGAACTTTGAAATATACATGAATACTGAAAATCTATTATTTATTATAGTATATAAATTCTGAAGCGCAGCTATTATGCTGCCACTTTATCAGTCTAATTATTTGTGTGTTGTTGCCAGTCTAATTAGGAGGTTCGGCAATATGTCATAAGAGATCCGCCAAGGAAGCCATAGTGTAGGATTCATTTTGTAGTTTCAATTTTGATTTAAAGATTCATTATGTAGTGACCCTAGATTTAATGAATGAAACTGGATCAACTTCTGTACTATATCATTTTACAAATGAAGACATTAGTATGATGCCTCATTCAACTTATGTACTGCATCATAACTAATTTGAGTAAATTTCATTTCATATGCTATTATAATTGTGGCAGATGTGAATTGCAGAGACTAATATATGATTAATTGCATATTGTGTGGATGAAAATGATGCTCAGAGAGTTTTTGGATATACACTTTATAAGGATGGGAAAATACCAAGCTTTCTTATCCCTTGAAAAAATTTGACTCTGATATCTCTGGGAGAAGTTTTCACAAAGGCCTTTTCATTCAGAGAATGCGAGAGAATGCTTCATCTCTTCCAAAGTACATGTTTTCATCATATTTTCATTCATTGAAGGAATCATTTCTTTTGAAGTTAAAAAAAATTCTTTGAATCTTACACTTGCATCTTCTTACTTCCAATTTTGTGCAGTGTCAAATTAGAACAAGGAACTGTTACATCTTTACTTGAAGAAAATGGGACAATCAAACGAGTGCGGAGTGCTCTACAAAACTAAGAGTGGACAAGAGCTCACAGCAATGGCTCCTCTCACAATAGTATATGTGATGGTTGTTCTCCAACTTGAGACGTTCTCTTTTCAACCCAAAGGTAATCATGCTTATTGTTGATTATTTGTTTAATGTGTATTTGGAAACTTAGGTAGAATTTTTTTCTTTCAAAAAAAGAGAATAATATATTATTTAAAGAAATAAAGAGTCATTACACAGTAGGAAACTTTGGTAGATTTACACGTCTGTAGATAAAATTAATGAATTAGATCCCGTGCATCACACGAATATAATCACTAGTTTCTTTCAAGGCCAGAGGGAAAGTCTTTGCATTCATTTTTTCATTTTTTTTAACTATTTGCATACCAATTGTGGAGCTTGGATAAATAATTTGAGGTCAAAATAAGATTTCAATACATAAATTAAAATATATTTCTTTTTAGTTATACATGCACGCACTTTATGCGCACATGAACGCACACAAAGTTATAAAAAATAAACTAATTCATATACATCAACATGTAAATTTTACTAGGTAATTTACTATAAGTTATTTTAAGAACTTTGAAATATACATGAATATTGAAAATCTATTATTTATTATAGTATATAATTTCTGAAGCGCAACTATTATGCTGCTACTTTATCAGTCTAATTATTTGTGTGTTGTTGCCACATCATCTAAAGATGATGCGTCAACTTCAAGACTCTTCAAATAATTATAATTCTAAACCAAACTCCCACTTTTTTTTCCAAAAAAAACTAAAATTTCAAACTAATTTACGCCTCACGCTTATGCTTCTCACACATCTTTTTGAATGAGATCCACCAAGCATCCATTCGATTCCACCACAAATCGTCAATTTTTTTTTAATTGTTCAGGCGCACCGGATCGGTGCTCTGATATCAATGATAGGACAAGAACTAGAAAGAGAGGAAAAAGGGAAGGAGAACATAGAGAATAGAGGGAACATATGACAAATCATTCAACAACATACCAATTACAATGGTGGGCTCTACTTATATAGGCACACTAACTAACTCCCTAAATGATATGTAAAAACTTGTAAATAATGTGATGAATAAAGATGCTCTTAGAAAATAAGAGTTCACATTTTATCAAGCTTTGTGGTGGATATTAAGGTTGTTCATGATGATCCAATCTAAACAAAACCGATAAACCCATAAAAAAACCAAAATCTAATCAAACTGAAAATTGAACAAACCAAAAGTAAAATAAACCGAATTTTTTCATTGGATTTAATTTTGGCTTTGATTTTCAAAACCGAACCAATCTAATTCAAACTTAACATTTACAAATGTATATAATTTTATGTGTACTTATATCATGAGGATGTATCATGTGAGAAAGGTGTTTTTATGTGAGAACATGAGAATAAATCATGACCGTTAGATCTAATCATGAACGGTTCAGATTAAAACATTAAGTCATGTGAGTTTTTAAGAAAGTCACATGACTTTTTTAAGTGATCATGTGAGCATTAAATTGTTTTAATCTGGACCGTTCATGACATGATCTAACGGTCATGATTTATTCTCATTTTCTCACATAAGAACATCTTTCTCATATGATACATCCCCTTATATCATATAATTAATACTTACATATTAACATCCTTATATGTTTATATGAACTTGTTACGCTTCCATTTCTGTATTTTATTTTATTTTCCAGATCTGTGATGATGTATTTTTCTACTATTTTCAATGAGATGAACTTATTCTTCTTCTATTCATCTCCCCTTTTACTTTAATTCTAACCTATCTTAATTTTAACTGATTTGTTCTTTCTTGCAGACCCTTAATCTAAAGGGACAACTTGCAGTTTATTGGCCGAATATGCTTTTGGCCGCCGATGAACCGTTTTGGGTACAAGAGTATGAAAACCATGGCGGGTGCATGGTAAACGGAGGTCATTTTTAGCAAGGAGAATATTTTGAAACTGCTCTAAACCTGAAGTGGCAGATTGAAGCCTTATCTGACATTCAAGTGGCATTGGGGATTCCATCAAACACTTTGTACCAAATAAATCAGATTTTGTTAAATCTCTTGTCAAAATATAATATTTTTCCTGAAGTTGCATTTCACTAGTCTTAGAGAGATACTCTAATGGAGGTTCGATTATGCTATGATAACACCACTTTGCAGCTCATGAATTGTCTGAAGAATTTATCACTTGGTGTCAAGTATATAGCATTTCCAGAATGACAATGATTATATGTTAGTATATTTAAATAAATTATGGAAATGTATTCTGGCAGTTACTATTGTTTGAAAAATCTATATTTAAATAAATGAGACTTTATGTTCTTAATAAAAAAAATATTATTATATGAAACATGCATACTTATAAAAATATATTTGAATAAAAAAAGTTTTAAGTAATTATTTGAATAAAAATATATTTCTCAGGTGTTAGAGTTAGGGATTGTGGTACATTATGTGATAATTGGGATCTCTTTGGGTGCATCAGAGAGTCTTGAGACAATAAGGCCTCTAACTGCAGCTTTAACTTTCCATCAATTTTTTTAAGGCATGGGGTTTGGTGGTTGGATCTCACAGGCAAAGTTCAAGACCAAAGCAGTTATTGTGATGATATTGTTCCTTTCGTTGACAACACCAGTGGGAATTGCAATTGAGATGGGGATTACGAACGCGTACGACGAGAACAACCAAACTGCTCTGATTGTGGAAGGGATTTTGAATACAACATCAGCATGGATCTTAATTTACATGTCTCTTGTGGACCTGCTTGCTGTTGATTTTTTGAACCCATGATTCCAACAAAGTAGTAAGCTTCAGATAAGAGCCAATTTGTGTCTCCTTCTAGGGTATGGTTGCATGTCACTGTTAGCTAAATGGGCCTAAACCAATTCTACAACATTTTTGTGCTTCTAGCAACACTTTTTAGCATTATCATAATTTAGTTTATAATAATTCAAACTTTTTTTTGCAAAATCTCCGAGCAGCTTATCATGTTGTCCCAGAAATTATGTGCAACGGGAAACAGGCCGATGGTTTGGCAGAAGTGCGGTTATGCTTTGATAAGGTGATTGTGGGACTGATAAATTGTCCGACAACCCCAAGGATTTGTGCGTGAGATATATATTTGTTAGCATGATAATAATGTAATTTCAACAATCTTTATGTCATACCTCAGTGTCCTGATGAAGTGTTGAACATCATAGATACCATGGAAACCACAGCATAAAAAAGATCTATTGTAGTATAGTGTGGCACTTGTTCGACACAAATTATCAATCAATTAAACCAGAACCATCATAGATACCATGGAAACCACAACATAAAAAAAGATCTATTGTAGTATAGTGTGGCACTTGTTCGACACAAATTATCAATTAATTAAACCAGAACCAACCAGTACAAAAAAAAATTCAAGTATATAGTTAAATCTATTGTAGACCTCATTCTCAATATTTTATACTAATAGCATTTGTTTGTTATCTTATTTCAACATATACTAATATATGCAATTTTATTCGTGCGACACACGTGTAATGCACGGGCCATTATCTAAGGATGAGATGAAAAGACCATTCAAGATGGGGCTTAACCGAAAATATCCTAAAACTCTCAACACCAAAATTATCAGAATAGTCAATAACAAGATTCACGTTGGCCTCTTTAGGTTGGTATTCATCCAGAGGAGAACTCAAAGGAAACCTTGACTTGGTTACAGGGTTGCACAATAGCAGTTCTACGGGACTCTCTTGGGACGTATAAAAGACTAGGACCAACCCATTCTTTGAGGTCAGAACCTTTCAGACGAGGATCCAAAATCAAAGAAATCTCGTGGCACTCTGGGAGAAGGGCTCTATTCCAGCATGCAGTGAAGATCAACCTCGCAGCTGTTCATTTGATTGAGATTAGGTTGAATGAAAAAGTTCATGTCACCCTGGAGTAACATGTGTCAGGCCTGCCTCATGTAGAACTCTATTTCCTTAGATAAATCTAGATTTTTACAAGTACATTTTAATGTGCACAAAGCATTAGATGGCAGCCATGAGAAGATGTTTTAGAGCTCATCTTGGTTGAGCACCATCGTGAAGTTTAAGAAGAAGCATGAATAGTTGGTGCAACATCCCGATCTGACGACTGACCTCACGATAACAACACGGGTCTTTCCAGCGCGCTTTGTCCTCACTCGCGCACTTCTTGGAAAACTTACCAAGAGGTCACCTATCCCAATATTGCTCCAAGGCAAGCACACTTAACCTTGGAGTTGTTATGAGTTGGACTCTCGAAAAAAAGATGCATCTTGTTGTGATGAGCAGTACCAATCAAGTCTTATATGTCCTCCTCAACTACATAGTCTCATATGTATACTGTCTCAAAATACCTCTTTTTCGGGTGTGGCATCGATTAAGTCATGTTTCCCTTCACCCAGGCGGTCATTCCCCGCCCTCGTTGGCCCCGGGTGTCACAGTTGGAGCTTGCGTCGAGAGCGAATGGAAAACTGTGAGTTTATTTCCCCTATTTATAGGAATACATGCAATGGAAGTTAAAAAAGGGGGAAAGATCAAAAGTTCATGAATGAGTCTTTAATTGAGATACTAGAGATCTGTTCATGGGTAATGAGTCTAAATGTCTAATCAATGTTGCACTACGTCCATAAATTTGGGAAGACGAGGAGTTGCATGCAATGTGAGTTAAAAGAACACGATGGGCCAATAGGAGTTGGTTAGGGTAATGATGGTCATTAAACCCCTAAGATGGTTTGGTTGGGTCTTGAAATACCAAGTGTATAAGGAACACCTTTGTGTTGGGATTTGAAATTCTGGACTTAAGGAAAATGTTATCCTCTCGTCTAACTCAAGGAACAAAATTTTTTTTGGGGGGGGGATATGTTACTACAAAAATTTCGATTTTAGAAGGTTAAAGAGTGTACTGATTCTCGAGACGAATGATTGTAGAATGCTAGCCAATTCTAGGGATCTCAAGAAGTCATGAAACATGGTATACTGATCAGCGGGGAACTGCATGATTGAATAAGTGCTCATGTTCCGAAAGACAACTCAGATCAAAAGGAAAGCACAAGTAGAAAGTAATAACCTCAAAAGGGATTCGAATGAAGAAACTCTAACACTTGGGCGGATTTTTCGTCTAGGCTAAGGGAGACAAGGATCGAATGCCCAAAAAGTCGGAACGCTAGAAAGGGAACTTGAAGTTCAAGAATGTGACTAGAAGCTTCTGCATCTTAAACCCACAATCTTGAAGTCTAGAAGATTTACGCGTCAAAATGCCACATTACCAGATGGAGGCAGTTACCAGAACATGGGGAAGACAAATCAAGTTATAGCGGGAATTGAGTTTGAGACATGAGCTTGAGAAAAAGGTAAGTTATGCCGAGAGAACAACTCAAATTAGGATGTTTTATTTTATTTAATATGGTATGTAGGATTAACTTACTAGTTAGAATTCTAGGACTATATATAAATCAATGAAATTATGAGAAGGGGTTGAACACTAGATATAAACACTCTAAAATGCTCACACAGATAAACAGTTGCACATAGTTAATGTATAGGAGTTCCATCATGCCTTTTTCTTTTCTTTCAGTTATTTAATCAAATTTCTCTTTTGTTTACGCACTTTTATGCTTTATTTAACCTTTTCCTTTACTTTTGATGCACTTTTACTTCAAGTTCTTGTGTTTTCGTTTTCTAATTTGTTTTCAGAACTCTATTTCGAAATACAAGCCTTGGTTCACCGGAACGTCGACTATTTAAGTTATCACCAGATAACATGACTCTTATTTATCAAAATTGTTGGCAAAGCTTGAGTCAATGATCACTGAACCTTGATTCTCGAAGTTATCACCGGATAAAATTAAAAGTTGAGTTTTTTTTTTGTCAGATTTTTGAAAACTAAAGTTTCAGGTTCTCCGGACCTTGAACTTAGCGAGGCTTTATAGTTTTTTTAACTTGTTTTGACCCGATCGCCATATTTCGAACTAGACTTTTAACCTCAACGCATAGTTATAACTAATAAGACATTAAATAAAAAGACCGCACACAAAAAGACCTGATCCAAGTCCTAGATTGCTCTTTGCACTCATTTGTTTGTGTAGGTGAAATTTTTCGCGTAAACAAAGTTAAACAAACAAAGCCATGTTTACTTTAACCTTTCGAAATTTGAATTCAAACTTAAGGGCCATCATCCCCTTCCTACTTGTGATTCCCCCCCCCCCTTTTCAAATAGTGTAAGCATTCAAAAATATATTAGCAATAGTTTCCATGACCAACTTAAAAATAACATTGGATAAGTTGATAGACCTAAATTGACTAGCATGTATAAACTTCTTATCGCTAGGACTAAGAAAATCAAATTATAATTAATAGAATTTGAGATCCCTCACGCCTCACCATTAATGACGAATAGTACAATGAAAAATAATTCGTGCACATCATTATTTTCGCAACACTAGCGACACTTGCAGTTTGTGGTGTGTTTTTACGCCCACAAAAAAACCGCCACGAACTACATAGTATTTTAACTCAACCGTTTAAAACCACCACAAACTGCACGCACTCGTCGCAGCCTTGAATACACGAATAGGCGCTTATAGGACAAACCTTAAAAGATCATCATCACCCATTAAAATGAACCTAGTCCTTTACACATTATTACAGTTAGTTTTGTTGAAACATTATGGTAAAGTTATTAATAACCTTTGTCCTTATCCAACTTGGTCATAGTTGTTGTTCCCTCCTTAATCCAACAACACATATTGAGTTTTCTTCTTCTGAACAATTCTCCCATTCATTTTCACTGGGAGTTGGGTTTGGGGCCCCCCTATGGGGCTCCGCGCCCCACCTCTTTTTTTTTAACCCATAAATGCCCTACGGAACTTAAACTTCCGTATTCAATAAAATAGAATACGGAAGTTAAAATTCCGTATTATAACTCTGACAGTCATCACCTTTTCCACCATTACTCCTCCCTCCACCAACCCCTCCACCATTACTCCTCCGTCACCAACCCCTCACCAGCCCCCTTAACCCCCTCAATGCCTCCAGACCACCCTCTCTCTCACCCTCTCCTACCTCACTTTCATCCTCACTTCCATTCTTCCTACCACCACCACCAACTCCTTCATTGGCAAGCTCTCCACCATTGGATGCAAAAAGATAACATTTGAGGTAAGTGTTGTTAGTTGTTTGTTGTATGTTGTTAGTTTAAGTAGTTGAAGTTGTTAGATTAAGTAGTTAGATTAAGTATATTAAGTAGTTAGAATGATGATTTTCTGAATTCTGAGATGTGTTAAAATACGGAATATAAAGTTTCGGAGTCTATACGAAAATTAATATACCGTATTCAATACGAATTATAAATTTCCGTATTCAATACGAATTATAAAGTTCCGTATTCAATATGGATAATAAAGTTCCGTATTCTCTTCCAGGGATGACAGAATCATTTTTATTTCATGAATCCCAATTGATTGAAGTTGGATTGAACAATGCTCAACCTGAAGAGGTGCCACCACCAGCATTTGTACCCCCGTGTATAAGTATAGATGTCTCGCATTTATTTACAACTGATCAGGTATTCTTTGAACAGATTTTTGCATTGTTTTGAAAGTGTAATATATCAATTCTTATTATGTCTTGATCACCCTTGTTTATGCCTTGTTTGTGTGTTGGGTATGCATCATTGAACAGATTTTCCCTACCCGTGATGATTGAGTTCATGGAATTGCGATTGAAAATGGATATGTTGTGTTGATCACAAAGTCAGATAGCGGTGGGAATGGAAGCAGAAAAGCTTATGTCATGTTGGGGTGCGAGAAGCATGGTAAGTATGTTCCCTACAGAGACCCTGACCTTGTTGAAGGAACGAGAACACAAAAGACAGAATGTCCTTTTAGACTAAAAGGACGACCTATGAAAAATGGCATAGATAGAGATTGGCGGCTAAAGGTGATGGAAGGTACACACAACCATGAACCAGCTAGGTCACTACTTGGCCACAATTTTGTTGGTCGTCTAAATTCCGAAGAGAAGGAGCAAGTGGAAAAAATGTCAAAGAGTTGGGTTCCACCGAGAAAGATGCTGTTGACTTTGAAGGAAAACAATCCTTTAAACTTGACTACCATATCTCAGATTTATGGTGCTTGCAAGAGGTTAAGAAAATCCCTCCGCGGGTCATTGACAGAAATGCAACACTTGTTGAAGAAGTTGGACGGTGACAAGTACGTCCACTTTGAAAGACATGAGCCTGGATCGGAAGTCATTAGGGATGTATTTTGGGCTCATCCAAATGCTATCAAACTGTTCAACACATTTCCATATGTAGTGATTATGGATTGCACATACAAGACAAACAAATATAAAATTCCATTGCTTGAGATTGTTGGACTGACTTCCACAGATAAGACATACTCCATAGCCTTTTGCTACATTGTTAATGAGGGCACAGATGACTACGTTTGGGCACTGGAGTGTATGAAGTCTCTATTAGCTAATCAAGCCATGTTGCCTAAGGTGATTGTTACTGACAGGGATCTTGCCTTATTGAGTGCTGCTAAGCAAAGCCTTCCCAACACCAGCCATTTATTATGCTTGTGGCACATCAACATGTGTGTTTTGGCAAAGTGCAAACTCTATGTTGGTACAGATGATTTTGCTGAATTGGTTATGGGGAAGTGGGGAGAGGTGGTGGATGCTGCAACAGTTGAAGAATTTGAAGTTCAATGGATGCAATTGTTTAATATGTGCAAGGACAAATACAGCAACTTTACCTCCTATTGTTCTACTACATGGTTGGTCCACAAGGAAAAATTTGTCAAGGCATGGACAAATCATGTGATGCACTTTGGAACAACAACAAGTAACAGGTACAAAAATTATATGAGCTTAATTTATGCCTTGTTATATGTTTTTCATTTGATAGATTGTTTACATTGGAGAGTTAATAAGATCAACAGGCCCCCCCGGAAACGGCGGAAACCTCTGGATCAGGTCCTCCTCGCCACCCTGTGCCTCTGGCACGACATCAGCATCAACATCAGGAGGAGGAATACTATCCTCGTCATATGACCCCTCCTCGCCGGATGACTCCTCGTCGGATGACTCATCGCCGGATGACTCATCGCCGGATGACTTATCGCCGGATGACGACTCGCCTGATGACTCCTCGCCTGGTGACTCATGGCGAGGTACCTCAACCATGGGAGACGGCGGAGTAGGAACTGGATCAGTAGGCTCAACTGGAGCTGGAGCTGAAGCCTCTACCATGGGCGACTGCATAGAATCAACTGGAGCTGGAGCTGAAGCCTCAACCGCCTGAGAGGTCGCAGCATGATCGCCGCGCCGGCTAGAAGCATGTAATCGCCGGTGTCTATCCTCTGTAGGCCCCGCATCCTCACTAGCTCGAGACCTCTTTCTGTTCTACATTCTCACTATATATTCAGAGCAAACATTTTCTAAATAAATTCACTGAATAAATTATACTCGCTCAATTACTAAATTTTTCAATTAAATCTCTAAATAAAATCACTAAATAATTCACGATGTTAATTATAAGTTTAAAAACATTTTATAAATTAACTAAGCTAATTAGATTAGGTTTTATAAATAAACTAAGCTAATTATATTAAGTTTTATAAAAACATTTTATAAATTAAGTTTATAACTCTAAACAGACACCAAATACGGAACATTAAGTTTCATATCCAATACGGAACATTAAGTTTCATATTGAATACGGAATATTATGTTCCGTATCGAACCAGAACTCCATTAACGACATTGCATGATTGGAACTCGCCCCAAAGACCAATTTATACAATTTCAGCCAACCTAACATCTACTTAAGCATAAATCGACTATCCTAGGGTTGAAAGATTCCATAATTTCAAGTTAAATGGTGAATTCAAGTTGAAATCCAAACTTACTTACCTCTAGGTTCAATGCAATGAATGGGGAGAATGGGGTTGATGATGGAGACGATGGTACCCTGTCCAGATGATGATTGAAGCAAGGAGAGCGTCGGTCTCGAAGATTGCAGAGCAAGGGTTGGGAAATGGGTTTGGAGCGCTGAAATGAGTTTTGAAAAAACCCCTGTCGATTACATAGTAATATAATACGGAACTTTATATTCCGTATTGAATACGAAATTTAATATTCCGTATTCTTTTAAAGGGGGGTTTTTCAGTAATTTCCCCACTTTAAGTGGGGCGCGGGGCCCCAAACCCAACTCCCATTTTCACTCTGCTTCCTCTCCAAATCAAGTGCGATTGCTAGTGTTCCAAAGGGATTGATCATGCAGAAGATTGTGCGAAATAGGAGATTCTTGAATCTTCCACCAGTTCTAACACTGCCACACTTGTCGCAATCTGCAGTGGACACAGCTCGCGGCGTTGAATCTCTTGATTTTCGGTAATTCAGCTTGTAACCCATTTCCTTTTTGTTTCTGTTTCCTTAGATAGGAAGAAAAATTCTGGGGTCATGTGAAAGATTCTGTTTTTGCTAGTTTCTGGTTAGTTTATGTATAAGATTATTGTTTCAAGTTCATGTTCTGTTGAATTGGAATGACTTGTTATTTCTGGGTTTCTCTTTTGACCAATTCAATTGATTGATTTCTTATTCATGATTATCATATGTTTGTGAAGTTGGTGCTGCACGTACAAAGTTCTAGTTTTCTTTTGATGGGCATGTGAATGATTCAATTTTTCTTATTGTAGTTAAGATAATTGTTTAAGTTCAGGTTCTGTTGAATTCGAATGAGTTGTGCTTTCTGGGTTTCTCTTTAAACTGATTCAATTGATTGATTCATTGATTCTTATCTGTTTCATTGATTTCTTATTCACCATTGTCATATGATTCTGACGTTGCTGCCACACCCAGGAAATTCTACTTCACGATTCATGTTTCCATGAATAGCAGAATCGTGATTCGAATTGTAAGATCGCACGATTCTACGATCTTTATCCGATCCAGGAAACTTGTTCACATGAAACTTGTGGGTTTCAATGGGTCGGGTTTCGCTGCAAGGGTTGAAAAAAAACCCTAGATTTCTCTTCAAATGAGACCTAATCTAGTCTCGCTTCTCCTCCTATTCCTTCACCTTTTCCTTGCTTAGTGCTTCTCCCTCACTGTTCGGATATAATTATATGCCGTTTGTTTGTACTCCTTGCTGATTTAAATTGACAGTTTGCTTAAAATTTTCAAGGAAGTTATGGCCATTACCTTAAATAATTTGTTGTTAATATTCCTGTTCTTGAATGGACTAGGGAAATCATAAACACAAGCGAACTTAGAAGTGCATTTGACAAATTCAATCTAAAAGGTTTGTCTGGATGCCTGAACTGGACTTCGAGGAGAAATGATAAGAGTCATGCTGCCTGCTATGTGATAAATCGCCATTTTATATCTGATCACAATGATAGATGCGCAAAAGAGTTCTCAAGTAAGGTGCAATGATCTATTTTATACTTTTTTTCCCTGTTGTGTATTTTAACTTGAAATTTGTTGTTAAGCAAGGAAGATAGATGACACATGCTTAACCATTTAAGTATATATAGCAGCCTAGTTGAATTGAACTTATTTTTCTTTAAATGAAAAAAAAATGTCATTTTTATTGAAAATTTTCATTTTGCACATTTTGATAATTATGCCACATTTTTATTGCCCTTTTGTTTTAGAATTTATGACTAATAATACTTACAATACGATGCTTCAGCTCCTTAAAAGTATTCCAGACTTTGTAAAGATAGTGGAGGTTGGTCCAAGGGATGGATTACAAAATGAGAAGGTTACTGTTCCTACCGATGTAAAAGTTGAATTGATAAAACTGCTAGTTTCTTCTGGGTTGTCTGTTGTTGAGGCGACTAGTTTTGTCTCACCAAAATGGGTGCCCCAGGTAAGAGTAGATTTATTTTTCCTTGGGACAGTCAATGATTTGTGATTTCCCTCTTATTACTGTCCGATACTCTTTTAATACTCTTTCTTGTTATTTTTTGTTTTGGTAATTGGTATTATTTTGGCCATATTTACATGTTTCTTATTATATGATATATAGTCTGTTAATTATCAATTGAATATATATTCAAAGATTCTTGTCTTGATTAATGTTCCCGTAATTCTCTTGTGAAAGTTTTATTTTTCAGTCATATTACCAAGAATAACGACTGAGTCTTCTCTTTGCTTGTTGCATGAGTTGGTCAGGTTTCTTGTGCACGTTATCATCTGTACCTCATTTTGAAAATTGTTCTAAAAGCATACTCTAGATTATTAGTCACAGATAGAAAGAGACCCAGAAAAGCTATTGGTCAAATCATTAATAAATATTTATATTTAAATATTTTTTCATTAGACTTGATTCTCAATAGGACATCGCAGTGCCATTTAATCCATGTAGCACCTAATGTGGGAAAAGGCTTTGGTTGTTATTGATGGCACAAGGTAGTATTTGGAACTTGGAAGTTAATGAGTGATCATGAAGATCTGTGGCATGGGTTAGTGGCTTCTGTAGGATTAAGCAGGACTGTAATCCAATTTCAAGTAGAATTGTGAATAGAAATGTAGGGTATTATGTTTCTTGCTTTTGTTAATGAGTGGTGACCATCTACTGGGTATTTTTGATGAGTAATAATCGCAAATATAAGTTTTCTGTGAGTTTCTGCCCGATTTGGTTTGAGCATCAGCTCTTCAACATTCACCTCTAAGAATGCAAGTAAGATTCACTTTTTTTTAGTGACTGAGGCGTGACCTATTGATTTGTTGGTCTACGAGTAAGGAAAATGTACAGTTACAGATAGCAAGAATTGATGTTCAATCGATTTTAAAGCTTGTTATAGTTTTGCAAAAAAAAAACACTTCTGTTTATGGGTAATCATTGTTATGTCAAATACCCACATGTATGTGTGCTTGTTTGAACTTTTAGTAAGTACTGATTTTTTCCAGAAAATTCAGATTAAATGTCAAATTTTCTTTAATAAGGATTGGCCAACTGCACATTTGTTCAAAGAGTGTTTAATTTTTCTAGACAATTGTCCAACTAGGAAAAATACAAAGTTTTCTAACTTTTTGCCTTCATATAATAATAGGAGGAAATATTTTTAATAAAACACCTATTTTTGTTGATTTTTTCCCTTGAATTCTTCACAAGACCTGCTGAAGTGTTATTTTGTATTGTACTCTCAAAACTGTATTTCAACCCCACTTTTTTCAGGCCTAGAGTTTAATGAATCATTTGACCCTCTGACCAAATAATTTCACATATTTATAACTTAATTCAGTTGGCAGATGCAAAGGATGTATTGGCAGGAATTCAAAATGTTGAAGGTGCTAGATTTCCTGTCTTAACTCCAAACCTCAAAGTAAGAATTATAAAGTGAATAGTAAAATTATTTTATTTAGAATTTGTTGATGGGCATGATCATCTGATCCACTTTCTTCCAGGGTTTTGAGACAGCTGTTGCTGCTGGAGCTAAGGAAGTCGCTGTTTTTCCTGCAGCATCTGAATCATTCTCTAAAGCAAATCTGAATTGTGGCATTGAGGATAATCTCACTCGTTGCCGTGACATTGTTTTAGCTTCTAGAAGCCTCTCGATCCCAGTCCGTGGGTATGGTTTTTGAGTAATATGTAGTAGTTAGTAGAGATGGATAAATTTTAGCTTTTTCTGAAATTTCGTTTTTCACCAGTTTAAGCTAAATAAGATTTACATGTATGGTCAATACTTTTACTAGATACATCCTGTTTTGAAAACAAAAATGGTGTTCACATTTTTCTGACAATCTTGAAGCACCACTTGTCAGCTATCAATTTTTTTTGACTTTGCTTGGATTCACATGGCTGTCTAAAGAATAGGTGATTTAGATCTGTTAGTGGAAGAATAACTCTTGAGCTAAGTCCCTCTTGCCATGTCAACAGTTTCATTTAGCTGTGACATCAGGTCAAAGGAAAGGTTTTGATTTCTATTTCATCTGAAATTGAAATAGATGCTGGTTGGTTTTGTTAATTACAGTTGATGGCATTCTCATCATCAGTATACTGTCAACCATGATGTTGAAAGATGATGGAATGTGTGTTCGGATTAACTTATTTTGAGGAAATAACCACTTTTTTTCCAACTTCCTGAGGGAGCTTTTTAAAAAAAGGTCTCCAAAATGAAGCAGAAACAAAAAATGATTTGGCACGTAATAGTGTGTCCTGGATTCCAAATTGTCCTTGCTAGAATCTGTTAATTTTTCCTTCAAATTACATTGATCTTGAAGCAGTATTCTGTTGATCTTAAAGAAGTACTATGTTGATCTTCCCTCTACTTTCACATTCATTTAGCATGTTATATCATCAGTCATGTGACTGATTCCATACTACAGATATATATCTTGTGTTGTGGGATGTCCTCTGGAAGGAAAAATTGCTCCAACAAAAGTAGCTTACGTGGCAAAATCACTTTATGAGATGGGGTGCTCGGAGATTTCACTAGGGGATACAATTGGTGTTGGCACACCTGGTAATGTTTCTTTGTATTTAATGTCACTTGTGGTTTTTTGAGCAATTTCGGCTTTGATTGCAGTACCGGTATATGTATATGACATGTTAAAAGGCTATGGATGCTCTAATGTTGTTTCAATTGTGTAAATGATATTCTAATGTACAAGATCCTGTTTAATAAAACAGAAAATTTCTAATTTTCCATGTTAAGGTAATGTCTAGAACTAGTTTCATTTTCTTATCTTAACTGTTTTAAGAAGGAATGGGATAAGATGTGGTATAATCTGAGGGTTTTATGATGGGACGTCTAAGGTGATTGAGATCTGTGAAGTGAGTAAAAGAACATCTTTCTGTTAGTAAAGTAAGTAACTTTCTTAAATTTTATGAATTTAATGGAAGTTAATGGTGTAGGCTTGTAGGGCAGTTTCATATCAGCTCTAGTAATAAACAAAGCATAGAAGATTAACTAATTGTCTGTAGTCAAAACTTTCATATTAATCTATTATACTTCACTGGTATGGTCCTATCCTAGTTGGTTTGGTTTATCAAATCTTCTTATTTGACTTAATCTTACTCATGTTTACAGGTACGGTCATTCCAATGCTTGAAGCTGTTCTTGATGTTGTTCCTGCTGACAAGCTTGCTGTCCACTTTCATGATACTTATGGTCAGGCACTTTCAAATACTCTCGTTTCACTGCAGGTAAATAAATTTTTTCCTTACGATGGTAATGTTTTATTCGGGCAGGTTGCTTGAATATGATTTTTTATGTTAAGAGTGTAGTTATGGAGGGTTTTGGATTCCTCTTATCAAAATGGATGACGTGGATTGTGTTCTTGTCCCTCAGTAATAAATGTGTTCATTCTCTGATTTGATGAAATTGGGTTAACTTCCCATAACACATTACTGAGATCCGATTTGTTTCTTTTACCAAGCAAGATAATATTGTCTTTGCAGTCTATAGAATTCTAGTTCTTAAGCCACATGTTCAACATGGACGTGCATGCAGAAAACTATCTCACAACCCGTGTTTTAAATTCTGAAAACCAGTGCTTTGCGGTTAACTCCGAAAATGCCAACATGATGCCACTATCTTTAATTTTTATATAGTTTATATAATTTAGACTATTTGCATATATAAATGCTCAAAAATGATAAAAAAAAATACTCAAGATTCATGACATTCATAATTAACAGTAAAACATCATAGTGTGATAAACAAAACATAAAAGTAAATAACAACAAAGTCAAGGTAATAGAGAAGTTTAAGCTTTATCTAAGGCTTAAACTAAACTTTCTAAAAACATGAGAAATTCAAATAAAAGTTTGCTAAATAGGAATCACCAATCATCCTCATATTCTATATCACTTTCACCACTATCACAGCTTTGTCATTAGATGGGTCTACTTAGATTGAGGAAGGAAGAAAGGTATGAGGAATTTTCTGAGACCCTTTTCAATAAGTTTCTGAAGAAAAAATACCCTAATGGTTACTTTCTGTTCTGAGGGCAGTTGAGTTTTTGCCAGTTCCACTTAATAGGGGCCAGGTAGCCCCATGAAGACTGCTTTTTCCGCCGTTTTAGTGGCCGTAACCGCTGCTATACTAACTGCGATGCAAGTACCAACCAAGAGCGGCCAGGGGCCACAACGCGCCACAATGTTGTTATAGCGTGTTATAGACAACTCTGCTTGTGACAACCTGACAGACAGAATGAAAATCTCAACTGCTTTGAAATTTCCATTACAATTCCTATTTGGTTAAACCTGGTCATGTATTTTTGTAGATGGGGATCAGCACTGTGGATTCATCTGTCTCTGGTCTTGGAGGTTGTCCATACGCCAAGGGTGCAACTGGGAATGTTGCCACCGAGGATGTTGTTTACATGCTGACCGGGCTCGGAGTGAAAACCAATGTGGACCTTGGAAAGCTTATGCTGGCTGGGGATTTCATCTGCAAGCATTTAGGGCGTGCATCAGGTTCAAAAGCTGCAACTGCCTCGAGTAAAGTTACAAATCATGCCTCCAAACTGTGAGTTGCTAAAGCCAGTAAAGCCAGATCATGTATCCGCATGAGAGGTAGATTTTACCCACTGCATTACTCTTGTTTACAAGTTATGACTCCACAAAGTGTATGTAAGTTGGTGTTAAACACATGTAATCAGGATAGAAATTGTAAAAATGCTTAGTGCGTCCAATGTCAACAGCATTGTCATCTTTGGCATATTTTAAAAATAAAATTAGTTGAAGAAAGTGATCCTTTTCTTCTTGTAGTTTGACCATTTTTAATGGATTTGAAGAGCCATCAATCACATTTTCTCTTTCTTATATTCAAGATTTCGGAGGTTCTTAAACATAGAAATTTGTTAGTTTTGTAAGTTGTGACAAAATTAAGGAAAACCAAGTTACCAGAAAAGGGAGCTAAGTTCTACTAAAGCTTAGGTGGCACATTCAAGGAACCATCTGATCATACTATCCAATTTACTATATGAGACCATATGATATTGAGTTATTGACTCTAATATGTTCCTAATTTTGATACTAGATTGTGGCATGTTGCACTAAAGAATTATCATTATCCTGATTTTGATCTTTTGGACCCTAAAAAATCTGCGCCACTCTGTGCAGTTATAATGCCATAGTGTATATTTGTTCAAGCTATATTTAAAATTGTTTGACAAGATCCTCTACAAATTGTTTTTTTAATGTAGAGGATCCTGATGCATAATTTAATTTTCTGTGTTATATTTGTTTGCTTGCGTAGCTAGTTGCATTTAGGCTGTCCTTTCCTTCATTGCTTTTCTTCATTTAGGGAAATTGCCTTCTTTCAACAGGGCCGTTTCTCACTAGTGTGTGACTGTGTGTATTTTGTGTGCATGGAGCTCTTCAAAAGAATCAATTTTGATCATATTTGCATGCTTGTTTAGCTAACATTGAGTCTCTTCACCTTTCAAGCTCTTCCTATCTACACACATTCTATTTGTTCTTATTTTTTGTTGAGAGAGAAGAAAAATTTATTCTTATTTATGTCTCTGGTTAGTAATTTAAGATCACAATTGAAGATCAGATTAATTGTCATTTTTTTTTATTATACCCTTTAGTTCACTAAGTAATTCTCTACTTAATCAAGTACAATAAATAAACTACTTTTTTCACTATTGACTAGTGTGGACAAATAGTAAAAATGGGAAATTTATAAAAGAATCTTAACAAAGTAATTGGATTCCTTAATTTAAGTGTTTATTCTCTTTTTGGAAAGATAAATAAAAATGGAGGGAGTATATAAACATATAGACACAGTAGTTATACCATTTACTTTTTAACAAGAGTATAGTACTACATCAGTAAGTTATAAGTTTATATTTGTCTGTATGTTCTTGAATGTATATATTTTGAAGTTAAGTGTGTGTATAGATATGATGTCATCTGGCACTGTTTACTTCTGGAGCACACGAAGAATCGCATCAACAGGATTTGCTCTACTTCTACTGAGTAAGAAATTTCCTGAATTAGTAAAAACAACATTAAAGCTGAAAATCCCATGTCTCCTGTCTGAAAAATCTTTGCCCCGCTTTTGAACAATCTTTTTATAACTGATAGTAATGTGCATTTAAGAGGTGTTTCTTACTACCTTGATTTTCTCTCAGACTGAGGATGTGTCTATAGAATAGAACTGTGACAACTGAGAAGTTATAAGTAGATGAGAGAGTTGTTGATGGCATTAGTTAGGTAGTTATTGCAGTTTTCCATTATTTAAATTCCCCCTGCTTCATTAAAACCACCTTTAAATGCACCTGTGACTTTGTCTCCTTAGTAGAATTCTTGGATATCTCTCTCTCTCACCTTCAAATTGGGATTTTATGGGCAGAAAATTTTGAATTTACTCAATTCTTTGCCTGGAGCTGTAGATTAGATGGAATAGTGTTTGTTTTATTGTTTAGATACAACATAAAGTGAATTCTCAAAGATGGCAGTGTTTTTATTGGCATAGATGGCATAGTGTGGTATTTCAAAGTGAGTGTCAAGTGTTAACGTCGATTTGCACTAATGCCAGCATGTATTCATGTTATTGAATGTGAGCTTAAAATTTTGAACTGTCTAATCTTAATTTAGCCACTCAAACGCTTTGAATTTTGGATTTCAAGTATTTCTGATCCTCTCAACCTCAAGATGTAGTGGTGAATTCTTTTGTGGTCAAAGTCATTACACAAAATTCAGTTGGAAAAATTTGCTTAGCAAAGGGTGAAGTATAATAACTTCAAAGTTTATAATAGTTTTTGTTAGTCCATAACTGGTTATAATTTAACCAGTGATTGTTCTTTTTCCTTCTTAAAAATGATTCCAAACTCAAATAAAGACACTTGCATGAATATACAAAACAATACAGTACTATTTTAGTAATTGACAATATCAAACTGATTGTGGGTCATTGTAAATGGTCAGAGGTCAGGGACCTGTTCTGGGGACAAAAGCACAGACCTCTCATTAAAACTCATTAACTTTAAATTCACCATCATTATCATTACATATTGGATACCATTCACTTCATTATACCTTGATGTCACAGATTAAGGACCTGCACCTAGTTTCCCCCACTCATTTCCCATATTTTAGAGTCACAATATGTGTTACACTAACTTTTAGAAGACAGTTTGTGACAGTCATAAACTACATAAATCACCGACAGATGTCATGTGTCCAACGATTCATGAAACCTTAGTGTATAATTTATAAAATGAAGCTTGTTGTAAGGAATAATTTCTTCTTATATTATGTGTCCAAGCACTTTCCTGCACACAACAGAAATCCAGCATGCAAGTCCCATATGGAGAAACCAAAGATCTCTTTACCATATTTATGATATCAACATGGACCCTCCTCTCATTTTCTCTCTGCCATTGCATTGGGTAAAATGGCTAGTCTTTTTTCCACTTCAGTGCTACTAATTTTGCAAAATCTTTGCTTTCTTTACCCTGTTTGTCTCTGAAAAATGAGTGTTTTTACCCAACTGCCCCTGAAGAATGAGAGTGAAATTCAGCAGTACTAGTAGTAACATCTAAATGCAGCAATAAATGCTTGACGTTTTCCTTTCATTAAATATACTCAAATGGGAGTGGAACCTTGCTTTAAATGCAAACTTTTGTCGTGTACATTTATGCTTGCTGTGACATTCTGTTGCCCGGAAAACGACTTCACATGCTCCTGATTCATGAAATAATCCTAATGTTGCCTTTGTGAGAGTTGTTTTTTTTTTAATCCAAGCACTACTAGTAACAACAATTAGCAAAATTGTCCATTTTTTTTAACATAACTTTTCAATTCTTGCTCTTGTTCCATGCATCTATCTTAGGATCCAGGTTCTGTATCAATGTAATCTTTTGCACAGTTATCTGAGTTTAGAATGTCCCCCTCCCCCACATGTTGAGAGAGATAAGGGTCTCTGATATTGGAGAAGGATTAATAACATGTTTGGATTCATAAAAACTACTCTTTACCAATTACCGCTACACTTTGTAACTTCTCTCCCGAAGTAATTATGGGGATTTCAACGACACATGTTGTAAGTGTGTGTTTGGTTTAACGTTGGTATAAAGAAATTTGGAAGAAATTGAATGTGACAAAATAATAATTATAAAAGTGAATTGAAAGTAAAATGATTTATATTTAGATACATGATTTTTAAATAATTGAAGCTAAAATCACTTTCTTACTAACTCTAAAGTTGTTTTTCTTCATTGGCCTCAACATCATTTTGTTAGCATGAAGTACTTCTAAGAATTTTTACTTGACAGTGAAAAACCATGTTAGAGAAAATTAGAACTGCTTCTATGAATGACTTAACATCAAACCAAACATACGAAAAGTTTGGGAGGTGATGTTTACACTTAATTTATTCATAATGTAAAATGAACCATAGGTAAAAAAATTAATGTTGTCAACAATTTGCTGATCAAATTTGACTCAATATTTTTTTTAAGAGCATTAAATGTCAAATTTGGCTGTTTGTGGAGAGTTCTCCATAATTCTGATGCATTTGCAGCCAAAGAGACACATGGTTCACACTGCACAAAAACAGTTTGAATGATCAAGGACAAAATATCTATTCTCGAAATAATTGTATACTCTGTATCCAAATATAATTATTTTATAATGTATAAGAGGGTAAGAAGCATGTCCTTAAATAAAAAAACCTGTAGCTATTTGACTAGTATTTCCTTTCTAACGGTAAAAACTGCAAGATGTTCATAGTTATTATTTCTTTTGATGTTTGATTGAAGGTAAAATCCAAATAAAATGTTTAAATATTACAAAGAAATTTGTCAGATTATGGTTAAATAATAAAGATATAATTAAATTTTGATTAAATTGGACATGATTTTAATTTAGAATCAAATAAAAAGGAGTGGTTGAGTTTGGTACCTATGTGAATTAATTTTACAAATGTGATTCTTTTTCCCCCACCCTGGTAAGTGGAAATATGGCTGGCATAGGCAATTTTTTTTTTTTAAAAAAAAATTGATTATTAAAGTGGGACCTGGTTCATAATCACGAAATAGAAATTAAGATGACTAGATGGCTGTGGACATTTTGATCCTCACTCACTCAGCTTCATGATTAAAAGTGTTATGTAGGTTGAAAATTTTATGCACATCCATGGACTCATCTCATCAATTTCACAAGAATCACTGTATACAGGACACCTTTTGTTGATGAAATTATTTGTTAGACCAAAATTTTGTCCCCCCACCATACATATGTGCTGCATTGCAACAAAGCTTAGTACTTTATGCAGAGCTTTAATTTTCAGCTGCAGAAATTAAATTTCACACTGAAACAGATGAGGTGATGGTGTGTAACAAAACAAGCTACTTAGTTGAGCATTCAGATCATTACATAATTAAAATGTGGAGGTTCAATTAGTAGAAATTTTCTTATAGCTAGTGAAGACAAAGACACTAGAAGTAAACAGTTTTCTTATGGTTTAGACAAAGATTTTTATTTTGCTCTAACACCAAACACCTGAACATTTTAGCAATGAGGGATTAATTTAAGATAACATAAACTTAAGAATTGTAGTTAAGATAAAGTAGCATTAATTAATCTACACAGAAAAAGCAACATAATAACAACATCAACTTGTGATTTTAAAAATAAGTGTAACTTTTTTTTCATTGGGGGAGAAAATATGTTCTATTCGGATAGAAAACCATGAGGCAAAATCATGGTTGAGAGAAGTAACTTATTTTAGCTTTTAATGCAGTCAACCATGATTTTGGTTTTACTGTGGTTTACACTCGTGTATCCAAACATACACTAAAAAAAAGTGTTGTATTACAATGTAAATGAACATGGATAACATATTTCAATTAGTTATTTAATTGACTATGATACTCAGAATCTACATACAGGTTTTCTCCAAGATTGATTTTAGCCTTAGAATTATCGCTGGATATCCAAACATGAATTTTTCAGATTTGATTTTGACCTTACAATAGCAAGATTTCCTAATATGCTTGGCAATACTCATTATTATATATGATCGCCATTTACATTTGGCCTAGCCATACACACTTTCTTCTTCAAGTCAGCAAACGTTAGCTAAATGTAGAAAACTTGATGATGTAAATGAGAATCTTGAAAGAAACAAAAATCCCAGAAGACAAATGAAGCATGCAAACAAACACATTCATTATCTTAACCAAAAGCACTAACAAAATCATTGATGATGAAGTTAATGCTCAAGATTTATTAATTACACATAGCTGAAAACTCATAATATATACGATTTCTTCAAAAATATAGCTATATTCTCTCATCATATCAATATAACTCAAACCTAAATTCTCATATACAAGTAGAAACTTACCGGAAAAGGACTTATAAAGCATTAAAAATGCTTTCAAAATGTAATATAAAGAAAGAGAAATAACAAAAATAACAAAAAAAGAGAGGAAGAAAAAAAGAAAACTAGGATTGAGAACTGGAATCCTTTGTGGATGTTGCATCAGTTTAACTTATCTGTTGTGTAGAGGGTTAGGACCTGTGTACACTTTCCTTTTCTCACCATCAAAAACTTGGTCTCCCTCTTCACTTGCATCTTTTCCACCATGGAATTTAGAGGAAGATTTAAACCCAGAAACAGAGGAACCACCTCTAAAATTTCCAACTCTGGTTTTCCCAGATGCTGCTTTATATGGAGCAGTGCTCAACAGCAAGAGCATCATCAGAAGGAGCAGAAAGAAAATCACAAAACCAAGTTGCTGGTTCTTGTTCTTCACGCAAATCATGGCATGGAATGAAGCACTACACAGATTCTTCTTCTTCTTCTTCTACTTCTTGTTGTCCTCTGTTTTGGAGCTGTGGTTTTGAGAGATGAAGCCTTTTGGTTTTGGTGATGTTATCAAGAAAAGAAAGATGCTTTTGAGTTTCTTTTTGTTTGGAAGCCTAGGAATTTGAAGTGGGGGGAAGTCAATGGAACGAGGGAGCCAAAATGCATAGAACTTGATGCTAGTTTCGTTAGTATATAGTAGTAGTAGAAATGTTTGGTTCAGATTTCAGAGCCAAGTTTTTTGTTTCTCTTTGCTGATAAAAAAAACACTCAAACTCTAGTCTCTAGGCAGAGACAAACACCAACACCAGAACAGTGAGAGAAACTAAAACTAGCATGAGAGAGAGGGAGAGAGGGGGAGAGAGAGAGACAGAGTTGGCTTGATGTGTAGAGAGTGAGTAAAAGTGGGAAGGAGTAAGAGAAGAAAGACACAAAGTGTAGTGGGTGGGTTTTGAGTTTCTTAAACTGAAAGCTTTGCTATGCATATTTGATACACGGTAAATACTTCTTTAGTTTTTGCGATTATCAAATACACCATATTTGATTGGGTGAAACTATTATCACCATCCCTTTACATACTTCGACAACCTTAATATTCGGCATTTATGATTGTGAAATGTATAAAAAACATAATATATACGGCATTTTAGATTGTGGAATGCAAATTATACATACCGCAATCATAAATGCGGAAAATTGAAACAATGGGATGGTGAATGAGTCTGTAGAGGAGCGGTGACAATAGTTTTACCCTGTTTGATTATGACCTCGCGTGTTTATCCCCGTGTATTCAAACATGTACTATTTTCATGTTTGTGAGCCTTAGAATAAATTGTCATTGATCAGCTGTTTGAAACATGTTTGGATCAACTTCTTTTTTCTTAAAATTAATTCATGCATCCAAAAACTATTCAAGAAGATTTTCCTTAAAATTTATAAAAGTATCTCCACCACCAATCAACTTAGAGAATTAATTTTAGTCTTAAAAAAAAGCTAGAGAGATAATAGTTTCTATAGTAGACATAATCAATTGTAAGAGTGAATTTCACAAGTTACCAATTTACCATATAAAAAATCACTTTTCATGTAAACGTATTCAAATATAAATCATGATTAACTCTCTTTAATTCACTTTATTATAATCTCTATTCAAACTCAATTTTTACTATGCTCATGCAAACATGCACTTAATATGTCTATAGGGTCATGTGAGATGAATCATTTTAATTTGTTGATTTACTTTTCCCATTGTCATATGCACTTTATGCACTCAGAAACAGTGCTTTCTCTATTGAGAATGTCTTTTTATTTAGGTTAGATCCCTAGGAGAAGACACGCCCAAATAGGGTAAGATGATATATTTGAGCCTTTACTCAATAACATGCGCGGAATCTTGATTGAAAATTGATGTGATGCACACGCACTGTTATATAGTTTTCCTTTGCCATCAGAATGAGACAATTTTCTAATGTGTTCAACCACGTTATGGATGTCTTGTATTAGTTGTATATATAAGTATTAGATAGATTAGATGAAAAACTTATATAGTTGCAAATCTAATTCAAAATCTTTACAATAATGAATCTAACCAATCTAATAGCTGCCATTGATGATGGGCGAGGCAACGCAGAGATTCAATGATTTGATTCCTTTTACCTATATAAATGTTTTAATATGATTACGATTTACAATAAGAGCATGTTGATCTCAAGAGGCTACATGATTATACTAAAGTATTCCCACTGCCGATAGTCATGATAAAATTAATTCTTTAATTTCGAGGTTTTAAGACCACATTAAATGATCATGAATAGACATCTTTTAATAAGTATTTTTCCATACACACATGAATCGAACTTTCAACTAAATGTTTAAGGAGTTCAGTTATTTACTAACTCTATTAGAAAGCTTATAAAAAAAATCTACCACATTAAGCGGATAAACATCCCAATGAGTCTTTTTCCCTGCACATGGATCAAACCCAGAAATCTAACTATTTACCATCTGTGTTATTTCCTATTGGTTGATCAGCAGGCTTTTAACTAATTTACCAAGACCACTTCCGGTCTTCTTTAATTTCGTACTGAATAGCTGCAGCTTGATGGTATTTGCTATCTGGTTCAGTGTGCTAAGCGGACTAGTAATATTTTATTTTTGCGGTAACACAATGAGATGATGGATTATTATTGGTTCTTGTAGACCCAAACAGTCATTTGAACCATTATCATCCTAATTAGTCCAAAATGCTCGCAACTAAGTGAACGCTAAATTGATCAATTATGATTAGTGTTCTTAAAAATATAAATGAATATGCATTTAATTTTTTTGGTGAAGAGATGCGAGAGCAACTTCTCGTAAATTGATAACTTATATGTACTGAGAGGAAAATTACATTGTCATTACAATAAACAGACAAGTTTATTGACATGAAAGAATAAAGAAGAATTGTATTTGAATTATAAAATTATTATTAAAAATAAATATAATATTAATTAATATTTTTTAAGTATTTTATTTCAACTCTCAAAAACATTATAGATGCACCTATAGATCGAGGTGAATGGAAAAACGAAGACAACTAAAAATATAGAAAAAAAAATATGAATAATGTGAAAAAAAAAATTATTTACCAAAAAAGGGTTAAAAAAATCATATTTACAAAATTGGTGTGTTTTTGAGAAAAAGCAACGGACGCAAGGCCACAGTCAGAAACCGTGGCCTAAAGTCATGAAAGGCCACAGTTCCTACCACGGTTATGGAACCGTAGCCTATACCATCTTCACATTAAATCCACTTTCTTCAAAGATTTCGTATAAATTATTTCCACTAAATGAAAAATGAATTTTTATATGTGTTTATAATTTCATATGAGTTTATTATATTTATTTTTTTATAGATATTTATTTTAAAGAACAAAAGTAAATATGAGCTTTTCATATATTAAATGTTTAAAATAAATATCATGAATTTAATATATATTTTTAAAATTTCATGAATTTAATATATTTATTTTTTATTTATAAATATTTAAATAAAGACTCATATTTAAATAAAGAGCCAATATTAAAATCTCGTGAGTTTATTATATTTTAAACATTTAAATAAATAAAAAGCTCATATTTATTTTTGTTGTTTAAAATAAATATCTATAAAAAAAAAATTTAATATACCCATATGAAATTATAAAAACATATAAAAATTTATTTCTTATAAGTGAAAGTTTTGGGAATGTGATGAAGTTATAGGCTACGGTTCTTAAACCGTGGCTAGAACCGGTTTTTAGGCCACATGTTCAGAACCGTTGCATTTTCCGACCATAGGCCACGGTTTATAATGGTGGCCATGCTTCCGTGGCTTTTTCCTCAAAAACACACCAGTTTGGTAAATATGAATTTTTTTACCTTTTTTGGTAAATAATTTTTTTTTTCACATTATTCATATTTTTTTTTCAAAAATATAAATGAGTATGCATTTAATTCTTTTTGGTGAAGAGATGCGATAGCAACTTCTCGTAAATTAGTAATTAAGTTTTATATACTAAGAGAGAAATTATTGAAAAGATAATTTGCAATACAATAAATAGACAAATTTATTGATATGAAAGAACGAGAGATTGTATTGAAAATAAATATAATTTTACTTAATATTTTTTAAGTATTTTATTTCGGCTCTAAAAAAAATCTAAATACACCTATAGATCGAGGTAAATGGAAAGATGAAGACAATTGATAAACAAAAAGAAGAGAGGGACATAGGAGCTTGATGTGGGCCACCAATTAATCAAAGGGTGGGGTTAATTTCAGAATGTATGGGGTACTTTCTTACTGGATATGATTATGTTCTTGCTAATGAACAGGTAATGAATTAATTCACACCTCAACGAAAATATAAAAATGTAATTGATTAAACTTCTTTATTAGAGACATCAGAACATAAAATAGATGACCCTATATGCTTTCTTTTGTCCCTATAGTCTAGTTCACATATAATCTCGAATTTGTCATATAGCGAAACCAACTTATATATGATTGAGCTTTTGGATTTTATATGGGCTGATTAAGTGCTTAGTGTGCTACATTATTTAAATTACACAGACACACACATATATATATATATATATATATATATATATATATATGTATGCCCCAAAGATGGGGTTAAAAGTAAACATATAAATTCTCACCGTGTTTAATCTATGTTACTTTCTGTCAAAAAAAAATAAAAACCTATGTTACTTCTTACGTCAATAAATGTTAAAGATTGAAACTGCACAAGAGCATCTACTTCATATTTTTAAGTGTCAAAATATGATTATTTTACTGTTAGAATCAATTTTGGGTGTTTGAATGTTCTTTCACCATTAAACCTATCTCAAAAATATTCAATTATAGAATAAATCTGCAAATTCTAGCTTGTATGAATGATCAATTGTACAACAATTCATAAAAGACGTCGTTTGTGTCATCTTAAAATCTATATATATATGAAAATAAGGTTTTCTTCTAGAAGACCTATGCCACATGTCCCCTCCTAACTAATTCATTTTCCCTCCAAAACAAAAAAACTCATTTCCACTTTTTTTTGCCACATTAATTGTTATGTTCAATAATACCTATGACTACATACACACTAAATTAATAATTTTGAAAAAAAGTTTATAAAAATAGAAACGTAAAAAAAAATTGAAACCGATAACTTCAGTTATTTTATTTTTTGTTACACTTAGAAGTAAAAAAAAAATTTAAGAATAAAACATCAGTATTACTTTTTTTTTTGAAAATAACATCAGTATTACTTATTACTTATGAAAACTATCAAGGTCAGGATATTGGTTATTTTTCTAAAAAAAGGATATTAGTTCAAAATCATATTATTTTCATCTCCTCCAAATTTTTGAAAAAATGATAACAACATGAACATCTCTAACTGTATTTCATTTCATCCATTATTAAAAATTCCTTATTATTAGATTTAAAATATTCGAAAATAATCAATTCTAATTAAAAGTAAATTTTATTTTCAATTTTTATTTTTTATTTTCGCTTATATTCTTTTTTAAGATGTATCGAGTATCAAAAAAAGATTATATTACAAAGTTGAAAATATGATTCATAAAAATAAATGGAATCCTTTTTATTTTAATTAATAATATAGTAAATACTTATAATAAATATTTTAATTATTTCAAATAAAAATAAATATTGGACCGATCCCTGAAGGGTGTAATTTATCTTTTCGATGTACCAAAAAAATTGGATTTTTTATTTTTATTTTTCTAAAATACTTTTTACTTATTTTTCGTTGATATCGTGGTTAAAATGATTTTAAAAGATAAATTAAATTATTTAATAAATTCGAATTTCCTTGATTATAGTAATTGTTTAAAATCTAATTGATATATTTTTTTATAGGTAAAAGTTAGTTGTTAGTAAATTAGTACAAATTTATACTGATTATAAAATGAGTATGATGAGCAAATGAATATTTGAAAATCAAATAAATATTGGTTTTTTTAAAATTTTCAGCATCATTTTTGTTTTGAATTTATCGAAAATTTTCCAATAGAATAAATATTTCATATTTATATTTATTCTACTCATCTTTACTAAAATTTTATTTATTATAATTGAAATTAATGACTTTAATCATTTCCTTAAATTAAAGAATATAATTAATTATCTTTTTGAAATTCAAATTTTAAAAACATTGATGCTCAAGAATTTATGATTTTTTGAACAATAATATAATTTGTAATAAATAACGAAAAACTTAATTAGATTAGAGAAGGTTAATAAATATATTTCCTTATTTTCATTGGCAACAATTTCAGCACCATTTCCTGCGTACCTCCTTGACAATAAGGCAAGGACTTTCATTTTCCTCCATTTTTTTTCATCATATACTTCTTCCTCCCATCTTTGGAATTTCTTATGAAAAAAACTCATCTTTTTTTCCTCCATGCGTCTACTCCATGGTAAGTATTTTCAACATTTTTCCATATTTCCCATACTCCTCTTTCCTCCCTTTCATTTTTCTATTTCTCATTTCATTATTCGATTTCATACTAAGGAACTTTTACCTTCAATTTTTCTTTCATCTGGAACAACTCTATAGAAAAATAATTTGTCAATCATGTGTAAGGTAATGATTTTTATCTTAATCCAAAAATAATTAATTTTACTATAAATACATGCGCATTTGTTAGAATTCATTTGCTTTTTCCGAGACATTTTTCACATTATTTCTTTAGTCTATAGCATTCTCTTTCACCTGTTCTTTGTGACATCGTGCTTATCTTATTTTGATTTATTGTTTTCAGGGTTTTATTTCCATTTTTATTTTATAATTCTCCACTGCCACTGTTTGATCGCAATATCGTAAGTTTATTATTGGTTGTGTTATCCTATTATTCACTCTTTTTTATTTGTTGTGTCCAATGGTCAATTTCATGTTTCATGCTCTCCTTATTTACTCATTCTTCCATTTTTGATTCACCATTATATATTGTTCCACGCCTTTTTTAAATCATGAAGGGGAAATACCGAAATCCTTCAATTTCTCTACTTAGATTGATAAAGTGGATTTTTTTTCCTCCATTATCCTTGGTAGGCAATGGTTACCATAGGTATGAGCGAAGAGCTGAAGACAAAAAAGGGGAAAGAGCTAACAGTATTAGTCACGTGAGATTTTATTCAAAAATAAGAGAAGTCTTTAGATATAAATAATTTTTGTAAATTCTCTATTATTTTATGTTTATTTATTCTGATGATTTTTTTCCTGTGATTTGATTTGAGTTTTATTAGAGCTGGGGTTTTCATTTTGTTGTTACATATTGATTTCTCTTTGAAATTAACAATTTGATTATTTTTGCATGTGCGTTTTATTTATTTATTAACCATTTTGGTGTTAATCATCCTGAATTATTTTCCTTTATGCTTTATTTTTATTAGTTTTTTAACACAGACATGTCATGCCACGCCATTCTTATGTTTCGTATACAATATGCTCGGCCTATCAAGCATTTTCCTATTGTTATTATAAATACAAACAATGATGAGAAACTATTAGCAAATTAATAATGAATCAAATATTAATAATTTAACATGTATTAAAAATTAAAAATACTGATTTAATGTATATACAAAAAACTTTTATAAAAGCATAAAACTTATAAAAAAACTTATATAGTGAATCGAATGTTCTTTAGTAGTTTTAATTATTTTTTTCCTTATTTGCGCGAAAAAAATATAATGTGTAACAAGATATGAGTATGTCCACGTTTTGTTCAAAAAAATACGGTGAAAAATCTTCGTAAAAAGTTTTACCGAATCTACTACATTTTTTAGGGTGACAAAATTCAGTGCACGGTCTAATGTAACCACGTTGCGAAATTCGAGTCAACCTTAAAAGAGGGGTTGAGCTACGAGATTGCCCTGATCAACGTCTCTATTAATTCGTACAAATATAAACTTTGCACTCATCCATGCAGGTTGTACTTTAAGCTGACCACCGCAGTGAAACTAATAAAAAGTTTACAAATTCCCTTTGATGGGTTAACTTCACACCTTTTCCTTTTATGTCTGGACAACTCATAGAGGATGAGAAATTGATCGGTATAATTCAGACATATTTCTATTTTCTTTCAATGAAAAAAATATAAAGATCACCACCATCTTCAATATTTTGATGCAGATGTCATGTGTTTTGTCGTAACTAAAGGTGAACTTTAGATTTCAAAAATTAAGATACAAAAGTCAACTATATTGTTGTTGATTTGGATGCTCTAGAGTAAGTAATATAATTTAACCTTCTTGTGATTCCTTAATTTGAAAACTATATATTTACCTTAGTGATTGAATTCCAACGGAAGTGAATCTTGAGGTGTACACTGCACAGAGAAGGCAATGGGTAGGATATTATAGTACTCATCCCCGTATCCGTGCTTTCAAAAACTACCTATACCGTCTCTATACCCGCGTATATAGATTTTTTAAAAAGAGGAAGTGAGAAATTTGTAATTTAAATTCTTTTGTTATAGTCTTAAGTAAGGTTGTAGGTTAATAATTTACATATTTCATAAAAAGTTGAGTATATTAGCAACAATATATACAATATTACTTTAAGAAAACAATAGATACAGGACTTTTGGGTAACAATATACATAATATGATAACAATACTTATTCAATTATTTTTTATGATTAAAAAAATTTTATTTTTTTAAAATAGTAGAAAATTATAACTTCAATTAAGTTTTTTTTTAAAAAACCGAATATGAAATATTATGTGAGAAAAAAACTCTTCATGAGAACAAGCCTCTCATGAATAAGGAAAACAACAGAATCCAAACCAGAACGGCGAAACAAAACAAGCCCCCCTCAAATGCCTATACTTAATGTTTGTTAAAATACTATGTCATATATATATATATATATATATATATATATATAAATTAATAATGTATGGGGTGGGTTGGGTAACCACTATTTTTTTGGGTAATTACCCATGCCTAATCGTATACCCATCTAGTGGGTTTTCACCCTACTCATTCTATCACATTGACTCAAACACGGACGATGTTAATGTACTCATTGACCAATTATTTGTTAAATAAATCAGTTTACAAGATAATTGTAAAATTAAAAAACTACAATGAAGTATGTAAAATAAATCCCTAAAATTTACTCATTTCATACTAGAGTAGGAACTGGATTTAGTTGTTAATCTATCTTAGATTTAAACATTGAATTACATAGAAAATAAAATCACGACCTCAATATTATAACTTCTACCTTTCAAAAAAACAAAAATTCTATCTTTATTCATTTAAAAAAAATTATACTCCCCATAAATTTTATTTTAGAACTTTTTAATTTAAAATTCAAGTGAATTATAAAAAGAATCTGAGTTGAAAATTTATGTGACTTTAAGTTTTTTTATTTAAAAATCTCAATTTTTCCAAATTTAAATAAGTAAAAATTTATGGTAGATTAATACACAATGTTCACTATTAAGAACATATAATTAAAACAATTGTTAAGATATATTTACTAAAAAATAAAAAACATAATACTACACAAAATTTACATTTTAAATAACAAAAGTCACCCCGTGCAGGGCACGAGTAATTCCACTAGTGTAAGTGATTTTAAAGTTTGAATAAAAAAATAATTTTATTTTAAGATTTTTTTTGAAAAACATAAATTAGTTTATGTTTGTTTACAGATACAAAAATTATTTTTTACTTTAAAAATTCACTAAAAACAGTTGATTATTTCAAAATCTACTTAAAATAGTTTCCACCAGAAGTTTATGAGATCCCCCCCATCATGTTATGTGGCGGTGTACGTGCTTTCCTTCAATTTTTTGTGAGTATATTTTGTTCTATTTGCCAATTGAATTTTAATAAAAAGGTAAACATTTAAACAGACAAAGAGTATTTCCCCTAAAAGATAGAAGAAACGATTTTATTTTCACCGTTTCATGATCAATTTGTACAAGCTTCCATTATAAGTTGCTATGAGATGATTGAGATCCCATTATGTTGTGCGTGTGTAGGTACGTGAAAGGGATCAGAAAAAGAGAGACACAAAGCAAAGAGATATCAGTGCTTTGGTGTATAATAGAATGAGTACACAAAGACCTTCGTGTGAGAAAATCAGAGGAGAAATATTATGCTAATATGCTAAAGTAGAACTCATAATGCATGTATAAAGAAAAAAATTAAAAAGTGAAGCAGCATGCTTTAATTAGTCAAGAACTAATTATAATTATGCTTCTGACTTCAATTCCATGTTGAACTTTTTCGTCCAATACTAGACTGAAACTGAGGATTGAATATCCACATGCTCTTCAAGTCTTCATATTTGGAAAGTATAATCATTCTACTTGTTTATAATCAAGTTGATGAATGATGTTTGACTGTACTAGTAAAATTGATTTCATGGTTAAGAATTAGAATCACTCTTCACAACAAATAATTACATTTGCGTTAAACATAATCTATTATGATATTTTACGATTGAATTTCATAATATTGTCCTAAGAAAGTTTTTTTTTTATTTTTACAAAATGTTATCCAAACATAAGCCACATCAGCTTAAGTCAGGTTTTCCTCAAATTTTGGTTTTTGATAGAGTTTAGTTGCGTAATGTGATTTATATAGCTTATTTCACTTAGACGGTTGTTGTTGTTGTAATTTTATCTAGCCTAGTATCAATTCTGCTAACGCTAATTCAAACATATATTTCAATGAACTGTTTTTTTTCTTCCATAAGACTCAAATCGAATACATTATTTAAAGGAAATTAAGCATATAGCATTTGAAACAACCATTCATTATTTGCATGTTGCTGCTCTCAAATGTTCAAAACAAATATTGATTTTTCAGGAATCATCTATTGTGTGTGTATAGAAAAGGTTGAAGATGCAAATTCTGTTTTTCCCAATTTGAAGAAACGCCATATGATTAAGTATATAGCTTAATTAGTTTTTGAGTGTACATTAAGATCTAAATTTTGTGTTTCAATATTTGGTATCTTTTTGTGTTTGTTTTATACACTGTTAAGACCCACCAACACCTCATTTTGGATGCTAGCTAATTAGAGGGTTTGATTGGCATGTGCTTTCATTTCAATTGAAACAAAGCAGAGATGAAAATGCATAAATGGGGATTGTCGTTATGAGTACAAGCGATATGATTAAGGAAAAGAATTCTTTGCTCCGCAAGCAACTATAATTTCCCACTTTTTGGTGTTACATTTTTTGCTTTTTTAACTCTGTTGCACCTAGCTCTTCAGTCAAAGACTTGGCCCTTTGGCTCTGTTACCATCATTGGAACATAACTGCTACATGAAACTTCTAATTATGCACTAACAAAAATAAGCCTACATCTTTCTTTGCTAATCAGTAATGATGTTTAATTAAAGAGCCCATGTGTTGCTATCTACCAAAAAAGAAGAGCTTATGTAGAATTTCAACAAGAGTAATAACAGGTAGAAATATATTTTCCGGCGGATAGCCATGAGACATACGTCTTTGTGACGGTGCATAACCCCACAATATATTATGACGGTTAGAAACTTCCACAAAGTCTTATGTCTAAATGTTTATAGAAAGTGAATGTCTATCATCATTTTTTATTTTTATTTTGACAATATATTATTGCAATGAAAATTAGGTATTTCAGTTACCACACTAATTTGGCATGCCTTTACCGACAGTGTAAAGTTGTTTTACATTATCAACCAATCAGATTTCAAGGATGTGCCACGTCAATTAATGAAATTAAATAAAAAGAGAAATATTCTCACATCCTTAAAATCTGATTGGTTGACAGTGTAAAACAACTTTACACCGTCGGTACATAGAAATTAAACTCTTCACTTTAAGTGCCTAAAACGTAGTTTAATTTGTTACTTGGTTGCATAAATGATGCTGTTACAAACTTACAACAACAAGTAGGATTGATAACTCAAGGTTTTTTTTAGTATGATAACTCAAGGTTATAGTGAAAACATGCTTGTATATATTCTGTAAACCATGTAAGCATTCTATTAGCTTATGCTTAAAAGAGTTTACTTGAGTTTACTCTATAATTTAAGGGCTTTTACAAGTATATGAGAATAACCTACGACATACCTATAAGCTGTTCTGCTATTAATTTTATAACTTGTTCAGATTGATTTATAAATAAGTGTCTATAATTATCTATAACTATAAGCTATTTTGAACCATTAGCTAACATATCAAAGAATATTTAGAGTTGTCTAATAAAGACCAAGATGTTATGATAACTACTCCAATAAGTATCGTCAAAAATGTTCATTAATAATAAGTAATTAGGTTTAAGGTGGTCAAATCAATTATGATTATAGCCAACCTGTATGTGATTTATTCCACTTTGGCTTTTCTCCTGGTTTCTTTTGGTCTCTTGGCTTGGCTTTCTGAATAATGCTATCATTATTAAGATTAGTAAATACGGTTATTTCTTATCAATTAGGTAATTTTGTTTTTTATAAAAAAATGGTAGAATGAAGAGAAAACATCTTTTGATTATTAGGTAGGGTGTTAGTGACATGTTGAGGAGATCATTAGAGGCCCACTCTTGGGTAGGAGTGTCGCTGGAGATCCCCAAGGAGGTTGTCCACCAACTAAGATTTTACTGATCCCACCAGAGGGATTCGAACTTTTCACCAATCGGAATGTGAGAGTTAAATCTAAAACCTGAAACTAGTTGAATCAACTCATGTTGACATCAATTAGATAAAGCACACGGTTACATAAAAGACAGGGAATTAATTAGTAGTTATTATGCATATTGAAATTTTAAATTTATATGTCCTTATGGCTTAGGACTACCCTTTTTTTTCTTTAATTTCTTTTTGTCAGGCTTTAATTTGTTAATGGAAAATGACATTTCCTCCGACTTGAGTTGATTGAGAATTTTAAGTTGGCCCGGGATGCTTAGCTTGTACCAATTCAATTTGATCTGGGTTGGTAATAGTCCACCCAATAACTCAAGTCCAGGCCTCTTAATGTGTATCCTTTAATTTCTTCCTCTTTTTTTTTCTCCAAATTAATAATATTTGAAAAAATAAAAAATTGTTTCGTGGTAAAAAAGAAAGTTCGAAAATCATTTCCTTTAGTAATTTCTTAGTAAAAAATAAAATAAAATAAAGAAAATATATATATGCTGAGAGACGATTCTAGAACCCCTTGGACATAAAACCCTTTGTAAAACCCTAGTCTTACGCCATAGCCAACAATTCTGCTCTTGCTCTTGGTTTTCTTCCCCAACCAACCTTCTAGTCTTTGTTCTGTTGTGTGCTCCTCCTTCCAATGGCGAAGCGCTTGATTCCACTTTTCAACCGAGTTTTGGTGGAGAAAATCATCCCTCCATCAAAAACCACCACTGGCATTTTGCTACCTGAGAAATCATCCAAGGTTTCTTCTACTAACCCATTCCTCTCATACCCTTTTCATTTCCTCCTTTTGGGTCTTCGTTTTTCGTCTCAAAATTTTATCTTGCCATGGTTTTCGTATATTTTGAATTCGTTATTTACACTCTTCTTTTCTTCCTGTTTTTTTAATATCAATGTTTGCCTGGTGTTATAGGGGAATTTAGGTTGTCCAATTTTCTGCTTGTGATATCACACCTGTCTGGGTAGTTTTGCTGATGCATGCTTTTACATGGATTGAATGTTATTATTCTTATGTAGTTATGTTTTTAATTTTCGCTTAACCTGTTCCTGATAAATGGCCTCTTAATGTTATATGGGACATATTTGAATAATTGGTTGTGTGCTCATAACCCCTTTGGGTTCCGACATTCCGTTAAATGTGTTATAGGCTTATAGTTCATTTTAATTTTGGACCATAACATTGGTAAATGTAAATGGTCGCTATTTGTTTTTTGCTGATGAAATGTTGCAGCAACAAAGCGAAGTTTTTGATTGGAATACTACAGTTCTTTGTAGAAGGATTATGTTGACATAAGTGTGTGTGGAAGGATTATGTTGACATAAGTCCATAAGTGTGTGTATTCCTGTTGTTTTAGAAGGATTATGTTGACAAGTTAAATCTTTGATGGTGGTACATTGAAGTTGTAATTTAATAATAGGCAGAGGAAAAAATGAGAGTTGAGGTTTTGCCCCTCTTTCGGAAGCAGGATAAATTAAGGGTGGGTTGGTATGTTAAATTTTCTCGGCAGAATCGATTAGCTGTTCCCGTTTTGAGTAAACTATTTTTGAGTTCTTTGTCATTAGGATTTGGAAAATAATTGTGTGAACTTTGAATTGTTTGCTTTTCCACTTGTTTCAGTGTCTAGCTCAAAATGTTTAAACTGAGTGTGTTATTTTGTGTGGTATTAAGTCTGTTTTTAGTGTCTCATTTTCTTTAAACTAATAAGTGATCATTTATCACTGCAACCATCCATATTTTTATTGCATTCTTGCTTTGTTGAAGTACACTTGCTGAGCTGGTAATTAATTACTTATTTTGTCTCAGCTGAATTCTGGAAAAGTTCTTGCTGTTGGCCCTGGCATTCACAGTAACGATGGGAAGCTCGTCCCTGTGACTGTAAAGGAAGGTGACACTGTTCTATTGCCTGAATATGGGGGAACTGAAGTGAAGCTTGATAACAAAGAGTATGTATTGTTTTTAATGATGTATTTATTTATTATTTGCTATTTCTACCCTCATGCAATCCTTGAACTTGATCATTCTCAATGTGCCTGCATCATGTCTGATGGGATTGGCATTTTATTTTGTTTTCCACTCTTATTTGCACTGCTATTTGTTTGTCAATAATCACAAAATGTTGCATCAAAATCATAGTTTATTCTTATCTGCTTGTCGCCAAGTTGATCCCTTCATATTGAAATGCCACTGATAGCAGACTCCTTCGTGAATCATGAAAGCAATCCTGGACTTATTAAGGAAGAAATGTTGTGCTTGATAGTTGAATTGCATTTACCTGTCATTGTTTGGAACTTGCTTTTGTTTGATGTTTCATGAATTATTTATTTTTATTTTCTTATAAATTTATGTCCTTCATTAGCTTTTCGTTGTTTCTTTTGTCTGTGTGCATAGATACAGAGCTTCAAATCTAAAGCTAGGGACAAACTCTATCTTTATCTTATTATATTAGTAGTTTTAGTTCTGAGGTGGGCAAGCATTTAGATCATAAATTGAGCATATCATTCTCACTATCACTTAGCTTGAAGCTCCATATCTAGTGATAATAATTTCTTAGTTTGAACTTTAAATCAGACAGATTGCTTAAATTAGATATTTTACTTTTTTGATTTTAAGTCGGGATAATAGGCAGCACGGACTTCAAATGATGATGATGTACTTGCTATAGTGCCCATAGGGACCTTCCTCCTGTCAATAATAAAGTCAGAACACAATTTTATGTCGGAGGTAGTGATTATCAGTGGCACCTTTATTTCCATTTGTCCAAAACCCATTGCTTGAGCTTGTTGCAATCCCAAATTAGTTTTAGGGAAGAGGGTAGGGAGTGTTTTAATATTTTATCTGTTAATTTCCACTCAGATGTGTTTGATTCTAGAATAGAAAGTTAATCTTGATAAAGTTAACTTTGAATGAGACATTCCATGTTTACTCTAAGTTTCAAAAATGTTAAGATGGAATTGATTTCTGGAAAAATGGCATTCCCATGTTGTACTTATTCTTATTTTCCATAATGTAATGTGTAGCTTCTTTCAAATGACTACTAAATGAATTATAATGAAAAACACTTCCATTTCAAAAGACTAGCAAGTGATATATAATTAGCTATCTGAATGAATTATATGGGATGGATTAATTGGTTGGCAAGTGATATTTAATTGGCTAGTCATGTTGCAATAGCTGTTATTTTGTCGAGTCTTGACTAATTAGATCATAATGCCATTTGTGCAGGTATCATCTGTATAGAGATGACGATATACTGGGGACACTGCATGATTGATGTCAATCATTGGCGGAGCCTTGTGGTCATTCTGTCTTTTGATGTTTTTATATATGATGTCTACAAAGCAGGATGCTATTTTTCTGCAACAATTGGTGAATCTTTGTCGTCTACAGATTATCTCGTTGCGTTTTTATTTAAACCATTCCGTTAAGGGTTAAATGAAAATGAACTATTGAGATTTAAATTTTATCTATCTTGATCTACTTTTTCTGAGTTTTCCAGTTTCTGTTGCTCACTTCTTTGCATCTTCCTACTTATTTGATTAACTATTGATGAACCCTGGATTCTAACAGATTGAAAGAAAGTCATAGCAGTGTTTAGGCTAGCTTGCTGTGTGTCCATAACAAGGACCTCAAAGTATAGTTCAATTGATAATAACTAGTTCGACCGACTCCTTGTGTCATTCTAATAGCTGAGAAAAAGTTGATTTGATGCAATTCAGAATTGGGAAGCTGTGTTGTTTAATTAAATTATGCCTGGTATTTCAGGGTGACCAGTTTTTTCAATTATATCACACTCCTCCGGTACAAGGTCTAGAACTTTTTTTTTACATGAAAGAGGAAACTCTTGGTTGATTTAAATGGATGCACAACAATTATTCGCTCACTGATTAGGATGATTTTACTAGGGCACACATATTTTGTTTTGGCCCTTTCTCCTATGGCAATAGGAGCTCTTCAAGCTTAAGCAATCAACATCAGTGGCTTATTGACAAATGAGATTCAAGCTATTGGCTTAGCTAAACTGACTAAGTCCAGACTTAAGGGCTCCTAACTTGTATATCGTACTCCTCATTCAAGTCCAAACTTAAGGGCTCAAAAGCCGTATATTGTTCTCCTTGTTCGCCACCATTCTCATACACCATCTCCTTAAACAATACCCCTAATCTGAACCCTATTCCTAAACCATAATCATTAACCACTTCCTATTAAGAAACTCACGTCTGTTTAAATGTAGAAGTGCAAAGCTTAGGGACTTTGTTACTATTGTGATGAAAAGTATCATCAAGGACACAAATGCCAAAGCAAATAGTTTCTCCATGACCTAGTTGATTCTAGAGATCTTGATAGTCAGCCCATGTTTGAATTAGAGACTCCCATACTAGAGAACCTTTGGATGCAAATTCTGATTTCTGAGTGTATCCACTTCCAATTATCTGATAATCCCTTCAAGGCACCTCCTCTTTTATCCTAAATTCCTAATATACATATGACATTCTGTGGTGGTTTTGGGCGACACAGGTAGGTCACATAATGTTTGTCATCTAAATTGGCTTAGTTCTTACAATTACTAATTTAACCACTCCTAAGTTTTCTCCGTTGGAAGAGCTTGTATCACCAAGAAGCGGATGTTCTCATCTTAAGCAGAATTGCGTGAAAGATTTCTAGTGTGCATCGCATAACCAAACACATCAAGGGTGTGTTAAATTCTGCAGAGAAAAATCCTATGATTATTTCTAAGGAAAAACCACAAAGTTATCTTTTGAAGAGAAAACACCAATAACTATGTACCCAATGTTGTGGATATAATTCAAATGTTATTTGATAAATAACATTTCTGCTTACAATTCTGGCTTCTTAAAACACTGTCATACGTGTAAATAATTTTGAAAAAAGAAAAAAGTTTCAACTTTTCTATTCAGTAAAATGATTTAGGTATGGAACTTCCCAAAAATAAACGGGTTGAAATGAACATAACTAGTCTTTGTATTTTAACCATTGTTTACAATAGGTGAATGGAAGAAAAAGAATACAAATATTCAAGGTGAAATTGCAATATAATCTAAAGAACTTGGACAAACATGGATAGATGTCATCCATTCAACAGTCCAGTTATGACAAAGAAGATGGAGCTGCAGAGTGCGAGGATGATAATGAGGGTTGCTCTTTTCTTAGTTCCTTGACAACCGCAGCAAGTGCTTCAGGATTGACTCCAAGATCACAAAGGGCAATAAGAACAGAAAGTGTGTGGCGGTCTAGACCTGTGTCCAGTATATTGGGCATATGAAATGCCAAGTCTAGAGATTCTCGTGCACTTCGTGCTGCTTCTGGATCCATGCTTTCAACTGAGAACTTGGCTGGGTGTGTTTATTTCACTAGTATCAAAAAAATGGAAGTAACTGAGTATTGGCCCCAGATTCAGATATAATAACAAATCAATAGTGTGTTTGGATAAATTGAATTCCCTTTACTTGTTAAGTATTTTGCACGGATAGAAGTGATCAAATTTCTTGTTTGGACAAAGTAATAAGTTTCCTTCGTTTGTAACATTCTTCATTTAGATAAGAAAATTTGACTAAAGGTAATTTTGTTGTACAGAACAAAATCACAAAGATAAACATGACATTAAAGGGAAAAATTAAAGACCAAATAATTCAAACGTTCAAAGCCCACATATATATGTACTAAAGCCCTGTGAAATCAGAAATGTGTGAACAAGCTTTAAGGCAACCAATCTTGAGATAGCCATGATCATCAACAGATATACAATAGTATGTTAAGAATTTCACACGCCATCTTAAGCTGCCTATAGTATCATCATAAGACAGCATGTCAAAATTTCTTGTGAACAAAAATACAGCCCACTATGTATATTTGATATCAGTATAATGTCAACAGATTTTCATCTCAATTAACAAGAAGATTTTTGTTCACTTTTTGCCTCGAAGTGAGCGCTAATGTCTGTTTACACTAGTGCCAACAGATATCCAAAACAGAAACAGCCTATGTTAGTTCTGTAAGCTAAGGCAATTCATCAACTACAAGGGAGACACAAAAAGTAGTAGTAGGAAATCTAAGCTAAAGTGTGTTAAACCCCTACAAATAGATATCATTACAGAGGGATTTCCCGTTCTAGTACATTTGTTAGTTTTATCTGACCTAAACAAACAGAGTCTATCATTTTTCTTTCATTAGAAACATTTCCCTAACAATTCTCAAGCTTGGTTTTTTTTTTTTAACCATGTAGTCCCTATAAAGAGTCTGCCAGAACACCTTCCAAGATTCTGGTAACATAAATAACTCAGGTGAACCCCCCTTTGAGGAAAATCATAATTTTTAAAAATACCATTAATAAGAAACAGAGCTTGAACTATTTCATCAAATGTCAATTGGCTATTGCATTATTGCTACTTGTCATTTGCCTACATCAGTTTTAAATGGAATGTAAACAAATGGATAGAGGAACTTGTGCTACTTTTTATTGAGTGACAACCAATTTTTTTGTCATACAGTTAGTTGATATCGGCAGCCTTGTTGAGTACTGGATAGAAATGGCTGGAAAAGAAAATAAAACCATTGACATCATTGGCCCTAAGGAAATATGATTGAGTCATAACCAGACCATCTTGAATGCTATATGGAAATTGTTACATTTGAAAGGTTATCTCTTTTGATGTAAAAAAAGTTCAGTTCAGTCTTCTAGGACACGCGAAAAGGGGGAAAACAATTTAGGGTTGTTCTCGTATCGTGCTGAAAATTAGCACCGAAAACACATTAATAAATTAAAGGTCACAACAAGCTGAACAAACATGATAGAGAAATCAAATCTGAAGTCTAGATCATATCACATTGCCTCATTTTCCAACTTTAATTTTATAGTAGTACTAGTATTTAATCTCAACAGAATCACAGGAGATAAAACAACACAAAGTGAAGAGAATCTGTAAATTGATTGATAAAAACAGAACAGGGAAGCTATATATGATAAGAGAAGTTACCTTAAGAGATGATGATTCCAGCGCGCTTAAAAGGTTAAATAGAAATTAAAACCTGTCACGTGTTCCTTTTCTTCAAGGTGCAATTCCGTTTTCCCACACGCTGAGGGCGGCGGCGGTGCGGGTGTTGGTGGCCGTGGAAACTAAGATGAGTATTGTTACAAATTCTCCAACACATTATTCATCAAGCATTAATGGAGATGAGTTTGAGACTGTCAGGTGCTCTTCCTCATTACCTGTTTCAAACTATTATGCGTTAATTATGTATTGGTCTAATTTTTTGTTGTTTCATATTTTTCATCAAATTTGACTTTGTTAAAACTTGTGTTCTTGTGAATCAAGCAGAAATTATTTGTAATGGTGATTGGTGAAGACTCTGCATAATATTTTCACATGCTTGTGCAATCATTATTACAGTGTTTATCTTTTTTTTGTGTAAGTGTTGTAACTCCCTCTTCTTGTTGCAGAGGCCTCTGTGGAGGATGAATGTACACATCCAGGCTCATCTGAAGATATGTCGATACGTTGTGGGCAAAATTTGGATGGGGAATATGGCGTAACATTTGGATACATACATAAGGTACACATTTTTTCAGAAATGTATCTTGTGAAATTACAAATTTAGCTTCGGATAGTTGTTTTGTTAGACCAACTTAATTTGAATGGTTTTCAGTGTTATTGATCATGTTCATGACCAAAAAGTGTAGTGGTGAGCCTGTATAGCACAGCTCGTCTGGATATGTTTCTTTCTATTGGAAGTAATTGTTACTGTAAGGAGTAAAATATATTGTTGTTGGGCTTTCATGTATATGTATACAGATGAATGGTTGGTTTAGATGCTCTACAGAGTTTGATGATGTTCTTTTGGTTTTATATACATTATAACCTGTCCTCTAATATTTAATATAGAAAACATATATTCATTTTTATGACATGGTTAGCATGATGGTTGGGGTCTGTGCACATGACCTCACTATGTAATTAAGCATAATAATAGTTGATAGTTCATTTAACGTGGTGGATAATTTTTTATTTGCAGGGACTGAGAATTAATGATGAGGAAATTTCAACATTGCGCAATACAAACATGAAGAACCTGTTAAGTCGTAAAAAGCTTTACTTGGTTCTTGACCTAGATAACACATTGCTTAATTCCACTTTCGTTTTTTTATTGAGGTCAGAAGAGTTGCATTTGCTTACCCAGACAGATTCTCTAGATGGTACATCTCAACCGTTGTTCTTTTGCTTTTGGTGATTAGCATTTGTACTTTAAATGAGCAGTTTTACTTATCGCATAGTGTTTTTACCCATCTTTGCTTTTCTCACATATCAATTGATCTATTTTTTCAGTGCAACTTGATCTTATTATACTGTGAAAGGCCCTGAAATTAGCATAGATGTATACTTTAGTGCTACTGTGTTGTGAGGATTATCTGTTGCCAAAATCTTGGTATTATATAAATCTGTTGGTTTATAAATTTCTAAAGTCTGAATGTAGCGGAAAGTGTGGTGGAGGAATCAACGAGAATGAGTCTATTCTGGCAATTGTGCATGTTGTTTTTGTTGAATGCATTTTGAAAGTGTCTGATAGGTACCCATATTAATTAGTAGCTGAATTAGTTAGTTGAGAGAGTTTTGCGTTTGAGAGAGTTAGTTAGAGACTGAATGAGAGAGAAATCGAATGAATGTATTAGCAAGAGAGTTAGAGAAAAATATTAATTCCAGTCGAGAGAGTTTTTGTTAGTTTTAGAAAGTTAGGGAGAGGTCTTGGGCTCTCAAAACACAAGGAGATTTGAATGTAATTATCCATTCTTGCCTAATTCCAGGTTCTGCTTCATCTTGGACAGGGTTTGTAAATTAGGAATTGATCAATAAAATTCTCTTTTTCATCATTCTTGATCCGGTTCTTATCAGTTTCCAACAGGTTTTATGCATTTTGTCTGTGATTCTGCTTTGAAAATTTGTTCAATAAAAAGATTTATTTGTTATTCTTTGGGTGCTAAAAGACAAAAATGTGCTGGTGTTATTTTACATTTGATAGGACCATGTTGTTGTCGCATCTATCCATCATCATATAGAACAACATATCTATATATATAGAGAGAGACTCTTCCATTGATGAGAATTCATTGAATCAATTTGTATGATGTTAGAATATAATATAAAACCATTCATTTGACCATTACCCAATAGCTTAAGCTTTTGGGATAATTGGTTGTTTGACATCGTATCAGAGCCTCTATGACTTAGCGGTCTAGAGTTCGATCCTTGCTCCTCTCACTTTCTAATTAAAAAATGGAATTTAAGCCCATGGTAGGCAGGCCTGTGCGTTTATCCACGCTTCAAGCCTAAATGGCTCTTGCGTGAGGGGGCGTGTTTGAATATAATATATAACCATTCATTTGACCCTTACCCAATAGCTTAAGCTTTTGGGATAATTGGTTGTTTGACACATATGCTAACTTAAATTCTTGCATATTTTTTAGATTTATGGTCTTTCAGACTCACTACAACCTTTTCTTGATATTTGATGTTCTGAGTTCTAATTGGCTTCTTTTAAATGCTTCCAGATGTCTCCAATGGTAGTCTCTTCAAATTCAGCAATCTGCCTAAGTTGACTAAACATCAGCCTTTTGTCCGGACATTTCTAAAAGAAGTAAATAAAATGTTTGAAATGTACATATACACCCTGGGTGGTCGGGAGTATGCGCGAGATGTTGTTAAGATGCTTGATCCTCTAGGAGAATACTTCAATGGTAAGGTGATTTCTCAAGCTGATGGGACTGAAACAGAACAGAAGAGTCTTGATGTTGTGCCAGGGCATGAAAGTGCTATCCTAATTCTTGATGACACAAAACATGTGAGTGCATTGCCAGTTTCTGAATTGTAATGCTAAATTACCTAATTGGAATGTTTGTTTGATAGTAGTTATTTATATGGAAGATAGTTCTATAATATTTTTACATATGTATGAAGATTATGAGCTTATATGTCTCAAAGTCAATTTCATGTTATATATAAATTATCTAGTTATAGGGGAAGAAAAATAGTCTTCCGTTGGTAAGTGACATCGAAAGCCATTCAGTCTTTCATTCATAAATTAAAGCAGTCTGATAGGACTCAACTTCTGTGGATTACTCCTAACTGAAAAGATTTCAATTTGGGGTGAAATAACTGAAACACAATTGTATATTGTGAATTAAAAGAAAGCAACAACTCTATAATTTATGATGCTGTGACAGGCGTAAGAAGTATGCAATTAGATTTTCCATGCATTTGCATTTGGTGCTCTCGGGAATTAAGACCTGCTAAAACTGTTATCAAGCCTAGGGTGGCTATACAAGCATCCTGACTCTAATGCTCTTTTGGAAACCATTTTAAGAAGTTGTCTACATCAATATGTTAGAGCATGTTAAACTTTTTCTTTATATTTTTGAAAAAAAGTTAGTTTTTTATGAGGTGTTTACAAATCAGCTTTATTCTGCAGAATTTCTTTGTGTAAAATATAACATAGATTAGAAAATGTGACTCCTGACTCATTTCCAGTTACTGGTACCTATTGAATTATGTATTATTCTTATGATATAAACTACTTCTGTTTCCATTTATAGTTTTATGTATGTAGATTCATAAGTGAGAGGTCAGACTATGTTTAACAGATTTTTCCTTCCATTCTGGTTGGACTTTTCATTTTGACTATCTTTCCCTGAGTAAATTCTGAATGTTTAATTTGTGTGAAGATGATGTTGCAGCATGGCTTTGAAAATTATTGGCAATTTTGGCTAAGCATGATCAATCTATTTATAATGCTATGGTTATACTTTGAATATCTTGGCTTCTTTTCTTTCTCTTGCGATGGTTATACACTTTGTATAGTGGTTACCTGATTATTGGTTAACATTCCGTATGTATTTAGTTTTATTTATTGATTTGACATTGAATCTAATCATTTCTAAGTACATTCTGTATAGAGAGCTCAGAGTTGGAAATGTGCTAAATCCATCCATTTAATGTTTTAGATGTCATTCTTTACCAAATGTTGTAGGTATGGATGAAGCATACAGATAATTTGATACAGATAGAAAAATACCTTTTTTTTGCTGCTAGTTGTTGGGCGTATCGTTTAGAACGCAAATCCCTAGCTGAATTGAAGACTGATGAAAATGAAACTGATGGAGCACTTGCAAGAACTCTCGATGTGCTCAAGAGAGTTCACAGCACATTCTTTGATGTATGTCACTTTCTCATTATCCCATTCTAAGTTGGTTATTTCTGACATAATACTAAACTTGTGGTGGTGGGATCCTTTTGTAGAAACTTGAAGGAGATCTTGTTGACCGAGATGTAAGGAAGGTAGTTATGATGCTATATTTGTTTGTATTCTAACTCGCGCTTACATGGTGAAAATATTTACCATGTTTTGTAATTTTAATGTCGGATTCTATTAATGTAGTTCTTACAATCAAGTAATTCTTTTCCAGGTTTTGAAAACAGTTCTAAGTGAATCTTAAGCGGATTTAACTGCATTACACAGCGAAAGAGAGGTAACTCGTTGAACTCATAGCTGGCTCGTTTGGTTCATATTTTTTTTCCTGATTGTTAACCTCCTTCCTCACACTAGTTTTTCTATTTGATAATAGTGAATCTACTTCTACTACATCTTATTCTCCAGTTACTATTCATAAGAAACAACCAATGAGCTTCCGCCACCTGGCTTTCGTTTTCGTTTTTTTTACTAGAACGTGGGATACGACGCCGTTTCTATCTCCAGCACTCTATCTCCCCATCTCCCATCAACCCTAGCTGGCTTAACGTGTTTCCTCTCCCCTTTCTACCCACTCCGTCGTACCATTCATCAGCTTGATTCTTTGATTGATCTGATGTTGAGGCTTTCCTTTCTGTTGCCGGTTGTTGTTTGCCAGACATGGTGGAACCATTCACGTCTCTACATCTCAAACTCTCCACTGTTCATTCGTCATTCAGCAGTGTTTTAGGTTTGAATCCATCAGTGTTTTGGGTTTCCTCTCCTCCTCTGTAGGGTTCTCACGTTTTCTGATCCAATTGATGATGGAGGATTTCATCACGTTGATGGTGGCTCCAATGGTAATATGAGTTTCCTTTATCCAATTCTTCACTCTTTCATTAAAACCCCATTACTAAATTGATTGTACAAATAGTTAATCTACCAATATTCAGTCGATTGCTACTTGAGCTTTTGCACTACGAAGTGGTTACAAAATATTACATGGCACAAACTGTAATATTACCAGGGAAGGATTGGCTACCTTTTTACCTGTCTGGAGTGTTGTTATGTGTATTTCTCAATGAAGGAAAATAACAGCTATCCTTTTAAAGGGATGCAGGGGAAGGCTTATGAGATTTTGAGACCTCAATAACGCTATCAGTATGAAATGTGGCTGAAGCTGCTGAAGTGCAGAAAATGAAGAATGTTTTGTAAGTAATTAAATTTGTATACCGTAGAAAAGTGTATGATATCAAATCTTGCTCCTTCCCCCTGTTTGGTTTATGAGCATTACTGTGCAGTTAATTAGTATTCATTTTAATTCTTCCAGACTCTAAATTAGCTCTTTATTATTTATGTTGGATCTGGGTTTAAGATGCTGTGGAAAGCAGTGAAGACATTTCTAGATGCACGCACAGCAGCAAAAATTCAAGTATGGGACATTTTAGTTCAATATCATTTTCATTCTCACATAATACAATGAGGTAGCACAAAAGATTACACACCAGTTGTGACACCTCTTATTGCTAAAGAATAAAGTTATTTTTGTTGGTTTAGGTTGAGTAATGGACACTACCAGTCGTACTGCATCTTCAACCTCACTTGAACTACTTTGATGCTTTGCAATTCATTATTTTCTATTTGATATCCTGTTCTGGAGCATTATGTTTTGGGGGAAGTTTCTACTTCAGTGGTATGCTATCTTGATGGTGCTTGTGATAATTGAGCTTTAGAATTATTATCAATCTTAACATCTATATTTTAATGAAATCTCACTTCTACCTTTTGTGCAGATAACTGGTTTTCCTTTCTCTCTATACTCAACCTTTGTGATTGAGGCTCATCATGGTTTTAATAAGGTTCATATCCTCCTTTCAAATTCAATCATCTATCTCTTATTTCATCAATCTTTTTAGTCTGCAGCTTTTGAGTTTGATCTGACATCTCATTTTACTAATATTTGTAAAATTCATATATACATTGTAACATTTGTTGTTATCTATCATACAACAAACACCATGTCTATTCTTTAAGGACATGATAAAAGGAATTTTCCTTTATGTAATAATTGGTTCACCTATTGTTGTTGCAATTATAATAGTACATATAAAATCTCAGACTATTGGAAATAATTGTCACTTATTTAAAAACTTAGCTTTAAGTAATTAATTTGTATTACCTACCTGTTCTTGATTTAGAGTTACTTTTGGTTGTGATGCTTTGATGCATCAAATTTAGAGTTATATATAGTTTTGCTGGCAATGTTATGACAAAAATAATGGCCCTAAACTCTACTGCCCAAGTAGTTTCCAACTCTCTTCTTTGGTTTTCTTGATTCCATTGGTTGTGAGAAAAAGGGTGATCACAAGGTTTTTATCCAAGTGTTGGAAGTTTAAGGATCTTTTAACAAGCCACAGTTTATGGAAAACCCAACATTGCTTGAGTTTTAACCTATGTTGCAAGCTTTATTAGTTTCGTTGAATAACATATGACTTATTGGCCTTTTCTAATTTAACTATGACTATGTCGTTTCAATTCAGATGCTTGCTTTAGACTTTAGACAAATTGAGCTCAGGTACTTGAGAGCTTTTTGGCATGATATCAGAGTTTTTTGAATTCAGCTACTTGCTTTAGACTTTAAAGAAATTAAACTTATGTACTTCAGAGCTTTCTGGCATGATCTCTGTATTCAAAGGAGATAATTTCTTTTTTATAATTTTTCAATATAAGGGCAGTCAGGGACTGCATGGCTGATAGCTGAAGTGAACTGAATTTGGTTAATGAACTTGATTCTTTCTTAATCTAAGATGCTATGTGAGTTTGGTCCGTGTGACATGTGCTTTTCTTTCTCAATATGATACACTCTTGAGGTGATAATGAACTATCCCTATCTTTATCAAATTCAAAAATGGTACTTATTTCAATCTCTTATCTTTATTGAGTGTAAGACGGGGATATTTCATGGTTGCAAGAAATGCTTCTCAAGTAAAGCAACAAAAGAGAAGCATTTCTTGCAGCCATCTTGCTCTCACGTGGAAGTTTGATTTAGATTTTTTATTTGCTTTGCTCTCTACATCAGTTCCATTCTTTTTTTGTGGAGAAATAGTTACACCCTTAAAAATGAGGTAGACCAAAAGACTACACACCAGTACGCAAAGCCAAAAAAAAAAGAACTTTGCGCTTTAAAGACTTCCGGCCTCTTCTTCCTTGCTTTGTGAAATTTTTATAATTCTGAACAATTAGTTTAGCTTGCTGAACTGTATGGACTAGAGTTTCCCTGTATTTTTTATCGGTGGAATTTATTTTTGTATTATGCCATCTCATAAAGGGATTGTGGCCCTTTCACCTAATCCTCTGAGTGTTCGTTTTAATTTGTGGCCCTTGCAACATCTAATGCTCAGAATTATCATCTACCATCTATGCTCCATAAAAAGTTGACTTTGATGATATCAATCTATCATTCTTTGCCTTTAAGCCTACAACAAATGCAGGCTCCTCTTTTTATCATGATGCTAGAAGAAAAATAAGCAAACCATATGCATATAATTTACGTGCTTGGTGGTTATAAAATTATATTTTTATGTCACCTTGAATTTGAAAGAAAATATATTTTAAATTTTATTCCCAACAGGGTCCATCAGTTCTATCTAGAACTCCTCAAGTATTTCTGGATGAGTATTTACAAACCATTCATGAACATTGATGTAATCCTGCAAACAAGAACTTGAATTACAGATCCATTAAAACAAAATTTATGGAAGATACTTATGTGAGTGAGATCTTAAACACTAACCTTGCTCTCTTTCAATTTAACAATAAACGATTCTTCGTTGTCCCAAAACTCTCTTATGCTATTGTTCTTCATTTTGCAATTTTCTGGAATTTTCTTTTTACCACCGGAAGAAACAGATCAAGTGGAATGGGTTTTTAACTTTCAATCGCTCCCTATTTATACATGCAATATGTATTCAATTTTTGTTTCAAATCACTTTTAAGCAAATCAAGAATCTGTTTAACAAAGAAATAAATGATTGTCGTATAATTCAATTCTGGTCAAAAATATAAATAGTATATTTGAAGTTTTTTTACCCACTGATTGTGAAATGGAGAAGGAATTATAAATATTGTAAATAAAATAATAATTTATTTGTGGAAAATAATAATGTATATAATATTTTAATATTAATCATTAAAGAAATACATAGAGAATCTTATCATTATGCTATAGACCTCAACCAGATTCCTTATGCACTCCATGTAAAGTTGTTTTCATTGTGCCAGTGAATATTTTGGGAACACAGTTTTGTTGGTCAATAATTCATTGTTCTCATGGTTATCACAATCTTTTTGAATATTGATATTTGTCTTAACTATCCCCCAATACCCATTCATGCAAGCCATCGTCCAAACGTGCAAGAAAAAAGGTACCGTCCAAGACTTTTTGCTGAACACCTCCTGGAGTTTCATTACTTTGGTGGCCTTTTTTGTTTTTGGGCCCAATGTAAATTCTGCAACAGTATTCAAAAACCATCTCCTATCAGCCATCCCTAACTAGCCCAATAGCCTTTATTTCATATGTTACATTATTTTGTTACTTTCCTTGCCATTTAAATCCAATATTGTGCATAACAGGAATCATATAGAGTGTGTAGCACATTTCAAACTGGAAAACTATCCAATTAATCTTCACACTGAAAATAATATGTAAAAACATCAATAGAAAATAATTACAATCAGTAAATACGTCATTATAGTATTCCTTATATATCAATATTGATCTATATTCTCTCAAAATAATTAGTATATTATTCGAATTAAAATCCTCCGTGCATAGAACAGATAAACGGGCTAAAAACTAGTTATAACAGAGACGGTAGAGTTTGCATGAGTTATGTTATTTGCAGGCAAATTTGTATATATCCTCCTCCCTCTCTGCTCAAGGAGCCAGAACATTCATTACTATTTTTCCTCTGCCCCTTGCACTTGGTTTGCTCCGGTAGTGGCATGTATTTCACATCTCTAATAAAACCTTTAATATCTCCTTGTATAGCTTATATAATTTTATTTTTAGTTAAATTAATCAGTTGGTCCCTATAATTTTATTCAATTTTTATGTAAATCCTTATAATTTAAAATATTTTTATTAAACCTTTATAATTTTAGAATTTTGTGATAAAATCCTTAAATTTTAACAATGTTAAATCTTTACGTTAAGTATTGCTGATGTTACAATCTTTGATTTTTTATTTTTCTCTCTTTTTTATTTTATGTTTTAATTACCATTGTATCCTTATTCTTGTAATGTGGATTAATATATATATATATATATATATATATAGTATTATTATCATTTATTATTTAAAAAAATATTACACCCATTTTACCTTTATTATTAAAATCTTTTAAAAATATTAAAAACTATTTGAGATTATTGTTAAAAATATTTTCCCAGAACCGAACGTTGGTGTTGCTTCCTCTCCATGAACGTTGTTGCTTCTTTCTCGCTGTGACGTTGTTACCTTCCACTCCACGAACGCTGCTTTTGACTCTAGGCACCAACATTATCGAGGTTTGTTTTTGATAACTCCTAGGCAAATGTACCTATTCGTTAAGTAGTAATAAAATATCGAACTCAAGGATTGCGGTTGTCTAAATCAATTTAACCTATTAAATAACTAAAAAGACTAAGTAAAAAGGTTTTGGGGGTGAATAATTGTTGAAAAAGAACTTAATTAATTGCAAAGTAAAGTGAAAAACAAGTATATAGTATTGAAAACAATCAAAAGGGAAAGTATCTGGGGTAGGATTTCATCAATCTCACTTATGTCCTTAATAGACTAATTAACTCATGAATTATCTAACTTATTTATGGTGCTTGCCTAAGTTTCTACGTGATAATCTCTTAACTACGCAGAACTTCCAATTAAACTGCTAACACTAATCTCTTAGTTCCTAGACGAATTCAATTGGAGAATTAAAGTACTTAGTTACTAGCCAACACAATTAGAAGTTACCCTTATCTCTAAGGCGTAAGCGTTCCTAATCAATTCCTCACCGGATCCCAATTTTCTACCGATTTCTCAATCGCATACAAAAATAGCAAAGTCTTCATGCATAAAGATTCATAAATAAAAGATGAGAAATTCATAAATAAAAATAGGATTCATGAGTCAAAAAGTAAATCAAAACATAAGGTCAAGAGAATCAAACCAAAAACCCCAAGTACCAACGAAGGTTTAGCCAAGCATGACTTCCATCATCAAATAAATTATTAAAATAAAAATAGTTCTTCAAAAAGCTCCAAGTAGTGTTAGGATTAACTCTAGGGAAGAAGGCTCAAGCTGCTCTCAATATATATCTTTTACGTTCTAATCTGTTCTCCAATATATTACTTCCAATATTGCAAAAAATATCACGTCATATGATCTTGTTTCTGTTTCGGTTTCCAATCACGTGATTCCTTCCAAGAAGAAAACAAAATGCTGCTACTGCCACGTGTCGCGGTTGCATTGGACGGAGCTTAAAGGAATGGAATCCAGTGCCTCTCGAACTACCGTCTTACGGTGGACCCTCAGAAGGATGGAGCCACGTGTCAGAAAGAGAGTCCGCAGCCGTTTACTTTCGCAAGTGCACTGCAACTCCGTGGACTATCGCCACCAGATCCGATCCTTTTTTCCTGATTTTCTCTTTTCCTTTTATTCCGAAAATCCTAAATAAAATAAAATCAAAATAATAAAATAAATCAAAATAAAATATTAAAAAGATAATAATTCAAAATAAAACATATCAACTAAAAATAAAATAACTTAAATCCTAATAAATCTAAATAAAAATCATAAAAATATATAAAAATACTAAAAACCACATAAAAATAGTAAAATGCATGGAATAATCATGGAGTGACCTAAAATTACCAAAATATCCTAAATAATATATCAAAATGCATGGAAATAAACTAGAAAAATAGCTTAAACACCCGGGTCATCAGTTTTCCCTGCTAATTTCGGCACTCACTCGCATGCATTCAGAGATATTTTGAGTTGCATTCACACTGATTTGAGTTTCTCCTCTTATTTCTTGCACCTCATTTCAATTTCTTTCTCTTAACACCATTTTTTCTCATTACTTTGTTTGATTAGGTTTTCCTCATTGCTACTAGGGTTTTCCCGTTAAGTCGAAGTTGATCGGAGTCCATCGTGGAGGTTTTTCAAAATCATTGCTATTGGTACTGGTACTGATCTGGCTATTTAGGTTTGGAGTTTGCTTAAGGTAATTTGCTAATTTTTTGATTGAAATTGTTTTCATAGGTTAGTTTGGTTAGTCTATAGTATGGATCATGTGGTAGTAGGTGTCTATTAAAATCTAAACAGTAATGAACCATCATAAAATTAATAAAAATCCCAGCTTTCTTGAGGAACTCTTGCTGCTAAAAGGGTTTTGAGTTATGGCTTTTGTGAAGGTAACCCATCTTGAATGTTAAGTGTTGTTAAGTTGAAGTTGTTGCAGTGGATTAGTGGATGTGAAAAAAAAAAGATAATATCATAAATGAGTGTCTTGGGGAGGATATTGGAGTAGCACCTATTGATGAATTGTTTTAGTTGGTAAGTCATTACTCACATTGGTAAATCAGCTAGGTCATTATTTAGTTCTATTATTTGTTAAACTTGTGGGTTTAGCCCTGCTAGGAGGCTAGGACAACTAGAGGTTTAGTCTTTTGTGATTGCAACTCATATTCCTCATGCATGTTTTAGTATATTTGGTGTTGTAGTTGAAGTGAGTAATGTAATACTCGCTTGAGAAATCACTTGGTGAGTTGTTATGAACTCAAGTAGAGTGTTACCAATGAATCTGGTTGCTTAAATTATTCCTTTTTGTACGTTTCTTTCTTCAAACTCTTCATATTTGGGTGAAGGATTTCTCTTATGAAGTTTAGAGGATTGGTTATTAGTTATTAGGCTAAAAAACATTTTTTGCCCCTGATGTTTCAAGTTTGTGCAAATTATGCCCCTACTTTATTTTTGTCGACGTTTCTACCCCTCATGTTTTTAAACAGTGCACCGTCTACCCCTTTGTCAGTCAGACTTTCTCAAGAGAGGTTCCTGAGTGGATTGAAGAGATGAAGAAGAGTATATGAGGTTGATGATCATCAAGGAAATGATATAAATTAAATTTACTTGATGTATATATCAATTATGTATGTAACTGAACTTGTTAAATGCATGTTTTGCTACTTACAGGTCTTGAGTTTGAATCTCCCATGCCCATTTTTCCAATTTCACTTATAATTTTCATGTGGCAGGTCCAAAAAATATTAAAATAAAAAGCCAAATTAGCTCATTCCATTAGTTTTTTAACGTTTGACTGATGGAGGGGTAGACGGTGCACTGTTTGAAAACATGAGGGGTAGAAACATCAACAAAAATTGAGTAGGGGCAGAATTTGCACAAACTTAAAACATTAGGGGCCAAAAGTGCTTTTTAGCCTAGTTATTACATGTTTGATTTGGGCAAACACCACATTGAAGTGGTTCTAAATGCTAATAAGTAATAATTACTTCCAATTGACTTGTATACTCTGCGAGAATTGACATGCTTCCATTAGGAAAATTAAACACTAAAATGAAATGGAGCTAGCTGTTTCTTAGTGTTGTCCTTTTACCTGTTATGTTATGTTAAAATTGCTTTCTCAATTACCTGTATCATACTAGTTTTTGTTTTTACTCTCCTTTTAACCTCATTTTTCCCTGTTCACAATCCTCAAATTTGGATTTCTTAAAAAAGATAGTTCCATTGTTTGTTGATGCATATATAGGTTGAAGTTTTTCATCTCAAGCAAAGACCACAATCAATGGAAAATCAAGCACCTTCTATGAGGAATCCTTCTTCCAATCATGAGAAGCGTGTATAAGAGAAGTGCATGAGATTGTTTGAAAAGGCTTGGACCATCTCCAAAGATGCGCACACAAAACATTGATCTAGGTCGGAATAAAAGAAAATTTCAAGAAGAATGTGAGGATAGTAATCCTCTTGATGAAGACCTAATAAGAGTAATTGATGATGAAGTTTCCAATGTTAATGTATCAAGGCAAGAACCTTCTACTCAAAAGGGAAAGCATATTGGTCACTTAGGTGACTACTTCATGCCTAGAACAACTCCAGGAGCTCAACCGACCTTAAGAAGTGCGGTGCAAAGTAAAGAAGTGATTGAAAAGTGTGACATTGCCATTGCAAAATGGATGTTTGATGCTCCTGTGCCATTTAATGCAGTTAATTTGGCATATTATCAACCTATGATTGACGCTATTTGTAGTATGGGTCCAGGGTATAAAGCTCCAAATATGCAAAGAGTTCGTGGCTTTTTGTTAAGTAAGTGGGTTGATGAAGTGAAGAAACTTGTTGAGAGTTATCGTAATGTTTGGAAGCAAACTGGATGTACACTTATGGCAGATGGGTGGACTGATCGATGTGGGAGAACTTTCATCAATTTTCTGGTTTATTGTCCTAAAGGAACAAATTTTCTGAAATCTGTTGATGCTTCTCAACATTCAAGAATTCCAGAATTGTTGTATATGCTTTTCAAGGAGGTGGTCTTATTCGTTGGGGCCGAAAATGTTGTTCACATAGTGACAGATAATGCTCCAAATTATGTTGCTGCTGGAAGGTTATTAGAAGCTGAGTTTCCTAAATTATTTTGGTCTCCTTGTGCAACACACTGTGTTAAATTGATGTTGCAGGATATTGGAAAGCTCGAGGATGTAAGTGAGACTATGCAACAAGCTTCAAAAATTACAAAGTACATTTATAACCACTGTTATGCATTGTATTTGATGAGAAAGCATACATGTGGAGGAGGAATTCTTCGTTCTGCTCATACTAGCTTTGCAACTAATTTCATTGCACTTCAAAGTATTTTGGCTAAAAAAGATTCACTAAGAGTCATGGTTACATCTATGGAGTGGAAAAGCTCAACTTATGCCAAAGATGCTCGGGCAAAAATATTTGTGGAGCAGGTCTTGGATTATGGGTTTTGGAAAAAATGTGTTGATATTGTCGAACTTACTGAGCCACTTGTTCGTTTGTTACATCTTGTTAGTGAAGATAAACCTGCCATGGGTTTTATTTACCAAGCTTTTTATAAAGCTAGAGAGGAGATGGTGAAGAGGTTCCAAACAAATAAGAAGAAAGTAGAGCCTTACTTGAACATCATAGATGGTCATTGGGATTCTCGACTTTGTAAAAATCTTAATGCTGCAGGTTATTGGTTGAATCCAGCTTGTCGGTTTAACCTTGAAGATTATGAAAAGCATAAGATCACAATAACTGGCCTTTATGATGGATTGAAAAGTATTCTTGGGGAGATCATGATTTGGAATGTAAGTTGTCAAGTGAAACGAGAATATACAAAAATGTTGAGTTAGATTTTGGAAGGCCAATTGCAGTGCGTGAAAGAAATACAATAATGCCAGGTAAAATTAGTGTTTGAGAACTTTCATTGTCTTTGATCCTTGATTTAGATTCTAGACTTATAGTTCTATATGTATATTCATTGGTTTTATTGCATGTGATATTATAGATCAATTGTGGGAATCTTATGGAAGCAATGCACCACATTTGCAAAAGTTAGCTATTCGTGTTTTAAGTCAAACTTGTAGTGTTTCGGGTTGTTATCGAAATTGGAGTGTATTTGAGCACATTCATTCAATAAAAAGAAATAGGTTGGAGCGTCAAAAACTTATTGATCTTGTCTTTGTTCGTTACAACTTGAGGCTACAACAAAGGTATGATTAGGTTAATTCTTAATTGATTGTTTTCTTTATAGATAAATAAATATGTTCTTGAATTTTTTGATATTGATATATGAGCAAATTAATAAACTCAGGAGCCGGTTGAAGCGTCAAAGTTATGATCCCATCAATTTTGAAACAATTGATGACCATTCTGATTGGGTATTGGAGGAGTCACCACCATTCTTAACCAATGAGGAGGTGGATGCATTGCATAATGATCTTGCCAATATAACCATACAACCAATTTCAGATGATATTGGTATATACCTATGTTATAATATGAATATATTATTCATTGCTTTATATTTTGTTTCACTTGATGTTAATTGTTACATGAATCTAAATTGATTTTTTTTTTGATTTTTTTTTCACAGATCAATTAAATTTGGATGATGATGCTGCTGCATAAGATAACCTCGGAAAATGCAAATTTGAATGCTATTTGGTTTATTTGATAAAGGAGTGTCTGCATTGGATGCAACTTTTCCTCCTTGGACATGAAACTTGTCATTTTTGCAGTTTTGATTGACATTTATGAGCCTGTGGCTATTTAATCATGTTTGATACTCATTTGTGTGTGCGCTTTTTTGTGATTGAAGCATAAGACCTATGTTTTTCGATGATGTTTACAACTTGTGTTATTTTGTTGTTGTAAAATCTTTCTTGTTGGTTGTTTAAATAGGCACTTGTGTGAGGATAATGTTTTTGAATTTGAAGTATGACATTATTTATTAATGGTAGTTAGTAATATTATTTTTTAGAATTTTTTTGATATAAGCTGAGTCAATCGGTCCAACCAATGACCCATTGATTTAGTTCCTCGTACTACTAATAACCGATGCGAGTAGGGATGTCAGTGGATACGGGTGAGCATGAGTAGTATATATCTATAACCTGTTCCGCAGGTAAAAGTTCATACTCGTACTCGCTCCAAACCTACATTAATATCCATTTAGTGGATTTTAAACGGATTTTAGAATATCCATGGATACTCATGGACATATATGGATTCACAAATATTTTATCAAATGAAAATAATATTAAATTTTAAATTTAATATAGATTCAAGATTAAACTCAAAACTCAAGCGAGAAGGCGAATACTTATTTTCTTTCCTCTTTTTGGGTCTAAGAGCATCTCCAATGCAAGGTTTTTTGTTCTTATTTCTAAGCTAAGAACTAAGAACTGAGTTATTAACCATTGGAGGGAGCTGACGTGAAGTTCTTAATTCTTAAAAATAAGAACTAGCTCTTATATAAAGAGTTTTACTTTTTGAGTTCTTAGCATAAAAAATTAATTTTTTTCTCTCTCATTCATCAACTGATTTAATTTAAGTATTGAAAATGAAAATTAACATTTAAATTTAAATCAAGATTATATGTAAATAAAAAATATTACTAATATAATGGTTTTGTGGGACTAGATGAATAGTGCTAAGAACTAAGGGCCCGTTTGGTGACCAGGATAGGATATGATAGGACAGGATAATAATCATATCCTGTTGTTATCTGATGTTTGTTGCGCCAACAGGATATGATAACACTATCCTGTCTCCTATCCTATCCTGTCAATCATGTGTAAAAGTTATCCTGAGGGGGGAGCTAGGATAGAACAGGATAGGATATCACTTATATATTTTCTTTCAGTATCCTAACTTCAAATTAATTTATTTTAATATTATATAATTTATAATTTATAATAATATTAATTAATGAATATAAAAATATTAATTTAACTAAAATAAAAAATAAATAAAATTATTATTCATAAATAGTAAAATAGACTACTCACTTACAAATATTGGTTTATTAATAATAATAGACTAATTTAATATTTTCATCTCCTATTATTAAAAAATTATTCATCTACTTATATAATAATTTAAACATAAAGTATTTTTGAAATAATAATATTTTTAATTTGGTTAATTTTTGGCTTAATTGCACTTTTGCTCCCTGATCTTTCACCTTTGTGCGATTTACCTCCCTCATCTTTAAAATGAGCGAATTCCCTCCCTCTTCTATTAATATGTGTGATTTAGGCCCTTCCGTTAGTTAGCCGTCCAATTGCTAATGGTGGTTGCTATTTTCACCCCCCTTTTACTAACCACACCCCCTTATCAGAAATAAAAATAAAAAAATAAAAATAAATTAAATAAATTAAATAAAATTAATAGAAAATAAAAAAAACTATAAATTAAAAAAAACTGAAAAAATATTTTTATAAAAATCAAAGAAAAAATAATAAAATAAATGAAATAAGTTAAATACAATTAATAGAAAATGAAAAAATATTTTTATAAAATCAAAGAAAAAACTGAATTTTTTTTTATAAAAATCAAAGAAAAAAATGTTTTTATAAAGTCAAAGAAAATAACATATTTTTTTTAATTGAAGATAGAAATTTAAAAATAAAATAAAAGAAGAATTTGTTTCTATTTGCACCACCTACACTAAATTAAAAATAATTATTCTTTTATTTTATTTTTAAATTTCTTTCTTCAATTAAAAAAAATATTTTATTTTCTTTGAATTTATAAAAACATTTTTTCTTTGATTTTTATAAAAATATTTTTTTCAGCTTTTTTTTTATTTTATAAAAATGTTTTTTCATTTTCTATTATTTGTATTTAACTTATTTCATTTATTTTATTATTTTTTCTTTGATTTTTATAAAAATATTTTTTTTCAGTTTTTTTTTTTATTTTCGGTTAATTGTATTTAATTTATTTAATTTATTTAATTTATTTTTTTATTTTTTAGCTTAATTGCACTTTTGCCCCCTGATCTTTCACCTTTGTGCAATTTACCTCCTTTTTTTATTTTTATTTTTATTTTTATTTCTGATATGGGGGTGTGGTTAGTAAAAGGGAGGGTGAAAATAGCAACCGCCGTTAGTAATTGGACGGCTAACTAACGGAAGGGCCTAAATCGCACATATTAATAGAAGAGGGAGGGAATTCGCTCATTTTAAAGATGAGGGAGGTAAATCGCACAAAGGTGAAAGATCAGGGAGCAAAAGTGCAATTAAGCCTTAATTTTTATTGTTTATCACGTGTCGCAACTAAGTGAAAACCATTGATTACAAACATTGATTTTTTAATAGTAATAGATTAATTTTCTATTTTCATCTCCTATTATTTAAAACTATTTATAAATTATTATTAATTTCAAAAGTACTTTATATTTAAATTATAAATTTATAATTTAAATATAAAGTACTTTTGAAATAATAATATTCTTAATTTAGTTAACTTTTATTGTTAATTATCACGTGTCACGACTAAATGAAAACCAATTGGTTAACTGCATAATTTTATTTAAAATATATGCTATCTTCAAAACAATAAAATAGGCTAATTAATAAAATTTAAATTAATTGTATTTATTTTAAAACATAGACTATTCATGAAAATGTAAAGAAATTAAATTTAATAGAATGATCAATTTTTAAATGTATTTTTTATTCAAATATAAATCTGATACTTTTTTCCTTATCATATCCTGTCATTATTATGTGCACCTCAAACACAGGATATGATAAGAGTCTATCCTGCTCTTATCATATCCTGTTCTTATCCTGTTCACATATCATATCCTATCATATCCTATCCTGACCACCAAACGGGCCCTAAGAACTCATGGTTGAAGCAAAATTTGCAAAAAGTTGTTTAAACACATGTGGCAGCACGGACCCACATGAATAGTGCTAGGAATTTAGAAACCTAGCATTGGAGATGCTCTAAGAGCTTCTTTTTATCATTACCATTGTACAAATTTGTTGTTCCTTTGTTGTCATCAATTTTGTAAAAAAAACAACCTGATGTCCTAGCCGATGTTGTGACATCTGCCTTGATGAAGGCCAGGACATCCGCCCCTGCTGGCATGCAAGTGGGTCCCTTGTGGTTATGCTTTATGGTATGATCTGTGCTTACTTGAAGGTCAAGTAACTGTGTGTTGGGAGCCAGTTGCGGGTTGTAATTGTTGAAGCAAATCTGTGATTAAAAAGATTTGTTTCTATTTTTACTTGTTGATCACTCATATCAGATCTTGAAAGATTCTCTGCTGATATGAGTTGGATCAAAGTGTTCTTCAGCCCAAATAAACCCTAGCCGCCTCTGCTGAAGTATATATATTGACAAAGACCTGAAGCTTGATGTTGATCGAGAGAATTACCTTGAAGATCAAGTGTTCTTAAGAGTGTAAGTTGTTCTTTGTCTTTGTTAGTTGTGAACTCGTCTTGCTCACTGATTCTATAAAGTGAGACTGAGTTCTGTGTTGTGTTTGAGTGTCAAACAAACTCTGTGTTATTGTTGTTCACCAATCACTGTGGCAGTGATTGAGGAAAAGTGAGAGGGGCTCTCATACTTAGGCTGTGGTTCTAAGTAGAATACCACTGGGTAGAATAGGTTAAGAACAATGAACTTGATGTGTTCATGTGGGTCTGTAATACCTAGTTCTTGAGATAGTGGAATTCCTTTTCATTGGGCGAAAGCTAACCAGACGTAGGTGTAGTTTCACCGAACTGGGTTAACAACTTCCTGTGTCTTGTTTCCTTTTAGTTGTTTGTTGTTTCGTGTTCAGGTCTTTCAGTTGTATGATGTTCTAATCGATTGTCCCAGCATCGTGCAGGACATTTGTTCTAAGGGATCTAGAATTTCAAAATTTACTTAAAGTTGAACACAAGACCCAAGTACAAAATCATTATATCAACACACACACACACATATATATATATATATATATATATATATATATATATGAGAGTTTTAGTATTTTATATATTAGGTGGGTATCTATGAGTATGACATTTGAGGATTTGGAAGAGACTTACAAACTCCTACATGTTAAATGGAAGGAAACTTGCAAACATCTGAAGGAGCAAGAAGATGAGATGAAACAAGTTAAGACTGAAAATGAAAACCTAAGGGAGACCATTGATAAACTGCAAGTTGATTTGGATAAATGGAACTCAAAATTAAAGGATGTTGAAACTGTTGAAAAAGCCAAGCTTCTGTTAACCATAGCTGATCTTCAAGAGAAAGTAGCTACATTGACAGCCAAACTGGAAAATACCTACAAGTCAGTGCGTATGCTGAATAGTGGATCTAATATGCTTGAAGAGATTCTGGAAGAAACAAGCAAGCAAGGAAAGAGTGTTAAAGGCATTGGTTTCAGTTATCAGTCTGGGAGTAGAGGAAATCAGAAAGCATCAAGGAAGTTTGTAAGAGCTAAAGAAAACTTTGAGTTTAAAAACCCAGAGAACTATCAGATGTCAAGCCCGATGTCACAACATATGCCTCCACATCCTACTACTCAGAAGGCTACTGCTCAAATTCCATGGAGATGTCATTATTGTGGTAGGTTTGGTCACATTAAGCCCTACTGCTTCAAGCTATACGGATATCCTCAGATCCAGAAGGTTCTCAAGACATCTAAGAGAGCTTGGGTACCCAAAGGAGAAGTTTCATGTCTTATAGCACACACATCTTTTAGAGTCTCATCAAGTGAAGACTGGTATTTTGATAGTGGCTGCTCAAAACACATGACTGGGAATAAGGAGTATCTAGAAAATCTCAAGGAATACTCCAGTAAATCAGTCACCTTTGGAGATGGGGCTAAAGGAAAAATCAAAGGCATTGGGAAGTTGGTAAACACTGGATCTCCTAGTCTGAACAACGTTCTTCTTGTCAAGGGGTTGACAGCAAATCTAATCAGTATAAGTCAGTTGTGTGATCAAGATCTGGATGTGAAGTTTAGCAAGACTGAATGCATGGTTACCACTAGTGATCAAGAGATTGTGATGAGAGGTGTCAGGTCCAAAGACAATTGCTACATGTGGATTCCACAAAAGAAAGCCCAAGTGTCTAGATGTTTGATATCAAAAGTGGATGAGTTGAATCTATGGCACCAACGTTTAGGTCACATCAATCTCAAGAGTATGCAGAAAGTTATCTCTAAAGATGCTGTACGAGGGCTACCAAAACTGAAAATAGATGAAGAAAAGATATGTGGAGAATGCAAGATTGGAAAGCTGACCAAAACATCTCATGCAAAGCTTCAGCATCCAACTACAACAAAAGTCCTTGAACTTCTTCACATGGACTTGATGGGACCCATGCAGGTAGAAAGTCTAGGAGGTAAGAAATATGTATATGTCTGTGTTGATGATTATTCCAGGTTCACATGGATTGACTTCATGAAGGAAAAATCAGAAACCTTTGACATATTCAGAAGGCTATGTCTGAAACTTCAAACTGAGAAGAATTGCTCTATAGTAAGAATCAGAAGTGATCATGGACGAGAGTTTGAGAACTCCAAATTCTCTGACTTCTGTGATTCAGAAGGAATAAGCCATGAATTCTCAGCTCCAATTACACCTCAGCAGAATGGAATTGTTGAAAGGAAAAACAGGACTCTTCAAGAATCCACCAGGGTTATGCTTCATGCAAGGAAGATTTCCAACAAGTTCTGGGCAGAAGCCATGAACACAGCCTGTTACATTCACAATAGAGTAACCATTAGAGCTGGAACCACAGTCACTCTATATGAACTCTGGAAAGGAAGGAAGCCAACTGTGAAACACTTTCATATCTTTGGGAGTAAATGTTATATTCTGGCTGATCGTGAACAAAGAAGAAAGCTAGATCCTAAGAGTGATGAAGGAATTTTCATGGGATACTCTACAAACAGCAAAGCTTACAGAGTGTACAATTCCCGAACAAAGGTAATGATGGAATCTGTAAATGTCTCTATTGATGATCAACCAAATGAAAGAGAAGACACTGGTGCAACTAAAGATGATGATGGTCCACATGTCACAGCCGATGTCCCAACTATTGACCTCGACATTGAATCAGAAACCAGTTCTGATGAGCAAGATCACCAGATGACCCCTGCAAATAAAGCTCCATCGATCAGAATTCAAAAGAATCATCCTCAAGAGAATATTATTGGTGACCTCAAAGAAGGAGTTACTACCAGGGCTAGAAGCTACATTGCTCATGAATGTTTTATATCCAAGGTAGAACCCAAAAATGTCAAGGAGGCTCTGACAGATGAATACTGGATAAATGCTATGCAAGAAGAACTTGATCAATTCAGAAGAAATGAAGTATGGGATCTCATTCCTAGGCCTGAGGGAGTAAACATCATAGGAACCAAGTGGATTTTCAAGAACAAGTCAGATGAGAATGGTGTAGTAACTAGAAACAAAGCAAGACTGGTGGCTCAAGGATATACTCAGATTGAAGGAATAGACTTTGATGAAACCTTTGCTCCAGTGGCTAGGTTGGAATCCATAAGACTTTTGCTTGGTGTTGCTTGTCTTTTGAAGTTCAGATTATTCCAAATGGATGTTAAAAGTGCCTTTCTAAATGGTTATCTGAATGAGGAAGTTTATGTTGAACAACCAAAGGGATTCACAGATCCACATCATCCTGAACATGTCTACAAACTCAAGAAAGCCCTGTATGGATTAAAACAGGCCCCTAGAGCTTGGTATGAACGCCTTACAGAGTTTCTGGTGAGCAATGGTTATTGCAAGGGAGGAATAGACAAGACATTATTTGTGAAAAATGAAAGAGGAAAACTCATGATTGCACAGATATATGTTGATGATATTGTGTTTGGTGGGATGTCGAACTCGATGGTGGAACATTTTGTCCAACAAATGAAGTCAGAGTTTGAGATGAGCTTAGTTGGTGAATTGAACTACTTTCTGGGACTTCAGATCAAACAAATGGAAGACTCAATGTTTATTTCCCAGAGTAAGTATGCTAGGGGCATCGTCAAGAAATTTGGACTTGAAGAATCTGGACATAAAAGGACTCCTGCTGCTACACATATCAAGCTGTCTAAAGACAATCAGGGAGAGGATGTTGATCAAAGCTTATATAGAAGCATGATTGGAAGCTTGTTGTACCTCACTGCTAGCAGACCTGACATTACCTTTGCTGTTGGTGCTTGTGCAAGATATCAAGCTGCTCCAAAGACCAGTCATCTCTTACAAGTGAAAAGAATCATTAAGTACATAAATGGTACTTGTGACTATGGGATTCTTTATACAAATGATACTAATTCTTCCCTTGTAGGGTATTGTGATGCAGATTGGGCAGGGAGTGCTGATGATAGAAAGAGTACATCTGGAGGGTGTTTCTTCTTTGGAAACAACTTAATTTCTTGGTTTAGCAAGAAGCAAAACTGCGTGTCTTTATCCACAGCTGAAGCTGAATATATAGCTGCTGGAAGCAGTTGTACTCAGCTTATTTGGATGAAGCAGATGCTCAAGGAATACGAAGTTGAGCAAGATGTCATGACATTGTACTGTGACAATTTGAGTGCTATCAATATTGCCAAGAACCCTATACAACATAGCAGAACCAAACACATAGATATCAGACATCACTTCATCAGGGAATTAGTGGAGGATAAAATTGTTACTTTGGAACATGTCCCCACAGAGAGACAATTGGCTGACATCTTTACCAAACCCTTAGATGCTGCTACATTTGACAAATTAAGAGGAAATCTTGGGATTTGCCTCTTCGAAGAAGCATAGCAATTAAAGCCCCTTTTCTGTCTAACGGCTAGTTTCCTCGTAACTACCATTAACTGCCGTTGGGACATCATTGCTTCCTTCTCACTCAACTGCTATATAATCATCACCAATGACTTCATCACATTCTCACCACAAGTTGCCAATCTTGCTCTAACAATTTCTGATTCTCATCACTTACGTTTCTCTCAATTTCTTGTTTTTGTTCGTTTGCTTTACCAGTTCATCATGTCTTCAAGCAAGAAAGAGTCTGTGAAAGGAAAGATAGAGAGAACTGCTGGTGGTGCTAGGGTTATGGGTTTGCACACAAGTTCTTCCTCTCAATCTAAGAAGAACTCAAGAACTCCTTCCAAGAAGCACTACAAGTCTCGTGCAACCCCAATGCAAAACCCAGAAGCCCCTGTGCCTGAGGAAGTCTCCAATACTTCTGTCTCTGCAAATGTTGAAGACGATGTCGCGACATTGTCTGATAAGCCTGCCAAGGAAGTTTCACTCTCAAAGGATTCTTCCTCTTCATCCAAGAGTTCTGATTCCAAGGCTGCAAACTCAATGGATGTCTTGTCAGAGGAATCGATGAAGACCCCTCCCACTGTTCATGATGTCTCTGATGATGAAGATTCAGAGGATGTGCCTCTGGCAAGTGTTGCTGCCAGAATGCTTAAGCGAAGAAGAGCATCTGTTGAAGAAATCCCTGTTGTCAAGAAGAAGAAAACCAAGATCCCTACTGGATCTTCAAAATCAAGGGCAACCGATGCGTCACGGAAAGGCAAGCAGAAAGCTGTGGAATCATCAGGGAAGAAAGCCAAGAAGACTACTGGGAAAAAGCATAAAGGTTCCAGAATCGATTTGGAGACTGAATCAGATGTTGAAGGCGATGTCCTGGACATCACCGCCTCGGAGAAGAAAATGTTCTCTGGTAAGCGTATTCCCTCAGATATTCCTAATGTTCCTCTAGATAATGTGTCTATTCATGCTCCAGAAAATGCCTTCAAATGGAAATATGTCTATCAAAGACGTGTTGCTAAAGAAAGGGAGATTGATTCTGATGTGTTAGCCTGCAAAGAGATCATTGCCTTGATAGCAAAAGCAAGGTTGAGGCAGACTGTGATGAACATAGGAAAATGTTATGACAAGCTTGTAAAGGAATTTATTGTCAATCTCTCTGATGATGTTAATAATTCTGCCAGTCCTGAATTCAGGAAAGTGTTTGTCAGGGGTAAGTGTGTGAATTTCTCTCCTGCTATCATCAACCAAACCCTTGGAAGAAGTGTGGTTGAATTTGTTGAAGAAGAACTTTCTCTGGATACGGTTGCTGAGGAATTGACTGCTGGAAGTGTAAAGAAGTGGCCTGCTAAGAAGCTTCTGTCCACTGGGGTTCTGAGTGTGAAGTATGCTATTTTGAATAGGATTGGAGTGGTGAATTGGGTTCCCTCTAACCATACTTCTGCTGTTTCTGCTATGCTTGCCAAGCTTCTCTATCGCATTGGGACTGAAATTGCTTATGACTTTGGCAACTTTGTGTTTTCCCAAACTTTGAAGCATGCAGATACCTGTGCAGTGAAACTCCCCATCTCTTTTCCTTCTTTACTGACTGCTATCATTCTGAAACAACATCCTAATATCCTCACTGTTGATGATGTTCCTGTGCCTAAAGGCCCTCCCATCACCTTGGACCAACGGTTGTTCCTGGACCCTCATGTCCTGGACATTGATCTGCCATCCAGTAGGACATCTGTTCCTGCCTCTATGTCTGCCTCAGGCACTCACAGTGTCATTGCTGAACTTGAGGCCATTTCCAAGGAACTTCAAGAGACGATCAGGATTGCTGCTGCTAGGAAGATTAAGGTGGATGCTCTCATTCAAACTCTCAAGGAGGAAGCTGGTCAAGAGGGTGAGCATGCAGCTGATGCTGAGAGGGAAGGATCTGCAGAAAATGATGAGGAACACTCCTCTTCTTCTGGTGTTTAGTGCATTTCCTTGTTGATTTTTAGTTGGCCTTGGTTCAATTCTTTCCATCTTTGCCAAATTTGTGCTAAAAAGGGGGAGTAGTAGTAGAGTAGTAGTTTGTTGTGGTTGTTTTTTTTGAAGACTTGGTATTCTGGTTATGTTATGTAATAAGTATGCAGCTTTGTCAAGACAAGACCAGTTCAGGAGATATTTTAAGTTAAAGTGTTCAAGTGCTACAAGCTAGCTTCTGTTCAAGTAGTACCAAGTGTGCTTGCTTAGTTTGTACTGTGTTGCATATGGGTTCTATATACTTTATGCAGTGTTTATTTGGATGCATCTTTTGAGGGGGAGTTCCTCCATGTTTTGGCTGTTGTGGATGCATTGGTTTGAGGGGGAGTATTCCTGCTGCTGACTCTGATGATTTTGATATTTTTTCCCTCTCTGGTAGTGAAGTTGTTTTTAGTCAAAATTTGACAAAGGGGGAGATTGTTGTTCCTTTGTTGTCATCAATTTTGTAAAAAAAACAACCTGATGTCCTAGCCGATGTTGTGACATCTGCCTTGATGAAGGCCAGGACATCCGCCCCTGCTGGCATGCAAGTGGGTCCCTTGTGGTTATGCTTTATGGTATGATCTGTGCTTACTTGAAGGTCAAGTAACTGTGTGTTGGGAGCCAGTTGCGGGTTGTAATTGTTGAAGCAAATCTGTGATTAAAAAGATTTGTTTCTATTTTTACTTGTTGATCACTCATATCAGATCTTGAAAGATTCTCTGCTGATATGAGTTGGATCAAAGTGTTCTTCAGCCCAAATAAACCCTAGCCGCCTCTGCTGAAGTATATATATTGACAAAGACCTGAAGCTTGATGTTGATCGAGAGAATTACCTTGAAGATCAAGTGTTCTTAAGAGTGTAAGTTGTTCTTTGTCTTTGTTAGTTGTGAACTCGTCTTGCTCACTGATTCTATAAAGTGAGACTGAGTTCTGTGTTGTATTTGAGTGTCAAACAAACTCTGTGTTATTGTTGTTCACCAATCACTGTGGCAGTGATTGAGGAAAAGTGAGAGGGGCTCTCATACTTAGGCTGTGGTTCTAAGTAGAATACCACTGGGTAGAATAGGTTAAGAACAATGAACTTGATGTGTTCATGTGGGTCTGTAATACCTAGTTCTTGAGATAGTGGAATTCCTTTTCATTGGGCGAAAGCTAACCAGACGTAGGTGTAGTTTCACCGAACTGGGTTAACAACTTCCTGTGTCTTGTTTCCTTTTAGTTGTTTGTTGTTTCGTGTTCAGGTCTTTCAGTTGTATGATGTTCTAATCGATTGTCCCAGCATCGTGCAGGACATTTGTTCTAAGGGATCTAGAATTTCAAAATTTACTTAAAGTTGAACACAAGACCCAAGTACAAAATCATTATATCAACACACACACACACACATATATATATATATATATATATGAGAGTTTTAGTATTTTATATATTAGGTGGGTATCTATGAGTATGAATATCTCAATATATGTACTCATCTCATTAATAAATAGATAGTGAAAATATCTATTTAATAAATTCGTGGATATTTATGGGTGTCGGGTTATTTTACCCATAACAGATTTTTATCCACCAGTATTTATGGACGTGGGTTATTTTAACTTCTCTAAATGGAGCTTTTCAATTTAGGGATGCATGAAGGCATTTATGGTTAGGTCTTTGTTTTGTAGGCGTCGTGCAACTTTTACCGTTTTTCAATTTCAAATAGAGACCTTTCTTAGTGGTGTAGATTATAAGGTTTTCAAGAGGTTTGATTGTTGGGCTGAGTTTTTATCAGCTTTTTTGCTGACTTGATTACTATATATACCCTATTAGGAACAGTTGTTTCACAACTGAAACAACTCTATCTATTAATATACATATAATAATAATAATAATAATAATAATAATAATAATAACCACATTTTTATTTGATAGACAAATGTTAGTTGTTAGTAATGTTAGTAAATTAGTCTCTTCTTAGGGTTCGAACCCTTCACCCTTCACTCTTCATCCCACCCAACTCTTATGTCTCATAACTCTTACCACTTGAGCAAACCTAGACATATGTCAAAATGATTACTTTGATGTCAAAAAAGATATAATAACCACATTAACACACGTATCTCTTAATGATCAATCCTGTGAAATTAATTAAATCAACCAATTAATTGCATGTCTGGAATGACAATTAATCCCCTATGTTAACAAATGGGCTTTGCTCAAAGATGAGAAACCTTTTTTGTTTTTTTAAAAAAAACCTTTTTTATTTACTTGTTTTTACTTTTAACTATAAAAAATATAGCCATCTCATTAGATACGCTAGATATTGAAAATATGGTAGATACTCTTTGAATAAATATGAGTTCAACTTTCCTTCGGGGTAACAAAGGACCACTAGAAAGGAATTTTCCAATGATGGTGGAATAGTGCATATATTACAGTGTAATAGAGATAGAATGAGAGATAAGGATTCTATATATTGGTGATGAGGCAGATGTTCAACCATCAGTTTTTCTCAACGGTCCTTAAATTAATTAATTTCAGGATAAAACATGTATCAAGTTCTTTATATTAATTTCATCATGTTTTCCAATTATGTAGTGAGCATGTGTTTAAATTTTTTTAATTTAACAATTAAGTCTTATTGAATTTATCATTTATTTTTAAAAATAAAATTCATTTGTCATCGGTTAAACAGAGAACTTAACAAAATAGCTATAAAGAACTTGATCTAAGTTTTTTTCTCAATTTTAAATCAATGATATTCATTACTGATCATTACTGAGAATCCTCTTTCTATAAATAGTGTTTTATTTCTTATTCTAACCAAAGAAATTATGATATGTTAATAATAAAATGTATGATATATGACATTCTTAACCTTATAGAGTAGTGTTTAATAGACGTGATGTTATAGTCTGTTTGACATGTTGCATAGTATTAGTCTCGATAAAAATTCAATATTATACATCGTTTGATCATACACTATATAACTTATCATTTTATTTTCAAAAAAAAAACTTACCACTTCATTTATATTAATATAATCATATATTTTGTAAAATATTGAATAATAATAGTTAATATAAAAATGGGGATAATGTTCGTGGGTGGTGAAGATAGTGGTGGCAGCGACGGTGGTTGCAATGGTAGTGGTGGCGGCAACAGTGGTGAAGTTGATGGTGGTAATGGCGATGGATGGTGTTGGTGAAGAGTATTGTGGTGGTAACATTGTTGTAGGGTGGTGGCGGTTGTTTGGGTGGTGGTAGTGTTGGAAGGTGATGGTAATGATGATTGTGGTGGTGGTAGTGTCGGCGATAGCGATTGCGACGACAATGATGGTGGAAGTGGTGGTAGTGGAAATATATTAAATATTTTCATGCAACTTATACATCATACTTTTATCACACCTTATTCATCACTTATATGATGGATTGAATAATCTATCATTTTAATGTATAAGAGTTGATTGATGGATAAATTTATTCGATAAGTCCATAATGTATTGTATAAACTAATTATACCATGCCTAATACAGCGTACCAAACAAGCCCTTGAAAGCAAAATGAGTTTCAGATCGAGAACAATGTCGACCGCCACAACCTATAAAGTATGTAAAAAACAGGAAAAGAACATTTTCTGATAGCTTTTAACAGCTATCTAAACCACCACAAAGGTGCACGTATATTTTGCGAGGATTTCAAAACTCCCACAAAACTTAGCATAAACTTAGCTCATCACAATTCAAACAAATATTGACTTTCTAAAATATTGACTATTGAGCAATGGTCTTGGCTACTCCTGAAGAATATACTATACCAAAGCCTAAGCCTAGTTGCTAGGAAAAAAAAAGGTAATTCCATAGGGCTGGGGCATGTCTAAACCAAGTTGATACCTATGGCCATGGTATCTTACACCGACCTGTACAATTAATGCTTTTCTTTTCTAAGCTTTACAGTTATTCCAAATTCTGAATCCATAGAAGAAACACGTTACCAAAGAGCAAAGGCATTCGTTGGACGTATGACACTCCACAGCTTGTGTGGTGTAGAATGTTCAAATTTTTACAACAATTTAATTTCTACTTGTCTAATAGTAATAGCATATTTCAATATCCAATAAGTATCGGTGGTTAGAACTTAAAAGTAGCTGGTTGAGCTCATGAGATTAAATCTTGAAGTTGAAAGTTTAATCCTTACAAGACACACTTTTAGAGTGAATTTTGACATTTTCAACATTTAGGTTAAATAAAATTGTCTCAATAAATAATACATGTGGTTAAACCAAAATAACATGTTTCAATATATTTTTATTTCTTCATAACCAATTCTAAAATAAAATAAAAAGTGGCCAAGGCACATAATTGAAAACTAACAATTACAACAGGTGCATAAGGCTGGTTAATCTTAGCATAATATAATGTACTTAAGATTATGGCTCAATCTAGTTTCCATTAACTTCATCAACCTAGAATTGGGTGAATGGTCACTTTCATCCCTAAAGTTACAAGCGTCGGGCATATTAGTCCCTATTCTATGGAAATGTCGCCCGTAGTCCTTAATGTTGCAAAACGTCAAACACGTTAGTCCCTGGTTTGACTCCCGTTAGTGAACGTTAACGGAAATGATGATTTGACACGTTATGTGCCCCAGTGAAATTTCCACATGGATTTAATATTGGAGAAATTTTGAAAAAACTTAAAAACTTCAATTTAGTCCCTAAACAAAATTCTTAAATCAAAAAAACTTCAAATCTCTCCATCATCTTCTTCCTTAGAATTCCAGAAACATCTCCACCTCTGATGCATCTTCAACCTCCTCCTTCCATCTTCTTCAACCATACCCATAAAATTCATCCCCCTTATGAGGAGACATTAATTCGTTTCCCAACAGCTTCAAAGTAACTATCAAGAGCCACCTTCTGCAATATGTAAGAACAAGAAGGCTTAGGCTTAAAGGTTGGATTTTTAGGGCGAAAATGGGTAAAAAGTGAAATCCCTTTTAACCTGGAAGAGCGGGGAGTGGGATCTGAGGGTTGGAGTGACGACCCACTTCACTTCCCCTTCCTCCTCAATCTTTTTCTTTTACCCATTTTTCATTTCATTCGAATTGGTGAAATGGGTTTTTGTGCTAAATTGTTGTTTGTGGTGGTTAATGGTTCTTCCACTGTTTTCTCCCTTTTCAAGTTTTAATTCTTTCAGTTAGATTTGATGGTTATTGAAGGTGTATTTTCCTTATTGTTTTTAGAGGTGAATGAACTTTGATGGTGGGAAAAAAAACAGGGAAGGGGTGAGGCGAGAACGGTTGAGCAGACATGGTGGTGCACTGCTTCAAATGGAAGAAATGTCAAATCCTTCTTCACAATTCCTGGAACTTCAAGGCCAAATTTAAAAATTTTCTTTCTGGAATTGATTTTTTCTGGGCAAGATGTGAGGAGGAAGAAGATGATGGAGAGTTTGAAGCTTTTCTGATTCGGGGATTTTGGCCAGGGACTAAATTGAAGTTTTCTAAAAAATTTCCCCAATATTTAAATCCGTGTGGAAATTCCACAAGGGCACATAACGTGCCAAATCACCATTTCCGTTAACGTTCACTAACGGGAGCTCAACCGGGGACTAACGTGCTTGACGTTGTGCAACATCAGGGACTACGAGCGACATTTTCAAAGAATAGGGACTAATATGCCCAACACTTATAACTTTAGGGACGAAAGTAACCATTCACCCACCTAGAATTCTTTTCACAATCTCTGATGTAAAAGAGATTTACAATTGATGTTTTCCCTCCCAACACATTAAGCAAGCGAACATTGTAAATAAGTTTCCAACTGTGGTCCATATAGTCATAAAGAACTTCAACGATACTTTTATTTTTCAATCCATTGCAGGATATGTTTTTTTTTTGGTTGAAATTAATTACTTGTAGTCATTGCAAAGGAATTCCAAACACTGTCATACAATTAGCCATTCGAGAACAAGGTTCTGGTTTAATGTGTCTTTAGGTAAAGATTGCGTAGCCACTCGAGAGTCTACGGTGACTCGTGAATAAACTTTCATCTAAATTCATAAGAAGTATTTCATTCAGTTTTATCGTAATGTCCAAATGCAACAGGTGCCAACATGTATATAAACATAAATCATCTCAACTGAGGTTGTCAGACTCGCGAGTCCAGACTGACTCGATTTGGATTTGTAGATCAACTCAAGAGCCAAAAAATGAAAAACAAACTGCCATGGTGTATTAAGCGGTGGCGTGGCGATTCCAAACAACGACAGAAGATTCACACAACTGCACGACATTTCAAGCGGCGGCGCGCGCAAACTCATGCGGTAGCGTCCTCCTTCTCTCAAGGCGCGCAACTATTCTCCTCCAAACACAGCTAGGGTTCGCAAAAGTTAGAGAAGAGGAATCGATTTATGTGACGAAAAATATCCCGACGCCCAAAATACCCTTTTCAATTTGGGAATTAGGTCATATTGAAATTTTGCCCAAGCTCACAAACTCGGACTCTCACTCGCAAGTCTATCGATTCTGACCATGTTTGCTCGAGTCTGTGGGCGAGTCAGCTCGATTTCCACATATGAACGCCGGTACAATTGTACGAGTCAGCTCGCGAGTTTGACGCCACTAATCTTTACATTGCAAAGCTACAAGTGTTTCTAGAAATAAGGCTATTGATGGTTTCTGTCACTCACCTTGCTGTCTTTCTTTTTCCATGACCCACAGTCCCACACTATACATGAGTTAGAAAGATATGATTGTGGATGTTCTAAGTATAAAAGCCAAATAAATAAATAAAGGCTAGCTAGACTCAACCCATGTGCTTACTCAGAGGGGCAAAACTCCATATATGATATAGGTATCCTGTTTTCATAAACCTTGACAGAACTTGGCAGCTAAAGATAATTATCCATATACTATAACTAGTACTTAATGGTGAGTGGGCAATCCCTGAAGCCTATGTCTTATTAATTATTCTGCTTCATGACGCTAGCATGAGGTAACAATAGCAAAAGACAAAGCATTATACCACAGAGGATGTTCTTCAAATCATTTTTTGGTATTTTAGACATAAGAACAATTGAAGACTGATAAAGTATTATTAGATATTCCCTTTATCAAATTGCTTTCTCTCTTTTCACCTCACATGCAGATTCCTGTAAATGTTGTAATAAATTGAATTATTTGACCACTTGCATGGCACTTAATTTTCAGGTTACCTATAGTGGTGGTGTATTTAATTATATGTGGATCATTTACCTACATGGCCATGCTTGCTTCAAGGTTATATGGCTCTTACAAAATTGAAAGACAGTGCCTAAAATGCCACATATACTGAAGTTATTGTCATGGTTGGAAGACTGATTCACTTGCTTAAGTAACCTTTTGTGATAACATCTTGATAACCAACATTTTCATTTTGCCATCTAGTTATATATCAATCTAAAACTTTATCAGATTCCAAATTTCCAAGTCATCAGAAGAGGGGGAAGAGGGCTTCAACTGCTAGAAGAGTGGTGAGGAACCTATTTATAGCATGCTTAAGTGTTTATGCACGATGAAAAATAACTCGTAAAACTAAAATTACAATAAAAATAAGTAACTTTTCTTAACTTTTACGACTAATCATCATAGTTCATATTTTTGATATCACTGTGATTTTCTGCCCTATATTAAAAAACATTTCCTCATAATAACCTAAAAACTACATACAAAAGTTTCTACTCATAACTGATTCAAGCTTTAAAATCAATTGTATAAAACTTTTACTAAACCTGTTCTCAGGGTAAAAAGTAAATGAACAACTCAATAATTGTACGGACACAACTTGCCAGCTATAGTGTTGGAATGTTGTTAAGGACAAAGTACAGATACAATATCGCCAAGCAATGATGAAAACAAAAGGCCTTTCATATGCAATCGAACAGTGTGTTGTACAAGACACTGTGGATGTTTGTGCATGCGTGGTAGTGTTTGTACTAAAAAATAATAGGATTGTCTAGCTTATATCAACTATCTAGTATTAAAATCACATAACACGTGAATGAGTAATGTAATCGGAAATGATGTTCAGACATACACTTTTCACTTACATCATTTTAACACACAATTTAGTTGACTGTCGCTAATATTTGCTTAATAACTGTCACTGAAGTATGTGTTGATTGATTATCAGATATAAAACGTATGTCCATATATCATTACTCATCAAGCTAAGTTAGAGAACCACATAAATAATACCTAAACAAACTTACATACTCACATAGTCACATGTAAATCAATGGATATTTAACAATTTATCTCGCTCTAACTCTTTATTTAAAGGTCAGAATGATGCACTCAACTCTTGCAGTTTGTTTACCTGTCCTCGAGTGTACCTGCTATGGATTCAGTGGGTTGGAGCAGGACCCACTTAAGAGACCCTGCAAAGTAAGAGAATAAAATCAGGATAGGCTTTAGCTGACCTAGCAGATAGGGTGTTCTGTGTATGTTCTTGTGATCTGAGCCACAACCCAAATTTATTCTTTAATGACAGGTTTGGATTCATGTTTACAAACAAGTGTTAACGTTGGGATACACAATTGAAAATCATTGCGAATCAAAATTATCATATCATCTATTGGGATTTAACTTATTGTAATTTTTAACTATGGATCTAAACATGCACAAAATTGATTTTCTACTGAATTAAGTTTTGAGTATTTGGGTAGTTTCTTTCATAACTAATTCTAGCATGAACTCAATTTTGAAGTGAAGCTACAAATCTTCTTAACTTTTACAGTAAACCAACATGAGTTTCACAACATAATCAATTAAATTGGTTTACAGGTACTACTTTGTTGAACAGTTTATCAACAAGTAATGAGTTTTCATTACCTCTTAAATTCACAAGCTTGAAACTTGTAAAGGTGAAATCTTCACTTGATATTTATCCATATAAAGAAAAAGAGTGTGGGAAGTGGGCAGAGGGAAACAAAATAAGTTTTAAAAACTTTTGGGTGGTATATATTTCGTCATTAACTTGTTTTCACTTTTTGAAGATACTGATTCTCTAATATTGCTGCTCCTGCCCAACTTCTTGGGCCTGTTCTTTTCCGTGGTTCTTAAGAAGACAAATCATAATAATTTTACTTCATTTTTAGCAAGATTTTGAAGCCAACTGGCATCACCCCACTAAAGGATTCAAAATAATGTGTCTCTCAAGTGTGATACAAGTTGCAACATTCCAATTTAACCACTAACCATACAATAATAACACGAGTCTTCACTCATGTGTTACTTGGAAAAACTTGTTAGAAAGTCACCTATGACATACTACCCCAAAGCTAACACACTTAAAATCTGGACTCACGAAAAAAAGATACATTTTAGTATTATAAAAAGTATTTGTCAAAAACTTACAAGTTATCTTTAAAGCTCGAATCAGTAAGATTTTAACATCTCAATTAAGAATCAACATGTAAGTTTGTAAACTACTCACTCATGTATTATTTAATTTACATGTTAAATTTAATTGATGGAACAAGAAGTTAAAACAGCGTTTGGGACAGATGATCTTGATTCTCTCCACCTCACCCCTCCAACTTCTGATTATAAAAGGAGCCAACATTGCTACCTCTCTCAACATATCTCAGCTCTTCCTTGGAGTCTTCACCTTTAGACTCTCTCCAACCTTCTTATCATTATCACCCTTTGCTCTACTACTCCTTTGAAACCTTGGACCATTGTATACATTGATTCTCAAGCAAGAGTTATTATTATTCCTGTTTCTTAGCAATGGCATCAAGCTCAATGTCAGCATCTGGCTCATGGAGTGCTAAGGACAATAAAGCCTTTGAAAGAGCTCTAGCTGTTTATGACAAAGTTACCCCTGACCGCTGGTACAATGTTGCCCATGCTGTTGGTGGCAAAACTCCAGAGGAAGTGAAGAAGCACTATGAGCTACTTGTCCAGGATGTTAAGCAAATTGAGTCAGGGCAAGTTCCATTGCCAAATTACAAGAAAACTGGAGAGGAGAAAAGGTATCATAATCTCTCTCACACTAACACAGTATTAACCACCTCTAAATTGATAGCTAGCTTCATTTTCCTACATTGTTGAAAAGTCCCACACTGCTTAGATATATGATTAAAATAGTCTTTATAAAGGGTAGAGCAACTCTGCGACTAGAGCTAGCTTTTGCGAAGAGTTAAACATAAATTAAATTCTAATTCTGATATACGTGTTAAACAATGCTATCTCTCTATATCTGAATTTCATGCCTATATATGCTTGTTATGCACAATACCGATCAAAGGCTACTAAGAAAGTGCGAATAATCTTTCAACAAAAAGATGAAGTTCCTGAAGAAATAGTCAAATATACTTACTAACTCTGCAATCAACTTTTTATTTGATATTCCTGAATCCACTGTTTGATGTAAAATAAAATCCATTTGCAGGCTGAAGAACCTGAGTCTCCACTGATCACCAACTGCTATCAACATTCAAGAACTACACAGATTTTCTTATTCTCATCATCAAGCAACAATTTCGCCAGTATCCTCGTAGTTATGCCATACATAAGTGCTATTGCAAAAGCATTAGATTATTAGTCATAAGAATCATATTACCTGTGATTCCATTAATTACTTTCTTGTTGTTGAAGCAGCCTAGAAGAATCAACATCTGTTTCAATTCCTAGGCCTGAATAAAGTTGTAATTTGATGTGCTTAATTATGACAACTTTTGCCAGTTCTTAAACAACAGAGAGCAATTATTTTTCCTATAGGAATTTAATCACAATCATGCAGAAACAACTACTGGTGGTAAAATAATTATCAAAGATAAAGAGATACATAAAGTTTTTTTACAGGGCATTTGTAAATCACTGTGCTGAATATATCATATTGAAAACATAGTACATTTGTAATTGCTCCTACATGAACCTTATGAAATCAATGCCATTAACTCATTACAACCAAAATTGAAAAGAGGCGGGAAAATTTACTCTGAAGGTTAATTGTTTAAGGAACCAATCATATGTCACACCCTCCAGCCGTTTTTTTTTTTTTGATAGGCAAATGTTAGTGGTTAGTTGTTAGTAAGTTAGAAAATCCCTTCAAAGTTCCCTTCCAGGATTCGAACCCTGGACCTTCCCTTATGACCCTTAGCTCTTACCACTTGATCTAACCCTCGGGGACACACCCTCCAGCCGTAATGATGCCAATTCTACTGCTCTGGTTTGTGAGCATCCCAATGCGCTTCATAGTCTCTCCTAAGCATCAATGAAAAATTAGTAGATTTAAGTTTCATGATGTCTATCAATGAGACCTCAATCTCTCTAGCTAGGGGTAAAGGGTACCACCGGTTGCTGATATGATGTTCCTCTCTAACTGCTACTCATTAGTTGTGTGTGATGCTGGTTCCCTTATTGCTGCCCAGTAAGAACTACAATGTAAGCTCAGCCATTCTTGGATTACCTCACCTAGCTTTATACACACTACAAACAAATGCAATAATAAGCGTGGCTAATTTGGCGGTAATAATATTTTTTTGGACCGTTTTACTGACTGAATAAGCCATCAATAATTTCAAAATTTGAAATTGGCGCTTACCAATGACTTGAGGTCTAAAAAAAATGTATTACCGACACAAAAAAGTCGTTGGTTATTTCAAAATTTGAATTGCCACCTGCCAATAACTTGGTGGGCTATAAAAAATTTGAAAAACTATTACTAATGGTTTTACCGACAGAAAAAGTCGTCGGTAATTTCAAATTTTGAAAATACCGCCTATCAATAACTTGGCGGGCTTAAAAAATTTCAAAAAATTATTACCAACAAAAAATGTAGTTGGTAATGTCAAAATTTGAAATTGTCGCTAACTAGAAAGTTGACGAAAAAATTCAAAAATTAGTTACCGATTGCTCTACCAGCAGCCAAAACCGTTGGCAACGTATAAATATATCCTGAAAAAAGTCATCAGTAAGCTACCAACGGATGAAACTGTCGGTAACCTATAAATATCATCAAAAGGTCATCAATAAGGTATTGGCGGATAAAACTATTGGTAACCTATAAATACGAGTTTGCCGACCTTCTTCTTCAAAATTGTTGGTAAACTATAAATATGAGTTTGCAGACCTCCTCTTCCTCCTCCTCCTCCTTCTCGTCAGGAATATTAACGACGAGCCAAATAGCGACGGCTTTTTTGGTCATTGATAAGTAAGTATAACCAACAGTTTTTTGGGTTTACCGACGACTTTTAGCCATCGGTAAAAAACATTTTTCTTGTAGTGACACTTGAACATTTGCTACATTAGCACCTAACCCTCGTCCGCAAGCCATGATTCTTTGTCCAACTCTATTGTGATGCCGACCATGACCCTTTGAGGAGGGTATTGAGGCTGGGTAGCTGACTTAGCAGATTTTCCATATCTAATTATACTTCCTCCATTCCACAAAGTTTGTTGTTTTGGACCTTCTTTCAATATTTCAAAATGTTATTAATAATGAAAATTTTAATTTATGCTAGTCTCACCATTATATCACTAGCATCCTACTACTTATAACATCTCTAATGTTAGTTCTTAGTTCTTAACACTATTCATGTGGGCCCGTACTGGCACATGTGCTTAAGCAACTTTTTGCAGATTTTGCTCCAACCATGAGTTCTTAGTTCTTAGCACTGTTCATCCGATCTCACAATACCATTATATTAATATTTTTTATTTCTATATAATTTTGATTTATATTTAAATGCTAATTCAATACTTAAATTAGATGAATAGAGAGAAAAAGTTAATTTTTTATGCTAAGAACTCATTTAGTAAAACTTCTTATATAAGAACTTAGTTCTTATTTTTAAGAACTAAGAACTCCACGTCATCCCCTCTAGTTAGGGATGACACTCGTGCGGGGCGGGGGCGAGGAGTGCCTTCCCGCTCCTCGCCCCCACATCTTACTTCTGTCCCCGTTCCCATTCCCCGCGGCGGCGTGAATTTTCAACCCATCCCCATTCTCCATCTCCCCACGTGCCTCCGCGGGGGATCCCTAACATGTCATTAAAATTTTAAATAAGTATGCAAAATACACAAGTTTTTAAGCAATAAATTTAAAGACTATAAGTGATAATGTAAATATATCAAATTCAACATAAATATATGATCCAGTTTAAATAAAATTCATCACACAATGTGTGAAGTCTACAAAATGAATAATATGAACCGTAAATTACAACATTCAAACTCATAAAAATCTAAAGTCCAACACCAAAAGTATTCTCTCGAGCATTCAGCTCATCTAAAAAGTAAAGTTTGTATTGTAAGTAATTCAATATTTATAAGTGTATTATTGCATTTCAACTTATACTGGGCGGGAACTCCGCAGGGTGGGGAGAGTGATCCTCATCTTCGTCCCTAAATTCTTATCGGGGGTATTTCATCCTCGTTCCCATCCCCACAGGGAAAAATTCCTCAAGGTCGGGGAAGTTTCCACTGGGATTCCCATTTTCAAGTGGAAATTGTCATCCATACCTCCAGTGGTTAAGAAATCAGTTCTTAGTTATTAACTTTTAAAAAATAAGAACTAAGAACCTTGCATTGAAGATGTTTTTAGTAGTCTACAAGTCTTTTTCTCTATTCTACCATTTTTTTAAAAGAAAAAGAAAAAGAAAACCCACCAAAAAGAATGCACTAAATGAAAATGTTAATTTTGTTTTTGGAGGCATTTCTTTATGGGCTCCTCCACGACCACAAGCCATTAAAGAAAAAAACGCACACCAACAAGTAGTAGTAATGATTTGTAAGAAAAGTTTCGTCGGTTTCTTTTTACCCGCCCATACGCCGTCGTTTGAAACCGATTCAAATTACAAAACACAAACGGCACATTCAGAAATCAGAACTCAGAAGCAAATCAACTCTCTCATGGATTCCGAAGAGGACTCATCACAGCAGCAGCACCACCTTTCACAGTGGGACACCTACCTAGTCGGCTTCGTCACCGCCAACATCGTCGGCCTCAAATACTACGCCGGCACCATCAGCGGCCGCGAGTTCGTCGGCCTCATCCGTGAACCCCACAACGCCTACGACCCAAACGCCATCAAAGTCCTCAACACCCGCGCCCTCCAAGTCGGCCACATCGAACGCGCCGCCGCCGCTGTCCTCGCTCCTCTCATCGACTCCCACCTCATCACCGTCGAGGGAATCGTCCCTAACCCTCGCTCCGCCGCCAATAAATTCCGCATCCCCTGCCAGGTCCATGTCTTCGCTCACTCCTCCGCCTTCGCCGCCGTCACCGACGCCTTCGCCAACTCCCCTCTCCACCTCATTTCCCAATCTGATCCCTCCTTCACACTATCCGACTCTATTGCTGTCAAAGAAACCCGCGCTGAGAACAAGTTCAAATCGTTAGACGCTGTGTTCAAATTCGTCGAGGAGAATGTGAAGAATCGTGTTCTACAACCGCTGCAACCTCCGCCCAATGTGATTAAAACTGAGCTTCTGCAGCATCAGAAGGAAGCCCTAGGTTGGCTTGTTCACCGGGAAACCTCCGGCGATTTGCCGCCGTTTTGGGAGGAGAGGGATAATAGCTTCGTTAACGCGCTGACGAATTATCAGACCAACACGAGGCCAGAGCCTCTCCGTGGTGGGATTTTTGCTGATGCTATGGGGTTAGGGAAGACTCTAACATTGCTTTCATTGATTGGTTTGGATTTAGATAGAAGGGAGAATGCGAAACGGGGTAGGAAAAGAACTAGAAATGGAGGTAGTGGTAGTGGTAGTGGTAGTGGTAGTAGTTCAGAGGATATGGAGAGTGATGCAACATTGATTGTGTGCACTCCTTCTGCAATGTCTACTTGGGTAGCACAACTAGAAGAGCACACTTTGCGCGGGGCGTTGAAGACGTATATATATTATGGGGATAGGAGGACTGGAGATGCTGAGGAACTTAAGAAGTATGATGTGGTGCTGACTACTTACTCTACTTTGGCTAATGAATTGCGGTTGGCCGAGGCTCCGGTGAAGAGAGTAGTGTGGTGGAGAGTTGTTTTGGATGAAGCGCACACGATTAAGAATGTTAATGCTGGACAGAGTCAAGCTGTTATCGCGCTGAAGGCTAAACGGAGGTGGGCTGTAACGGGGACGCTGGTTCAAAATGGTTACTCTGATTTGTTTTCTCTTATGGCATTTCTGCGTTTTGAACCGTTTTCTATAAAGAACTATTGGCAGAGCTTGGTGCAAAGGCCTCTTAGTCAGGGCAATGCGAGAGGGTTAAATCGCTTGCAGGTATAATAAACTAACATGGCTGTTATTTTTGTTCTTTTTATTATGGTACTTGCAAGTGTACACTAGAGAATTACATGAATAACGGTTTTCTTTTGTTCGTTGATAGCGAGTTTGGAAAATTAATCTTCTCACATGTTAGCACAGAATCAATTCTAATTTTGAGAATCTTCTGGAGTAGCTTCTAAGCAATGGAGTCGATTGTGGTTTTCTAGAAGCAAAACCAAGCTTACACTGAGTTGAATGAGATTTTTGGTGCTTCATTTGCCAACCTCATGGGAAAATATTTTGATTGTTGTGATTCTTGTTCTCATGCTTCATTTCAGTGTTGATTACTAATTGTTCTAATGTGTTTCTTACATCTTATATTTTTCCGTAAGCTTATTGTTTTGCTTGCTTATTTTGTAGGTTTTGATGGCAGCGATTTCATTACGAAGAACAAAAGAGATGTCATCAGTGGGGCTGCCACTAAAAACCATAGAGACTCATCATATTGAACTTTCTGCTGAAGAACGTAAAATGTATGATGAGGCGAAGGAGGAAGCAGATGCGATTTTGTTACGTTATGGCAGTAGTGAGGGTCTAGTGTACAGTTATTCTGCTGTAATAAGTATGATTCTAAGACTTCGGCAAATCTGTACTGATTTTGCTTTGTGCCCTTCAGATTTCAAGTCGCATCTACTCCCTTCAAGTGATATTGAAGGTATATTATATTTCGCCTTTCATATCAGGATCATGTACATGCTTGATAGTATCTTCAAGACTTCAAGTGGATCCAATTAGGTTTCTCCTGCTTTCTTTGCCAGTTCCATAGTTCCTGTAGGCTGAATTTAGTTTCATTTCTTTTTATCAAATTCTCTCAGTTTTTTCTTCTTCTTTGTTTTGTATATGTTCTATAAATCAAAAAGTAACTAGGAAGTTGTAGCTCTACAACTCATATAGTTAGAAGTTTTTTAACATATGTTCTGCATGTCAATTCTTTGAACTTGAAAGGACTTCAATACATCTTGGCTTTTCTCTTCTCATTGTTTTGCATCTTTAAATCTGTCATTCATGTTTATGTTCCCTTAAAAAGAATTTTATAGATTATACACACTGCTTTTTAGTTCCCTGTTTTATTTCAATCTACTAGCGAAATCAGAAGCTATTCTCATAAAGTTCAATGACAAAACTATGAAATGTTATTCTTATTATATCTGCTAAGCACACATATTCTATATTGCGGGAAAATTTGTTATCCTTATATATTTTTGGTTTGGTTTGAACTTCGAATTCTAAAATACTTTCAGTACACTATATGAGCTTGAGGGTAACACCTGTTTCTTCATGTTAGCCTCATGTCCTAACTGTAGTCTTTTTAGCTAAAGGTCAAATACTTATGCCTTTCCATTTGCCTATTTACATTGTAGTGTTTTTCTTTGACTATCTAACTATCTGAGATTCTTTTCCTTACTTAGTCAATTCATTTTCTATTACATCTTTCATGCAGCATAGCTAATTTGCTACAGGTTTCATTTGTTATCATTTAATAGACTTGTGGTTCTTAAATCTTAATGCATTTAATATCATTCATCAAGATATCCAAAGCATAAATTGCCTTGAATTTTCATATGCACAATCCTTAGAACTTGCATTGCTACATTTCTGTTGTCAAATTGTGGTGCTAGAGAGGGACAGCATCTGCTGCAGACTTGTGCGGCTTTTGTCTCTAGATTGTTCTGAAAGCCAGTCTCTGGTTTGCCTAGGCACTGTGCTGCTGTTTTCTCAATTTTTTGATAAATTATTTTCCTCTAACCATACATGGTTGGTTTTTATGCAGATGTTTCCAAGAACCCTGAGTTGCTGCAAACATTAGTTAGAATTCTGCAAGATGGTGAAGATTTTGAATGTCCAATTTGTATATCTCCTCCAACTGATATAGTAATTACATGCTGTGCTCACATTTTCTGCCAACCTTGTATTCTGAAAACTCTACAACGCAGCAATCCCCGTTGTCCTCTTTGTCGTCGGTCCCTCTCCGAATCTGACTTGTTCTCAGCTCCTCCTGAATTGTCTAATGTCGATACCACTGAACTGTGCTCATCAGAAAAAGGGTTATCTACCAAAGCTTTTACTCTTATAAAACTTCTTACAGAGTCGAGAGATCAGGATCCAACTGCAAAATCAGTTGTATTTTCACAATTCAGTAAGTTGTTGCTGTTGTTGGAAGAACCTCTAAAAGCAGCTGGTTTCAAGACTTTGCGTCTCGATGGGACAATGAATGCTAAACAGAGAGCTAATGTTATTGAGCAGTTTCAAGGCTCAGAAAAGGATGGACCAATGGTTCTCCTTGCAAGTCTCAGAACTTCAAGTACAGGTATAAATCTCACTGCTGCGTCTAGAGTGTACTTAATGGAGCCATGGTGGAACACAGGAGTTGAGGAACAGGCAATCGATCGCGTTCACCGCATTGGACAGAAAGAGGCTGTGAAGGTTGTTAGATTGATAGCTCAGAACAGCATTGAAGAGAAAATTTTGATGTTACGAGAAAGGAAGCAAGCAAGAAAAGGTTTTGGGATGGGTATGGATATGGTAGTAGATGATCTGCGTTTCCTTTTGGAATAGTAGATGGTTTTAGTGTGAACCTGTGGGATAGTAGCAAATATAAATTTGCTAACTTGTTTTGGTACAGAGCTTTTGCTTTGGCATTACAGTAATTATTTAAAAAAATGTTACGCTCTTACCTTTTTATATATAAAATTATGTGTCGTTAGACATTTTTTTAGGTTTAACCACATTTTTTTTTTTGATAGGCAAAGCATAATATATTGAATAGAAGTACAAGGGGTACTTCAAACCTAATACAAAAGAGAGAAAGGAAAAGAGATAAGCAACAGAAATATGATGTTCAAGATCACAACCCATCTAAAAATAATCTAAGAGCCCCACCCACACCTTGAAGGGAGATTATAGATAGTATGCCTCATTAAAACCTTATCAGGATAAAACCCCCTTGGGAAAACCTGATAAGGAAAAAGAGTACAAATTAACTATAATCAAGGAAACCCTCCAAAGACAACAAACAAAAGGAGCAAGAAAGAAGATAAACCCAAACTACAAATCCAATCCAAAGCTGCCCAAAAAATGCCAACAACCAAACGCCTCCATCAAACAAATAAATATAGGTACTATCAACTGCTACCTTGCCACCAAACCCGCTCATCAGATATCATCAAGGCAAGATAGTGGGTTGTTTGTCCATTCATATTGACCATGAAGAAAATTCATAGTTTTGTACCTCAACCACTCCCAAGCTCTCATCCTTGCCACCTCAAAAACAGACCCTGGAACGAAAGCACCATCATTAAATTTTTTTTCATTCCTGCCCTTCCAGACATGCCATATCACTGCCAACCACACAGTAAAAAGACCAGCTTTTTTCGACGAGGGCCACAGCTCCGAGAACTGCATAAAGTGATCTTTTACTGTCGCAGGAGATACGAAGCACACTCCAAGCCAATCCAGAACCCTCGACCAAACTTGTTGGACGCAAGTGCAAGACAAAAATAAGTGGGTTACAGTTTCTTCATGGTCACCACACAAGGAGCAAAGAGGATCAGAAATTGGTATGTTTCTTCGCAACAAGTTATCCCGAGTTGGAAGCCGATTTAACAAAATCCTCCATCCCACTGATAGAATATTAGAAGGCGCGCCAATCCTCCACAACAGCTTAAAACAAGGCTCTTCCCGTTCCACATCAGAAACAAAAAGAGAATCAAAAGCAGATTTTACAGTATATATCCCGTCCCTTTCTCTAACCCACCACCAAGCATCTTTCCTTCCTCTAATTGGCCTATAAGACGAGATAATTCTCATCATTGTATCAAGATCAGAAGCATTTTGACCTGCCACCATTTCAGTCCAAATAAAATCCCACATCCATTTGTCATCAACCCATTTTCCCACATTCAGAAGAGACATACCTTTTTGTTCAGAAATATGAAAAAGATTAGGAAAATGGTCTTTAAAATTGTCCATGCCATGCCAATTATCTTCCCAGAATTGAGTCTTGTCTCCCTCGCCTAGTCTCCAACTCAACCCATTCACGAACCACAAACCAGCAGGTTCAACAACACAAGACTTCAATAAGTCCTTCCACCACGCAGATGCCCTTGAATTATGGCCCTTCCCATATTTTGCAAGCAAAACTCTGCACCACAGTTGATCATGCTCATGAAGCAACCTCCAGCGCCACTTGCCAAGTAATGCAACATTGAAGCAATCCAAGTCACGCACGCCTAGTCCTCCTTCAAATTTTGGTCTGCATATATTTGCCCAACTAACCCAAGAAATCTTCTTTTCCATCTCAGCTCCACCCCAAAGAAATCTCATCATGATTTGATTACATTTCTTAAGGACTCCTTTAGGCAACCTGAAAAAAGAAATATAATACAGGGGCAGAGCTGTTAGCACACTTTTAATCAAGCACAACCTTCCTCCAAAGGAAAGTTGCTTTCCCTTCCAAAAAGACAAGCGCTTCCTCAACTTTGCTAAGACAGGTTCCCAGGTTGACATCCGACGAGGGCTTCCCCCTATTGGCAGCCCAAGGTACACAAAGGGGAGAGTCATTACACGACAGTGAAGCAAGGCCGCATAGCGATCAGTAGCATCCTCCTGTAAACAGACACCAGCCAGCTTACTTTTGTGAAAATTTACCTTCATGCCAGAAGTCAGCTCGAAGCATCTCAACACACATTTTAAAACAAGCACATTTTGGACACACGCTTTGCCAATGAATAGCGCATCATCCGCAAACTGCAATAATGACAATTCCACTGGCTCCTCCTTACCAACCCTGAAAGGCAAAAAATTATTTGACGCTATTGCCTGTCTTAGGATTCCATTCAGACCTTCTGCCACAACTAGAAATAGAAAAGGGGCAAGTGGGTCACCCTGGCGCACCCCTTTCTCCATTTTGAATTCAGAAGTTGGGCTTCCATTCACAAGAACAGAAATAAAAGAAGAGTCCAGACAACCCACAACCCAACTCACCCACTTCTCACAGAAATTAAGCCTCCTCAACATATAGATCAGAAAGTTCCACCTGATGGAATCAAAAGCTTTCTCAAAATCCACCTTAAAAATTATTGTTGGAGCTTTTTTGAGCTTAGCTTCATGAACTACTTCATTTGCAATCAGAACGCTGTCCAGCATACTCCTCCCGCCCAAGAAAGCAAATTGATTGTCAGCTATCACCTTAGGGAGAACCTGCTTTATCCTTGCTGCCAGAATTTTAGTGACCACCTTATACAGACATCCAACCAAGGATATGGGCCTAAAGTCATTAAGGCTTTGGGGAGAATCTAATTTAGGAATCAATGCTATAAAAGAGGAATTTGTGCCCCTAGGCCACATACCTGATTCATGGAATTCATCCAGCATCTTCTTCAAATCATCTTTTAGCAGAGACCAATACTCCTTAATAAATTTGAAGTTGTACCCATCTTGAAGGTATGAAAAACGGTAGAAAGGGGGGGTTTGAATAACGTTTTCAGTATAAAACTTCCACCTTAAAGATTTTGACAAATCTTTCGAGAACTTAAGTGCTAAAGATAAGAGATAGAAAAGCACACAAGGATTTTATCCTGGTTCACTTGATAAATCACTCAAGCTACTCCAGTCCACCCGTTAAGGTGATTTCTTCCTTCTTAGAATGAAGGCAATCCACTAATCAGGTAAGAGTTACAACTGCACTTGAAACCTACAAGTGACTAACAATTACACTGACTTAGCTCACACTAAGATTCACTCTCTTAGTCTTCTCTAGGATCCGATCAACCTTGATCTCCTAAAGGAACTAAACAAACTGTTTATCAAAGAATTGTTTACAAGAGATTTGCTTCTAAAAAGCTAATAGTAAACTCAATGAATTTCAGATGAAAGAAAACTTAGAAGATTTTTGAATATGTCTTGCGTATGTGAATGCTTCTTTTGGTTTCTTTCAGTCTTCAGCCTCTTTATATACTCCAAGGATTAGGGTTGAGCGATGCATGGGAAATGCTACCGTTGGAGGGCAGTTCTGGAAAATCCAGCTTCTGCTGTGGCTGAGAACGTTAGGTAGGTCGTCAGGAAGGTACAGTAGCTTTTGTACTTGGATAGCGACGCGACCTTTAAACCTAGGAGACTTCTGATCAGGGGAATGCTTCATATTGGAACTTGTGAAGCCGGTTGATCAGAGTCAGAGGGAAAGCACAGATCCTCTGACCATTGTATCTTCTGATTCTGAACTCAGAGGGAAGAACATGGCCTTCAGAGTTTCTTGCTTCTGGACTTCAGAGTTTCCACTATTCAGCTTCTGGATCTTCAGAGTCTTCTACACCATCAGAACATCTGAGCCTTCAGTGTTTCTTGGTTATCAGACTTTCTGGATCTTCAGAACTTCTAGTGACTGAGTCCACATCAGAGTTTGTATAACTTCAGAACTTCTGAAGCTTTTCCACTGTTCATACTGAACATGGTGAATGTGAAAGCGTTGCTTGGGTCACTCTTTATACACAGTGCTTCTGATTTGTGTGAGATTGAGTTGAGGTCAGAACCTGCAAATAGCACACTCAGAAAAACACGTTAGAGTACCACAATTGTTCATATCAAAAGGTTAACTTGTAATCATCAAAACATAGAGTTGTACTACTAGATCAAAACTTGATCTTACACATCTGGCCCAGGACTTTTGTTTCCATCACACTCCCAAACGGCCTCTTTGATCTCCACCATCTCAAATTTAGCTGTCAGATAATTATTATCCCTTTCTGAGATACTATTAAAAGGAACCCCATCAAGATTGGGACAAGCCACATCTGCCTCCTTGAACCTCGATTCAAAAAACCTCTTAATCTCAGCCTTAACCACGCCAGGATCTTCCTCCCACCTCCCATTAATATTCAGCCCCTTCAAGGAATTCGTCCTACGCCTCCAATTAACCATACCATGAAAAAAGCTTGTGTTTGCATCGCCTTCCCTAAGCCACTTCACCCGCGATTTTTGACATAAAAGTGATTCATGAAGATTTCCAACTCGCCACAGTTCCTCTAGTAAAACAGTCCTTTCCAATAATTCAGCATCTTACAACTTTTGACTTTCTGCTTTTTGATCCAGCAAATTGATTCTCGTGGTCACCTCTTTCTTTTTTACAATCAGATCTCCAAACACCTCTAAATTCCCTTTTTTCAACAGGACTTTTAATTTTTTCAACTTCTCCTTGAGGATAACAGCACTCACACCATGAGCCACCAAGCCACCCCAACTATCTTCCACAAATTTTCGGAACCTAACATCCTTATGCCAACAATTTAATACCCGGAATGGTTTGGGTCCCCATTCCTGATAGGTTTAACCACATGATAAGGTTTATGTTACTGAGACAATCTTGTTCGATTGGAGCGCGGTAAATGCCAAAGATCTTTCTAAAAGTGTGCCTTAAGGACCAAACACTCGACTTTAGGGGTTAAAACAAAACTTTTAATCATGCAACAGACACCCATTGGATTATGTGTCATTGGACTGCATGAGTCTAAATTTTCTTGTTTATTTTTATTTTTTGAAAAATGTAATTAATTAGTATTCCAGACAAGGCAAGTGTACTTTTTGAGTGTTTTGGGTTGAGATCCGGCCAACCGACCTAAAGATAGAAGGTCCAAATATGTTAGTCAAATAGGTTGAGATTGGACTATACACTAAGGTAGCGTTTGGTAGACATGTGAGAAGGGAATGGGTTTGTTGTGTTTTTTTTTTCGAAAGTGAAAGTAAAAATATATTTGAGTAAATGAAAGGATATACACTCACCTCCAAAAGGATAAAAAAACCATCAAACACACAAACGAACCACAAAAATTAACCAACCCGGAGCAGCAAGGAAACAAAATCCCCACAAAGCCTATAGAAACCCACCTAAAAGCGCTCACAAACCCTCAAAAGCCCTAAAGATACCCAAGCTCCGATCAAAAACCAAAAAACTCCCTCCACTAAACTAAAGAGATTGACGCGCCATGATCTGAGCTGCAACCAAGACTTGGGCTGTTCCGTCTGAGCAATCGTACACCATACCTAGACGTTTCCCATCAGTAAGTGTTTGTTGTGTTTTTATGATGGAACGGAACTGGACAAAAAACTTGTGTAACAAGATATTTTGGTTCCAAGGAAAATGGTGGAACGAAACGAAACACCCTCTTAAAAATTTGACATGGTAAAAAATGCCTCTAATCTATATTTGAAATATTTTATATTCAAACAGTTTAAAATCGCTTATTAGAGTGAAAAGAACTTATTATATTAGTTGAAAAACTTAAAAAAAAAATGCTTTTAAAAAAATCACTTAAAAAAAAGCAATTATTTTTTCAAATGTAAAATCACTTTTTAAGCAATGACAAAAAAGTTAATTTAAGTCGTTTGTTTCAGCTTATTTTTAGAAAAATCGTTTTTCTTTGTTTATGTTTGTTTCAGCTTTTCAAAAGAGCATTACTTTACAAAAAGCTGAAAACAGATTAATTGGAAAAGCTACTTTAGAGTGCGTTTGTTTCGGCTTTTTTTAGAAAAATAAATTTTTTTTGTTTGTTTCATCTTTTCAAAAATCATTACTTTACAAAAATTTAAAAGAAAATTAATTGGAAAAACTACTTTAGAGTGCGTTTGTTTCGGCTTTTTTCAGAAAAATCACTTTTTTCGTTTTTATAGTTGTTTCAGCTTTTCAAAAAATCATTTTTTACAAAAAGTTGAAAGCATATTAATTGGAAAAGTTACTTTAAAGTACGTTTGTTTCAAAAAAAAATTAGAAAAATCACTTTATCAACTATTTCGTTTGATAATTCACTTTAAGGTACAAGCAATGCTTTTCTTTTGAGATAATAAACAATGAATGAAAAACAAACTTATACAATATTTAAATATATAAGTCATAAGAAAAACTAACAATAAGCAAACACAATTTCTCTCTCTCAAATCTCGGTAGTATATATAATATTATATGTGTACAAATTTATTTTCTAGGGACCTAAGACAATTGAGGGCCCTAAGGCCATCGCCTAAATTGTCTAAGGTCATACATGACCCTAACTACTACTCCCTCCGTTTCTAAATATAAAAACTATTCCAAAAAATTGCGCTTATTGAGAAAGCACTTAATGTGACTAATTAGTGTATTGATTTTTTAAAAATGCACACATTCTTCCCTATTTACCCTTTGCCATTTTCTCTCACTAATAAGCCAAAATGTCATAGTTAGTTGGATTAGTAGTAATTAATGGCAGGTGGTAACTTTGGAATTGAAACCATACAATTAATGTGAGGGGTAAATATGGAAGAGTACAAAATCTTTTACTAGATTATTGTAAGAGGTCTTATATTTAGGAACAAGAAAATTTTGAAACTAGGTCTTATAATTAGGAACGGATGGAGTATTAAATTAAAATGAATTCGTTGCTTATATTTTTAATTTAAATAGACTAATTAATAAAATATATTTAAATTTTAGTTATTTTTTTGGAACATCGGAAAGATAAATTGCACCCGTCAAGAATCGATCTCTGGACCTCCCGCTACCCAACTCATATGTCCATCAGATTCTACCACTTGGTCTATCATACGTGGACTTAGTTATTTTTTAAACATATATAGTCATTTATAAAAATAAACAATAATATACTCATTAACTTTTGAAATTAATGATTTATAAAAGGCTTAAATATACTATACTTGAGGTCCCTAAGATTGTAAGAGGAATCAAATTGAATCATGAAAAAAATTTATTTGAAACGTCATCTTGAAATTATTTTTTTAAATCAAATTTAGTCCTTTTACTCAATTTTGAGCTGTCAACGGTCCAGTTGCAAGTCAAGTCAGCTGAAAAAAGGCCATGCGAATTTTTTTATATCAGTTCAAGTCCCTATAAATTTTTGAAATTAAATTTTAGTCCTTATCTTTCAACCACCATCTTCTTTCTCTTCCACCTTTATCTTCTTCATCTTCCACTCCATCTTCTTCAAACCCAGAAAAATCTAGAAAGTTATCTATATATCTTCTTCAATTTATGAGGTATCAAGTAAGTTTCTTTTAAATCTAGAAACTAAATTGTAAAAAATGTTTATCTACATTCAATATTGTTTATATGACATCATGTCATTATCTTATCCACCTCAAACACGAGATATATATGATATAAGTCTACATTGCTCTTATCATATCATATCTTTATCCAACTCTATTATCGTGTCATATCTTATCTTATCCAGATCACCAACCTATTATGAATATCATTAATGCCGTTTTAATACTTAAATTTTTAATTAATTGATATCAAACAAAATATTTACATATCATTACTAAATTAATGAAATTTTTTGTTTTTATCTTATCATATCTTTATCCAACTCACTTATCGTATTATGTATTATCTTATTCAAATCACCCATCTATTATTAATATCATTAATGTCATTTTAATAGTTAATTTTTTTATTAATTAATATCAAATAAATATTTATATATTGACTAAATTAACGTAAATGCTTTTAATATTAAAAAAGTCAGACATTTAATATATAAAGTTTAATGGATATGCACTATCGATGTAAAACAGTTTTACACTAACAACCAATTACAACACATCACATAAGAGAAATAATAAGTTTCATTTTAAATTTTAATTAAAACAAAGATATATTTTACAACATGATAACATTCAATTGGATGATTGTGCAAATCTTTTTACACTGGCGGTGCATATCCTATAAATCTAATATATACTCACATCTTAAATTTAATATTTTACTAAAGTACCAATATAAAGTGTCCTTGAAGCATCATTGATGTAATTAAATGCAATTTTTCATTCACTATAAATTCATTAAGAGCCGTTTTATGTTTAGACAGTTCACCCTTAAGCTCTCTTCATTACACAAGGTTCATTGAACTATGCTATTATATTTAGCATTCAATTGACCCCGAAAAATAGCTTAAATGGTAAGAGCTATGGACATAAGGGTTGAGTGGGATGAAGGGTGAAGGGTTCGAACCCTGATGAGGACTAATTTACTAACAACTAACATTTGCCTATAAAAAAATATTTAGCATTTAATTGAAATTTTAAAAGATTTATTAAGTATATTAGGGAAAATGAAACAAATTATATGAATACTTAATTAAAATAAAATTAATATTAATAAAAAATGTATAGAATGAAATTGTTCAAGTTTTTTTTTTCCTTTTCACTTTGGTTCCATCTTTTTGGATGGAATATATATCAAGTGATATTGTAATTAATATCGTGCTTAATACCACCATAGCAACAAAAAAAATTGGTTACATAGCAACAAAATTTTATCTACTTAAGATAGAACAATCTATGCGCTTACTGGCAGTTAACATTATTTGATTCCCAAACACGTTTTAAATTGAAAAGAAAATTAACAGAACAAAAGCAATTTATTTCTTGTAATCACTATGAATTTAGTCCATGTACTTGTCAGTAAAGATAACTTCTTAAATCCATAAAATTCACGTACATAACTTTATGGACTAAGTCGTTAGTGAAGAAGGGTTTGAAAAGACTAAGTTGATTATCAACTAGAAAAATTAAGTTTGCATATGGAGAGGACAAAGATTTTATTCCATTCAATCATTCATATTCTTAATGCATAGCAAGACATACAAGGGATTATAGAGGGGTTGTTTTCACTCACACCTAGACGATCTCTTCTATCTCATTTTATTCACTTTCTCGTTTTATTTTTTCTTATTACATTTCTGATCATATCTCTTTTCTCTCCTTTATTCCTACCTTTTAAGAGTGAGCGACAAATCAAGCTCCTCTTCCTGAAGGCCTTCAAGAGGAGCACCTTGAAAAATTCTGTGAGCTTCACCCTCTACAAATGGTGGAACCTGATTAAGTTTCTGCAGATCCACCACATGGTTCAATCTTTGTGGAATTCCACCAACACCTCCACCCAGTAAAGGATTCACCCCGAATTGGGGTGATGCAGTGAAGGACGTGTTTGGCCCTGCATGGTTAGCATAACTACCTTGTCCAAGAGGCCCAGAAGACATGTCACTCCTAGGCCTGTGCATAAAACGCTTCAACATGGTTGCATAATCAAGATGATCAAGGGGTGATTTGAATTGGAATGAAGGATTTTTCATTGGAAATGCATTATCAGGAGCATGAGATTCAATCTCATAAGGCTTCAGGCTGAGATCTTTCCCCCATGTTAAGAGGGTTCTCTGATACTTGTGGGCGTAGCCATGTTGATGTCCCCCAAGAGCTTGAAAATTGGGAAACTTCATGTCGCAGTAATTGCAGGAGTATTGGCTCTCTTCAACATGTTTTGAAGAAGAATTACCTGAAAAACCTCAGATTTTTTTTAGATAAGCCAAATAGTATAAAAGTGAAGTACCAGGGGTATTTCAAATCAAGAGAAGTGGATGAATTACCTGAAACCTCATATGCCTTCAAGTGTTTGGAAGTGTTGTTGTAGCCAAGCCTCAGGGTCAGTAATTCCTCTCGATCCTCCATCTTACGCTTTAGCTTTTGGTCCACAAACAGTACTCTATCAGACATATTTGAACCCCACTCACTACCACAACAAAGAAATGGGTGAATTTTTGCAAATTTGAGTTGTGTAATTGTCTGAGTGTTGGAGAGGGTATTTATAATGAGAGATAAGTTATCATGACATCTTGTTTAAAAGGAAATACATATATTTTGAGAAACTTATTCCCACGTTGTATATGGCAGTAAACCTAAAAGGAAATGATGGAGTGGATAAAGTTAAGAATGAGCAAGAATACTAAAGGTTACAGCAAAGATTGTGGATATAATAAATAGTAGATGAAGACTACTATATATGCACTAATTTTTTCTAACTTAGAATTTATCTCATTCCTTCTCTTATAAGTGTACTGATGACACCTATTAAATGCAATAAAATATATATTTATAAATTCATTTTGATAAAAGTTTCATTCAATTAAAAAGAAACAGTTGGCATAAAAGCCATTACATTAGATTAGACCAAGCCAATGAATTCATAATCAAATTAATGTTAGTTTCAACAAATAATTAATGTCAAAGAAAGAAAATAAGTATCAGGTTGAAAACTTGGGATGAATAAAAAATTATTATCATTGTGAATTTATAGCTATAATAAATAGAGTTTAATTTCTATGCACCGACGGTGTACAGTTTTTTTACACCATCAACCAATCAGATTTCAAGGATGTGAGAAGATCTCTCTTTTTATTTAATTTCATTAATTGACGTGACACATCCTTGAAATCTGATTGGTTGACGGTGTAAAAAAACTTTACACCGTCGGTGCATCAAACTTTTTCTCTAATAAATTATAGGGTTTACAAACGAAATATATAGAAAAGTTGAATCCAATTAGCAATAACAAGAACTTGACCTTTTACTTATAGTTGTTGTACGTGAATAACTGGATTAATAACGTAATATAATAGTAACTTAGTTTTTTTTTTCTTCATCGGAAAGGTTACAAAAGACAACTGACACCTAATAGATACTGAGCTTGTCTCTCAACATGAGAGTTTCAAGCTCCACAAAGGGAGAAACTAGACTCCTAACTCCAGGCGGAAGAGATCTAACAGCTAATTTGGCCATGCAATCAGCTGAGGCATTACACTCTCTAGGAATCAGTCTAATTGAGATAAACCAGTCCCTATTACACCAGTCTTTATTTCTCTTGCTTCTGGAAAATACATCTGTGTTTCCCTGTCTTCCGGCACTGCGAGGAGGTCACTGCAATCAACTTCACATCTCACATTGCGGTAGCCTTTTTCCCAAGCTAGCTTCATGCCTTGTATTAGGGTTCGCGCCTCTACTGTTAGAGCGTTCCCACTTGTTTCATGGCTCATGATAGCGAATCTGCAAGTGTACAGATTGCTCGAAGTAATAAAAAGATCGAACCACAAGGATTGCGTAGTTTATACTCTAAATTAACTAAACTTAGAATGATAGGACGTAAAAATAAAAATACAAATAAAGAGATGATTGATTTTTCGTAAGTAACTTAACTGCAATAAAATTAAAGAAAGCAAATAACACTTTTGAAATGAATTCAATTTAAAAGCGCGCTAGGGATCCTGATTTCATTAACCTTCTCCCTATGTATCTCCCCAATCAGTTATAATTATGTATCAAATTAAGTTTCAAGGTGCTAAGCCTAATTATCCACTTATCAATTCCTTGCATAAGTGTCTCTTCCAATTAATTAGTTATAGCTAATTCCTTAGTACCTAATCCTAATTAATCAGAGATAAAAATTCAATTTAGATCAGGCAAACACAAACAATTTGTTACCCTTATCCCTAAGGTGTAAAGACCCTTGCTCAATTTCTCCCCAAATCCCTAAATTCTACCAATTTTCCAATTGCATAGAAAATAGTACGACAAACTATTGCAATAGAAAGTATCAATCAAAATAGAGGAGAAATTCAAGAACTAAAATAGAAATCATAATCATAACTGAAACTTGGTTCAAAACATAGTTTAAAGGAAAACTAGATCAATCACCCTAACACAAAAGGAGTTTAGCCTGACATAGTCATGGAAACAAATCAAAATTCAAGCCAAACCTCAAAATCTTGACAAAGAACCAAGTAAGCTCTAAGCAAAAACCCAAAAACGCAGCTCTCCAAGTTCTAACGTGAAAAAGTGTCTAAATTAGGTTTAAAACGCACTTAAATAGAGTTTGACAGATATTTCGCGCAAAACTGGCGCAGAATTTTCCAGCAGCTACTTCCTTGGCGCGTCTGCGCGAAACGCAACAGGAAATTGGTGCAGAACTGGCGCAAAGAAATCCAGATTGCTCCAGACTTCGAGATTCTTGGCTCTCTCCCTTGATTTGCTCATTGATTCCACATCTTCTCCTAAAATAACAATAATAATAAAGGAAAACAATTAAAAACTAATAATAGAGATTAACTAGAAGATAGAGTAAGATACCGAATTCAAATAACTTGATTAAATCCTAATGAAATCTATAAAAATAACATAAAAAATATAGAAAAATACTAAAACTAAATGAAAACATTAAAATGCATGAACTAAGCCTAAAGTGTCCTAAAATGACCGAAATATCCTAAAAACTATATTAAACTACATATAAATAAACCAGGAAAATAGCCTTAAATCTCGGGTCATCAGCTCACAAAACCTCATGCCCATTGGCCTTCATGATCACTTAAGAGCCCTCTGCCTCTCATCGTGTTCTCGTTTTCCCGATAATTGCCATCTGTGTTTAATTTCAGAACCCCCAACAGCGGCGGTTCCCACCTTGTAGCTATCAACGTTCCTCTGTCCTTGGAGCTGCGGCTGTATAGAACAAAACTATCATGCTCATGACACATTTTCCGCCATGCTGTCTCTAGGTTCCAGGGCTGATCATCAAATATCCAATTGTTTCTCCACTTCCAGTTTCCTAATAATTCTGAGAGAAACCTCAAACTATGGACACTCTTAGCCATTGATTGCAACCAGTTTTCCAGGTTAGAGTTGTTAAATCCATGCCAAGATAGAGCCTCCGTGCGTAGCCAAATTTAAGGCATAGCTAAGTTACTATTGGATTTGGGTAAATCAACAGGGCCCACAGAGACCTTTAGTTTACGAGGAATCAAGATCCTACTATGTGGTGTTCGTTGGTTAAGGTGTTGCTCTGGGTGGTTTCCGAAATGGTATGCGCTTCGACTGTGCTTGTTGTTTCATTTCCTCTCGAAGATCATTGAGGCGACGGTTCTTATATGGCCTATGCATGTTGGCTTCTTGCCGGTTTTGGTTGTCGGTTGTCTGTGGCGGCTTCTCCTGGGGGGTTTTGAGGCAATTTGGAGGTTAATTGTGTTGGAGTTTTTTGTCAATGTTATACTCGTCTGGTCGCGGTGTTTTTTCTAGCTTTCTTTTTATCCTATTTTGTTTCAAATTCTTTAAACTTTGGGTCTCAGCTCTATGGCGATTGTTGGGTGTTGCGGTTCAGTTTTGCGCTTTGCATATTTAACTGGGTTGATTTTCTATCTTGTCGTGCGACTGGTAGGACCCAGTTCGATTGAGCCTACTATTGTTTTCGACTTGAATAGAGACCGCTCCTAGTTGTGTTCGGTTTAGCGTTGTTTGTGGGGTTATTAGAGTTTTTTGAGGGAATTTACTGTACGTGTCTGTGTTTATGCCAGCTTTCGTTGGCTTCGTCTCGTTGGCTTCGTAACTATATCCTTATTAAGAGAGGTTGTTTATCAACATTATCTATTTATGTATATAGTACGTATATGGGTCCCTTTAGGGTAGGTAAGTAAAAAACTTACCCTTTAGGTTTTGTGGGTTTTAGTATTATGTAATTTAATTTAAATTCAAATTTATTTATGTATAAACAACTCAATTTTATTTTATTGGAAGTGTGTTAATTACAAAAATATCCTTACCTAATGTTTCTCTCCAACCCTTATTTTGCCACTACTGTCCATCGTCGCCCCCCACCATCTCTACAAGACTACAACCGTTGTTGCCGCCACCACCTCTGCAACTACCGCCACACCGCAGACCCACCATCAAGTGTTTGTTCTTCTTTCTACTTCTTTTGATCATCAAAATCTGAGCAAGGGCGAAAATGAGTGGGGTTCGAGCTTCAAAGCAGACATGGTTTTTCACCTGTTACTGATTCTCTCGTCGCGAAACTCATGTTTGTTTCTCTGGGAATTGAATTTGACCCACCACACTTCTTCTTACTTTCTGAATTTATGTTGAGATGCGATTTTGCTCTGTTGTGGTTGTGAATTTGAGGACCAGTTTGCATCTCATTCCAGAAAAGCTCCCCTGGAAAAAGACTACATGATGATCCATCAGGAAAAAGACGTTGAAATCATATTGTTTAGGTGCACCCAGACATAAAACTATAGAACCGCAACACCTAATAAATACCTTTCCTGCATGCTAATTGCAGGACAAACCCAAACATTTGCATCTCATTACCAAAATAATTGAGCAAAGTCCACCAATATCACATAAGGATACCTAAAATAAGTAATTTAGGACAAGCTAAAGTACTACATGATGATCCATCAGGAAAAAGACGTTGAAATCAGATTGTTTAGGTGCACCCAAACATAAAACTATAGAACCGCAACACCTAATAAATACCTTTCTTGTGTACTGTTGAGAGATTTTTTCTACACTAATACTACTTTTAAAATCCTCAAGACTCAATTGTAGTATAGCATAGGGCTTTGTCGTATCCGCAGGAAATTGATAATACTACGCCGTTCAATAGTTTTAGTAACTTAAGTAATGGGGTTTCATAAGATTTTGAGAGGATTTTTGTAACAAACAGAAAATATAAACAAAGCAAAACAAAATAGAAAACAATAGGGCAGAGAAACTGTTGGGATTCTATGCATATGATTCATCTACACCAGTTCAATCATACGTCATCGATGTCTCGCATGAGTGGATAGCAATAACTCTCTAATCTTAAACATTGATGTCTCACATGATTAAGAAAGAAAGTTATCTTAAAGTTTAGATGTTCAATGACTAACAAACCTAACTCTATGTCTAGCAATTAGGATTATTAGGTGATTTACTCTATCTCAGACTCAAAACGATATAGCTCTCGCTCTCACGTCGAATCAAGCAATATGTTTTAGGTGCGCAAACTAAAACATAACATAAAGATCAAGAGTAAATCACTAAATCATAAACAAAGGAACATGATAGTATATAAACTGAATCAAATAGAACACATAGAGATTTATCAACTACATCTAACCCCAACAAGAGAGATTAGCTATCCATTTCCATGGATAACTTTACAAACATGGAAAAGAAGGGAGATGAACTGAAGACTCTGCGATGTCTCGCCGTCGAATATGGCACCCAAGCCTCCTCTCCAAGTGCTCCTAGCTTTCTCCCCTGTTTCTAAGGTATGGAAGTGAAGAGAAATGAAGAAAAGATGGTAAAATTCGAACTCCCATGGTTCTGCCCTGTTTCAGACTATTTATAGACTTTAAACCGTCTTAATTTCGCTCGAGCGAGATTCGCGTTCGCTTGAGCGAGTAGCTTTCTTCATGTCTGGGTTTCCTCCAAGATTCGCGTTCGCTTGAGCGAAATAGCATCTCGCTGGAGCGAGATCTTCCCTGGAACTTTGGCTTGAGCGAATTTTTTTTGGCTTGAGCGAGTTCTTTGCTCTAAAATGGATTTCTTCACCCTCTTGTTGCTTTTCTTCAGTGAAATCTTAATGGAAATTCTTTAACATCCATTCCTACATCAAAAATAGGGATTAGAATCTAAATTCAACATAAAAGCTATACTAAGTCTAATTATTTACTAAACTACACTGTTGAGGGTTAATTAATATGAAATTCCACACTTTTATCAAAGATAAGCGCCCAGGATAATATGGAAAACTAGGCAAATTTGGCACTTATCACATACTAATTGCAGGACAAACCCAAAACTACATCAACAAGGACCCAAACCTGATTCAAACAACAAATGACCAATAAGAAGGGGCATCTGCCAACAAAAGTCAAATAACCCGACAAAAACATATCATTAGAGAGGACGCTAATCAACACGGTATATCAATCAGAAAGAGAAAGTATAAAAACTTACCGAATATAATGGATGTGGAAGGACTACCTCCCGCGTGCTCTGACACACCCGGACCAGCGCACTAGGCAATGAGATCAGAGCGAAGCCTCAGCCACCCAAACCCAAAAATCCAGATCCGCTGACGATAACCCCAATTTGCACTGCTGGTCCAGGTCCGCTAATCTTGACCTTGAGAAGCACTCCAAAATTACCGGTTGAACCACACATTTGGCCATTACTCTACCCAGCAACACCTCGCGAACAAAACCGGAATAATCGACAAGTTTTCCGCCAACACCAAAGTTGCAAGAAGGTGGAGGAGAAGAATCATCTATAAGCACCCTGAAGACACCAGAACCAGATCTAAAAAAAGCATATACGGAGCACTGATAAGAGAGAGAGAAAGAGAGATAGAGAGAGGTAAATTCTACCGTCAAAACCCAATCCTGAGACAAATAACATGATCTCGACGCCAAAATCCTGAAAGTGGAATGACGATCGAGCAGCTCTACCGCAACCACCTTCGCTCTAAGCCAACCACAAATATAACCACCACCATAACAACAGACGACTAGTAAAGGATAGATGAACAGGGAAGAGCAAAAATGGGAACCCGAGAATCAGATCTGGTAAGAGGAAAGTAACTCTCAAAACAAGAGGGAGAAGAAAGGAGAAATAAGGAACAATGAGCTTAGGGGTTGTCGCTGTCTCAGAAGTTGAGATGCAGTGACCACCAAAACATGGTTGGAGTAGGAGCGAGGTTGAGAGAGTTTAGAGAGATAGAAAATCTAGTCATATGAATATTTCTTTATTGAATTGATATATGACTAATACATCAAAACTCATTGACAAGAAGTTTCATAGGGTTGGTAAGAACTACGTGGATTGAATATCTTTGGTGGAGGATAGCTTTGGAATATTGATAAAGGGTGGACTTCTGTTAGACCACTTACAATGGATGTTTAAAATGTTTGTTGAGTTTTGTTTAGGGGTTGCAATGGGTGTGAAACTTTGTTGAGAGTGATTGGGAGGAGAGAGAAACGGGTAAAATGTTGAGGAAGCTCAACATTGTTGAGCCTGCTGCTGCACGCCACGCGTCAGCGTCTGGATGGCCTCTCCCAGGCGCGTGGGCCACACGGCCAGACAAGGCGCGTGACGCGCCTGGGAGGAGAGAGGGAAATTATTTTTTTTTGCTGCAGCCGCCACGTGTCACGTTTCTGTTGGCTGTCCGGATTTCTTTTATCCTTATCTTTTGAACTCAATTATTTCATCAAAAAAAAAATTTTCTGAAAAAAAAAATATACCAAAATTCATGATTTTTTTTCTCTATAAATAGAGACTTGGTTCGTTTGATTTGGACACAGAAAAAAAAAACCAAGTTTTTTCACTCTCTTAAAACAATAATTGTAATTTTATGTAAATAATAAAAACAATAATATAAAATTAAATAAAAATATGAAATAAAAAGTGGTGGGGTAGGGTGAGTGGTGGGGTAGGGTGTTGAGAGAGAAAACCATTGGAGTGGGTAATTGTTGAGAGTTTGTTGAATTGGAGAGAGAAGATGATGTAGAGTGTTGGGAAGAGAAAAAGTAGAATAAAAAAGGGGTAAACAAAACTTTTGTTGTTTAACCATTGTGAATGGTCTTAGATAAATCTCTAGAGGGCCCAAGGTATCCATGAAATTTCACGAAATATAACATAAGTGTACGGTTGTTATGGGGGATGGTGAGTTTTTTATATATAGTATCCTAGTAGATTGTTATCGTCTCATACTTCCTTTCTTCCCAAGCTCCTCCCCCTTCATCTTCCTCTTCTTCCCACTATTTACCCTACCTAATTGCTAATGCATCTTTTCCTTCCCTTTCCTCCAACTTTCAAATGAAATGTCGTTCTTCTTGTTTGAAGGTTTGATCATGAAATTTGAATCAAGAGCATAAAATATTCTCCTTGTTTCTCTTCCTCTTCCTCTTATTATTGTCTCTAGTGTCATGATTCCCGATGCCACCGTTGATATGACTTTGAGTGTGATTGGATGTGTCAGACACGAGAGCAGGTTATGAAGGCTTTCTACGAAGGTTTTGCTATTTAAGAAATTAATTACATAAGTGGCAGTGTTGACACTCTTTTCCGTCACTTTTCAAAATAACATGCTAAAAATGCTAGAAGAGGTTTCACAAATGGGTGAGAATAAGAAACAGAAAACCCCTTCACTCAAACTTTTGTTCCTCTGAGAATTAGATTTTGGTATCCTTCTTGCCTTCAAAGGTGGTGTGCGGCCTAGCTTGGCTTTGTAGGCGTGACGGAGTAGCACCTTCATGACAGGGTGTACTTTTAGAAGAAACTTAAATGTTAAAGTCAACTAGAGAGCAAGGAGAGACTCTTAAATTCTTAGAAGAACTCAGAGTTTAGTGAGAATGAATAGTGTATTAAGAACAATCACACTTGTATTTATATGCTTGGGATTCGACCTCATTGTCTCTTTAGGTTTATGGAAAGTTCTTGTGATTGGTATTCCGAGTGCAAGGTTGGCTCTAGGGTGGCTTATTGGATAGTTTTGAGGTCGCACGACCTTAGTCGGGGAAGATTATTTCTTTACTTAGTCATAACAAGTATGCTCGTATTGTTTCAACTCGGCTGTAAGACCTTCTGGGCTGAGCAAGATGCTATTGGGCCTTTTAGGTTGGTTGGAACACCTTTTGCACCCCTTCGTTCACACATTCAAATTCGTTGGTTGAAGAAATCATATTCTCCTCCTCTCATCGAAAACGACATTGTGACCTCGCTCTTTTTCTCTGTTTCCAATAAAAATGTGGTCATCCCATGTTGGAGCTTCCCCTAGTCACCAAATCCAACCACAATCATGTCCCTCTCAACCAGACTCTCATCGGCCATCAACCACCAACCCATTTAATGTCATGAAGGTAAAATTAGGTTTTTGATTTTTTTTGCAACTAAGGCCACATAGGATTAAAGTGCACACATAAGATGCTTTGTCATACATTACGATGATCTGTTAAAAGTGTTAGGTGGAGCTTCGTTAGTCACGTTAGCATTTTTGTAAATGAAGTCCACGCGAGGTATCAAAGTTACCCTATTTTTCAAGTTCATGGGTTGAAAATGAAGGATTTTGAAATGAGGGGACTAAAACCATAATCTCCTATTTTGTAGGACTAAAAACATATTTAAGCCTCTTCTTCAAGCGTGACATGTGTCTTATTTGAAATTTTGTTAATATCAATTTTTTTTTTTTTGATAAGCTTGTTAGTATCAAACTAATTTTTTTTGTTTTTTTTAACTAGATTTTTTATTCTTTTTTTAATAAAGTCATTACATATACTTTTTCTGCGATAAGCATTTTGAATAATATTATATATATTTTTTGAAATTAATATTAACACATATTTTAATTAAATTTTTAAAAAATAATAATTTAAAATATATAGATATCATTAATACTTAAAATTTTCAATTAATTAATATCAGCCAAAATAAAATACTTTTTCATAACCTTCAAAAAAAATATTTTTTCAAATCAAAATATATCTACTTTGACATATTTTGTATTTTATTTTAATAAATTAATTATATTTTACCTTTATATATGGGGATATTCATTTTTAATTATTTTATAAATTACATTTTTCAAAAACATTTATTTAAGAATATTATAGATATCATTGATACTTTTTTTTTTCTGTTACATCATTTATATTTTTTAGTAACTAAAGTTTACAATTAATTACTATTAGAAAAAGATAAAATACTTTTTAATATCAAAAAAGATAATTGTTTTGTCACAAATATTAAATTATATTTACTTTTACTTGAATTTTTATTCTTATTTTAATAAAGTCATTATAGTTTATCTTTTTGGCAATATGAAATTTAAATTCTTATATTAAATTGATATTAAACAATATTAATTAAATTTTCCAAAAATTAATATTTTGAGTAATTTTTTATAGCATTAATAGTTTTGTTAATATTAAAATTAATATTTTTTTGACAGCAACAAGAACTTTATAGAATAATATTAAAATTAATTTACCTTTGACTTGATTTTGTATTCTTATTTTAATAAAGTCATTAAAGTTTATCTTTTTGGTGATATGTATTTTGAACTCTTATATTTAATTAATATGGAAAAATATTAACTACATATTTAAAAAAAGTAATAATTTAAGTACTTTTTAATATCATTAATTAATACTTTTTTAGTTATAAAATCAATTTATTTGACAGACTTATAAAATTAATTTACCTTTGACATGATCTTGTATTATTATTTTAATACATTCATTTTTTAATACAGTTTAGCTTTTTCGGTGATATGAATTTTGAATTATTATATTAAAAAAATTTAATTTTTTGATATTAATATTAAATAATATTAAAAAATTACTAACCAGAAAAAAAATAATTAAAAAAATTAAGAACTTAATTATTCTTTTTAATGCTTTTTTAAAACTTAAAAGTTTAAATTAATTAATTATTACCAGAAAAAAATTTGCAAATTATGAATAAAAAATAAAATGTATTTCAATAATTAAAAAGTAAGACATTTAATAAATATTAATATTTTAACCTTTTTTAATATATTTGATAAAGCACAAAAGTATGATGCAACGACACAATTGTTAATTTAATATTATAATTTCTTACATCCTTAATATTTTTTAATAATTTTTTTTCAAGTAATTACTATATATCAGAAAAATAAAATATTTTCTAATATTAAATATATTTAATATTAAATATATATATATATATATTTACTTTGACTTGAATTTGTATTCTTATGTTAATCAAGTCATTATAGTCTATATTTTTGGCAATATGCATTTTGAATTCTTCTAGAAAATTAATATTTAACAAATATTAATTATATTTCTCAAAAAATAAATAATTCAAGTATTTTGTGTATATTATTAATACTTTTTTAATAATAAAATTAATTTAACTTTGACTTGATTTTGTTTTCTTATTTTAATTTCTTCAAGCTAGTTTTTTTAAATCATTTCTTGATAAATGCTCATCTAGGATCACATGGCACCATATCATCAAATGAACAATTCTAGAGGGGCATAGGGTGAATAAAACCATCCAAAACTGTGGTTTTTGTTATATATTTGGTCGATCTAATCACTATTTCGCACATAAAATTCTTGCCAATTCTCATCACATTCGATCTCTCCCAATCGGTACAAACCCCACATAGCACCTTTTAGCTCTCATTTGCTAGCTAACCTTCTTTTCGATCCCTTTTCACTTCTTGAGAAAATTATCTTGTGATTCACCAATTGCTTTGTTTTTTTTAATTTATCAGGTTGATGCTTGTTTTGATTTTAAATGAGCATGATGGAAATGGATGATCAGAATTCTAGTGGTGATGAGAGTACTGAGTATGTTGTAAATGGATATCGGAGTGAAAAAGAGCCTAACATGGAGGGAACAGTTGAATTGTTTGAGAGGAATATAGAGGAAGAGCAAAACTGCATCGATCATATTATGGAGATCAAGACCCTCCTTCAAAACAATGACATATATGTGGTTAGTCTCATCACTTATTGATTATTTTATTGAAGTGCTAATTCAAATAATTCAATTTTGGTGCTGGATCTGGGTTTTTTTGTTGTTGCTGAAATTCCATATTATTTTAAGGGACTGCATACCCTAACATTTTTTAAGGCATTGAACAACGTATCCTATCAAAGATGGACCAGAACAATTAAGATTTTGTGTCGGAAATCAACGATCACTTTTTTACTTGAAATTCTATTGAAAAACTATATTGCTGCACGGCGCCTAATTAGGGTTAAATACCCATATTTTGAAATTAAAAATATTTGCACACTTATGATGGAGTAATTTTTTTTTTTGACAGCTATGATGGAGTAATTTAGCATTTAGGGTTAGACACCACAATATTTAAAAAAAATTATCTAGCCTTACAATGTGCATAATTATTTAATGTTAACATATATCAAATAAACATAGGATAAACTATATGCTTAAATAAATAGGATAAACTAAATGCTAAAGTATATTCAACTTTGATTTTGTCCCTGGTTGCTTATCTCTTTATCAAATATTTTTTTTCAAGAGAAAGAGTATTAGTATATATTAAATATTAATATATTTGGATTTCAAAAAATATATATATTAACACTCAATTTTCTCTTTCATCTCATATCCTCTCTCACTTTCACTTTTTATATCTCTCACTTCATTACTTATTATGCAAGTTGAGTGTGTGCATATTCTGTGTGATAAAACAATTTTTCAAAATATAGATAATGATTGTATCAGAAAAGTGACAAAAACATACCCATTCAACTTTTATATACATTGATCACTTTATTTACTATTTCATTTTGATCTCATTTTCTCTTCCTGTATCTCTATTTTTTTCTTATCACAACATAAATTATATCATTCTGATTCTCTCCTTTCTTACTTTCATATATTTTCCACATAAATTGGAGTTGTTCTAGTCATCTATATATGAAAGTTCTCTTCTTTCTATCCTTACTTTCTTTCATACATTTTCATTAACTTGGACTAATTTGTGCTTTTTTTCATTTTGTTTTGATAGAGCGAGAACGAAATCAAAGATTCGTTACTCATGCTCACATATATTGTATGCTCTATTGAGCATCTACGGGTAAGAATACTTACTTCTTGCTTGCTTATGTGAACTACTGTAATTCCCATTTTTGTTTTATTTTTCAGTCAACTTAATGTTCTCTTTTGTAGCATTCTAATAAGAAGTTCCAATTCGATACTACAAATAATAGACACACAATATATATAACACCTACATTTTCTCTCAATCATTCATGTTGAATCTAATTAACTTCCCTTGTTGTCCATGGAACTTTGTCTCCTTCAGGCAACAAATATTGGACGGACAGTAAGAGATCTTGAAAAGCATTGGTCGAGGATGGTTAAGGAACACGCAACCATGGTTATTGAGTATGAACCTTGTGCCCTTGCTCGCTAGTAAATGCTTTTAGTTCCATTTTAGATAGTTCCAATGTCTCTTCTCATTTTCATAGTAGTATATACAATGTGCATTACTATTAACCAGGATATTTTGCATGTATGTATCTACTCAATTGCGTTGGGTAGCACTTATTATGTCTCAACCTTTTGGCAGAGTTGTATGCATGTTATATATGATGTGATGTATCATGTATGTGACACCTAGGATATAGAGTGAAAAATGAGTTTGATGAATGTAATCCTTAGTGTCTATGTATCATAATTAATGTTTATAATCGTTATATTTCCTTGGCACCCATGCAATTTTACTTTTTTTTAAACACATTTTTTTATTAGATGAATGATCGATAATACAAACAGTATTCACCAAAGTGAGCATAATTTTTAGAAAGCAATTTTACTTATGAGAAAAGGAAAAAGTTCTCTACTTAAGGCGCGGGTTCCCTCTCTGTTTTGTCCCTGTTTCGCCTTGGAGCTGGATACTATTTTGGCAGATTGAGATTGTAGATCCTGTACTCTGCCTTGGCTTTTTGCCTTTAGGATCCTAAGGCTGTTTTTTTCCTCTGGTTTTTCGATTCCCAGTTGCAAGTTGCAGGGTATGTGGGGGGTTAAAACCATTGTTTGGGTTCTCTTTGCTTTTTCCCTTTGTTTTCTGGTTGTTTTATTTCCTCTTCTTCTCTTGTACAAGGGTTTAGCACCCCTTAGTGCTTCTATTATTCATTCATTCTTTTTGGCCTCCCAAAAATATAACTTATGAGAAAGGGAAGAAGGACTAAATGAATACAAAGGATCTTGGTCTAATATTTAGATAGCATTGCATTGAAGTATATTTTAAGATCATGGTGCATGTAAAATTAAATCATGTCCAATTAACTAAGCTGAACTTAGTTATTGCTTGACAACCTGAAATTAAAAATGCATTCAAAACCCCACTCTGCAACCCCCCCCCCCCCCCCTTTTCTATGCATTAAATTCCCCTTTTCTTATTACTGCAGGTATTTTAAGAATGTGATAGCGGAACGAGTTGATCTGGAAGCTGAGCTAGGTTAGCTATTCACCAAAACAGAATTTGAAAAAATGATTATATTTTGAAGTAGAAGCCAAAGTGACTAACATTATTAATTTATACAGCAAGGAAACAAGACCCTAACCCTTTAGCTAATGGTAAAGTGCTTTATAATATTCCAATGGATGAAAGATGCCCCATGAGTACAATACCTCCATCTGAAATAGATACGGTAAATGAATATTTATTATTTATATATCTTGTTGTATTTTCATGATTAATTGATCACTGAATGAATTTCTTTTTCCATTTTTGTGGTGCTCTGCTGAATTTCATGTGATCTGGATGGCAGTTCTTTGATGATTTGGATGATGATGGAAGTAAGTTACTTATAACATATCTTTCTGCTAATTTTAGTATTGTTATAACCTCTTTTGATTAATGAACTTACGAGCTTTACCTCAAAAACTATATTTGAATCAACTTATCTTTTATTAGAATCAATTTTGATATAAAAACTGATTCATAAGCTACTTACATAAGTTTCTCACTAGAAATGAAGTGTGTTTATTTAAAATAAAAAATAAAAAGGTATTTACCTCTCTAAAAAAAATAAGTTTTTAGAGATTTTTACAAAATGTATAAGTTGGTTAGTGATTGATTACACTAATAAAAAAAATTCTCCCTAATCTAAGAGGATAACTTTTTATAAGCTTATTCTACTAATCTGTTTTTAGTTTTTTTTTTTGACAGAATAATCTGTTTTTAGTTATTCTTACAAGAATAATCATTTCAATAAGCAGAGACAAACAGCTAAAAAATTTGGAAAAAATATTCAATCTCAATTCATGTGCACCATGACACTAATCACTCATAATATTCACCACTTTTTTCTTTTCCTTCAGGTCATGCCATATTGCATAGCATATATATCAGCACTTATCTCTCTTTTTTTATATTTATGTTGTAATTGGCTTTCTCTTCCATCTGTTACTTTACTTTTCTTGCTTCTTTCTCCCCCTGTTTGGAGTGTTTCACTCTGTTCTGTTTCTCTTTTGGCCTTGTGCCTTGTTTCAGCTAAAAATTTGGAAAAAATATTCAATCTCAATTTCAAAAAATATTTTTTAATTAAAAAAAATTCTAAAGAAAAAACCTGAAACAAATACACTTATTTATTTTACTCTTAGAAGTAGAATTTTCAAATATATCTTATATTTTTGGTTTCCATTACTTCTAGTTGAATTGAAACTCATTAAAATTGTATATCCTTCATGCAATGCAGATCTTAAAATTCCCATCCCTGAAGGACAGAGTAATTTGATGGATAGGGGTGAAGGGTTAACATCCATCAGCGCCATCTTAAGAAGAAAAGAACAACTGATCCAAGAACTGATTTATAACAATCACGAAGACAAGAAGGAAAACCAAATGTTGCAAAAGAAGAGAAAACTTGTCAAAAAGAAGTTACCAGCAGCTGTCCGTGCCACAAATAAGCGCCAAATGCTTACAAGATGGAGGAGACCATCTGATACTCAAGATGCCTTACGCAGGTTTGGACAAAGAAGACAACAAGTAGGTGCTATTGAGAATCATCGTGTGATTGTGAAGAACAATATTGAGAAGGAAAAGGAAGCTGACGTTCTTGAGAATCATCGTGTGATTGTGAAGAACATTATTGAGAAGGAAAAGGAAGCTGATGTTGTTGAGAATCATGGTGTGATTGTGAAGAACATTGAGAAGGAAAAGGAGGGTGGTGTTGTTGAGAATCGGGTGAAGAACATTGAGAAAAAAAATGAAGTTGATTTTGTTGAGCATGGGATGAAGAACATTAAGAAGCAAAATGAAGTTGATGTTGAGAACCGCATGAAGAACATTAAGAAGAAAAATGAGGTTGATGTTGTTGAGAATCGGGTGAAGAACATTGAGAAGAAAAATGAAGTTGATGTTGTTGAGAATCGGGTGAAGAACATTGATAAGAAAAATGAAGTTGATATTGTTGGGAATCGGGTGAAGAACATTGAGAAGAAAAATGAAGTTGATATTGTTGAGAATAGCATGAAGAACATTCAGAAGCAAAATAAAGTTGATGTTGTTGAGAGTCGGGAGAAGAACATTGAGAAGAAGAAAAATGAAGTTGATATAGTTGAGAATCGCATGAAAAGCATTAAGAAGCAAAATGAAGTTGAAGTTGAGAATCGCATGAAGACCAAGAACATTGAGAAGGAAAAGGAAGATAATGAAGTTGAGAATAGCAAGAAGAACATTGAAAAGGAAAAGGAAGTTGATGTTGAAAATCATTTTAAGAACATCATGAAGGAGAAGAATTTTGATGTTGAAAATCCTTTGAAGAGCTTTAAGCAATGCAAGGAAATTGTTGATGGAAATCCTTTGAAGAACTTTAAAAATGACAAGAAAATTGATGTTGAAATTCCTATGAAGGACATGAAAAAGGACATTGGTGGAAGTCACTTGAAGAACTTTAAGCGGGACAAGAAATATGATTTTGAAAATCATTTGAAGGAAATGAAGAAAGACAAAAAGAACGATTTTGAAAATCCTGTCAAGGACAAGAAAATTGATGTTGAAAGACACTTGAAGAACTTTAAGCAGGACAAGAAAACGGATTTTGTAAATCCTTTGAAGAAAATGAAGAAGGACGTGGAGATTGATGTTGAATGTCCTCTGAAGAACTTTATTAAGGACAGGAAATTTGATGTTCAGAGTCAGAGGAATGACATTAAGAAGAAGGAAAAGAGAATAGATGCTGCAAATCATGTTATTGGGATCAAGAGGCACAAGGAAATAGATGGAGAAAATCATATGTTGGGGATCAAGAGGCACAAGAAAATGGATGTTGAAAATCATGTGAGTGAAATCAAGAGGAGAGACAACCAGGTTGCTGTTGAAAATCATGTGAGTGACATCAGGAAGGAAAAGAAAATAAATGATGGCAATCATGTGAAGAACATAGAAAGGAGGGAGAAGCAAAGAGAGGTTGAGAGTCTGATGATGAATAACCAGAATGTCAAGAAGATAGATGCTGAAAATCAAAGAGTTTTCATCAATAAGATCAAGCAGGAAGCTCCTGATGAAAGTTCAAATGCTGCTCTTAGACATGTAAGTACATTTATAACACTGTTGTTGTTTATCAGCTTATGTAATTGTTTTCTTAGTTATTTGATTTAAGTAATGTCCATTTCTTTCCATAGCCAACCCGGCCATCAAATGATGCTGAAGATATTGATGAGAAATTTGAAGCTTCAAAGAGAAAGCTTGCTCAAGCAATCAAAGATCATGAAAGGGGTTAGTAGCTCACAGTTTTATCTTCTTTTTTCCTTATCTTTTTCTTTTGAATTCTAGTAAGTTCTTTCAATCAATCAGCTTTAAAAAGTGTGCAATACTGGTACATCACTAGTAACTTACTGAGCTATGTTCATAACTATGTGTAATAAAACTTTGTAACTTATCACTAAATTATAACAGGACAAATTACAAACTTTGATGGTAAATTATAAGTACCATAAAAACTAGTTAAAAATTACTTTCTTGTATCATTTCTACTTTCTTGTTTCTGAGGAACTAAGATTGGTTCAATTTCTATTTCAACAGATAGAAGGAAAACAGAGTTTATTCCAGAGAATCCTAACGGGGAATGCAGAAGAAGTTCATCTGGCCGGAGGTACAATTAGCAAAATTGAAGATGGCTCAACCATGGCCACAAAGTAGACTTTGCTGGAATGAAAGATAACAATCTCGTAGGGTTGGAATGCTCAATTGCTACCTCAAACTAACTAGATTGAGTCTATGTTGAGGAGGACTCACTCGTTTATTTCTCTATGTGCCCTTGGTCTGAATTTTGAAGCTTCAATATAGGTGTGAACAGAAGCAGGTCCCTGTGGGGTGATATCTACAGGGATTTTAGGGGGGCTCTTTTGGTAACTATGTTTTTTTTTTAAACTTCTTTTGGTAACTATGTTGGGATTGAATAGTTGGCATGTTGGAAACTTAGTTCAACTTAAGGCTCTGTTTTATTATGTGTTGTATTGGTTTTTGTGTTCTTTATAATGGGTTTGGCCGTTTGGGCGTTGGGAACTCCTTTTGCTCCCATTAATTATTAACTTATAAAAAAATTGCCTTGCTAAATTTTCTTGAATTGTTATAATATTAACATCACTTTCACTCTTTCAAAAAAAAAAAAAAATCACTTTCACATTAAAATTTTATAGCTCAAACTTTTATCTCATTATATACTTGTAGTGCTGTTAATTTGTTAGATTTTTTCCATTCACATTCACTTTTTCATTCCCCTAATAACCCATATCTTTTGACTCAATTCTCTCTTTTATGCGACTTTCATTTTGTTTTTAAACTTTACTACTTGCTAAGACCGGATTACATTCATTGTCCACTTCACACATGGTATAACCTTAGCACACTCATTGGGTTTGCATTCTTCCATTTATAACCTTCATTCTTATTCTTTTCAAAAAAAAAAATTAACCTTCAGTCTTATTCTTTTCAAAAAAAAAAAACAAAAACCTTCATTCTTACCCCACTTCTCTCTCTTATTCTTTTCTCACTCTAAAAGTGGCGTGTGTGTGATACTGTGATGTGAACAAACGATTTTTGATAAAATAATGCTACAATTGTCTAGAAATTATTAATTTTGTATCTTTTTTTTTATGGAATTCATTTTGTATCTTGTCATATAAATTATTCTTATGTTTAAATTATGGATTGATAATGAGATAAATATACATAGTATTTAGTTAAATTTTTACTCTAATTTAAAAATCATGATTTTTTCCTCTTAATATTTTTAAGTATTTAATTTTTTACCCTATAAACTTTTGTTAATTTTTTTACCATGTCAATTTATATATGATTTAACTTGTTCTTATAAATTTGTCACTACTAGTAAGTAGCACATAGCACGTGCAATGCACAGGTTTTTAAACAAAAATATCATATTTTTGTACTTTTTTATTATTTTAATTTTAAATAATTCTATATTAAATTGATGGTAAAGTTAATTAATAAATTAATTTACGATATAATATATAACAATATTTATACATTTATATATTTATAATATACAATGATATATTAACCTTTTGATAAATTTTCAAAGGAAAAATTAATATATCCAAAATAAAGAATTTAGTAAAAAAAATTCAATAAGTTCGTATGGTATGAAGTTTTTTTTTCTATGAAAGAATGGTATGAATTTAGATTTAAAAGAAAAGTATTTGAAAAGTATAGCAGCATAAAAATATTTAAAAATATTATGGACCATCTGATACTCAAGATGCCTTACACGGGTTTGGACAAAGAAGAAAACAAGTAGGTGCTGATGAGAATCATCGCGTGATTGTAAAGAACAATATTGAGAGGGAAATTGACGTTGATGTTGTTGAGAATCATCACGTGATGGTGAAGAACATTGAGAAGGATCGAGAGGTTGATATTTTTCACAATCAGGTGAAGAATATTGAGAAGGTAAAGGGAGTTGAAATTGTTGAGAATCGCATGAAGAACATTAAGAGGAAAAATGAAATTGATCGATATTGTTGAGAATCGGATGAAGAACATTGAGAAGAAACATGAAGTTGATATTGTTAAGAATCACATGAAGAACATTAAGAAGCAAAATGAAGTTGATGTTGAGAATGGTATGAAGAAAAAGAACATTGAGAAGGGAAAGGAAGATGATGTTGTTGAGAATCAAGTGAAGAACATTGCGAAGATAAAAGGGAGTTGATATTGTTGAGAATTGCTTGAAGAATATTAAGAAGCAAGATGAAGTTGATGTCGTTGAGAATCAGGTAAAGAAATTGAGAAGAAAAATAAAGTTTATGTTGTAGAGAATCGCATGAAGAACATTAAGATGCAAACTGAAGTTGATGTTTAGAATCGCATGAAGAACAAGAACATCAATCAATATATATATTAGAAAAGAACAACTTCTAACATGACGTGTCGCTCTCACAGGCCAAGTTAGTGACGTGTCGCTCCCAGATTAATTTTCACCTAATATTTTACATGTAAGTCATGTAAGCTCTTTCTCCTTGGCCCCACTTGCCACATGTGCCCTGATTTTTCCTTACCTTATTTCTCCTTAGTAAAAAAAATACATTTTTAAATTTTAGATTTGATTAGGATTTAGGTTTTTTATTTCTTGATTTTATCTTAATTTATTTTTGATTTATTTTTAGAGTATTAATTAATTTTTATGGTATATTTATTGAATTTTCGGATTTTTAATTAATTCCGGATTTTATGAGTTTTTATTGTGATTTGCTAGATTTTGATAGTTTTTATCTATTTTTATTTAGTACATTTTTTAATTTTAGATTTGATTAGGATTTATGTTGTTTATTTTTGTATTTTATCTTAATTTATATTATTATTTATTTTTAGAGCATTAATTATTTTTTATGGTATTTTTATTGAATTTTCGGATTTTTAATTAATTCCAGATTTTATGAGTTTTTATTGTGATTTGCTAGATTTTGATAGTTTTTATATATATTTATTTAGTATATTTTTAAATTTTAGATTTGATTAGGATTTATGTTGTTTATTTCATGATTTTATCTTAATACAAAATCTGTGATAAGTGATTTAAATCAATAATACATCTCATCAGCAAAAACCCTCTTAAAACCCTGCCTACCTCCACTATCTCCTCCATGGAATTCATCTCCTCCATGCAATTTTCATCTCATCTCTCCACTGAACGGAACCACCCCACAAAATCGTCTCATCTCTCAACGGAACCACTTTGCCATCGATTTGCAATCGCATCCCTCGATTTGCTGCCTTGGACTGATTGGGAAGGTTGCTGATGGAGGTTTCAAATTATTTTCTTCCTTTACTTGCATAATATGTTGTGGTTTTTTTCAATTTTATTTTACTTTACCTTTAACTTTCATTCACTCATGTTTGACTTCAAGGTCAATTTCGTTCATCACTTGCCATGCTAATTTCAAATTCTTTTCTTCAGGTTTTTTTTTTTATAGATATTCCACCAAAAGAGATTCTTTGGAAGCCATGAATGGTGAGTCCATTTTATATTCTATATGGAATTTTGCAATATTTTGATTTGTTTTTTATGTTTTCTGATTCTCCTTTGTATGTGATTCTATTTTATTCGTTTTTCTTAATTTGCATCTAAAATTTGTGTTCTATGTTATAGAAGGTGAAACATTGATCTGTGTATGTTTTGATTAACCTAATCATTGTCAGTGAAGTGGATTGAGGGAGTGAAAGAATTGAGGGGAGATAAAGGAGATGTTAATTTTAAATGAAAAGTTCATTGGTCTAGCTAAAATTAACAGTAAGTTTAAAGAGACACATTTGACTAAAATTATCGAAAACATAAATACTATTGTACTAAAGAATTACTATTATATCACAATGATCATTAATTCTTTTGAATTTTCAAACTTTTTATTTGTTAATTGGTTTAATGATATTTTTTTATTACACATGATTCATCACTTTTTATATATAACCATGTGATATTATTCATAAACAAGTTTATAGAGTTTTTTTACCGTGTCTTGCACACACAATCATATTCAAGTGATTTCTTCCCAATGAGATTCCCAGTTTTTAATTTTCTATTGTACTTGCTCAATGCATCATGCTCAATCATATCCAGATTTATCTACCAAAGATTTCTTCAACGCATACCTTTCATAAGTTATTCAATCAAAATTGGTGTTTTTGATCTTAACATTGCTGCATGTCATTCAACCTTATGCCGCACATCTTCTTAAAAAGTTCAAACAACGCTAATCTCATTTTGCAATGTTGTTACGTATTAACCTTTTTCTTCTTCCTTCCCTTTTTAATTGTCTTTTTTTCTTCTTGCAACGATTTGAGCACAATTTGCTTCATTCTGCAAGGTATGTTGTTGGAAAATCTGCAAGTGTACAGAAACCTCCGGGTTTTAAAATATCGAACCATAGGGATTGTGAGTGAGAATTGTGGATTTAAGCTTAAAGTTTGCAAGTTTTGAAAACAGTAAAATTCTGAAATTGATTTTGGTTGTTGATGACAAAAGGTTTGCAAAAGAGCAATATTGAAAATGTTGAAAATAACAATTGATGGAAATGCCTCGGGTTGTTGATCATCTAATCCACTCTAACAATTGATGGAAATACAATAGACATATTCCTCAGCTATACTAAACGCCAAGTTTTAATTAATCATGGATGAGATTTTACTGCTTATCTTTGTTCGCTCAAGCTATACTATTGAGGTTAGACTTTTAAAACTGATGCTATCTTTTCTAATATGCTAAACGTCTAAACCAATGTTCTAACAATAAATTGATTTCCTTGGCTTCCCTGGAAACATTTGACATGAATTTATCCGTAGGTACAGAACGACAATGAGGTGCATACCTCTTTCTGACTACACTCTCTGATTCTCAGCTAGCTGAAGATGAAACATGATTGATGACTCAAGATCTTATCTTGCCCTCATTTCAAGTAAGCCACGAAACATGTGAGACCAGTACTCATGGAGGTTTTTCTCAGCCCATTATATGTATATATAATATATTCACCAGATAAGAGATAGAGATGTGTGTTTGGTGTTGCACTACTATGATGCATATGTATATATTCACCAGATAAGAGATAGAGATGTGTGTTTGGTGTTGCACTACTGTGATGCATATATAGTTTTACTGACTTAGTTCATCAATTCTACATCTATCTATCATCATTACATATATTAAAAGTCACTTTTCGAAGGCAATATTAGATTTTATAATTAATCATTGTTTTACTATGGTTCAATTAATCAAACTTTAGTGTGATTGGAAGTCTTGCTTGCATGAGTGTGTAATTATCACATTACGATTTAGTATCAGCATATGTTTTTGATTTGGTTATTGTACTTTCAACAACAGTGCTACATAAAGCAAAGAGTTGTTTTAGCCGTTCAACAAATATAATGGGTCTAAAATTTCTAGAGGGGTTTTCTTCCATTCATCTTCTTTAGTAGCATGTGATTAGTTTCCCCTTACAAATAGATCTGATTGGTTATGGAAACCACTGGAAGGTCATAGCCAAAAAGTGGCTTCAATTCATTCTTTGGCTTTCATATCTGTCTGCAAATTTGATTGCTATCTTTGCACTATCATAGCTAGATTGATGTTGCACATATTGCTATTATGTTTGGTGGTCTTTAGTCTATCCTACTCTAACATGTCTATCAATCTCACTTCATAAGTTCTTGATTTTCTGTTACTTAGAATGCATATACGGCTGGAAGCTGCTGATTTGGAAGCAAGTTTCATTTGAATTAGCATGAGTTCATATTAATTCATGTTAAAGTTGGACAACAATCAGGAATAGCACCTAGGATTGCTGCTGATTTGGAAGCAAGTTTCATTTGATGTAAATGGAAATTTTTCTTTCTTATGAGATTGGACTTTTAACCCTTATCCACATCATTCGAAATTTCCATTACTATTATTTTCGACACTTATGTCACTGACAAATAATAATTAGGTTCTGATGTAATGTATATTCTTTGTAATGGAGAATTAAGTAGTTGTTTTTAAGAGTCTTTTATATATAATTCAGATGCAAACAGTATGCACTCAGCTATAACTTGAGCACTAGAGCAAGTAAAGGGAGCATACTACGACTGCTTTACTATTCCGAATTTTTTTATCGTAAAAATGCTCCGGTAAGTACAACAAGCTCAAAAGCATAATAGCATGATGAAACTACTAGATATTATTAATGAACCAAACCTTTCAGTTCCAAACTGTCAATAGAAATTTGTTCTAAAGTACGCCTATTAGTACTACTATAAGAGCAAAGCAACATGCTTCTTATATTGGGAGATAGACAAAAGCAGAGGTTGCCTTAGTAAGCTTTCTCACCTGGATCAACAGAAAAAGCAACTGAAACTCGATCGATGAAAGTTGGAATGACAAGGTTTACTCTTAAAGTCTTCGGCAGGAGGAGGATACAAGAGATCGACCTTGAAGCAAGCAAGGTATGGTGGGTGTCATCATCTTCATCGATATTACCCACCAGATAGACTTGAGAAAAGACTTTCAGGCATCCTGAGAGTAAGGAGAAGCTGGATCTAAATGTATTAGAAAGAGCCTAAAAGCTTTTATATATAGGAAGAATATTTTACATGAAAATGCTTCTACATAAAAATAAATGTTAATAAGATTTCACCGGAATTTTATTTTGTTACAAGAAAAACATAATATAATATAGTTTGATGTTAATTTTTTACTACATAATAATATAGTCCACTTTAATTTTTTTGTACAAATTATTATAGGAGTTAAATTCTCCTACGGGAAGAAATATATTTTAACAAGAAAGTACCTTCATTAAGTATTAATTAATGTATCAAATACAATAACAAATTTCGCGGTACATTCTTTTTTTCTAAGATTAAAATGTGTTCTGAATGCTTTATTGGTGATTCTTCATATCTATAATTTATGTTATTGTCTTTAGGCTCATGAAGAATGTGAAACGACTTCATGTTGATATGGGTCAAACTTAGTTTATTTTATTGTGTAAAAAATGAACTCGCATAATCCCGTACATAAAGAATATTTTCTCTTTTTTTTCATTGTAAATTAAATCAGCTATTGTTTATTAGCCATCATTAAACCACATCCCCTAATATGTTTTGCATAATTTGAGATTTGGTTAACCAATTATTTTATTAGTTATTTAATTGTACGAAGTTCAATCTATGCATCAAGGGTTTTAATTTAAGACTTTTTGTCCACTTTACTCATCATTTCATACTCTTCTATTTCATCAGTTGTTTATTATATTTTTAATGATCAAGGTATTAATTGACCTATAAAATATAATAGATGTATTCCCCGTGCAACGCGCGGGTAAAAAACACTAGTTGAGAAGGAAAAGGAACATGATGTTGAAAATACTTTTAAGAACATCATGAAGGAAAAGAAATTTAATGTTGAAAATCCTTTGATGAACTTTAAGCAGTACAAGAAAAATGATGATAGAAATCTTTTGAAGAACTTTAAAATTGACAAGAAAATTGATGTGAATGACATGTAAGATAAGCTTACAAGAAGGAGGAGATCATCTGATACTCAAGATGCCATACGCAGGTTTAGACAAAGAGGATAATAAGTAGGTGTTGTTGAGAATTATTGCGTGATTGTGAAGAACAATATTGAGAAGGAGAAGGACGTTGATGTTGTTGAGAATTATTGTGTGATTGTGAAGAACATTAAAAAGCAAAATGAAGTTGTTTTTAAGAATCATGAAGAAATTGAAAAGAAAAAAGTTGATATTGTTGAGAATTGCATGTAAAAATTAAGAAGCAAAATGAAGCTGATGTTGAGAATCGCATGAAGAAACTAACATTAGGTTATGTTGTAAACCGTATGTGAACAGTTATTAGGTTCTGTACGGTTTTCACGACATTGATGAAGGGATTTCTAACTAACAAGTTCACGTCAGGTTTACATAGCCCCTCCATTTTCATCCCTCATCCAAACAACTTTAAACAGTGTTTTCCCCTTACTTTCCCTGCTGACTTTTCCTTTCTAGGCCTACTCCCTTGATCCAAATGAAGTGTTAATGAAAGTTAAAAGGGGAGTGATAGCTGAAAGGGTATCTAGTGGGCTTGATTTTTTGGATCCATCCAATATTGTCCCGGTCTCGTAACTCTTCTTTTTTAGTCAAACGGTCTTGTAACTCTTCTTTACGCTTTTTTGTTTTTTTTTGTGTTATAGAGTCATGTTATGTTGGGCTGTAGTGCATAAAAATGAGTAAAATTAAACCACAGTTCACCTAAAATTAAACTATTAATTTTTGAACCAGCACCTCAATCAGCTTAATGATCGGTTTGATTGTAACAACACTTTAACCTGGTGAGATAATCCCGTGAAATTTTCATCAAGTGAACGAAGCAGAGTGATAAAGTTATGAACGAAGGAAAAATTCTAAACTCAATCTCTGAATTAGTATCAAAGAGAACATCACTCTTTCCTTCATGCACAGTTTTCTTATGTATAAAAGCTTGTCTCCAACCGTTCAATCTAATCAAATTTAATTAGATTTGAAGTATTTCTACACCCGTTATTGTTGCGGATTTAAAAATGCTCTGAGGGTTTAATATTTCTTAATACGTCACTTTATATCCATACATACATAACATAATCAATGAGAGATTTTTTCAAAAAAAAGAAAGATGTAATGATTGATTAGAAATAAGAAAATATTAAAAAAAGAGTGGATAGAAAGATTGGGAAAATTAGTTGTAGAAATACAATAGTATTGATTCCTAATTGGCAAATGTGAAAAGTAGTTGTAGTAGTATACTCATATTTTCCGATGTACCAAAAAAAATTATATATACTCATAATATACGTTATCTAAATCAAAGAGGATAGGTAGGTTGTTAAGCATATGGTTTATCTTTCTGTTCAACACCATAATGAACACGTGTCATTTGGGGCAGCTATCCTTAATTCTGGTGCCACGATAAGAACTGAGCAACCATGATAGTGCATACTGCATAGAAAGATGGGTGTGATGGGCTCAGAATTGTTTAAGGTAAGGACTCCCATGTCGGCACACACGTGGCGCAGGAACAGTGCCTTCTCTCTCTGTGCTTGTCGCCATTTACCACACTAGGATTATACCCGTGCGATGCACGGGAAGACAATTTTACAATTTGGTAATATAAATTAAACAATTTACATAGTGTAACTGATATCTTTACCACTTTATAAATGCATATTAATCATTTTAATATGTATCGCACGCGCACACACACATATAGCCTTTTTACGCACACACATATAGCCTTTTTACGGTGTTATTATAATTATTTTACAATAATGTTACTATTTTTAGTTTATGCTGCAAAACTCAACCTACACCAATGAATTTAGAATTTTTATCAACAGTGAAAAATTAGAATTTAAGCAAATCTATGGAGGTGATTTTAGTATTCGGTGTTCAGGTATCACGAAGGAGTACCCAACAATGTCATTATTTTTTGCTTTTCCATTCCACCTTTTAAACATGGAAATTTCCATCGAGTTTCAATAATCTATGTGAAAATACATGTGAAAAAAGAGAGGAAGTTATACAATTGATTGTTTAGGTAATCCACCGATAACAACTTTCAAATCCTCAAACTTTCACGGCTTCATGATTGATGTAGATGGGAAGCAGTAATTTGACTTATATCAGAATTCCTTGATGATGTCAGAGGCAATATCCTAACTGGTGACCAATTTCTTGAGATTTTTTGATACTCATTAAATGACATCTATTCATTCCCTGTAACAATTTAGAACACCAAAAATTAAAACACAAGAAGAATATAAGGACTCCATTTTAATTGTAACCAATTTAAGAACACCATCATAACTGACTTGTAGGTGTGTTTTCATCTTCATAATAGTGAAACTGATTGTTGAATGAATAAGTTAGCTTCAAGAGCTGGATTCCATGGGCATATTTTTTTAGTTCAAAGTAACAGCTAGAAGAGAAAGGGTAAAAAATTACTCAACTAAACTTACATTTTCACCAGCAAGTTTAAAATTTTTCTTCCTCTCTTCACCATATTTGTCCTTTCCTATGCAATCCATGTAACTTATGGCACCAAGACTTGAAGCATCCACTGTAAGAAGCATCCACTATAAGAGGCAAATTTAAAATGGTAAGTTATTTCACAACCACATCAGATTTAGCTCACAACCAAAAAGGAATGGACATACCACAAAGAGGTCTGCTCAAAATGCTTTTAGTTCAATGAGAAGCAACCATTGGAATATGTGTGCATTTAAGTTTCTGGAAGATAAAATTGACTGCTAGTGCTAACATTGGCAAAGACAATGAGAGAAAGAAAAACCCAGTAGATGAAGGGTTTGCATGCAGTTGGAAACTCATCTCTAATGGTGATACATTCAAATCTTCATAGGAGTTAACATTTCAACATTAGATGCAAAAGATATTTAATTAAAGATTAGAAGGAGTTAAAAATCAAATCAATCACTGCAAAACTATAGCATCAATTGTAATTTCCTGAACAATTAAAATTAATCATAAACCTCTAGATTTTATATTATGTTGGTCCTAGTATCAAGTACTTTAGCACTAAATAGACCGGTGAAATTTAAATACAGGAACTGATTTGATGGACAAAACACAACCTTTAACATGGATCACATTACTAATTATTAATTACTAATTTTACTAAAAACAACCTTCAATCATATAACATGAAATGGTACAAATCAGATCCACTTTCATCAAGAAAAGTGAAGAAAGAAAACCAATGCCACACAAATCAGCTCATAAAAAAGCCAGGAAAAGATCATAAAACTAAAGGAAGCACTCTTGTTCTCATAATACTAAAGGAAGCACTCTTGTTCTGCAGATAGAAATAAAAACAAATGATAAAATAGTCAATTGTAACTGTCTAAAGTACGAATTCTCATTCTGTTCATTTGATGCTCTCATTCTAACAATGTTCTGTATATTCTCAACCAAAATCCAGAAAAAGAATGAATTTCACCACCTAATAATCAGGAATTAAGGTAATTTTGTAAGAATTAAAGCATTAACTCACCCATAAGACAAAGTCCACCTCTCTTGGAGACCTGGTTGCTTCAATTGGCTTCCGGCAAGTAATGAGCTCTAATAAAACCACTCCAAAAGCATAAACATTAGAGAATGATATCAAATGGAAGATGGAGATTTAACATAAATTTATATTAAACATCATAGAGAATCTGTAAATGTAGCTAAATAGCACACATTTCAAACACCAATAAAAATAACACATTCTACTCATATAGGATGAAATCAGAATATGAAAAAAATTGCAATTTCGTTATTGAAGATAAGCATCACCTAGACATCACAATAAAAAGTTTCCATATTCAAAGTACATTAAGATAGAATATTGAGAGACAACAACTTATATTCATCAGATCATCTCACATGAATTGCTTCTGAAGACATAGAAACAGAGCCCCATTTCAGGCCAACAAAATACAGTCCTAATTCCTAAACAATAAAAACAAAAGAGTCTGAAGCCCTTGCACTGGCAGTCCCCTTGGATTTCCCATTGGGAGGAAGGAGTCAACAGAACAGGGGTAAGGAAAACTAATAAAGGAACTGGATGAACACCCAAGGATGAGCAACCTCACAATCAAAGGGACAATTTTTAAGCACAGGATCAACAAACAATAGAGTCCAGCAAGATTTGGAAGTTATCGAATCAAACAACCTGGAAAGCACCTTGAGTAGCTGAGGAAAATGAAAATATCTTCCAAGGATCTGAAAATTGAAATGCAAGAAGGAAAATGAAACTAATGCTCATACATGGATTAGAATATTCATATTTATTCAACATTCAAGCACTAACTATACTCTTGTCCAATTAGAAGGAAAAACACCCCTTGAGAAATACTCTTTTCCATGGAGATCACATACTACATGCAAAATAAGCATTGAACTTCAATAAGCACTTAATCTCCCGTCAATAGAGCAGGTGATAGAACTACTGAAGGAACAACCACAAATCATTCGGTTTATTATACTATAGTTTCAGCTGTTATATTTTACAATGAGGTTGAAGAGTGGAATCAAGAAAAATTGCAACATCAATAAACCTTTGCAGAACTTGAGACCTAGAATACCCACTTTCTTTGTTTGCAGAGCCACCACCAGAACAGAGACATCACTCCTTCAAAGGAACACTCCTCCACACCGGCGCCATTGTCCCCACCAAATTAAAAACGGATTAACTGAACAGTGCGGCAGAAAGAGTGGGAACTGGTTGATCAATGAACATATGAACATGACAATGGTTCATAAATTCGGGCATGCATCAAGTTCTGCAAACACCACCCATGACTCAGATCCAAAATTCGAATAAGTAAATCAAATTAGAGAAAAATATGGTTCGGAAGCAGGACAAAAGACTGGAACACGGTTCAATTTATAGAAACACTCTCAGCATTCATTCGAGTTCCAATTCAAATTCAAAATCAAAAAGAGAAATTTGACACATCAAATCAGAACAGCTGTAAAGAAAATAGGGGATGCATTAGGGTATAGGAAAAATACCTGTAAAGTGATGTCCATAGGGACGAGCAGAGTAGAGGAAAACGCATAGCTCAGGGAAGGGTAGCTGCAGAACGCCGTTGAAAACGAAAAAGCAGTAGAGGGAGATTGCAGAGTCTACACGGTAGAAGCAGAAAAGGGTCGAGCGTGCGGATAAGGGGAAAGGGAAAGATTGATTTCTGCTAACCTAACCTATGGAAACAAAACCTAACATTCAACCAAAGAAGCCCAAATAAGAAATAGGCCCAACTATCTAACAACAGCAAAAAAAAAATGGTGCACTATGAACAGTGAAATTGCACCTTGCATTTTAATTTAGTAGATTCCACTCGTTTACGGGTCAGAATCAGAATCCACAAACCATTATGCATGCTTTCCATTTTCCACCACCAGTGCAAAGTCTAATTCTGCCACGTGCTTATACAGTTGTTTTACTATTCCAATTTCCAACAAATAAATGTTCTAATTCATTTTTTATGATATTCCATTTAATTTTATGTTTAAGATTGTTCTTCGTTCCACTTGGCCTTCTTTACTTTCTTAGCCTATCAAAGAAACAGAGGATTCTCTACAAGAAAGAGCTCAAAGCACCTCTGATTTTGGTGCAGTGGGATGTAGGCTCAGTACATTGGGCTGTAAGGACTATCTATGAAAAGTACATGCAAATCACACTACATGATGCTTAAGTTAAATTTTAGATTAAAGAGGAAAACTTAAAATCTTAGAAGAATATTCAACGAATAAAAATGAGTAAAATTTTTGTAATTAAACAATCAAACTTCTATTAATAGCGTGTGATATGAGGTGCAGTTGAAACACTTAACCTTAGTGAAGTCGATCATGAATGACTTCAGAGTCATGGTCATGTCTGGACAGCCTTGGCGTCGTTGGCTCTAATTTGCGAGAACCCTAACCCCAGACTAACCAGGAAGGGGTAGGAGAAGGGGGAACAGCGAACGTGTCGGGGATGAGCTTGGTGGGTGGTAACTTGAGCTGGAACAACGATGATGTTTGATCCCTAAGCCGGAAAGAACCCAAGGGGTGGGGACCTACAAAAACTCTCTGATGCTAAAGTCAGAAGGGTTCTTGCAGTTGATCCTCTAAAACTCTAAGTAATGGTGATATATATATTAAAAGCTTACCTTGGCCCTGGTAGGGAGGGCTCCCTTTTATACCTATCTGAGGGATAGGGTATTCTCAGGCAGGGTCATGAGTACCTAGGTCCTAGGGAGCTCCCCGCCATTGGATCCCACTAGCGTCACTGCTAAGGGTCAGGGATCCCTAGTAACTTGTAGCTACACCTCGAGCCTTTGTCCTAGCTTTCTGCAGCAGGGGTCTTAGGGTCTGTGATGAGATGGTTGAGGTGATTCACATCTCATCCTCGGTAGGTCGCAGTCTTCTAAAGGATGTCGGGTCTGTCTCGTCCGGAGGGTGGGTCATCCATTGTAGTCGCTCGGGAGGGGTGTGCATTCATCCTTTCTCGTTCCCATAACAGTAGTCCCCTAGCTCTTGTCCACTAAAGTAGTGGAGCTTGAACTGAGGGTGTGATTGTCCTTTTCGGTTTCCAGAACAATAGTCTCCTAGTTCTGGGTGGAGCTTGAACTAAGGGTGTTGTCGTCCTTTCCGATTCCCAGAACAGTAATCCCCTAATTTTGGTCCACTAAGGCAATGAAGTTTAAAATAAATAAATAAAAACTCGTTATTTTAGGGAAAATATCTTAGATTTTATGGGTAATGATATATACACACCTCTGTTTTTATACACTTCATTTCTACCTCTTTTTATTTTTATCTCTCATCTTATCATCTATCACATTTTATACTTTCTCACTCTTACTTTTTCTTTTCTTCCTATCTCTCTCTTCCTCCACCTCATTCCACTTCATTTTGAGGTGTGAATAAATAATTATTGATATTCAGTGCATGTGAATTTAACGCGTCTTTCATATTTCACCCCTTGACTCATACCACGTTTTCTTCTTTATGCAAGACCATTGACTCGCTTAACCTGCGCCGTCGGATTTCCACAGTTGACATTTGACAACGTAAAATATTTTACCGGAAGCATTCATTTCCGGTCTAGTCTTCTTCTTGAACCCTCACCGTGTAGGCCCTTTTGTTTCTGACATTTGCAGATACACTGTAAGAACGTCGCATGTTAACATTGCCCCTCCTCCCTCGCTTTCTGTGTCTCGTTGAACAAGAAGCAAGTACCTAACATTAATTACGGTTGTTTGTTTTTGTTTTAATTGTGATTCACGTTTCTGTCGTGCCATTTAAATACACACCGCGTCATGACTAAAAATATCATGTGTATTTGTCATGACATTGTAGTATTTGCTATGATTAGTCCATACAATGTCATGTGTATTTGTCTAAACCAACTTAAACTTCTCTTTTTGTGTTAAACTTAAACTTTGTTTACGTATAGAAAGAAGTAGGACAAAGAGGTTTTAAAAAGAAAGAGAAATAGATCTTTAATTAGGTTTTGTGAATAGAGAAAATAAAAGTAGTGATTACTGATAAAGGTAGTAGATGATTTTCAATTGTGCGTTAGCTGGAAGTAATATCTTATTTATTTATTTTGCCTGAAATGATAAAATTCTCGATCTCATTTGACAAGAAACAAGCCTTTCTTATATAAAAAAATTGTTCTATATGAAGGCAAAATCGGTATATCTAAAAAGTAAAAAAAAAAAAGGCACTTCTCATGCATTATTAGTGGAAGAGTTTTCTTCGGATAGGTACGTACCACTTATTTTTTTATTTTATCTTCTTATTTTTCATAATGATTGGTGGTTGATTCAAATGGTATATATTTAATTTCTCCTTAAGTAATGTTTTCGAGTGTTGTGAATAAAAAAATCTCGCTAAAAAAATTAACTCCATCATCATATGAATATTCCCAACTCAAATAAAATTGTCTCAGTAAATAATACTTGAAAATACAATTGAAATTTATATTTCCTTCAAAATGTCTTACCTACACTTTAGAAACAAAGTAAACAAAAGACAAGCCATGACTTTTTTTCGCATGTAGAATTCTACTTTGAATCATTATTTTTTAGCCAAATGATTTGTAGAGTTCTGTTAGCACCCAAAAAATTGTGACGGTTAGTAAGGTAGTTGAAGTGTTTCACTAGCCAGCGTCAGTGCTGACCAAATACTAAATGTAGTCTCAAAAAAGAATTCAAAGTAAGTTCTTTTACCCTAATAAATATTTAGAGAGAAAAAAAATCAGGGGCCTTTTTTACTTAGTAAAATAAAAAATTGGGGGCCTAAAGCTTGTTTGGGTAGCTTTACCCTTAGGCCGGCCCTGACTAGCGTGATAAGTATAACAGACGGGGCAATTAGCCGAGACAACGTGAGCAGCCAATCTTTCACGATGAACCAAATGAGATTTGGGCAATGGAACAATGGTTTCAGCACATTATGCAGATATTTTGGAAGGTTCTAAAAGGCTCACGCGTGCTAAAAGGCCCAGCGGTTCTTCCCTTTAATGTAGGAAAAAGTTATTTTTTTATAGGCAAATGTTAGTTGTTAATTGTTAATAAATTAGTTCCTTCACCAGATTTGAACTCCGGTCCTTCACCTTCAATACCATTCACTTCCCTTAGCTCACTAAGTGAGCTACCCATCCCACCGCAAACAGTTATCTTTTAAAGAACCAACTAGAGTAAAGAAATTCAACTCAAACCAAACTTTCAGGCTGACTAGAAGAAGCAATTGCCAATACCCCACGACCGTAGATGCTTGTAAACAATCAGAAAACATGGGTAGTACCAAGTGGTCATTAATTATTGTAGGTTAACAAAATTTCATCTATAAATAAAGGAGGAATGGTTATTTGTAAAGAAACCCAATCATAATCAAACTACAAATTTTTCGCATTTATCTTTTCCTTTTTCTTTCATGCCTTTACTTTTCAATTTTAAGTTTTATTTACACTTTTTTAGTTGTTTTTCGTTCTAGCGCTTTATCTATACAACTTTCTACCGTTTATTTTTAGGTTCTTAAGCTTTTATCTATCCATTTTCACATAGCATTAGTTCAGTAGCCAGTGTCACCGATACAAACTTCTCAATAGCGATCGCTAAGAGCTTTTTAGAGTGATTTAGGAACCTTCATTGAGGAATATAGTTTCTTCTCAAGTAGCTGCTTGATTAGAGAATCGTTACATTATTTCTCTCAGCTCAGGCAACCCAAATAGCTACCTAGTCTATAATCTATTTGTAAACCAGCAAGTATCATATAAGGCAAACATCCAGAGTTAAAAGGAAAAGAGAAAAGGAAGAATAAGTGAAAGAAATATATGATAAATTTGATAATAAGAGAGAGACAAAGACTGACTACACTACTAGTAGAGTTGTCCGGTATGAACCGGACCGAACCGTACCTAGTAAAACTGAGTCATTTTTTGTCATTTTGGATCGATCGGGCTGGTTCACAGGTCAAGCGGGTGACAAAATTATATGTTTGGTTCGGTCGGTCTCGGTTTGGGCTTGAACCCGACCGAAGTAACTTTAATAAAAAAATCGAGCCCAATCAACCTAGACTCACTCTCAACCCTAGATTTAAAACCTCTCGCTTCATCAAACCCTAGCAGTAGCACACCCAACAGCTGTTAGTCGTCACACACATTATCTTTCCTTCTCTTCTTCCCCACCGCAAGCCATTACCATTTCTTCCCCGCCTCGAGCCACCACCACTTCTTCCCTATTGCGAGCCACCACGACCTCTTCCCCACTGCGAGCCACCATCATCTCTTCCCCACCCCGAGCCACCATCATAGCGAGCCACCACCACCATTTCCCTGCCGCGATTCACCACGACCTCTTCCCCACCGCGAGCCACCACCACGCCCAGCCACCATCCACCATTGCATCTCTTCCTCTCTTATCATCGTCTTCTATCACACCACCACCCCGTTCTTCTTCTCTGAGAAAATCCACTCAGATTAGAAGAGAATTCACTTCATCAGATGTCCACCATCATGGAATTTGAAGAACCTTCGGTGCATGTGCTGGAAATCGCATCCTCGATCGCATCTCGCCTTCAATCCGCTTAAATCCTCCTCTGTGCCTCCATCCACCATGGAATATGTAAAAAAAAATTGTATTTTTCTGTTGAGGTTTCACATATGTGATTGTATTTTGTAATTGACGTGTTATCATGTACTTAGATCTACAATTTATTGAAATTTTATTAGCTATGAAGAATCTTTGTGCCTCCTTCTCTCTTGTCTTTATCTTTTTTTTTTCTTGATCTACAAACCGATGAACCCACCCGAGGTAACCGACTAATGTTCAACCTGAACCGTTAGTAACCCGCTGCCGGCGGCCTGAGGATTTGGTGTTTTTTTACCACACCAAAACCGACGATTCGGCCCAGACCCGCCCGTTGGACAGTCCTAACTACTAGAATGTTTATTTTAATTATTATTACTGATTATTATTTTTTTTACTCATTTGATTGGCTACCATATGGCATCACATTTGATTTTGGAATTGGACGACATTGTATTGCATGAAACTCGTGGTGTTGGATGTGCTCTTTTTTATTTTTATATGCGGAGAAGAGTTGGATAGGAATTGATAACATCGCTGATAATAAATGGATAAGCCCTGCCACTTGGCTTTCACTTGTACCCCTAGAGCAAGCTTAGCAGGCCTCGAATATGTCTTTTATACGGCATGTCTAATGCTAGTTTTTATTTCTTAATTCTTAGCACTATTCATGTGGGCTCGTATTGTCACATGTGTTTAAGCAACTCTCAAGCAATTTTGCTCCAACCATAAGTTCTTAGTTTTTAGTTCTTACCACTATTCATTTAGTCCCACCAACCACATTATTTATACTTTTTATTTTCATAAAGTAATAAAACAAAATTCATAAAGTAATAAAGTAATTTGGATGAGAGATAAGTAATTAATATTTTAAAATAAGAACTCAAAAAGCAAAACTCATTATATAAGAACTGAGTTCTTATTTTTAAGAACTAAGGAGTCCATGTCAGCACATCCAATGGTAAAGTTTTTAATTCTTAGTTCTTAACTCCAAAATAAGAACTAAAAACCTTGCATTGAAGATGCTCTTAGTATTCACGGTGAAAGTAACTTCAAAATGTAAGTATGTACGTAACTCATAATTAACCCATTGAGGGTTTGCTTCAACCAATTACAATTTCTTTTTTCTTGTTGGTTCCACAAAATTACGTATATTTTATTTTCATTTAGTTATGATTCAAATTTAAATACAAGTATTTCATTCATTTATCCTCTCTTTGGTATGCTAAATCTGAATTACATCATATTTTTATAAATATTTCATCGCCTCTTTAATGAGAAAAAGTTTGATGCACCGACGACGTTGTAAATTTTTTTTACACCGTCAACCAATCAGATTTTAAGGATATGTCACGTCAATTAATGAAATTAAATGAAAAGAGAGATTTTCTCACATCCTTAAAATCTGATTGGTTGATGGTGTAAAAAAACTTTACACCGTCGGTGCATCAAAATTAAACTCCCTCTTTAATATATAATATTTTTATAAATACTAATAAAAATGTATTGACTAGTATAGGTACACACTAATTAACAACTAACATTTACTGATTTACCTATAAAAACATACAATTTTTTTGTTTATCTTGTACGTTGCGAGCTAAAAGTTGCACCAGTGACGCCATTTCCAACATTGTCACATTGAAATATCGTAGAGTAGTTATTCAAGAATTTCGACATTGGATCCATATCACCTTTGCATTAGGCTGAAATTTTAATATATACTTTGTTCAAAACATGTGAAAATTCATTATAAAAGGTCGGATCAATGAAAAATTCTCCGAGGTGAAAGCTACAATAACATTGGGAGGTAGAATTCGGCAGCGTTAGAACGTTGAGAAATGTCAATAGTTCAACCCTTGAAACTTGAAAGTAATATTTTCTCTAAGGCTCAAACCAATATTTTAGTACTAAAGCTGACAAAACCAATATTTTAGGTCTCTTTGAAAGGTTGGAGAGCACTTAGAGGTAGAGGTGTATCTAGGCGAATTGGGTCCGATAGGGGTTACACCCCTGAGAAATTAATTATTTTTTTCAATTATATGTTGCTCCATATAAAAAAAAATTATTGTTAATTCCTCCCGATTTTGTAGTTGTTATTACAATTGTTCACTTGACGACCCCCTATTTTATGAGAAATTATCGTCATAGGAAACTAGATGGAAATATGGAACATTAGTATAAAATACATATTTTTTATTTTGCATTTAATTTGCAATTATCTGAATTAAATAGAAGATTTGATGTTGTCATCATGTCATGTTGCGGTAGTATAGTTTCTTATACTTAGTTTAACTTTAGATTCTAAGAAATTTTTTAAATCATTTGATAATGAGAAAATGTGTAAGCTTGTTGATAAATTTTATGCAGATTAATTTTATGAGCTGTAAAAAAGGAATTTACTCTCTCAGCTAAAATATTATCATTCAGATGATTTCCAAGAGTTCAATATATGAAAAAATGTGTAGTTTATATGAGGGTTAATTGAAAATGGAAAAACAACAATATTTTTACTTGTCGATAGATTTATACGTACTTTCTATTTCAACAACATCTACAAAGCGAGTTTTTTCTGTAATGAAAATTGTTAAGACTTGCTTCGCAAAAAGATCGAAGATGACCTCCACATAAATTAATTAGTTGTATGTAATGAGAGAGATATCCCTGTTAATTCAATAATAGATAAATTTAGTACTATAAAAGAATGAATATTATATTTAAATAATTTTTTGTTATTTAAAACATATACAATATTCATTGATAATTTATATATTTATTTAGTGTATTTTCTACTAAATAACCTCCTACAAAATCCAATAAACCCGAAATGGATTATAGTTGTGGGAAGTGGGAACTTAGAAAAGATAAGTGAGATGGATGAGATATGAATGAGGGTTTTTTAAATCAAAATACTGTCCCTTTTTTAAGGTAAAGATGGAATTCATTAAGCTGGAAAATCAGTTTGAAAATCAAAAAACTATCTCAATTCATGAAATCTTTTTTTTTTTGACGGTCCATTGATGAAAACTTGTTGATTGAAAAAATAGTAAAAGTTACGGAATGGAGATAGTAATAAAATATTTGAGCAATGATACGTCCTCCTACAAATATTCCAATAATATTCCCACATATTTGAGCAATTATAAATCTTTGTAAGATACCAAATGGATTTAATTCTTCATATAGTTTTAGCATTTTTTTGAAAGGATAGTTTTCGCATTGTTCTGATGTGAGATATATAATTATAAATTTCTTAAAAAACGAACATTATCCAATAATTTATACCCTTTAGTTTTCATATATAGGGTTAGAACTATAGCGAGAAATTAGTTTCCGTCCTTAAACAAAATTTTTGTTGTTTTCCATTCTTTTAACTTATAAAACCGTTTGAGTTTCATCTTTTTACCGGTTTCTCTGCTTACTTGGCACGCAGAACTCAAATCTAATCCTTCTCCCTCCTTGTTTTCACCTCAGCTACGCTCTGCCCTGCAAGGTTGCTCTCCTAAACAAAATTCTTCGACTTCCCAAAAATCCCCCTAAAGCACGTTGTGAGCGGCGCGGTGGAGATAACCCATCAGAAACTCCTGAAAAAATAAAATAATAAATTCTAAATAAGTATCATATGAAAATTATTAACGTTTTTTCTTAATGAAAAAATAAACTTATTTACGTTAACTCTTTTTTAAATAGATAGATATCAAAAACCTCTTTGTCAAAAAAATAATAATTAGTTATTAAGTGTTTTTTTTTTGTTGCTACAATTGACAGAGTAATTATGTGTCTTAATTTTTGCATACATTTCATTTCAGGTGAGCTAATCGGTGTCGTTTATGGTGTTACCCTTTAAAATGGGGTCATCGGTGTCCCCCAATTTCGACCTACAATAATCTGTTTCTGTCACTAGCACTATTGTGCTTAAATCAAATTATGTAAGACTTTCAGGATTAGATCTGAATTAGGGAAAAAATATTTGGAAACAGGTTGGGGATTTTATGTCGCTAGTACAGAGAGGAGGGGTGGGGGGACGAGAGGGAGAGAGGGAATTCCGGCAGGGAAGACGGTGCAAGCGAAGGTCGGAGCTTATGCGACTCCGGTGTGGTGTGGCAGAGGGAATGGGTTCTGCGTTCGCAAAGCTCGATGGTAGAGGTGTAGGCAACGACGACTCCGGTGCGGAGTGTCAGAGGGATTGGGATCTGCGTTCGCAAAGTTGGATGGTGGAGGTGGAGGCATCGACGACTTCAGAATAGCGCAGGTTCGACGGTCATGACGCGAAGGTGATAGCGTGGTTCTTCACCCTTTGGCCTCGTCGCGAGTTGTACGAGCAGTGAAGGATTCGAGGTATGTCTGGCCTCCGCCGCCATCATCTCCGTCCCCAGATCTTTTATGTTTGTTTGGCCTCCGTCATCTCCCACCCAAATCTGTTCTTCTTCACCCTCTACAGTCATTGTTCATGGCTAGCTCTCGTTGGAATCGAAATCAGTGTCATTGGACAGAGGTGGTGGCACGATTGAAGATAATGGTCACGACTCATGGGAGAGGATGACGATGAAGGGCTTGGGTAGCGGTGGAGGAGACGTAGGAGGTGCTGAGGGGCAAAGGGAACTTGAAGGACTGGAATTGTGAAGGAGAAAGAGTTAGAGAACTTTATTGTAGTTTTCATAAAATTGCTCCAAGACTTAACCAACTGGTTACCGGTAGAGCATCTGAACCACTCATTTAAAAAACTAATATATCAAATGATGTAAAATCGTATATACCTATAACCCCCTTTTATCAAAGTTTTGGCACAGGAGGGCATGGGTGCAACTTTTTAGGGTGACACCATAGATTTCACATAGCTAATCATATTTAAAAAGGTTACATTCATAAAAAATCTAAGAAATAAGTTTGGGACAAAAAAGTTACAAAAAAGTTTGGGACAAAAAAACGGATTGAAAATAGAAAACCTTGGTTGACGGTGCTGTGACGCCGCCACCATAAAATTTGCTTTTTGTAATTGCACGATCTCACTTCCAAATAACAACACGTCAACTTCTTCAACACCACCTACCCATTTCTATGTGTCTCCTCAACCATTTCACCTTCCACCTAAATCCACAATTATCATTTAAAAAATGAAAAAGTACATTTGTTATTAGCCTTTTTAAAATTCCAAATATTTTAATCACATTATAGGAGTAAACCAGTAATTAAACAACGCCATCAAAAATACCACTTTAACAATAAGGTGTTGTTGGGACCAGGTGGGCCAGCACCCTGCCTGCTAGGTAGCGTTTGAAACGGGGCACTGTCTGCTACGCTATAAGGAAATAACGTTGCGCCCTCATTAACACCAATTGGTTTTGGTGTAGTGGTAAGCGCGTGATCCTTCAATTGGTATCAGAGCTAGGTCCTGTGTTCGAATCCCACGGAAGGCATGCTGTGCAGCTAGTTTGGCTGGCAGGTGCTGGGGGATTGTTGGGTCCAGGTGGGCCAGCACCTTACCTGCTAGGTAGCGTTCGAAATGGGGCGCTGTCTGCTACGCTATAAGGAAATAACGTTGCGCTCTCAGTAACACCAATTGGTTTTGGCGTAGTGATAAGCGCGTGATCTTTCAGGTGTTGGTCTAAGCAAGTTAAACCCATAAAATGAAAGCACAATTTTAAATTTCACAATTTTTGTCAAGAAGACATGCAATTATTTCACAAATAGGACCACATCCGTAAAAGAATTTTTTTTTCTAATGTGTACTATTTCTCAATAATATGCTAATTGATAATTTACCGTTTTTATTAATTAATAAATTTAAATAATAAATAACATTTGAGAAATAATTATAACTTATTTCCCCATAAGATACTTATCATATGTCATAATTTTCATTCCATAACTAATTTTAAGAAATATTAATATATAAATAGAAATTATATGAATACAATATATTATTTATCATTATGATTATATATTATACTTCTATTTTGATTTTTGAATAATATTTCTTTTGGTTACAAGAGGAAAATATTTTTGAATAATATATTTTTTTGGTGCAGTTTGAATAATATATTTACATGTAAAAAATCATTTTAATTAGTAAAATATTTAAGCATATAATATATGAACCACAAATTGAAATTGGATTTTTTCACTCATTCAAATCAAAAATACCAAAAAAAATAAGAAAAGGAGTGGTATTTTTTTTTTTTTTGAAATGATCAGAAAAGGAATGGTGAATCAAAATTTGTTGGAAATATCATATCATCCTATAAATCACCATACAGTTAATAGTCTATCAATTAAGGAAGTTGGAGGATGTGTAGGGGAGGATTAAATAAAATGATTTAATCAAGAGAAGTTATTGTCCTACAAATCATCCAACTTACAAAATCTGTGTTCAAATCTACCTAATTATTTCTCTATTTAATACCTTTCCCATCAAGTAAACATATGCATAAATGAAGGATTTCCCTAATTGACGTTGCGTGCTACTCAAATTAATTATATTCGATTTATAAAATTAAACTTTATCTTATGAAATCTCTATCTATCATATATCAAAATCCTTACACAATCACATTTAAATCTCCTTTTTGACGGGATTTACATATTTTCTTTTACTTTCACAAGATAATATCAAATATCCAAAATATTAGAGAAGGATTATAATCCAAAATAACAAACTCATGTGGATCCCCTAGGCCCCACACGTAACTCGCTTACTCAGAACCGCTTCCTCGACCCTATCTATATCGTACCACATTCACTACCTACTTTTTCTTGCCTATCAAAAAAAAAAAACCTACTTTTTCTTTATTATTTATAATTTCATGCGACACTCTTTTAATTTTTCCTTCAAATTGTTGAATATCAAATCAAATTAAAACCTAAAAAAATTAGGTTATCCCAACCGCCGACAATAAAATTAATCCTATAAAAAATCTGAGATCACATCAAATGGATAAGTATCTTTTAGCAAATCATTTTTCATACACATTACTCAGGTTTAAATTCTCAACCAAATGTTTAAAGAATCAAAATATCTATCAATTGTGATATATTACTTAGGTTTTTATGCACAAAGTTTCTTAATCGAGGACCAAAAAACTAATTTCATCATACTTCAATATCATATTAAGTGAGTAGCATCTTCAACAAATCATTTTTCATACGCATTATTCATGTATCGAACTCAGTCTAACCATCTATTAGTTGTACTATAACTTTTTGGTAAAATAATTAGGTTTTAGGGAGAGAAAAAGAGTGCAAAGAGAACACACACACCATCATGGCATCATCACTCTCTTCTATTTTTCTTCCTTTTATTTGCTGATTTTTAACAAAGTCAAACACAGCCAAAAGAGACCACTATTTGCAACACCTTCAATTCCCCTTCTCTTCTCTCTCCTTCTTTCAAGTTTTCAAGGAGAGTGGTTTTGGGAACATCAAGAACCAAGTTTTCATAGGCACCTGGTATTACTACTATTTGCCTGAAAAGTGCAACATTGCTTAGACATTCAAGAAACTACTACAACAAACTGAATAGGTAGATAGGTTATTGAGATAGCAAAGATTGTTGAGACTTTTCTTCTGGTTCAATTTTGGGGTGTCCTATTTTCCCTTAAATTTCGCTTCTTTCTATCTGGTTCCCTTTTTTTTACAATTTTTTTGTGTTAGAGAAAGAAAAAAATTGGAGGGAGAAAGGGTTCTTTCTTTCTTCCTTCCCCTGAGGTTTTGGTTCTTCAACGCTAGAATCATCTGAAACAACAACAGAAACAAACGTTGTTTGTTGTTGTTGTTGTAATATGCATACGTGCGTTTCAGTTTTGGTTTCTTTCTTGTTTCTGGTTTCGGTTATTACCAAAACCTCTCTCTGAATTTCATTCATTCATTCCCTTTTGCCGAACATTGATCCAATCAAATCTTGACAAAACAGAGACACCCCATGAAATATAATTAAAAAAAGATAATATATTTGCAAAGTTTCACCATTGATTGGTTGTTTCTTGATTGATCATCGCTCACCCTTTTCACCGTTCATCATTGCTGTGTTCTTCAGGGATAAAGTGATTCTTTGGTTGACATTGGTTGTTCAAGGACAGTGCCCATGAGACAAAATCCAATTTGGAATCGTGGGTGATTGATAGAATTCATTTTTGCATCTGTTTGTGGATCCAGCTCTTGCTAGATTGATCTGGGTTTGTGGTTTTTTGGGTTACAATCATGAAGTCTGGGTCACTGGATCAGTGGAGGAGTTACTTTCGGTCTGCGAATTCGGACATATTTGATATAATTGATCATGCGATCATTGTGGCTGCTTCTGATTGCCCCAAGGAGTTCAGATTGAGAAGGGATTGGATTGCAGAGAGGCTCTTCTCTTGCAAGTTGACTCGTTGTTTGGGGTGTGATCGGGTGGAGTTAGCTGTTGCTGGTGATGGTGGTGAAGATGATGATGATCATGATGATGGAGGTTGTAAGATTGAAGCTGGGGCAAGCAAAGAGAGCAAGGCTAATGATGCTAGTGGAGATGATCATGGAGAGATGAACATGAACCCGGATAGCATTTATAGCTTTGGTGAAGCTGAGGCTTTGACTGATGAGATTGAAGAAGAGTCTCAGTATCTTGAAGAGGTTTTGAGGATCAAAGAACTTCTGCTTAGCTCTGAAGAAGCGGTATATTATCTCAATCTTTTCTTTTCTATTTCTTTCTTCTTTGAATACTACAACAATCCTTGCTTATTGGAATAGCAATTTAATTGGATGTTTGATGAGATTTTGGGAAGGATAGGTTTGTGACTTTATGTGGTGCTTTTCAATGGGTGGCATTTGAGTTTTTCTTTGAAGGATGAGTTCTTCTGTGTCCTATGGTTCCTAATTCATGCTTTGTTTCATGTTCTAACAGAGTGACTCTGTGATATTTGATTCACTGAGGAGACTTCAGCTGATGGAACTCACTGTGGATCGTTTAAAGGTTTGAATTGAATCATTCCTTGTAACTGATTCCATGTACCTTCCATGCTTTTGGGCAATTTGTTTGCCTTTTGCAGTGCCCTCTTTAGCTAGTCCTCTAACTTTCAGAATTGAACTTTGCCAGGCAACTGAGATTGGAAAGGCTGTCAATCCTCTCAGGAAACATGGATCACAGGATATTCGTCAACTTGCTCGGACTCTTATCATGTATGAATCAGTTTGCCCTTGATAGTTTTTTCATCTATATATCTTTGCTTTGTCTCATAGAAGATAAATGAGCCTGTTTATCTTCTGTATACATGGTCCAAAGAAAAGGCTTGTTACCAGCTGTTTTAGTTCTAATTAGTGGTTGGTATTCTTGTATTGTGTGTGCAAATAAAGGTCCGCACAATTCACTGAACATCTATGATTGACTTTCATCATGTCATATAATTTACCAAGATTAACTATCCTCAACTAATTAGACTGTTTTTTTGCTCCATGATCATGGTTTTCAGTTATTAGATTTAGTTAGTCCAGACCTCTTTCGTAGTTAATCATGTGTCCTTGATGCTCAAATGTAATGCTTATTTAACTTAGTTTAGGACCTTTAAATAGGTGAATGTCTTACGGGCAATTTTGGTTCAGTATAAACCATGCTTTTCAGAGCATATCTCCTCTGCTTGAATGTCAGCTATTATTGTTTTCGTTCGTATTAATGTACCAGTTGAAATGCTGAATCTGTTTAATTTGGTTCTAACCTTGTATGCTAAACTTTTCTTTTTCAACTTTGTAGTGGTTGGAAAGAAATGGTAGATGAGTGGGTCAATGCTACAACAACAACAGTTATTGCAGGTAGAAAAGTTTTCTCTGGCTTCTTGTGGTACCAATCATGATAAGTTTGCTGCTGTTTTTATCTGTTTTTAAAATTAATTGACTTTGCTGAACGTTTGTAGCTTCAGAAGGTACACCAGATTCAGTGAATCCATCTGTTGTTGATGACGATGAAGAAGAAGGACTTCCATCACCTCCTTTGGATGAAGGGGCCTTCTTTGTTACTCAAGCTGGTTCAATGGAACTCTCACAGGTATTTGCTTGTCCTTTCACACTTTATCAAACTTACTTTTTGTGCATGTTTTGATATTTAGAAACTGACTTCTTGTCGTTTGTTGGGTGTCATATTATCTTGATGCTGTAAAGTTCTTTGATGGCATGGATGATGATGGAAGTGAGTTGACTTAACAATTTCTTATACTTTGTCTTCCTAGCTTTCGCTGTCCGGTTCTGTATTTGAATTCCCCGCATCTTAGATTGACGGTTGTGAATGGGGAATGTTTTTTCAGATCCTCGACAAAGTGGGCAATTCAACAAGAACCGTGAAAATGGCCGAAAGCCGGCTATGGACAATCAAGTTGTAGAAAAGAGGAAAGTTCAAGCTTCCAATGAAACAGCCTTCACATTCACTGCAAAGGACACGAAGAGTCAGCAAGCGAAGAAAAATGAGGCTTCTGTGAGGTTAAATAAACCAGTAACCGCTGATTCGGGCCCTGGCAGACCACCAAAATCAAATATGCAGAGAAAAGCCAGCGATGAGCCAAAGATGGCAGTGCAGCAAAAAATAGAGAACAATACAATCACAAGGAGGCCTCCCATTGTTCAGCAAAATGTATGGAAAACCCTCTTTGTGCATCAAATTTTTAGGCTTATGAGGTCTCTCTAACATCTAATTTCTTCTCTTTCAGAAATCTAAATGTTCAGATGATGCTGCGAAGCTAGAAGCCACTAAGAGGAAACTTCAAGAGCGCTATCAACAAGCTGAAAATGGTTAGTCATTCCTTTTTCAAAATCTATGTCTTTACCCCATGTTCTTATTTCTGCATTCCTAATGAATCTTCAAAGTTAATTCTCTTTCTCTAAGATGTTGGATTTTACTTGTGGACTTTTGGAACTTAGAGCTTTGGACACTAAATTTGTAAAACACATTGTTTTTGTTGAACTCATAGCTAATTGATGAAAGTGCCATACCATTCTTATTTGCAGCTAAGAGGCAGAGAACTATACAAGTTATGGAATTGAATGATCTTCCCAAGCAAGCGATTGCACACCGGAATCCTCATTTCAAATCTGGAAATCATAGGCAATGGGGACGAAAATAGAGTTGTTCATTCGGGAAGACACGAAGACTTTGCAACCTTTCTAAGCTTCTCCTCTTCACAATGTTGTAGGAAGAAGGGTGATAACTGCTATTGGATTGAAAATTTATGACCCCCTTACCCTAGGAAAATAACAAATCCATTCAACATTGTTTCTTGGATTGAAGAGCTATTTTGATTGACAGGGAAGTAAATTGAAAACTGTTTATTTCCTAAAATAAGATATCGAGTACATAGGAATTTTTGTTAATCCAAGATTGGATTTGGAGAGGATCTTGACATGTAACTCAACCTCGGACTTGGAATGATTGTTGATAGAGATCTCCATTGTTTCAGACTTTCAGTACATGTTCTTTTTGTTACATATACTGATACATACTTGGGCCTCATATAACTTAGTATGTGCATGTGTCACTATCTTGATGGCCTGTTGTATAATCCTTGATTATGTAATCACGTTTATATCAATAAGAATTATCCACAAAAGCATGGAATTGTTCCACTATCAAGTTTTATGTTATACCATATAGTTACTTGTAATATTTATGTTACTAATATAATCATCTTGTGGTTTAATAAAGATTATTTCACTGCAGTATTTGTTGACTTTGGAATTTATGGAACAAATTCAGTGTGTTTGGATATTAGTTAAATGTAATATGAATGAATTTTCAATTCAATTTGTAGAAAGAATTTCATTCATCTTTTTATGTTGATGTGTGTGAGAGTATATGTAAAAAGATAATAAAATATTTGGTTCTTCTACTTTATAGTAAGAATAAATATAATATTGCTTGGCATCTAATGTAATATGAATGAATTTTCAATTCAATTTGTAGAAAGAATTTCATTCATCTTTTTATGTTGATGTGTGTGAGAGTATATGTAAAAAGATAATAAAATATATGGTTCTTCTACTTTATAGTAAGAATAAATATAATATTGCTTGGCTTATGTTCAGTGATGATTTTTTACTCTGAAATTTATTAATTTAGTACAATTAGTTTATGACTTCTAAGTTCTAACTTCTAAGCATATTTTCATTCGTCCTAACTAATTAAAGTTAGTCCAAGTCAAATAAAATCAAATATTCTTCTGCTCTTATTTTATTCTTTTTGGGATTTGGTAATGTTAGAAGAATAGCATATATGAATTATGAAGAATAAGGATGAAGGGTGACCCTTGATGCATGGCATTGGACAATTTGCGATTGTTGAATATTCCACACTCTCCTCTATCTCAAAGAAAGTAAGAAAACAAGAAAGAAAGAGAGAGAGGAAATTGGATGGTATGAATATGATTATGACCATGACTATTGAAAGAGAGGGAACATGTGAAAGTTGGAGGATTTTTATTTTTTTTAATGTCGGCTTGACTTTCTTCTTCTTCTTCTTTATTTCTTTTTTTTTCTTTCTTTTTTGCTAACCAATGTTCTAACCATATGCTCTGTTCATTGTATTGCGTGTGTCACAAAACTCTACTCAACAATGCTATGCTACACAACAATAATTATAGCTGTCCATTTTGACCACATCTTTCTCTCTAACTTCGTCTATGTATTGTTTGTTTATTTGTTGTTCACTTAGTTAATATCCTTTGCATTGTTTGCTCTATATTTTCTGTGACGCTGCCTGATCAACTGCATGCACAAAAACGTTTCCTAACATCGTTTTCCATTTTTTTTTAAAATATTTTACTACCATAAACATTGTAAGAAAATTATTCCGTCTCTTGGATTTGTTAAGAGTTTAAATAGCATGTATGATGGGGTAATTTTGTTCTTATCTGATATGATTATTTTAGATCAAATATTGACTACCAAGTATTCAAGAGAGTTATATTTACATAAACGACCTCAAATCTCACGTGAGTTAATCTGCGAACTCTTTTTAAATAGATGCAAGGTACGATGTACTATAATATTTTTTTAAATAAAGTTAATATTTAGTTTGTTTCGGATTCAGAATGAGCCCACCTAAGCACTAGTAGAAATGTTATGACTCGAGTTTCTTTTTCCAAGTGCGACAACTGTCTCTTCAATATAGAGGCATCTCTTTTTGGAAGAACCAATCCCATTTTTTTTAGGAGCCGAGGGCTAACAACCTTTCCTTCAATGATAGATGCAAGAAGACTTTCCGGCCAGAGAATGAATCTTCATTCTTAGCAAGTTAAAGTTTTTCTTCCCACAGAATTACTACTTACAGAATTACTTGCAATTCAATGACTCAAACTAGCTTTCCTCTCCTCCATATTATATCTTAACTCTCATCGAATGATAGATCTGCTTTGCTCATATGAAATGGTGGAGAAATCAAAGAATTTTTTGGGAACCCTACAAGAGCCGATCGTTTTTTTTTTCTCTAAATGATGGTCAAAACTTCATCTAGGTTTGAATTCTACTGAGAGGTCCACTAGAAATCAGAAATTGTTGAAGAAAGAAAGAAGAACTTAGGAGTCGTGCGAGATGAAAGTCTCATGCACGGGTTTGAATGAGAAAAAGAAGTGAAGAATCCATTGAACCCGCTCTAAACAATCCCCCTTTTGCCGGATTATTTCCGATGTAATCAAAAAAAGATATTTTTTCGAGAATCCTTAACTTTGCGAGGAATCCTTCATCAGTGGTTGTGAATGAACGATTTTTCTCAATTATGACTTGCTCTTACGGAACCCGGGTCGAAAAGACTTAAATATGTTTTTGGCCTTTAAAAATATAAAAACTATTGTTTTAGTATCTGAAAAAATATTTCTTTGTTTTTAATCATTAAAAATATGCACTTGATCATTTTAGTCTCTATTGTAAAGTTTTGTTTATGTGGTTCATTGAATAATTACTCACCTTTTCTATTGGATATTTATCTGATTGGGCATTATGAGATCCACCTATATACATAAGTCACCTAGACTGTTATCTGATTTCAAAATCATTCCTTTAAGAACGTGAGAAGCATCAGGTGGGCATTGGTTGTATATATGGGTGGGACATGCAGTCTCAGATCAGATACAAACACTCCAAATTAATAAGAATGGTAGATTATCTTCCTGTGAGCTACATAAGCAAAACTTGACGATAAAGACTAAAATAAATAACAACATATATTTTCAAGTGATAAAAGCTAAGAATTGTTTTTATAAAGAAAAAAATTGATAAAAAGTATTGAGAAATATCCCTCTCAACATGGGTACCAAACCAACAAAACATATCATGCAAAAACCCAACCAAACATATAAAAACCCTAAGCCCAGGATTGCAAACCTTAAGCATAAACACATGCTTTAACTTTACAATGATAAAACCTAACCAAACATATAAAAACCCTAACCTCAGTGATAAAACCCAAAAGACACACCAAATACATTGCTTTGAGGGGCCTCCAACTGCGATGACAAGATCGACCAAAACGGGATCCAACAACCAACTTCAAAGCATGAATCACAGTGATAAGAAGGAGCTAAAACACCCAAGAAAAGATCCACCAAACCAAAGAGAAACTTTAAAGAGCAAAAGAGGAGTGTTCCGCTATAGAACTGAGGCTCGAAGATTTAGTCAGAGAGAGAAACTAGAGAGAATACAAAGTTAGTGGAAAAATGTGATCCCCTACCGCGTGGGCAAGTGTTCTATATTTATACTTGGGTTTTGACCTCTTTGGGTCATGGGTCGTCCGACCTACTTGTTTAATGTACAATGCTTGGTTTAGCCACACTTGTGTAATTGACACGCCTTATCAGCACACGCTCGCCCGTATCCGTACACAAGTCCACAAGACACCAATTCTTAGAAGCCTTAAGACGAAGTGTGTATTTTATCTAAGCCCACAAGTAATAGACTCACCTCATTCTATGCTCAAATAATAATCGGCGCACAAGCTCCGATATATACAAGTGTAAAGACTACAAAAATTGGACTCTTTCATCACTTCAACTTTTGCTTCTGCATCTTTCCTCTAAATGTTGTGTGTGAAAGCAACTTGAAATGTCGTTTCACATCAATCATAAATTTACTTGCCATTATCATGATTATTCCCATTTCCCGAAACCATCATCATCACCTACTCTCATCATACTAAAAGTAATGCGGCAAAATATTTTGAAACTTGCAGTGAATAAAAACAATATAATCTTTATCATTACATGAAAAGCACTATCGGTATTAACATCAAAATTAAAATTTCACCCGTGCATTAAACGAAATAGAAGTTCATGAAATGACACGTCTCTGTGAACTTCTATTTCGTTTGATGCATTGGTGGAATTTTAATGTTAATATTGATAATGCTTTTCATTTAATAATGGAAATTCTATTGTCTTAATTCACTGCAAGTCTCAAAACATTTTGCTACATTACATTTGATATGATGAGAGCAGGTGATGGTTTCGCTAAATGAGAATAATCATGATAATGACATGTAAATTTATGATTGATGTGGAATGACATTTCAAGTTGCTTCCACACGCAAAGTTAAGAGTGAAAATGCAGAAGCAAGTTGAAGTGATGAAAGAGTTTTCATCCAATTTTTGCAGTCTTTACACTTGTGTATATCGAAGCCTATGCACCCATTATTATTTTAGCATACAATGGGGCGAGTCTATTACTTGTGAGCTTAGAGAAAAGACACACTTCGTCTTAAGGCTTCTAAGACTTGGTATCTTGTAGGCTTGTTTACTGATACGGGCGAGCGTGTACTAATCAGGCGTGTCAATTACACAAGTGTGGCTGAACCAAGCATTGTGCATTAACAAGTGGATCGGGCGACCCATGACCCAAACGAGTCAAGCCCAAGTATAAATATAGAACATCTGCCCACGCGGTAGGGGATCACATTTTTCCACTAACTTTGTATTTTGTCTGGTTTCTCTCTCTGACTGAATCTTTAAGCCTCAGTTCTATACCGGAACAAGGAGTGACGACGAAATAGGACCAGCGAGAGGCACACCGAATAAGAGACCACGACCTAGAAATAAAAAACTCCAGCAAACAAGGCTCAACAACTCAAATCTACCCTGCTTCACCTAACCTGAAGCAAAAGAAGTATAAAGAAGCATAGTCAAAACCAAACAAAAACCCGCATCACCAAGCAAAGTAAGAATTATTTGTCATGAATTGAAACGAATATTCACTATATTTTTAAGGACTAAAAACATATTTAAGCCTAAAGAGTATATGTAACGAAAATAGCATATTTACAAGGTTTAAGTTACCCTTTAGATTTTAAAGGTTAAATATGCTTTTAAGCCAATATCAGTTTATCAGTGTGAAAATGGCAACTGAACATAGATTAACTGATCAAAAAGTTAATCCAGACATAGCCTTACGTGTCACAACTTCCTGCACCATTAATCTAAACATATTTTTACTAAATTATAATTATTTGAGACATGATGAATAAGGTAATCCCATTCGAAGATGGCAAGTTCATTTATGATGCCGTCAACTCTTTAATCTTTACCATAGCCCAACATTTCGTTGGAGATCCTTCCCTTTTATTTTAGAAACTCCAGCACTTTTTGACACCGGTGCTGATTCCGGTTGTATTTCTGAGGGACTCATTCCCACCAGATATTTTGAAAAAACAACTGAGAAACTCAGTGCTGCTGAAAGTTCTAAACTAATAATCACATAAGATTACCTTTCTCATAAGATACATCCCCTATATATATATTTTGAGGAGGGCTCCGTTTACACTGGTGTGAGTCTAAAACTCTCACACCTATTATTGTCCATTGATCAAATTTAAATCTAATGGTCCAAATAATTTAAGCTAGTACATCACGTGATCTTCTAGTTCCCTTTCTCCCTTTTCAATTGCTAGCTGCAATCTGCAAAATGTCACCCCAGTCTCTCCTTTTTTATCTCAACGATATTTTTAGGTCCTGCTCTCGATCAATTTTTGTGCTGGTTCCTTTCTCTTTCTTCGTGTTCAAATTCCTGATGAATTTGAATTCTCTTTAAACGGATTCAAAGAAATTGGATATATGCATGGTGGGAGTTCAGCAAAATGGGTCAATTTTTAGGGATTTGATTTTGTGGCATGTTGGTGCGTTATAGGGGTTATTTTGCCTTCGCTGGATGATTATCTTCCAAAACTGTATAAATATATCAAATATAGCAATGGCACAATTGTGATGATTTTCTTCCATGAAGTACTATATACAATTGGACATTGGTAGATGAATATGTTACGTTGTGGGTAGTTCTTGTGCATATAGGATTTTTGAAAACAATGTTGAGAAGGTGATATGAAATTTGAACCTTGAAGAGAGTCAAGAGACGGGAACAAGATACATACAGACAAGACAACGTTTTGCAGATTGCGGCTAGGGATAATTCAGTGGAAGGACTAGCAATTGAAAAGGGAGAAAGGGAAATAAAAGATCACGTGATGTACTAACTTAAATTATTTGGGACCATTAGATTTAAATTTGATTAATAGACAATAATAAGTGTAAGAGTTTTAGACTCACACCCGTGTAAACGGAGCCCTACTCATATATTTTAAGGAAATGCGTTATTGATCTTTCTTCTCATTTTTAACGCAATAAACCTATTCTTATTACGTTTTCACACATATTCGTAGAACAAACAAATCAAGAGCTTCGAGTCAAAAAAACTGAGAAGTTTGATTCAAAAAAAATATTATTAGATTAGAGAGGCTCCATTGTAGAATTCAGACCTAACCATAAATCGCGAAGCGATGGGAACGACGGAACCTATGAATATGGAAGATTATAGTAAAAACAAATCTTAATCATTCATTAGGTAGGATGGCGGAATGAACTAAGCATAAATTCTTCTAATTTTAGAATAGTAATCTGTATACCCCCTCCAAAAAACTTAATTTGAAAGCCATATTCCGACCCGGACGTTTTCGGGATGCCCCTAATAACCAACGAATAGCAAGTGCTTTTCCTTGTGTGGATCCTATTTCAATGGGACGTTTTCAACCTATTGCCGCCAACCTACCCGCTGTCCTCCTTGCTTGGCCCCAATTAAATATTCAATCTAACTAATCTCGAATTAATATTGAATAAATATGGAATGAATCCCTCATATACTTTTTACGGGAGTCTGTATAGAAGGTTTTTCTTGTGTCGCTTATCTAACTAAAAATAGAATAAGAAGTAATAAGAATGAAAAATGAAAAGGTCGTATTTTTCAAAACACCAATTATGAAATCCCTTCTCTCCCGCTTCACACCTCTTAAGCCGAAATGGCTGGGGAGAGGAAAGGTTCCCATTTTTTAGGGTATTTCGGGAAACAGATCCAGTGGAGACGGGGTGGGGCCTGTAGCTCAGAGGATTAGAGCACGTGGCTACGAACCACGGTGTCGGGGGTTCGAATCCCTCCTCGCCCACAACCGGCCAAAAAGGGAAGGAAGGACCTTTCCCTCTGGGGGTAGTAAAATAATGAAATGATCGAACTAGTTTTAAATAAAAAAGAAAACAAAAAAATTTTCGTAAATATCCACCCTATTAAAATAAATATAGTATTAAAAACTAAATGAATACCCCCCCTTATCTTTTCGTATAATTTTGTTTATTATACCGCTCGTTGTAGCATTATAAACATTATTATTACTCTTACTCCCGTCGGGATAAATCTGACCCCTTCCCCTGTTGCCGCCTACGTATATAGGATATTTTAAGAAATTAACATCTCTATTAGTAGCGGGATCCGGGGAAAGAATCGGAAAGGTAATCTCACTATATTTCTGACCAGGAACAGGGCCTACCACAAGAATATTTTTTTTCGTGGGACGGTAGCTTTGAAAAGACAGATTGCCCATCTTTTCTTTAATCTCGGGCGAAATACGATCGGTGGGGGCCAATTCAAAACCCTCCGGTAAAATAAGAACAGCCCCTACATTTAAAGCGCCCCTTTTACCATTAGCAAGAATCCGGAGATTCCCGAATAGGTCAACCTTTCGAACTACTGCTGAATCCATGGGCAGGCAGCCCCGTCAAATAGAGATTTTTTCTTTCGACCATTTTTCGATTGTTAATACGTTCTTGTAAAATTTAGGGCATAATCTTTTTTTTTTTATTGAAATAGGATTTCCCCGCTTAATGGATCACCATTTGGTCCCAATGGGAAAGTCTTTTTTATCGCAAATTCCAATTTGAGTATAAAATTCTATTTATTTTTTTTCTCATAAGAAGTCCTATTGAAACCAAGAAATATAGGCCTGCCTGCCATCCACACCAGAATAAATAAAGTTTTCCGAAAAAACCTGCTAGCGGAGGTAGACCTCCTAAGGATAAGAGACATAGTGCTAAAGAGAGGAAATTTCCAAACGAACAATTTCAACGAAATCTTTCAATTTCTTGTTTTACTATCTTCAACTCTATGTATTCCTCTATCCGTAGAGTACATTGAATGTACAGAAATGGCTATAACAGAGTGTACATGTCAGATCATGAATTAGTAACTGCATCCAATCTCCAAAAAAATTCCAATTGTTTCGAATTTTCTCTTTTTGGAATAGAATATTTATAGAATCCCCATGACATGGTTAATGATATAATCAGCTAATATCTTATACTTATAAGATAGATATATTGTAAAACTAAAAAAGAATATTCAAATATAAGAAAATAAATAGAAAAAAATCGAAAAATTTGAATATTCTATTCCTATATATAGGAATATATTTGGAATATATACTGGATAATCTAGTATCCTTATGCCTCAAGATAATTAATTCGGTCATTGTGGTCGGACTCTATTATGGATTTATGACCACATTCTCCACAGGGCCCTCTTATCTATTCCTTCTTCGAGCTCACGTTATGGAAGAAGGGACCGAGAAGAAAATATCAGCAACAACTGGGTTTATTACGGGACAGCTCGTGATGTTCATATCGATCTATTATGCGCCTTTGCATATAGCATTAGATAGACCTCATACAATAACTGTCATAACTCTACCGTATCTTTTATTATATTTCCTCGGCAATAATCAAAAAAACTTTTTGAATTATGTATACAAGAATCAAAATTCAATACGTCATTTTAGTATTCAAAGAATATTCTTTCAGAATCTTTTTTTTTCAGTTATTAAACCCCTTTTTTTTACCAAGTTCAATCTTAATGAGATTAGCGAACATTTATATCTTTCAATCAAACAATAAAGTCTTATTTTTAACAAGTAGTTTTGTTGGTTGGTTAATTGGTCATGTTTTTTTCATGAAATGGATTGGATTAATGTTAGTCTAGATACTGAAAAAACACTATCTCGTTGAAAGGTTCTATACATCTGCCCTTTCTCAAGGCATTTTTTTAGACAAGGAATCCCTTTTTTCCTATTTTCGGATGGTATCGAGAATTCTTTGCAGATGAAGAGATATCAAGGGGACTTCTTACTTTCCAAACAGATCTTCCGAGTTATTGATAGATTGAATAGATCTGCCATTTCTTGAAATATCTCTTCTGATTCAAAATCGTGGTGTAACGTGTATATTCCATAGAAAAAAAAAGAATAAAAAAAAGATTTGTTTGGATTATTAATGAATTTTGTTTATTATTCGCCCGTTTTGTTTTATGTCTTTTGTAAAATGTTCGGTTAATAAAAAAGTGGGTATATATATATATATATAAATAGAATTTTGTATTATTAATTGTTCTGAATCTTTGCACAACACTTCGAATATTGCAAAATACAAAGTAAAAATAAGCCAATAAGCAAATTCCTAGTAAAATAGAAATTGCTATATTAATTAATAATTCAATAAAAAATTTTAAATATTCAAATATAATTATTAATAATTAATAAAACCGAAATTTGTAAAATAAAAATTCAAAATTTTCATTGATTTGACAATTATAGAAACAATTTTATCCATAGAAGTGAGGAGAAAAAGTTATCCAAATTCTCAAATCAAGAACAGTTCTATCTATCAATATGTATGGTCTTGGACTATAAATACCGATCTTTCTTTAGAGTTTGGTTACTTGATCGATTCACTTGACCATTCACTATTTCTTGAAGCTCGATCTCTCCCCCGGATGAACCGTATAGCCAATTAATATTGCAAATTAGATTCCAATTCAAATTAGAAAGCTAAATTATAAAGTTATGAAATTATTAATCAATTATTTTCTACTTGTATTCTATTCTATAAGATAATTTATAAAGATAATTTATAGGATTATGAAATGTTCATGGAATAAGAGCGGAGATTCGGCATTCATTAACTGAATATTTCACTTTTTAGATTTTTGTTCTCTGAAAGTCACTCAGGTTTAGATGTATGTATACATAGGGAAAGCCGTGTGCAATGAAAAATGCAAGCACGGCTTGGGGAGGGGTTTTTTCTTGTTTTATTGTTTAATTTCATTAAACAATACAATAAAATATCTACTCCATCCGACTAGTTCCTATTATCTATTATAAATTAGAATTCGAATAAAAAAAACGAATATGATATCGATACCCAGAAAACAAATAAAAGCTATCAATGGACTCTCTCAACTCGCTTTTTCCATCTAAATGTTCTAGGATAACAAGCTAGTTAGAAATCCTTTATTTTTTTTTTCAGCCCAATCGCTCTTTTGATTTTGGAAAAAAAAATATCTTTCTCATTCTATGTCAACAACAAGAAAAAAATGCGGTATTGAGGAGAACAAGGGAGCGGGGGATAAAAGAAAAAAAGATTCTATCAAAAAAAGAATTTAGTTTCGCTAATTTTCTTAAAACGGAAAAAAAATTTTCGGAAATGCTCGGGAAGAAATAACGCCTCCTTTTAAATAAATATCTAATGAAATTCATTTTTTTTAATTTTGGTCTGTAACATTGATGAATTTGATAAACCGTCCCACGAAAAAATACGTAATCCTCTTTGAGATAAATAATCTTTTCGGTGCAATTCAAAATGTGAAGTAAGTCTTCGTATCTTGTTTACTTCCCGCTCTTTGTGAATTTATTTCGATATCGATTTCCCCTTCCCTTTTTTCAATTTCACCCCTTTCTTTAATTTCTGACATTTTAGGAGTAAAAAAATAAATGGGCGGTATTCTTCCTAAATAATATAAACAGGTAATAAAAAAAAAAATAAGAAAAATTTGAAACATAGACTTTCTAAATTTTGCCAGAAACCCTTCTTATTAGATGACCATGATACTTCCCAAAAATCGAGATTCTTGATCAATGGAGGAACAATATCACCATTTTTGTTCAATAAGATACCTAAGTGGATGATTGACTCTTTCGATACTATAAAGAATCGTAGAAAATTTTTTGATAACACGGATTCCTATTTCTCAATGATATCCCACGATGAAGATAATTGGCTGAATCCCGTGAAACCATTTCATAGAAGTTCATTGATATCCTCTTTTTATAAAGCAAATCGACTTCGATTCTTGAATAATCGATATCACTTCTGCTTCTATTGTAACAAAAGATTGCCTTTTTATGTGGAAAAGGCCTGTATCAATAATTATGATTTTACGTATGGACAATTCCTCAATATCTTGTTCATTCGCAACAAAAGATTTTCTTTGTGCGGCGGTAAAAAAAAACATGCTTTTTTGGAGAGAGATACTATTTCACCAATCGAGTCACGAGTATTTAACATATTGATACTTAACGATTTTCCGCAAAGTGGTGACGAAGGGTATAACTTGTACAAATCTTTCCATTTTCCAATTCGATCCGATCCATTCGTTCATAGAGCTATTTACTCGATCGCAGACATTTCTGTAACACCTCTAACAGAGGGGCAAATAGTCAATTTTGAAAGAACTTATTGTCAACCTCTTTCAGATATGAATCTACCCGATTCAGAAGGGAAGAACTTGCATCAGTATCTCAAATTCAATTCAAACATGGGTTTGATTCATATTCCATGTTCTGAGAAATATTTACCATCCGAAAATAGGAAAAAAGGGATTCCTTGTCTAAAAAAATGCCTTGAGAAAGGGCAGATGTATAGAACCTTTCAACGAGATAGTGTTTTTTCAACTCTATCAAAATGGAATCTATTCCAAACATATATACCTTGGTTCCTTACTTCGACAGGGTACAAATATCTAAATTTCATATTTTTAGATACTTTTTCAGACCTATTGCCGATACTAAGTAGCAGCCAAAAATTTGTATCCATTTTTCATGATATTATGCATAGATCAGATATATCATGGCGAATTCTTCAGAAAAAATGGTGTCTTTCACAATGGAATCTGATAAGTGAGATTTCGAGTAAGTGTTTCCATAATCTTCTTCTGTCCGAAGAAATTATTCTTCTTATTAGATGACCATGATTTCTTATCTTTTTTTTTACGTTCCTATTCTTCTTTTTTTGTGCAAGTAAAAAAAAGGGACTTTAAAAATTATTAAAGGATTATTTCGGCTCTTATCGAATTGCGTTATTTCATTTGATTACATCAAAAATAACAAAAAATAGAGCAAACATATAATAACGGATTTGAAATTGTAAATCCCATTTTTTTCATCAGGTCCGGGTAATGAAATGATTAATTGAACTTTTTTATTCAATTCAATCTTATAAAATTTGTCATTTTTTGTTTTATCCAAAGACAGAACTTTACTTTAAAGATAAGGAAAAGTTTTTTATTCTTTGTTTAAAAATATCTCGAAAGATATGAAAGATCTCCCTCCAAGCCGTACATACGACTTTCATCCCCGGATCCCGCTACTAATAGAGATGTTAATTTCTTAAAATATCCTATATACGTAGGCGGCAACAGGGGAAGGGGTCAGAAATATTTATTTTTATAATATTTGTTAATAAAAGAAATTTTGACCAAAATTGGGAATACTATTAACAAATTAAGATATAGATATCTATCTATATATATATCTATTTGGATTTGAATATTACATATATATATATATATATTACATATATATATATAGAAATATATAAATCTTTTTTTTTTTTTGAAGAAGGAATAGATAAGAGGGCCCTGTGGAGATATGGTATGCTACAAGTGAATATTTGCGACAAGAAATGAATCCCAATTTTAGTATGACTGACCCCTTTAATCCAGTCCATATAATGTCTTTTTCGGGAGCTAGGGGAAATGCATCTCAAGTGCACCAATTAGTAGGTATGAGAGGATTAATGTCGGATCCCCAGGGTCAAATGATTGATTTACCCATTCAAAGCAATTTACGTGAAGGACTTTCTTTAACAGAATATATTATTTCTTGTTATGGAGCCCGCAAGGGGGTTGTGGATACTGCTGTACGAACATCAGATGCTGGATATCTTACACGGAGACTTGTTGAAGTGGTTCAACACATTGTTGTACGCCGAACAGATTGCGGTACCGTTCGAGGGATTTCTGTAAATACTCGGAATAGAATGATGTCAGAAAGAATTTTGATACAAACATTAATTGGTCGTGTATTAGCAGACGATATATATATATAGGGTCGCGATGCATTGTCGTTAGAAATCAAGATATTGGAATTGGACTTATCAATCGATTCATAAACTTTCAAACACAACCAATATTTATCCGAACCCCCTTTACCTGTAGGAATACGTCTTGGATCTGTCGATTATGTTACGGGCGGAGTCCTATTCATGGAGACCTGGTCGAATTGGGAGAAGCTGTAGGTATTATAGCCGGCCAATCTATTGGAGAACCTGGTACTCAATTAACATTAAGAACTTTTCATACTGGCGAAGTCTTCACGGGTGGTACCGCCGAATATGTGCGATCCCCCTCGAATGGTAAAATAAAATTCAATGAGAATTCGGCTTACCCTACACGTACACGTCATGGACATCCTGCCTTTTTATGTTATATAGACTTATATGTAACTATTGAAAGTAACGATATTATGCATAACGTAATTATTCCACCCAAAAGTTTTTTATTAGTTCAAAATGATCAATATGTAAAATCTGAACAAATAATTGCCGAGATCCGTGCAGGAACATATACTTTAAATTTGAAAGAAAAGGTTCGAAAACATATTTTTTCTGATTCGGAAGGAGAAATGCATTGGAGTACAAATATATATCACGTTTCTGAGTTTGCATATAGTAATGTACATATCTTACCAAAAACAAGCCATTTGTGGATATTATCGGGAAATTCACACAAGTCTGATACAGTTTCTTTGTCACTTCTTAAGGATCAAGATCAAATGAGCACTCATTCCCTTCCTACTGCAAAAAGAAATACTTCGAACTTTTTAGTAAGTAATAATCAAGTACGACTATGTCCGGATCATTGTCATTTTATGCATCCTACTATTTCCCCCGATACTTCGAATTTATTAGCAAAAAAGCGAAGAAATAGATTCATTATTCCATTTCTATTCCGATCAATTCGAGAACGAAACAACGAGCTAATGCCCGATATCTCGGTTGAAATACCTATCGATGGTATTATTCATAAAAATAGTATTTGTAACACCCCGATTTCGGTGGCGTCACTTTCGTAACCAAAAGAAATACTTAATGCGGAAAACGTGAATTATTTTTTTTCGATAATGTAAGTAAAGACAGAAAGAGATGAAACTCTAAAACGAAGATAACAGAACTAATATACAATATGATTACAGCCCCCACTGTAAGTTGTAAACCACGTCACGAGTAAACCTCCAGTGACGGAAAGTAAAAGAGTACACGCCCGTAGGCAAAAGTACAAACCAAGGTAAAAATACTGTGTCCGCAACACTAAACCTCAAAATCTGAGAACAAGTTGGCCCAGCGGCCTAAGAAAAGACCCCCTAAATCCAACCAGCTCTCTGTGATCTCCATAGGAAACCACACAAAAAGCTACCGGTAGGAAACTACCCTGTCCCCAAAACTGAAGCATGACGGTCAGAGCATCGACACTACTCCTACACTAATCCCATCTCGAGTAAGTCGCTCGGTGGCCAGCGGGGTCGACCACCCCTGAACCGTAGTCCTCCTGATCAAGCTTCTTCAACCTAGTTTCCCCTGAAGGGTGAACCATCGTGAACCGGTCCGCCATACTCAACTGACAATGGCGTAGTCCGCCCAAATACACACAGAAGACGCGAGGGTCAACTCCAAAGAATTATATAAATAATAAAACCAGATATATAGGGTAATAACTATTTAGCCTCTCAGGCTTATACGTTTAGGGATAACATCCTAGGGTTGCATATATCACAATGAATATAAAGATAATAATAACAATTAGCATGCCTCAAGTAGGATAAACAGGTACCCATCACACTCAGCAACTAAGTCAGCATGTATGTTGCATGAAATGCAATGCTGGGTAACAAAATGCATTCCGGAAGAAGGATGGACACCATCGAGTCAGCCCTAACACCGGCCAAAGTGGGACCATTCCGCTCGGGCGTCTCTTACACCACACAAAAGTAGTCAGATCAGCAGTGAACCCGTAGGTCTGCCATTCCGTCTGCTACTGAGGACCACCGTAGTGTCCTAAATATGGAAATCCGGGTCTTATGACCATTTTGGAATCCACCGAGGTCCGGTAATCCGCCGTGTATTAACCTCAAAATGAGTGCATGAATGCAAGTGATTAGCCAAACAACGTCTCCGACCTCACTCGACACGTCGTCACGTGTTCTAGCTAACTTATTGTCTCTAAAAAGCCTACCCTAAGGCAAATGTCGATTCTGCGACAAAATGAATTAATCAAAAGAAGAAGAAGATACTTTGGAACTCATGGTTCCCGGCTAAACTTTAGATAGCCAATCAATAAACTGCTCATCGAGCGAAAAGGTACCGAAGTACTTGGAAACTTATAGTCTCCGGCTAAACTTTAGATAGCCAAACATTAAACTGCTCATCGAGCGAAAAGTATAAGCATACTCGGAAACTTGTAAGTTTCCTCAAGACTTGGACTCGACGACACTTCTCATATTTCCCAAACTAATATTCAGGCTCTAAGCTCTTATCTAAGGGTATCATTATTGTTCAAAGGATTTAGAAATTGATTAATGCCTTATGAGTTTTCCGTGATAAAATAGTTTTCATTTTAATCTTGTAATACTTCCTAAGAGTTTTTAGAGATCCCATAATCTCAAATAATTCCCTGAGAAGGTCTCGATCCATTAAAACATAACAAGGTCCGAACTCCGTTCGTCCTTTAAAACTCTCTCAAAATCTCATAAAAATTTGGCATGACCTGCCCGTAATCCTCACTCCTCAGAATCTCATGTATAAGTGGAATAGCATAAATAACACAGCTCAGTCAAAAGCATAAACAGCATATTCCAACACATCCTAAGTTAACCATGTAGCACATAGCATGTGAATCATTTAGCACACAATATCATGGCATCAAATACTCAACAAGTTCGGCCGAAGCCTCAGAAATCATTTCAGACATTTAGCAATTAGGTGCATAACACATAAATCAAGTCGAATTTCATCGACACCTAAAGCATTATCTAGTAATTCAGAGAGTAGCCCTCACCGGTGGGTCTTCCAGCTTCCTCCTCAAAATGTTCTTCAAGCTCTTCTCCTTGTTTTCCGGGAATCTCCTCAAATGACCCTTAAGCAAAAATCACAGAAATCAACACCAAGAGTCAGAAACTCAGCAATCAAAGAGTCCTAGGGTTACACAGTACACTACTACCTCCTTGGTACGACAATCTAACGCGTTAAGACAAGTTTTCGAAAAATCGGATTCTCCTCCCCCCTTGATATAGCTCTCGGCCACTTTCCTTAATTGGGAGGGTCGAATTTTCTTCGATCAAACTTGGTTCCTAGGTTAACATAAGCCGTAACTAAGACGGTTCTAGGCTCGGAAAAATTTTCGGATCGAAAACTGATATAGGGGTAGTTTGGTCATTATTTTTAGCTCAGAATTTCAAAATTGGATTTTTGAAAAACAAATTGGATGGGGACGTCCACAACGACGTTTATGACGACAAATCCTACTAGCACTAAGCCAAGTCGATAGATTAGAGCGTAAAGGTTGCGACTTTGCCGAAAAATGGGTATTTAGGGTAGAAATTGATCCCGGCGGCATTTCGTCGACTTTTGACAAAATCTAATCCGCAGAACACGCTCAGGAGCATGCAGGGAAGAAGTTTAGACGCTGAAATCAGCTGATTTGAACAGTTTTTCAAAAACCTCAAAATTTTGAACTCAGAAAGTCGCATGAGAAATGGACAGAAACGACGATTCGAAGGAGAGTATAGATTACCTACCTCGAGGTCTTCGATTAGTGACGAACGGTGAAGCAAACGGGCAAGAAACGACGAAGATCCGGATCTCTCTCTCTCTCTAGGAACTCGCGGTTTTGGGGTGGGGGAAAATGGGTTTTTTTCTCAAAAAATCTAATTTTTCAACTATTTATAGGTTTTGGAAAAAACGGAAAAATGATTTTTTTGCGATTCCGATTTTTCCTGCGCGTTCCTCTGCGCATTCTAAGATAGGTTCTGGCGACAGAATTCCAGAACTCAAAATAGGATTCTTGGAATTAAACCAAAAGATCCAAAATCGGCATAAGTCGGTGTAAGTCGGTTTATCCCGAAAAACTACTTTTTGCAGTGATCGTCGGATGAGAAAACTTCCTTCTGAAGAAAGATTAGGAATGATGAGAGAAGTAGGAGAACACGGGTGGAATCTTCATTTGAGTTTCCGGATAGAAAAAGTCTTCATCGTCTGTCGATCTTAGGTTTTTCGAACTATCAGGGATTCCGTTTCGGCAAACTTCCGAGAATTGGAATTTGACGTTCGTACTTTCCAGGATTTCGCATCGAAATGGTTGTTTAAGGACGGAAAAGAGAAGTTCTAACATTTCTCTGAGGATTTTTTGGAATTAGTTTCCATCGTGTCCTAAAGCGTAAATTAACTATTCACTAATACCTTCGACCTAGGATTAAGCGTATGTTAGTCGTGCTATAACTCTTTCGGTTTTTCGATACATTCTTGGACTTTTCCTGAACCTCTTTCCTTCCCAAATTTATCTTAATCAAATAACTTTTTTATTTTATCCACTTATCCAAAGCGTTAAAACTTGGGCCTTACAGTATTCTTGCTTATTTCGATGATCCTCAATACAGAACACAGAGTTCGGGAATTGCGAAATATAAAACTATAGGAATTCATTCCATTTTTCAAAAAGAAGATTTAATTGAGTATCGAGGAATAAGGGAATTTAAACCAAAATACCAAATCAAAGTAGATCGATTTTTTTTCATTCCCCAAGAAGTGCATATTTTATCCGAATCTTCTTCCATAATGGTCCGGAACAATAGTATCATTGGAGTAAATACACCAATCACTTTAAATAAAAAAAGTCGAGTAGGCGGATTAGTTCGAGTAGAAAAAAACAAAAAAAAAATTGAATTAAAAATCTTTTCTGGAGATATCCATTTTCCGGGAGAGATAGATAAGATATCTCAACACAGTGCCATCTTGATACCACCTGAAATGGTAAAAAAAAAAATTCTAAGGAATCAAAAAAAAAAGACAAACTGGAGATATATACAATGGATTACAACTACCAAGAAAAAATATTTTGTTTTGGTTCGACCTGTAATTCTATATGATATAGCGGACAGTATCAATTTAGTAAAACTTTTTCCCCAAGATCTGTTCAAGGAATGGGATAATCTCGAACTTAAAGTTCTAAATTTTATCCTTTATGGAAATGGGAAATCAATTCGTGGAATTTTGGACACAAGTATTCAATTAGTTCGAACTTGCTTAGTCTTGAATTGGAATGAAGACGAAAAAAGTTCTTCTATTGAGGAGGCCCTCGCTTCTTTTGTTGAAGTAAGTACAAATGGTTTGATTCGATATTTCTTAAGAATTGACTTAGTTAAATCTCATATTTCATATATCCGAAAAAGAAATGATCCGTCTAGTTCAGGGTTGATTTCATACAATGAGTCAGATCGTATCAATATCAATCCATTTTTTTCTATTTACAAGGAAAATATTCAACAATCACTTAGCCAAAAGCACGGAACTATTCGTATGTTGTTGAATAGAAATAAGGAAAACCGATCTTTTATAATTTTGTCATCATCTAATTGTTTTCAAATGGGACCATTCAACAATGTAAAATATCACAATGGGATTAAAGAAGAAATTAATCAATTTAAAAGAAATCATAAAATTCCAATTAAAATTTCGTTGGGCCCCTTAGGAGTAGCCCCGCAAATTGCAAATTTTTTTTCATTTTACCATTTAATAACTCATAATAAA